>NC_086154.1:159241965-159851653 GCF_035149785.1 Candoia aspera
GTATGGACCGAGAAACAGCTCGGCTGCCCAGCTGTCACGCGGAGCCAGACAAGGAATCAGCGCACGCCAGCACGAACGGCGGGGAGCGATCGGAGCCGACGCTCAATTTCACCGAACTGGCAACAAAGACTCACACAAGCACTACAGCAAGATACATGGTTGCAGAATAACCAACAACATGTATCTTTCAAAGACAACATCGCCTGGAAAGAGAAAGCCTTGTACGTGCCCGAATCACTGCGGGGGGAAATCTTACACAGAGCGCACGATGACAAATCTGCAGGGCATTTTGGGTTTGTAAAAACCCTCCACCTAACGAGGAGGCAATTTTGGTGGCCAAACCTCAGAAAGGACGTAAAAGACTACGTAGGCAACTGCCCCATATGTGCCACCACCAAACGTAAAGGAGGGAAACCCCACGGGCTGCTACAGGCGGTAGCCAGCCCCTCCCGGCCATGGGAAGAAATTTCCATGGATTTCATTGTGGACCTCCCACCCAGCCAAAGAAAAACTGTGATATGGGTGGTAAAAGACTATTTCTCGAAACAAGCACACTTCATCCCGTGCGCAACTATCCCCTCCGCACAACAGCTGGCACGTTTATTCCTAACACACATATACAGGATCCACGGCGCCCCCTACAGGTTGGTGACCGACAGAGGAACACAATTCACGTCAAAGTTTTGGCGGGAATTTTTAAAACTAATCGGAACCAAGCAAGCACTGTCCACTGCGTGGCATCCAAACACGGACGGATCAACAGAGATCCTAAACTCAACACTTGAACAGTTCCTGAGGGCATTCATAAATTATCAACAGGACAACTGGGTAGACCTACTACCTTTTGCAGAGGTGGCCTATAATAACGCAGTACACCAGAGCACTGGCCACACCCCTTTTAAGGTGGTCTATGGAAGGGACTTTGTACCGATACCAGAATTGCCGCAACCTGAAACCCTGCCCTGCTCACCAGACGATTGGGCGGCACAGCTGGCAACAACCTGGCCTATCATCCAAACGGCCCTAGCAGACGCACAAACAACGTACAAAAAATATGCAGACAACCACAGGGCGGAGGCACCGAACTACAAAGTGGGAGATAGGGTCTACCTCTCCACTAAGTTCATAAAGACCTCGCAACCCTCGAAGAAATTGGCACCAAAATTCATCGGACCTTTTAAAATCATACAGGTAATCAACCCAGTTACGTTCAAATTGGAACTGCCTTACAATTTGAGACGGGTCCACCCAGTGTTTCACTGTGCACTACTGAAACCAACGAGCACATCCAAATGGCATACGGAAGAACCTCCACCCCCACCCATAATGATAGACAACCAACAACATTTTGAAGTAAAAGAAATACTGGACTCAAGAAAGCAAAGAGGAACACTCCAATACCTCGTGAGATGGAAACATTTCTCACACCCAGAGTGGGTCCAGGCACGACACGTCATGGCTAGACAACTAACAAGACAGTTCCATGAGGCATACCCAGAGAAACCAGCACCATAGAACATCTTTGGGGGGGCAGCATGTCATGACCTCGTTGCAAGGCACAAAGAGCCTCACAACGTGGATCATGATCATTAAGGAAAAGGGGGAAGAAGATAATCCAATCAGGGATTAAACAAGCACCCAAAGACACCCACACCCATGATCCCATCAACACCTGAAAAGAGGGACGTCAGAGGAGTGAAGATAAGGAGCACATGGTGCCCCGGAGAACTCAACCGTTGCAGGAAGACAAAGAGGACACCGGGGAAAACGCCCACGCAGCCATCAAGGATCCCATCAAGAGGGATCGGGGCATTGAGGGGTGGGGAAGCCCGGGGCAATACAGGAGGGTATAAAAGGGGCACCCCCACACTACCTACCCCGTTCCCGTTTTTCGATCTGTCAGCTATCATTCCAATAAACCAGAAATCCTTAATACCCATTAAGTGAGTCTGTGTCTTATTGCGAAGAGAGGCTGGCCCTGACAGATGCTGCTTCCAGAATAAGGACCTGCTGTTCTCCAAACAGGCTATACTCATGGCTGGGCACTTGGCAACTGTTCACAAAGTCTTTGACACTGTTTGGAAGATGCATCCCTCTCTCCTTTTGCCTCAGAGGGGGTAAGGAAAAGGGCGATGCTTAGACACTCAGCCCCTTCCTCGTTCACCATTTTGTCACTGGATGTCCCTCAGCCTGCTGTGACCTGACATCTGGCAGCTACCTTACAAACCACCCATCTGAAATCTTGCACCAGGGGCAGGGAGAAGCCAGGAACGGAGGGCAGAGTAGAGGCAGATGGGTCCGCTGCCGGTCCCTGCCCTCGGATTCGCATTGCAGATGGCGGGGACAATAGAGGAGGAAAAAGTGGGACCATTGAGGAAGAGGCTCCTCAACCCAGGAGGGCAGGATCGTCAGGAGGAGATTCAGAGCGGCTGCGCCTCAATTGTGCCCGGGAGAATTTCGCGAGTGGGGCGGGAGGATTGCTTGGAAAGGCTCTCCAAAGCTTGTTCCTTTGTCCTTCAAGCCGTAAAGGTCTTCCCAGGAATCCAAGGGTCTGTTGTCCTGGAGTTTGCCAGCCTGGCCAGGCTGCCCAGGTGACAATTCCTCCCCGGCCCCCAGGCCTTCAGGCATGAACTGCCACCAGCCACGTTGGCAAACCCTCCTTACCGCTGAGGTAGAAGCAGTGACCCCATCGTGAGAGCTCTCCTGCTCCTTGACCATTCTCTGTGTCTCTTGGGACCTGACCGGAGGAAGAAGTGAGACATGAAAGAACATCCAGCTAGCTCTCCCTCCCCGTTCCAAGACCAGCCAGTCAGTCAGTTGGCCTTTTTTCCCCCCGCAAGCCCCTTGTGGGCAGGCAGCGGTCTTGGGCTCCTGCAGACTCTTGTGGCCCGTCAAAGGTGCCCCGCCGAGTCTGGGTTTTGGGAGAAGGACTTGGTCTTCTTGGGGCTTCAGAATCAGCTGAGAGCAGGTACCTTGCCAAGTTGAGAATGGACTCCACATCCTCCAGGCTCTGGTTCCTGGAGGCCCCCTGGACTTCCATCGAATCCTGTAAATGACATTTGTTCTTATTGAGGCATAAATCCAAAGCTCTCTGTATCCCAATTGGATGGCTAAAGCCTAGGGCGCAATTTCAGCCCCCTAAGAAGAGGTCTTCAGAGGCCTTAGGTTAAGAGGATGCTGCTTCCAGAATACGGACCTGCTGTTCTCCAAACAGGCTATACTCATGGCTGGGCACTTGGCAACTGTTCACAAAGTCTTTGACACTGTTTGGAAGATGCATCCCTCTCTCCTTTTGCCTCAGAGGGGGTAAGGAAAAGGGCGATGCTTAGCCCCTTCCTCGTTCACCATTTTGTCACTGGATGTCCCTCAGCCTGCTATGACCTGACATCTGGCAGCTACCTTACAAACCACCCATCTGAAATCTTGCACCAGGGGCAGGGAGAAGCCAGGAACGGAGGGCAGAGTAGAGGCAGAAGGGTCCGCTGCCGGTCCCTGCCCTCGGATGCCCTTTGCAGATGGCGGGGACAATAGAGGAGGAAAAAGTGGGACCATTGAGGAAGAGGCTCCTCAACCCAGGAGGGCAGGATCGTCAGGAGGAGGTTCAGAGCGGCTGCGCCTCAATTGTGCCCGGGAGAATTTCGCGAGTGGGGCGGGAGGATTGCTTGGAAAGGCTCTCCAAAGCTTGTTCCTTTGTCCTTCAAGCCGTAAAGGTCTTCCCAGGAATCCAAGGGTCTGTTGTCCTGGAGTTTGCCAGCCTGGCCAGGCTGCCCAGGTGACAATTCCTCCCCGGCCCCCAGGCCTTCAGGCATGAACTGCCACCAGCCACGTTGGCAAACCCTCCTTACCCCTGAGGTAGAAGCAGTGACCCCATCGTGAGAGCTCTCCTGCTCCTTGACCATTCTCTGTGTCTCTTGGGACCTGACCGGAGGAAGAAGTGAGACATGAAAGAACAACCAGCTAGCTCTCCCTCCCCGTTCCAAGACCAGCCAGTCAGTCAGTTGGCCTTTTTTCCCCCCGCAAGCCCCTTGTGGGCAGGCAGCGGTCTTGGGCTCCTGCAGACTCTTGTGGCCCGTCAAAGGTGCCCCGCCGAGTCTGGGTTTTGGGAGAAGGACTTGGTCTTCTTGGGGCTTCAGAATCAGCTGAGAGCAGGTACCTTGCCAAGTTGAGAATGGACTCCACATCCTCCAGGCTCTGGTTCCTGGAGGCCCCCTGGACTTCCATCGAATCCTGTAAATGACATTTGTTCTTATTGAGGCATAAATCCAAAGCTCTCTGTATCCCAATTGGATGGCTAAAGCCTAGGGCGCAATTTCAGCCCCCTAGGAAGAGGTCTTCAGAGGCCTTAGGTTAAGAGGATGCTGCTTCCAGAATAAGGACCTGCTGTTCTCCAAACAGGCTATACTCATGGCTGGGCACTTGGCAACTGTTCACAAAGTCTTTGACACTGTTTGGAAGATGCATCCCTCTCTCCTTTTGCCTCAGAGGGGGTAAGGAAAAGGGCGATGCTTAGGCACTCAGCCCCTTCCTCGTTCACCATTTTGTCACTGGATGTCCCTCAGCCTGCTGTGACCTGACATCTGGCAGCTACCTTACAAACCACCCATCTGAAATCTTGCACCAGGGGCAGGGAGAAGCCAGGAACGGAGGGCAGAGTAGAGGCAGAAGGGTCCGCTGCCGGTCCCTGCCCTCGGATGCCCTTTGCAGATGGCGGGGACAATAGAGGAGGAAAAAGTGGGACCATTGAGGAAGAGGCTCCTCAACCCAGGAGGGGGGGAGCGTCAGGAGCAGGTTCAGAGTGGCTGCGCCTCAATTTTGCCCGGGAGAATTTTGCGAGTGGGGCGGGAGGAATGCCTGGAAAGGCTCCCCAAAGGTTGTTCCTTGCCCTCCAAGCCGTAAAGGTTTTTCCAGGAATCCAAGGGTCTGTTGTCCTCGAGTTTGCCAGCCTGGCTGGGCTGCCCAGGCAGGAATTCCTCCCGCCCCCCAAGATTTGAGGCATGAAGTCCCACCGGCCACGTTGCCAAACCCTCCTTACCCCTGAGGTGGAAGCGGTGACCCTATCATGAGAGCTTTCCCGCTCGATTTGTCTCTGTGCCACTTGAGTCCTGACCGGAGGAAGAAGGTGAGACATGAAAGAACATCCAGCTACCTCTGCCTCCCCTTTCCAAGACCAGCCAGTCAGTCAGTCGGCCATTTTTTCCCCTGCAAGCCCCTTGTGGGCAGGCAGCGGTCTTGGGCTCCTGCAGACTCTTGTGGCCTGTCAATGGTGCCCCGCCGAGTCTTGGTTTTGGGAGAAGGACCCAGTACCTGGCAGGTGGCACAGGAAGGTCTTCCACCGTGTTCCTCGCACAACATGAAAACGGACAGCTTTTCAAGATGTTCTGTATGGAGAGGGGAGCAGAGAAAGAGGCTTGAGCCAGGGGGAGAGTTTCGAGGCCCGTGACTTTCTCCCCCTTTCCAGTTTCTTGGGGGCCCTGCGGGCCTCGCTTACTCTGAATAGCCTCCGTAGCGCCATAGCAGAGGCTGGATGGCTCTGCAGGGAAAGAGATTCGTGGTGCAACAATTGGCAACCAGCAAGCCAGGTCCAGAGTAGTGTCTGCCAGCTGGCAGGCAAAGCCACAATGGGAATGAGCAGCCTGGGGGTTGGCCTGTGGCTTTAAAGGTTTGCTGAGTCTTGTTCCCTTGGCAACCGGGAAAACCTCCCCATTGGCCACCTTTTGTACCTACCCAAGAATGGCTGCTGTCTCGTGGCCAGGAGTGGCCGGGCAGCCCAGTGGCTGACTCTCTTGGTGGCCTTTGGCCTCTGCCTTTCGTGTGGCAAGCTGTCTGTTCGTGTGCAGCGCAAAAGCACAATCACGCGTGGCACAAAGCACAGAGAGGGGCCAGAGATGCCGCCTTGCTTCTCTGCTGGGCCTCTTGGGCAATCTGACCTTCCTTTCCCCTTCGGGCCAGCACAGCCTGCTATCCCTTGCCCACCACTTAGCGGGGTCCGAGTCCTGTCTGCTCAGGGGAGAATTCTCTTCTTTTTCCCTGCGCGGGGGCCTGGGGTTGAACAGTTTGGGGGGGCATACAAGAGGAACAGGGCGGCCTCTCTCATGTCATTCAAAGCCACCTCCCCTCTCCGCCAGCCAGCCTGGATGTTGGTGGTGATGTATGAAGCCCAAGAAGGCCACCAGTGGCTCATCTGAGATGCAGAGTAATGGCAGGAGTGGGGGCTGCCATGACAAAAGCTGCCATCCTCTCTCTTCCATGACTCAAAGCCTGCTGCATCCGCCTGTTCTGGCCTGTCTGCCTCTCCTTTCAAAAGAAGCCTAACAAGAAATAGAAATAAACGACCAGGAGGTTTCCCCATTTGAGATGAGAGATTTACAGTATGCATTTGAAACTAATAAGTCCTTGGCCAGCAGGGTTGCCCCTGTTCTGGTCCTACCAGAGGTCATCCACTACTTCAATCAATGCTGCCTCAGCACTAGAGCTGGGCCTGAAAGCTAGCCAAAAAGGGCCCAGATAATCCAATGCTCCCGGGGCCTTCTGGAATGCAGGCCCACCACCTTCTCCACCATCTTACCAAAATGGAAAGGTTGGAGATAGATTGGATGTTATCCAACAGTCTTAATCTAGCTTTGGCTTCTTGAGGACAGGATGCAAGATTTGCGGAGAACCACAGGGCGGCGCAGCCAAACTTCAAATTGGGAGATAAGGTCTACCTCTCCACTAAGCTCATTAAGTCTCCGCAGCCCTCTAAGAAGTTGGCCCCCAAGTTCATTTGCCCATTCCCAATCATAGAGATAATCAACCCGGTAACTTTCAAATTAGATTTACCACACAACCTAAAACGCATACACCCAGTGTTCCATTGTGCATTACTGAAACCGGTTACCTCGTCAAAATGGCACAATGACCCCCCCCCCGCCTCCGCCCAACACGATAGATGGACAACAACATTTCGAAATCAAGGAAGTACTGGACTCCAGAAGGCTACGGGGCACCCTCCAGTACCTGGTCCGCTGGAGACATTTCCCCCACCCCGAGTGGGTACAGGCTCGGGATGTCTCAGTGCAGCGGCTTGTCAAACGCTTCCACGAAGCATATCCTGACAAACCGGTGCCTTGAAGTTTTCGTGGGGGGGCAGTATGTCATGACCCCCGTTGCAATGCATGCACGCATCACAACGGGGAACATGCCTTTCAGGAAAAGGGGAAGGAAGGAGGAAGGAATCATCCTAATCCCTTAAACACTCAAACACAAACGCAATCATAAGGACAAAGGGGACACACCTTTGCCCTGACCAGAGAAGGCATCAGCATATCGCCCAGACATCCCTGCATTACCCCGGGGGACACACCTGCGCCGGACATGGGAAGGAGACAGAGGAGACCAGCGATAATCTTCCTGATCGCCCATCAAGACCCCGGTATCGCACCCCCGATCGCCCATCAAGAAACAGGATCCGGACTGTGGGACAATGGGGGGTGGAGAAGGGCCAGGTCCGCGCCAGGGGTATTTACGGGGTACCCCGCACGCCATTTGCTCATTCCCGTCTCTTTGTGTGTATGCATTCTGTTCTCAGTAAACAGGATATCCTTAGCCCCATCTAAGTGAGTCCGTGTCTTTCTGAGCGCAAGGCAGCCATTACACATATCCAGTTGCGGCATCTGCTTCTATAGCCTTACCATTTTTCAACACATTCATGGAATGGTTTCTTTTCATTCAATTTTGCCTTGGACTCTTAACACTTACCAGTTTCATTTCAATTCTACTTGTCATCACATCGCTATGATTCCTATATAAAATACTCCTTCCAGAAATCAGTTTTGCCACATTTTGGCTTGTATGGCACAACCAAAGCCCAGTTTTACCCCAAGCGTGTTCCCATCAGGCCCGTATCACCCCATGAAGGAGGAACGTCTAATTCTCTACGCACTTAAGTCCTTCAGGCACTCTTGGGTCAAACTATTATAAACACTTGAATTAAGCCTTATTTTTTGACAAGTTTTTTAACAAAGAGACCATAGGTGCCAGGCCAACATTTACCAAAGCTGTTTTACAATACTTTTTCTGAAATCAGAAGGCAACCAGGTGATAAATGCCATTTGTCTTGCGCCAGCATCTTTCCTGTGACATAATTACAGTTGTATGAACAATAAAATGACTACTGCTGCTGCTTCCTGCTTGCATCTGTAGAGCGCTTTCCCACTCTTCTAGCCTCCTTTTGTTGCCTTAAGAAACTAGCCAGCCATCAGGGAGTATCGCCAACAACTCTGAGACAGCCGAGTTCTGCCAATGATCGGGGGGCCTTCCCAGGAGAGGCCAGTGTTGGGACTAGCTATGCCAACTGCAGAACTGAATATGTGAAACCGTTTCTTTCTCACAGAAGGCCTTCTGCTGACCATTATTGTGCAATAACAGTGTGGTTGTAAAACAACATTTGTAGTGAGAAGGCATCCTAGCACCAAACCCAAGGCAAAGGTGTTAAGAGAACTAAAAGGCAAACAAACAAACAAACAAACAAACAAACAAGTCAATCTGTTCACATGTAATTGAAAGAAGGAAATTGGCACACAGTTTCAGTATCTAAAGGGTAATCATCCAAATGCAAACCTGCTCGGGCTGATTCATTGACTTCAGTGCCATCTGTGTGCTTGTGAAAAGAAATGGTGAGTACGCACCTTTCATATAAAAGGAAGAAATGAAGCTGCTTGTCATGTTTACCGTTCCGGTGTTTGTCTACATCGTAACGGTTCGCTTGCCAAGGTGCTGATAGGTGTTCGGGCTGGGAGGGTGCTGCTGAGAGCCTTGTACAGGAGACGCGCTGGACTGTGCCAGGAGGAATGTCTTTAGGCTATCTCTGAAATGTCAAGGTCTTTTTGCCCCTTGATCAGCAGAGCTCGTTAGGAGCACCTGGGAATGTGGGGCAAACTGTATGTGAGGGAGGGGGTGGGGTGTTGTTTGCAAAGACGCTATTTAGTTTGAGTTTAGGCGCGCTTTCCTCATTCTCAGCTTTTTAGCTGTTTGCACTCTTTTCTAAATAAATCCAGAACCTGAATTGACATTTTGAGTCTGAGAGTTTTATTTAGAGTAAGGCAATCATCACACTGCTATCTAGTGAGAGGAAGTAGTCTTGAGTGTCTGCTTTTTCATACCAAATCTAAAGGGCATTGGAGGTGCTGTAGAGAACAACTTTTAGTGGTTGAGTGGTATTAACCAACTACAATGTTGACATTTTCTGTACAGTTTAGGGTGCTCCAAGCCAGTCTTACTGGTGGGAATCTTCCTGTGCATGGGGCAAAGGAGGCCATCTTTTACTATCAGCAAGTAGCCACGACTAGAGAAATTGCCTGGCAGACCAGAAAGGAAACCAGAGCACCAATGCATTCTTTGGAAGGGAAGGACTGAGCGAGAATGTGACCTGAGACCTTTGGGCTTCACTCTGGCCTTAGTTCACTTGAATAGCTCTGAGGCCCCTTCGAGTTGGGTGCCTGGCTTTGAAGAACACCACAGAAGGAAATTTGGGGGACCAACAGGAACACTGTGAGAGACTCCTCCTAATCTTTTTGAAGGTGCCAAGATTGTTGCCGAAGGCACCAAAACGTGCTCCGCCATGGATGAGAGCATAATGGCTCCCTTCACCTCCCAGTGCTCAAACCCATGAGAAACCGCTGTCCTGGGGTCTCCTCGCATGGAGCAGCCATCCAGAGCAGAAGTGGGTGATCTCCCATCCTCTCCTTATCCGGAGAGGTTCTGTGGGACCGGACTACTCGCTGGTCCTTCATGTCCGGTCCCGGCCCGTGGAAATCACTGACACGCAGGTAAGTTTTATAGATTTACTAAAAAGGCTTTTAAACAGAACTCTAGTGGCAAAAAGCTTTGACCAAACCATCGTAGTCCCTCACACCCAAAATATCCAGCCCACTAAAGCTCAACCAGCTTAACTTAGAGGCTCTTTCAGCTGAATCCCCTCAGGCTGATGACTCTTCTGTAACTCCTCGTCATCTTCCAAGGAGTCTGAGCTGGCCATGACACTATCCCCCACCTCAGGGCCCTCCTCTCCTGCAGATTGAGGCCTGGGCTTCTCCGGGTACTGTTACTGGAACAGGTGTGTGAGGCAGGGAGCATAAACATCATCATCTTCCCAGGAACGCTCCTATGGTCCATAGCCCTTCCAATCCACCAGATACTGGAGGTGGTCCCGAAGGACCCGTGAGTTCAGAATGTGGGCTACCTCATATTCAGGTTCCCTTTCCACCACAATGGGTGGTGGGGCCAGTGTGGAGGAACAATGAGGGTTGGGAGGTGCAGCAGGAACCAACAAAGAACAATGGAATACAGGATGAACACAGAAACTGGAGGGTAGCTTAAGCCAGAAAGCAACTGGGTTGATGACAGCTTCCACTTGGAATGGTCCCAGGAAGCGGTGATCCAATTTCTTTGGCGGCTGACGAGTAGCAAGCTTCTTAAATGAAAACCACACTAAGTCCCCCATGGCTATCAGTAGACCTGCCTGGCAGTGATGCTCAGCAAACCATTGATAATCATCCTTGGCCTTTTGTAACTGATCTTGGAGAACTTGATGAGTTGCTTGCAGTTCCTGCAAGAGCTGATCCAAGGCTGGAACAGAAGAAGCTGGTGAACTCAGTGGAAAGAATAGGAGGTGCAAGCTACAGTTAGCCATGAATGGCATCATTTAGCTGGAGGTATGCCGAGCACTGTTATAAGCAAACTCTGGCTGTGCTAGGAGGTCTACCCAGTTGTCTTGCTGGTAGGTAAAAAAACATCTGAGATATTGCTCCAGAATCTGATTCACCTGTTCCATCTGTCTCTCCAAATACACAGAAGATACACAGAAGATAAGTTGATCTCAACCTCTAGACCTTAGGAAAGTTCTTGCCAAAACTTAGCAATGAATTGTGGGCCACGATCTGAAACCGTGGTCAGGTAAACCATGTAAACGGTAGATACAGGTAATCCTCGCTTATAGATTGGTCACTGAACAACCATTCAACATTATGATAGCCTTGGAAAGGGTGCTTTACATGCCCGTTAAGCACTTCTGGCCATCATAAAACATCTCACACACACACACACACACACACACACACAGACACACCGTGGTCATGTCATTGTATTTCGGGTCCTTGGCAACTGGCTCTCATTTACAACCAGTTGCCAAGTGCCCCTCGATCACGTCATCACCATTTTCAATCTTCTCTGCTGGCTGCCCCAGAAAGTCAATGGGGAAGCCGACAAGGAAGGTTGGAAGTGGAGGGAACGAAGGGGACGGAGAGGATGGGAAACCTTTGGCAGGCTGTAGGAACGAAGCCCAAGTCCTGAAGATTTGAGCTTCGCTCCTGCAGCCACACAAAGGAGTTCATGGGGGGAGGAGAGGGGACATGGTTCAGCAGGTTATAGGAACGGAGCCCAAATCCTGAAGATTTGAGCTTTGCTCCTGCAGCCCTACGAAGGAGTTCCCCTCCATGCGGGGAGGGGAGGGGACATGGGTGGACAGGCTGCAGGAACGAAGCCCAAATCCTGAAGATTTGAGCTTCGCTCCTGCAGCCCCACGGAGTTCCCCTCCATGCAGGGAGGGGAGAGGACACCCTTTGTCAGGCTGCAGGAACAGAGCCCAAATCCTGGAGATTTGAGCTTTGCTCCTGCAGCCCCACGAAGGAGTGCCCCTCCATGTGGGGAGGGGAGGGGACACCCTTTGTCAGGCTGCAGGAACAGAGCCCAAATCCTGGAGATTTGAGCTTCGCTCCTGCAGCCCCACGAAGTAGTTCCCCTCCATGTGGGGAGGGGAGGGGACACCCTTTGTCAGGCTGCAGGAACAGAGCCCAAATCCTGGAGATTTGAGCTTTGCTCCTGCAGCCCCACGAAGGAGTGCCCCTCCATGTGGGGAGGGGAGGGGACACCCTTTGTCAGGCTGCAGGAACAGAGCCCAAATCCTGGAGATTTGAGCTTCGCTCCTGCAGTGCCACCATGGATTTATCTTCCCCTCCATCCCCTCTGCTTCCAACCTATGCTGTCACCTTCCCCACTGACTTTCTGGGGAAGCCGGCAGAGAAGATTGCAAATGGCGACCACATGATCGTGGGGCACTTGGCAACTGGTCATAAATGCAAGCCGGTTGTTAAGCACCCGATATACAATCACATGACCGGCGGCGGGATGTTTTATGGTGGCTGGAAGTGCTTAACAGGCATGTAAAGCACCCTTTCCAAGGCTATTGCAACTTTGAATGGTCCTTAAGTGAGAGATCATTAAGCGAGGACTACCTGTATATACCGTTTACATGGTTTACCTGACCACTAGTTCTGTTAGGATGTTGTAAGTTTCCATTAGGACTACGCACATGGGAACAAGGTGGTTGAATGCTGGCCAGCTTGTAGTAGCACCACCACTATGGCCACATCAGAAGCATCAGTTTCTACAATGAAGGGTTGTGCAGGGACTGGATGCCACAGGATGGGTTCTGATGCACAAGCTGTCTTTAAGTCTTCAAAAGCCTGTTGTGTATCTTCATCCAAAACGAAAGGTGTTTTCTTTCACAATAGGTGAGTCAAAGGCCAGTATAAAAGTTCTATAATAATTGACGAAGCCCAGCAAACCCGGAACATCCTTCGTTCTGCGTGGTGGTTGCCAAGTCAGAAGTGCTTTCACTTTATCAGGATCCATGGTGACGCCATCTGAAGAAATGCGCTGACCCAAGAAATCAATAGTCTTCTTCTCAAATTCACATGTATCAAGTTTGGCAAAAACGATTTTCCCTGAGGCACTGTAATACCATACTGACATACTTCTCATGGTCAGAGAGAGAAGAGAAGAGGAGAATGTGTATTCAAAGTGGCCATAGTGGGTGCCAAAGGAGGTCTTCTATTCCTCACCACTCTGGATATGCACTAGGTTGTAAGCACCACAGAGGTCGAGCTTGGTAAAAACTTTGGGGCCATGTAACCTCTCTAAGAGCTCGGAAAGGAGAGGCGGGGGGTAGCGATTCCTGATGGTGATCTGGTTTAGCAGCTGGTAGTCATTACACATCCTGAGCTCCCCTGATTTTTTTCTTGACAACCAAGGCAGGAGCAGCTGCAGGTGAGGAAGAAGCCCTTAGAAACCTCCTCTTCAGATTTTTCTCAATGAAGTCCTGCAACGTTGATCACTCTGGCTCTGAAAGTGGGTAAATCCAGGCGACTGGAATCTTGGCACCAGCCACCAGGTCAATGGGGCACTCAAGATTTCTGTTGCCACTTGGCTGGTAGTTATTTCCTCTCCTGGGGCAACTGGGGGTTCACCTTCCAAGGAATCAGAGCTGGCCTTGACACTTCAGTCTTAGTCGCAGTCGTCGTCTCTGCTGTTTTGGAGACGTCTTCGCTCGCCATTCTTCACCCAGAAGCTCGCACATATCAGCTGTTCTGGTCACTAGACAGATGGCAAGAGACAAATGAGGGGAAGGGCCTTCACAGGCGGTCCCTGTGTCTGTTTCCCACTGGCTCAATTGTTCGTTAAATGACTCTCTCTCTCTCTATCTCGTGCTTCCCTCTCTTCAAGATTGAGTTTATGTAGAAACTGGTTTTCTTAAAAAATAAAACCTAACTTTCACTTCAAATACAAAGAGTACCAGCTAGCATTCATTAATAGCTGGACTAAGCAAGCTATCTACATTCTATACAGCTATATTGTGAGCATTTCTTTTATTTCTTTAAAGGGTTGTTCTGCTACTTAATTACTCAGTATGCTTTTAGCACTCTCTTCACGTTCAGGAGGATATCCTCTTACAAGTGTTCCTGCTCAGTTCAATTCTACAACACTAGGGCTCCTGAGTGGGAAGCAGATGAGCGTTCTCATTTGCCCATAATGATTCCCATTGGCTATTTGAGATGCCAAATACCTCTTTTATACAAACAGGAAAATCAGGAGGGTGCATCTTCTTCTGGGCGGGTGACAAAAGCTGCCATCCTCTCTTCTCCATGGCTCAAAGCCTGCTGCATCTGGTCTCAAGTCCTTTGCCTGCTCTGGCCTGGCTCCTTCTCCTTTCAAAACCATCCCAACGACCGATACGAATGAAAGGTGCTCTAAAGTGAGAGAGGGAGAAAGGGCTCCGTGTGAGCAGGGCGAGAGGAAACGGTCCCTGGGTCTTCTGATAGGAACCTGCGTGATCCCCCCTGTCCACTGGGAAGGGGGGAAGAGGACTCACCGTCCCAACGCGGGTGGATTTGCTCCTCGGCTCCAGGCCTGCCTCCCAACGGACTGACATACAGAGCAGCACTGATTTCTCTTCCTTCTCCACTCTTGGCAGTATTTCAACACCAATGCTCTTGACGATTTTTATAACATTTTTACTCTTTGGTCACTGATGAAGAAACAGAATGGAGCAAGCACAGGAGATAACTTAAGCGACATGGTCAAAAGCAGCATTTCTCTATTTCCTGAACAACTGTAATACATCAACAGCCAACTTAGGATGACTGTTACTACAGGGAAGGCAAGAAGCCCACTGGCCAATTCCAGCGGCATTTTATGGGCAAAATTCCTTCCCAGCCCCATTACCCGGCAACTGACTTTTGTGCATAGCAAGGGGATGGTATGGCACCCTAGCTGGAATGAGGGTGTGGATAGCTGCTGTCCCCTCAAGAACTTTCCGGTGCTGCAGAAGAGGCCAGATATACTTCAAGGCTGCCCATCAAATGGTTGCTGCTTCCTGTGAAGGACCAAGGAAAAGACTTTTTTTTTCTTGTCCTGCAAGGAATGGGTCCCGTGTAGACTCCCAGTTAAGGTTTCCGTTAACTTTTTCCTCCTCTTCCAAGCAAGGAGGAGCTGAGGACTCACGTGGTGGAAGAGCGAGCAGTACTGGGCAGCCAAGGAGGCGTCCAAACATCCTCCTGTGTCTGGAGGCCGAGCTGCTCTGCCAAGTCCAAGAACTGCAAGGTGATGGCAGGGCTGGAACTGCAGAGCCCACCGAGGACAGCATGGCACAGCTCCTCGGGCCTCATGATCTGCAGAGGAAATGGGAGATTGGAAAAACTCTCCTCCAAGGAAAGAGAGAAGAGAAACCTAACCTTTTCTGATCACAGTTGGGTATCTTAGCTAGCAACCTACTCTCAGCTCTGAGAGAGATCGAAGTGAAGATGGAACGTGAGAGCAGCAAGCCATCCTCATCCCCAGGACTGAGTAAAAGGAAGATCTGCCACCTCCCCACGCGCTCCATCTTGCCTAGACTAGGGGGTTAGATCTCATCCTGGGGTAAGAAGGCCCACTGGCTAAATCTGTCCAGGCCAGCAACATTATTGCTGCAATTCTAAAGTGAAGGTGCTTCCTGGAAGGAAGCATCCTCTACAGTTGTGTCCGAAGAGGAGAAGCTCCGCATTTGTCTGTCCCCTGTGGGTGAGGGCCACTTACCACCTTGTAGTTCTCGCAGAGATGGAGAAGACCCTTCCTGCTCAGTTGGCGAACGGTCCGGCTGGGGTGTTCCAGCCGAGCCATGAGCAGCTTCCAGGTCTTCTCCATGGGGGCTTGGCCCCTGTAGTTAGTCAGCAGCTGAAAGAGAGCAGAGCGGTCGAAGGCCCGTCAGTGGCCAGAGGAGGAAAAGGAAGGAGTGAGCAGCTTCACTGGGGAGAAGGTGCCCAAAGGGCCCCCAGGGAAGATGCTTCACCCTTGCTCTTTGGGGAAGCAGGAACATGCCTCTAGGCTCTCCTTGAGCGGCAGGGAAAGCAAGAGAGATGGGTTTTGGAGCTTGATCCCTGCCTAAAGGTGGCCTGGGGCAACCCCCGTTTTCTCCTCTGCATCACCCTGCTCAGCCAACTCCCATTGCCTCCCTGGATCGATCCAAGAGACTGGGGCGGGGGGGATTTTCCCACCTCAATAAAGAAGGCCAGCGCTGCAGCTGAATGCTCCTTTGCCTCTTCCTTCTCCAGGACAGAACTGAGATGTCTCTGGAGGCTGCACATGGCAGGACAAGAGGTCTCCACGAGGGCCCTGCAACACACCAAAGCTCTTTTGAGAAAAAGCCATCAGACGGACAGGCCAGGCTGGGCTGGAAGGGGAGAAGAAAGGTTCTCTTTGGGGAGAAAAGCTGCCCTTTGCCCTCTGTCTTACGTCACCAACACGGCCACGCCCTGGAGGCAGCAGCTGGGGCGGCACAACAGCTCCCCGCAGGTCTCCCTCAGGGTCAGGTGTGCCTCCCTGGCCAGCAGCACCTGGATGGTGCCAACCGTCTCCCTGCAGAGGAAAGAAGGCCAGAGTCACCAAGGCATGATCCCGTAGTCTGAGGGGCAAAAGAAACCCTTTGCGTGATGCCCACAGGGAAGCTTCCCTCCGCAGCTTCTCTCCCTCCTTTCCCTGGAACGCCACGAGAAGAGCAAAGAGGGAGGGAGCTCCAGAGGGGCTTTCCTTCTCCCTTGCAGCCGTTCACCACCAAATGGGATTTGCTGCATCTGCGTGAGTTGGTCCCTCCACCCAAGCGCAAGGGTGCTCCAGAAACATCACGGAGGCCACAGATTGCATTTTCTTCCTTTTCCTCAAAGCTTCAGGACAGACCTCATGAGAAAAGCAAGGCAGCCAAGCTGGGAGCACTACGTGTTGGAGAGCTTTTTTTCCTGGGGCCTATGCAACACCCGGCCTATCTGAGGAGAGGACTTGCAGGGCCAGGGGGGTATTGCTAAACCAGAAGTGTCGCTTGGATGTGGGAGCCCAAGAAGGAGAAGGAGGTTTCTCCTTCCCAGTGCCGCTGCTTACTCCAGAGGCAGATGGTCCTCTCCTTCAGCTGATATATTCTGCTGCCTGGCGCCTTTGATGATGATATCCACCAGGCAGAGGAGAGAAGGCCTGAGGAGAGAAGGAGCGTCTGCTTTACCCACAGAGCTCCTAAGGAAAGTTGGCTAATGGAGCCCACGCTGACTCTTGGTAGAATCGCTCTCTCTGTCGACCCTCACCACCCAAAGGGCCTTCCCTCCCTCCCAAGCAGGATTCGAGAAGTGTCTTCTCGTTTGCCTGTTGGGAGCCCACAGACACAGGGACACGATGGCATCTCCAAGAGGGAGGTTGAAGTCTGGGCATACAAAAGGACCACCTACTTCCGAGCTCTAGCCCTTACCGGAGTGGCAGGAAGAGGATGGGTGGACTGTTCCTCTCCCTGAGGCAGCCAAGGGACCTCCTTCACCTTTGCCAGGAGAAGGGACAGGACCTTATCCCCGCTGCCGTATGATGAGGCGATGACGGCCCAGAGCAGCTCGCCGCAGGTGCTGGGAAGAAAATCAGGCGGCAACCATGTCAGACCCTTCTGCCCATCCCAGGTCCACAGGGAGGAACACAGAAGAGTCAGCCTGATGTTGGACTTCCCTGCAACTCAAGGGAGGAAGAACCTGCACCCCTGCCTACCTCCACGGCAGCTCTAAGGGGCGCTGCGTGACCAGTTGCATGTTCTTCCGGGCCACGACATGTAGGGAGGGCACGACCTGGCTCAGTCCAACGGAGCAAGTGGAGGCCAGGCGGCAGATCTTATCCGGCGCTTTCTGCATAGGCAAGAGAGAAAGGAAGAGGAAACGGAAGTGATGGTGAAAGGGGAGGGCTGAACTGGAGGTTGCAGGAAGAGGTCTTTCTCTGGGGAAGCCCTCAGTTTAACCCTGAGTGACAAGCCTTACTTGACATGCCCGCGAGGTGGTTGACCGGGTCCGGGTCCGAGTCTGGGTCCGAGCTGTACATTTCTTCCCCTGACCCGCTGTTGAGAGGAGGGATATGGGATGATTAGACCTAGATTAGGGGTCAGTTTGTCATCTGGAAGGGAGTCATCTGAAACTAAGCTTCTGGAGGAGGACAGAGAAGTACAGCTGAGACGGAACGGTGCAGGATCCGACCAAGGGCCCCTCTGTTCCCTGGACAGGTCCCTCCGCCATCAAGTGGCCGGGTGACATTTTGTCTCACGCCCTCAGACCACCAGCTTCCCAGTAGGTCCTTCACTCCATTGGGAGAAAAGAGAAGCATTTCTATCTGCAGTAGCCACCATCTTGCAAGGCTTCCACCAAACACTGTTTAAAATAAATGAGCGGGAAAGGCCTCATGCCTTTCCGCCAAGTATTGTGGGGAAGGGGTGGCAGTTCCTCAATGGTTGTACCGCTGAAAAATAGGGCACCTGTCTGAACTGAGACTGGGGTCCCAGGCCTCCTCCTGCAGGCTGCTGACATCGTCCAAGGTCTCTTGGCCTTCGTCAGGGGAATCCTGTGAATGACAATGATTCCTCTGTGGCCACAAAGGGGGAAGTGCCTCAGAATTGCGATTTTCATGGGTCTTGGGGATTCTAGAATAAAGGGAAGGCCTATCAAATGCAGGATGCCTGGCCAGAACGGTGCTTCTGCTGCATGATACGTCTCCCAAGTTGGAGGAATCCACTGCCCCGCCCCACCCATCCCCCGGAAAAGTACGCTTTTCCTGTTAAAGCCCTGCCTGGAAGCAGCAGGGCGCTGGAGAGGATGAAGCAGAGAAAGGAAAGGCGTGGGCAGGGGGTCGCATCCTTTTAGGCCACCAGTCAGGGCAAGTTGCCCCAAGGGCCCAGCACCCCCCAGCACCCCTGCATGGTACACTCGGGGTGGGAGACCTGAACAGAGGGAGCCCCTCCCCGTGGCCCTGCCCAACAGAAAACAGCTCGCCCTTCTTTACCCAGGGGCTGGAAGAGATGTGGGCCTCCAGTGCCTCCTCTGCAGTCTGTCCCTTTTCGCTCCTAGGAGAAAGGACACAAAAGAGGGCAGAATGGGAGGAGGGATCTGCTATCCCAGCCTCTCAGAAACAAATCATCAGCCTGTGCAGGCCTCAAAGCCTTTGAACCCTCCCCCTTAGGGAGGCTGCCACAACATCTTCACCCTCCGAGGTGCTGCCTACCTCGATGGATTGGGACGTGTTTCCCACTGCACGTCCCCCAGGCTGCCGGTCTTGCCTGAGGGCAGGGGTTCTTCTGAGGACTCCTAAAATGACAACCCAAATGTTCTTCAACTGAATACAGGGCTAAAGGGGGTTAGTCCCCGCTTGGGAAAATAAGAGAGGATTTGGGGTTCTCAGTTTCAGTTTGTCGAATGAGGGCTGGCCATCTTGACTAAGGGAGGCAACTCAAGGTCAGGGGCATCTGGCAACCGGTTTGGAAAGAAGATTGCACCAATTGGCAGATGCAACTGTCCTCGCTTTACCCACATGGAGTTTTCAGTAGAAAAAGGAGCAGCGAGGACACTTTCTTTGCCAACAGCTTTTCCAAACCCCTCCGTGAGCTCAATCCCAGCCCTGCAGAGTTCCCCATCTATCTTGACTGGTTGGAACGGCCAGGTATCTGGCAGCACTGGGCGATGCAAAGCAGCAGAGGGAGGTTGAAGGAGAAAAGGAGGAAGCAGGAGCACGCTTCTGATGGGTAGCCTGTCCTTGCAGAGCGTGTCCATAAATAGCACCTCGGCCTCCAGCGCCGTTCCATCTGCTGACCTATCTTCAAACCCGCAGAGACAGGGCTTCTGCCGTTGCAAGGGTGAGGAGCTGGTCACAACTTACTGATGGGGTGGAGACCTCCTCCATCGTGTAGAGCCCCTGCCTCTTCTGCTCCGGTTCGTCATCACTGGGGAGAGATTGAAGGGCCCAGAGATCAAAACTAGCTGTGGGCCCTCTTTCAAGAGCGGCCACATGGATGCTCTAAGGAGCCTGTCGGCTGGCCTGCCAAGGGGGTTGACCTGAGTCCTCCTTCCTTTTATCAGAAGCAGATGCTGAGAAGGAAAGGAGGTGAACCTCCCTTATGTGGCAGCTCAAACAGGCTTTGGCCCCTCCCCAGTCAGCCAAGCAGCAGCCCTTGCGACCGGCTGGGCCAGAGGGTGGGATGGGAGAGTCCTTGTTTTCCTTTTCCTTTTCCCACCCCTCCCTTTTCCTTTTGTGCTGTGTCATTTAAAGTTAGGCTTTGGACAATCAGAAGCTTGCTTACTTTGCTATGCTTTAAGCATGCATTCCCTGCCCAGGCACCTTCATCGTCTGGTCCCCCCTTGGCCCCAAATGGCCCCCCATCCCATTGATTAGGAGAGAAGAGAAAGGCTTCCTGTCCAGGGGGTTGAGTGTGTATCCCATAGAAATCTATCCCTCCCCTCAGCAGACATTTCTCATAGCCTTTTTTCTGTGGGACAGAACTGCAGGGGGCTTCAGAATGAGCTGAGAGCAGGTACCTTGCTGAATCGGAGACAGAGTCCACATCTTCCAGGCTGTGGGTCCTGGAGGCCCCCTGGACTTCCATCGAATCCTGGAAATGACGTTTGTTTGTATTAAGGCATAATCAAAGACCCTTCCGCCATTTGGAAGTCGCATCCCTCTCTCCTTTCGCCTCGGAGGGGGTCAGGAAAAGGGGGATGCTTATGCACTCAGCACCTTCCTCGATCACCATTTTGTCACTGGATGTCTCCACCAGCCATGACCTGACATCTGGCAGCTACTTGACAAACCACCCATCTGGAATCTTGCACCGGGGGCGGGGAGAAGACAGGCACGGAGGGTGGAGTAGAGGCAGAATGGTCTGCGGCCGGTCCCTGCCCTCGGATGCCCTTTGCACATGGCGGGGACAATGGAGGAGGAAGAAGCGGGACCGTTGAGGAAGAGGCTCCTCAACCCAGGAGGGGGGGAGCGTCAGGAGGAGGTTCAGAGCAGCTGTGCCTCAATTGTGCCCGGGAGAATTTCGCGAGTGGGGCGGGAGGATTGCTTGGAAAGGCTCTCCAAAGGTTGTTCCTTTGCCCACCAAGCCCTAAAGGTCTTTCCAGGAATCCAAGGGTCTGTTGTCCTCGGGTTTGCCAGCCTGGCTGGGCTGCCCAGGCAGGAATTCCTCCCTCCCCACATACTCGAGGCATGAACTCCCACCGGCCACATTGCCAAACCCTCCTTACCCCTGAGGTGGAAGCGGTGACCCTATCATGAGAGCTTTCCCGCTCGATTCGTCTCCGTGCCATTTGGGACCTGACCGGAGGAAGAAAGTCAGGCATGAAGGAACATCCAGCTAGCTCAGCCTCCCCTTTCCAAGACCGGCCAGTCAGTCAGTTGGCCCTTTTTTCCCCTGCAAGCCCCTTGTGGACAGGAAGCGGTCTCGGGCTCCTGCAGACTCTTGTGGCCCGTCAATGGTGCCCCACCAAGTCTGGGTTTTGGGAGAAGGACTTGGAACCTGGCAACAGCACAGGAAGGTCTTCCACTCTGGTGCCCACTGACCTAGGCATTTTATGGGCAGGCTTGGAGCCTCGTTCTCTCCGCCTCCAGGGAAACATCGCCAAGGCCCACTTTTTGAACCTACACAAGGATGGCGGCTCTCTCGGAGCCAGGAGTGGCCGGGCAGCCCAGTGGCTGACTCTCTTGGTGGCCTTTGGCCTCTGCCTTTCGTGTGGGAAGCTGTCTGTTCGTGAGCAGCGCAAAAGCACAATCACGTGTGGCACAAAGCACAGAGAGGGGCCAGAGATGCCGCCTTGCTTCTCTGCTGGGCCTCTTGGGCAATCTGACCTTCCTTTCCCCTTCAGGCCAGCACAGCCTGGTATCTCTTGCCCACCTCTTAGCAGGGGCTGGGGAGAATTTCCCTTGTTTATCCCAATGTGGGGGTCCAGGGTCCGAATGTAGTGACAGAGATTGGGGGAGGCGTACAAGAGGGCTGGGGCAGCCTCTCATTCAAAGCCACCTCCCCTCTGGCTTCCACGTGGGGACTACAGCAAAGTAAGACATCTCTGAGCAAGCGGAGACGGCGTTCCAGCACAGACCGGTGGCCCAGCGACAAGTCCAGGTCAGCAGAGCCTCTCTGTATATGGAGTGACCGAACGATTGCCCACCTGCATTCTCTATGGCTGCTCCACATGAGGAGACCACAGGAATTGGTGATCCTTGCGGTCGACTCAGGAGTGAAGCGGCTGGGAGACCAGGAAGAGAAATCTACCTCACAGCCACAGTAGAGCCTTTGAGGGCACTGGGTTCGACGAAAACCTCACTTTCAAAACACATTTGGGTATAATAATTTTAAAGAGAGATCTTCAGACAAGCAGGAGAAACAAAAAACCACTCAGTGAGTCACCCTTCATTCCAGATTCATCAGCCTGTGCAGGCCCCAAACCCTTTGAACCCTTCCTCTTGGGGAAGCTGCCACAACATCTTCACTCTCCGAGGTGCTGCCTACCTCGATGGATTAGGACGCCTTTCCCACTTCACATCCCCCAGGCTGCTGGTCTTCCTTGAGGGCAGCGATTCTTCTGATGAATCCTAAAATGACAACCCAAATCTTCTTCAACTGAATACAGGGCTAAAGGGGGTTAGTCCCCGCTTGGGAAAATAAGAGAGGATTTGGGGTTCTCAGTTTCAGTTTGTCGAACGAGGGCTGGCCATGTTGACTAAGGGAGGCAACTCAAGGTCAGGGGCATCTGGCAACCATATTGGAAAAAATATTGTACCAATTGGAAGAAGCAACATGTCCTCGGTTTACCCGTGTGAAGTTTTCGGTAGAAAAAGGAGCACCAAGGACACTTTGCCCTTTCTTTGCTGACCCCTTTTCCAAACCCCTCCGTGAGCTAAATGGCAGCCTTGCAGAGTTCCCCCTCTGTCTTGACTGGTTGGAACCGCCAGGTATCTGGCAGCACTGGGCGATGCAAAGCAGCAGAGGGAGGTTGAAGGAGAAAAAGAGGGAGCAGGAGCACGCTTCTGATGGGTAGCCTGTCCTTGCCAGAGCGTGTCCATAAATAGCACCTCGGCCTCCAGCACCGTTCCATCTGCTGACCTATCTTCAAACCCGCAGAGACAGGGCTTCTGCCGTTGCAAGGGTGAGGAGCTGGTCACAACTTACTGATGGGGTGGAGACCTCCTCTATCGTGTAGAGCCCCTGCCTCTTCTGCTCCGGTTCATCATCACTGGGGAGAGATTGAAGGGCCCAGAGATCAGAACTAGCTGTGGGCCCTCTTTCAAGAGCGGCCACATGGATGCTCTAAGGAGCCTGTCGGCTGGCCTCGGTTGACCCGAGTCCTTCTTTCTTTTATCAGAAGCAGATGCTGAGAAGGAAAGGAGGTGAACCTCCCTTATGTGGCAGCTCAAACAGGCTTTGGGCCCTCCCCAGTCAGCCAAGCAGCAGCCCTTGCGACCGGCTGGGCCAGAGGGTGGGATGGGAGGGTCCTTGTTTTCCTTTCCCCACCCCTCCCTTTTCCTTTTGGGCTGTCTCCTGTAACGTTAGGCTTTGGACAATCAGAAGCTTGCTTACTTTCCTGTGCTTTAAGCATGCACTCCCTGCCCAGGTACCTTCATCGTCTGGTCCCCCTTTTGCCCCAAATGGCCCCCCATCCCATTAAGGAGAGAAGAGAAAGGCTTCCTGTCCAGGGGGTTGAGCGTGCATCCCATAGAAATCTATCCCTCCCCTCAGCAGACATTTCTCATAGCCTTTTTTCTGTGGGACGGTACTGCAGCCTCTTCTTGGGGGCTTCAGAATCAGCTGAGAGCAGGTACCTTGCCAAATCAGAGACGGAGTCCACATCTTCCAGGCTCTGGGTCCTCGAGGCCCACTGGACTTCCATTGAATCCTGCAAATGACATTTGTTTCTATTCAGGCATAATCAAAGACTGTTCCACCATTTGGAAGTCGCATCCCTCCCTCCTTCACCTTGGAGGGGGTCAAGAAAAGGGGGATGCTTATGCACTCAGCCCCTTCCTTGATCACCATTTTCTCAATGGATGTCCTTCAACCAGCTGTGACCTGACATCTGGCAGCTCCTTGACAAACCACCCATCTGGAAACTTGCACTGAGGGCGGGAAGAAGCCAAGCACAGAGGTCGAAGTAGAAGCAGATGGGCCCACTGCCGGACCCTGCCCTCAGATGCCATTTCCAGATGGCGGGGAAAATGGAGGAAGAAGCAGGACCATTGAGGAAGAGGCTCCTCAACTCAGGAAGGGGGGTCAGTCTCAGGAGGAGGTTCAGAGCAGCTGTGCCTTCATTGTACCAGGGAGAATTACGTGAGTAGGGGAGGATTGTTTGGAAAGGCCCTCCAAAGGATGTTCCTTCGCCTTCGAAGCCGTAAAGGTCTTTCCAGGAATCCAAGGGTGTGTTGTCCTGGAGTTTGCCAGCCTGGCCACGCTGCCCAGGTGACAATTCCTCCCCGGCCCCCAGGCCTTCAGGCATGAACTGCCACCAGCCACGTTGGCAAACCCTCCTTACCGCTGAGGTAGAAGCAGTGACCCCATCGTGAGAGCTCTCCTGCTCCTTGACCATTCTCTGTGTCTCTTGGGACCTGACCGGAGGAAGAAGTGAGACATGAAAGAACATCCAGCTAGCTCTCCCTCCCCGTTCCAAGACCAGCCAGTCAGTCAGTTGGCCTTTTTTCCCCCCGCAAGCCCCTTGTGGGCAGGCAGCGGTCTTGGGCTCCTGCAGACTCTTGTGGCCCGTCAAAGGTGCCCCGCCGAGTCTGGGTTTTGGGAGAAGGACTTGGTCTTCTTGGGGCTTCAGAATCAGCTGAGAGCAGGTACCTTGCCAAGTTGAGAATGGACTCCACATCCTCCAGGCTCTGGTTCCTGGAGGCCCCCTGGACTTCCATCGAATCCTGTAAATGACATTTGTTCTTATTGAGGCATAAATCCAAAGCTCTCTGTATCCCAATTGGATGGCTAAAGCCTAGGGCGCAATTTCAGCCCCCTAGGAAGAGGTCTTCAGAGGCCTTAGGTTAAGAGGATGCTGCTTCCAGAATAAGGACCTGCTGTTCTCCAAACAGGCTATACTCATGGCTGGGCACTTGGCAACTGTTCACAAAGTCTTTGACACTGTTTGGAAGATGCATCCCTCTCTCCTTTTGCCTCAGAGGGGGTAAGGAAAAGGGCGATGCTTAGACACTCAGCCCCTTCCTCGTTCACCATTTTGTCACTGGATGTCCCTCAGCCTGCTGTGACCTGACATCTGGCAGCTACCTTACAAACCACCCATCTGAAATCTTGCACCAGGGGCAGGGAGAAGCCAGGAACGGAGGGCAGAGTAGAGGCAGATGGGTCCGCTGCCGGTCCCTGCCCTCGGATTCGCATTGCAGATGGCGGGGACAATAGAGGAGGAAAAAGTGGGACCATTGAGGAAGAGGCTCCTCAACCCAGGAGGGCAGGATCGTCAGGAGGAGATTCAGAGCGGCTGCGCCTCAATTGTGCCCGGGAGAATTTCGCGAGTGGGGCGGGAGGATTGCTTGGAAAGGCTCTCCAAAGCTTGTTCCTTTGTCCTTCAAGCCGTAAAGGTCTTCCCAGGAATCCAAGGGTCTGTTGTCCTGGAGTTTGCCAGCCTGGCCAGGCTGCCCAGGTGACAATTCCTCCCCGGCCCCCAGGCCTTCAGGCATGAACTGCCACCAGCCACGTTGGCAAACCCTCCTTACCCCTGAGGTAGAAGCAGTGACCCCATCGTGAGAGCTCTCCTGCTCCTTGACCATTCTCTGTGTCTCTTGGGACCTGACCGGAGGAAGAAGTGAGACATGAAAGAACATCCAGCTAGCTCTCCCTCCCCGTTCCAAGACCAGCCAGTCAGTCAGTTGGCCTTTTTTCCCCCCGCAAGCCCCTTGTGGGCAGGCAGCGGTCTTGGGCTCCTGCAGACTCTTGTGGCCCGTCAAAGGTGCCCCGCCGAGTCTGGGTTTTGGGAGAAGGACTTGGTCTTCTTGGGGCTTCAGAATCAGCTGAGAGCAGGTACCTTGCCAAGTTGAGAATGGACTCCACATCCTCCAGGCTCTGGTTCCTGGAGGCCCCCTGGACTTCCATCGAATCCTGTAAATGACATTTGTTCTTATTGAGGCATAAATCCAAAGCTCTCTGTATCCCAATTGGATGGCTAAAGCCTAGGGTGCAATTTCAGCCCCCTAAGAAGAGGTCTTCAGAGGCCTTAGGTTAAGAGGATGCTGCTTCCAGAATACGGACCTGCTGTTCTCCAAACAGGCTATACTCATGGCTGGGCACTTGGCAACTGTTCACAAAGTCTTTGACACTGTTTGGAAGATGCATCCCTCTCTCCTTTTGCCTCAGAGGGGGTAAGGAAAAGGGCGATGCTTAGCCCCTTCCTCGTTCACCATTTTGTCACTGGATGTCCCTCAGCCTGCTATGACCTGACATCTGGCAGCTACCTTACAAACCACCCATCTGAAATCTTGCACCAGGGGCAGGGAGAAGCCAGGAACGGAGGGCAGAGTAGAGGCAGAAGGGTCCGCTGCCGGTCCCTGCCCTCGGATGCCCTTTGCAGATGGCGGGGACAATAGAGGAGGAAAAAGTGGGACCATTGAGGAAGAGGCTCCTCAACCCAGGAGGGCAGGATCGTCAGGAGGAGGTTCAGAGCGGCTGCGCCTCAATTGTGCCCGGGAGAATTTCGCGAGTGGGGCGGGAGGATTGCTTGGAAAGGCTCTCCAAAGCTTGTTCCTTTGTCCTTCAAGCCGTAAAGGTCTTCCCAGGAATCCAAGGGTCTGTTGTCCTGGAGTTTGCCAGCCTGGCCAGGCTGCCCAGTTGACAATTCCTCCCCGGCCCCCAGGCCTTCAGGCATGAACTGCCACCAGCCACGTTGGCAAACCCTCCTTACCCCTGAGGTAGAAGCAGTGACCCCATCGTGAGAGCTCTCCTGCTCCTTGACCATTCTCTGTGTCTCTTGGGACCTGACCGGAGGAAGAAGTGAGACATGAAAGAACAACCAGCTAGCTCTCCCTCCCCGTTCCAAGACCAGCCAGTCAGTCAGTTGGCCTTTTTTCCCCCCGCAAGCCCCTTGTGGGCAGGCAGCGGTCTTGGGCTCCTGCAGACTCTTGTGGCCCGTCAAAGGTGCCCCGCCGAGTCTGGGTTTTGGGAGAAGGACTTGGTATTCTTGGGGCTTCAGAATCAGCTGAGAGCAGGTACCTTGCCAAGTTGAGAATGGACTCCACATCCTCCAGGCTCTGGTTCCTGGAGGCCCCCTGGACTTCCATCGAATCCTGTAAATGACATTTGTTCTTATTGAGGCATAAATCCAAAGCTCTCTGTATCCCAATTGGATGGCTAAAGCCTAGGGCGCAATTTCAGCCCCCTAGGAAGAGGTCTTCAGAGGCCTTAGGTTAAGAGGATGCTGCTTCCAGAATAAGGACCTGCTGTTCTCCAAACAGGCTATACTCATGGCTGGGCACTTGGCAACTGTTCACAAAGTCTTTGACACTGTTTGGAAGATGCATCCCTCTCTCCTTTTGCCTCAGAGGGGGTAAGGAAAAGGGCGATGCTTAGACACTCAGCCCCTTCCTCGTTCACCATTTTGTCACTGGATGTCCCTCAGCCTGCTGTGACCTGACATCTGGCAGCTACCTTACAAACCACCCATCTGAAATCTTGCACCAGGGGCAGGGAGAAGCCAGGAACGGAGGGCAGAGTAGAGGCAGATGGGTCCGCTGCCGGTCCCTGCCCTCGGATTCGCATTGCAGATGGCGGGGACAATAGAGGAGGAAAAAGTGGGACCATTGAGGAAGAGGCTCCTCAACCCAGGAGGGCAGGATCGTCAGGAGGAGATTCAGAGCGGCTGCGCCTCAATTGTGCCCGGGAGAATTTCGCGAGTGGGGCGGGAGGATTGCTTGGAAAGGCTCTCCAAAGCTTGTTCCTTTGTCCTTCAAGCCGTAAAGGTCTTCCCAGGAATCCAAGGGTCTGTTGTCCTGGAGTTTGCCAGCCTGGCCAGGCTGCCCAGGTGACAATTCCTCCCCGGCCCCCAGGCCTTCAGGCATGAACTGCCACCAGCCACGTTGGCAAACCCTCCTTACCGCTGAGGTAGAAGCAGTGACCCCATCGTGAGAGCTCTCCTGCTCCTTGACCATTCTCTGTGTCTCTTGGGACCTGACCGGAGGAAGAAGTGAGACATGAAAGAACATCCAGCTAGCTCTCCCTCCCCGTTCCAAGACCAGCCAGTCAGTCAGTTGGCCTTTTTTCCCCCCGCAAGCCCCTTGTGGGCAGGCAGCGGTCTTGGGCTCCTGCAGACTCTTGTGGCCCGTCAAAGGTGCCCCGCCGAGTCTGGGTTTTGGGAGAAGGACTTGGTCTTCTTGGGGCTTCAGAATCAGCTGAGAGCAGGTACCTTGCCAAGTTGAGAATGGACTCCACATCCTCCAGGCTCTGGTTCCTGGAGGCCCCCTGGACTTCCATCGAATCCTGTAAATGACATTTGTTCTTATTGAGGCATAAATCCAAAGCTCTCTGTATCCCAATTGGATGGCTAAAGCCTAGGGCGCAATTTCAGCCCCCTAAGAAGAGGTCTTCAGAGGCCTTAGGTTAAGAGGATGCTGCTTCCAGAATACGGACCTGCTGTTCTCCAAACAGGCTATACTCATGGCTGGGCACTTGGCAACTGTTCACAAAGTCTTTGACACTGTTTGGAAGATGCATCCCTCTCTCCTTTTGCCTCAGAGGGGGTAAGGAAAAGGGCGATGCTTAGCCCCTTCCTCGTTCACCATTTTGTCACTGGATGTCCCTCAGCCTGCTATGACCTGACATCTGGCAGCTACCTTACAAACCACCCATCTGAAATCTTGCACCAGGGGCAGGGAGAAGCCAGGAACGGAGGGCAGAGTAGAGGCAGAAGGGTCCGCTGCCGGTCCCTGCCCTCGGATGCCCTTTGCAGATGGCGGGGACAATAGAGGAGGAAAAAGTGGGACCATTGAGGAAGAGGCTCCTCAACCCAGGAGGGCAGGATCGTCAGGAGGAGGTTCAGAGCGGCTGCGCCTCAATTGTGCCCGGGAGAATTTCGCGAGTGGGGCGGGAGGATTGCTTGGAAAGGCTCTCCAAAGCTTGTTCCTTTGTCCTTCAAGCCGTAAAGGTCTTCCCAGGAATCCAAGGGTCTGTTGTCCTGGAGTTTGCCAGCCTGGCCAGGCTGCCCAGGTGACAATTCCTCCCCGGCCCCCAGGCCTTCAGGCATGAACTGCCACCAGCCACGTTGGCAAACCCTCCTTACCCCTGAGGTAGAAGCAGTGACCCCATCGTGAGAGCTCTCCTGCTCCTTGACCATTCTCTGTGTCTCTTGGGACCTGACCGGAGGAAGAAGTGAGACATGAAAGAACAACCAGCTAGCTCTCCCTCCCCGTTCCAAGACCAGCCAGTCAGTCAGTTGGCCTTTTTTCCCCCCGCAAGCCCCTTGTGGGCAGGCAGCGGTCTTGGGCTCCTGCAGACTCTTGTGGCCCGTCAAAGGTGCCCCGCCGAGTCTGGGTTTTGGGAGAAGGACTTGGTCTTCTTGGGGCTTCAGAATCAGCTGAGAGCAGGTACCTTGCCAAGTTGAGAATGGACTCCACATCCTCCAGGCTCTGGTTCCTGGAGGCCCCCTGGACTTCCATCGAATCCTGTAAATGACATTTGTTCTTATTGAGGCATAAATCCAAAGCTCTCTGTATCCCAATTGGATGGCTAAAGCCTAGGGCGCAATTTCAGCCCCCTAGGAAGAGGTCTTCAGAGGCCTTAGGTTAAGAGGATGCTGCTTCCAGAATAAGGACCTGCTGTTCTCCAAACAGGCTATACTCATGGCTGGGCACTTGGCAACTGTTCACAAAGTCTTTGACACTGTTTGGAAGATGCATCCCTCTCTCCTTTTGCCTCAGAGGGGGTAAGGAAAAGGGCGATGCTTAGGCACTCAGCCCCTTCCTCGTTCACCATTTTGTCACTGGATGTCCCTCAGCCTGCTGTGACCTGACATCTGGCAGCTACCTTACAAACCACCCATCTGAAATCTTGCACCAGGGGCAGGGAGAAGCCAGGAACGGAGGGCAGAGTAGAGGCAGAAGGGTCCGCTGCCGGTCCCTGCCCTCGGATGCCCTTTGCAGATGGCGGGGACAATAGAGGAGGAAAAAGTGGGACCATTGAGGAAGAGGCTCCTCAACCCAGGAGGGGGGGAGCGTCAGGAGCAGGTTCAGAGTGGCTGCGCCTCAATTTTGCCCGGGAGAATTTTGCGAGTGGGGCGGGAGGAATGCCTGGAAAGGCTCCCCAAAGGTTGTTCCTTGCCCTCCAAGCCGTAAAGGTTTTTCCAGGAATCCAAGGGTCTGTTGTCCTCGAGTTTGCCAGCCTGGCTGGGCTGCCCAGGCAGGAATTCCTCCCGCCCCCCAAGATTTGAGGCATGAAGTCCCACCGGCCACGTTGCCAAACCCTCCTTACCCCTGAGGTGGAAGCGGTGACCCTATCATGAGAGCTTTCCCGCTCGATTTGTCTCTGTGCCACTTGAGTCCTGACCGGAGGAAGAAGGTGAGACATGAAAGAACATCCAGCTACCTCTGCCTCCCCTTTCCAAGACCAGCCAGTCAGTCAGTCGGCCATTTTTTCCCCTGCAAGCCCCTTGTGGGCAGGCAGCGCTCTTGGGCTCCTGCAGACTCTTGTGGCCTGTCAATGGTGCCCCGCCGAGTCTTGGTTTTGGGAGAAGGACCCAGTACCTGGCAGGTGGCACAGGAAGGTCTTCCACCGTGTTCCTCGCACAACATGAAAACGGACAGCTTTTCAAGATGTTCTGTATGGAGAGGGGAGCAGAGAAAGAGGCTTGAGCCAGGGGGAGAGTTTCGAGGCCCGTGACTTTCTCCCCCTTTCCAGTTTCTTGGGGGCCCTGCGGGCCTCGCTTACTCTGAATAGCCTCCGTAGCGCCATAGCAGAGGCTGGATGGCTCTGCAGGGAAAGAGATTCGTGGTGCAACAATTGGCAACCAGCAAGCCAGGTCCAGAGTAGTGTCTGCCAGCTGGCAGGCAAAGCCACAATGGGAATGAGCAGCCTGGGGGTTGGCCTGTGGCTTTAAAGGTTTGCTGAGTCTTGTTCCCTTGGCAACCGGGAAAACCTCCCCATTGGCCACCTTTTGTACCTACCCAAGAATGGCTGCTGTCTCGTGGCCAGGAGTGGCCGGGCAGCCCAGTGGCTGACTCTCTTGGTGGCCTTTGGCCTCTGCCTTTCGTGTGGCAAGCTGTCTGTTCGTGTGCAGCGCAAAAGCACAATCACGCGTGGCACAAAGCACAGAGAGGGGCCAGAGATGCCGCCTTGCTTCTCTGCTGGGCCTCTTGGGCAATCTGACCTTCCTTTCCCCTTCGGGCCAGCACAGCCTGCTATCCCTTGCCCACCACTTAGCGGGGTCCGAGTCCTGTCTGCTCAGGGGAGAATTCTCTTCTTTTTCCCTGCGCGGGGGCCTGGGGTTGAACAGTTTGGGGGGGCATACAAGAGGAACAGGGCGGCCTCTCTCATGTCATTCAAAGCCACCTCCCCTCTCCGCCAGCCAGCCTGGATGTTGGTGGTGATGTATGAAGCCCAAGAAGGCCACCAGTGGCTCATCTGAGATGCAGAGTAATGGCAGGAGTGGGGGCTGCCATGACAAAAGCTGCCATCCTCTCTCTTCCATGACTCAAAGCCTGCTGCATCCGCCTGTTCTGGCCTGTCTGCCTCTCCTTTCAAAAGAAGCCTAACAAGAAATAGAAATAAACGACCAGGAGGTTTCCCCATTTGAGATGAGAGATTTACAGTATGCATTTGAAACTAATAAGTCCTTGGCCAGCAGGGTTGCCCCTGTTCTGGTCCTACCAGAGGTCATCCACTACTTCAATCAATGCTGCCTCAGCACTAGAGCTGGGCCTGAAAGCTAGCCAAAAAGGGCCCAGATAATCCAATGCTCCCGGGGCCTTCTGGAATGCAGGCCCACCACCTTCTCCACCATCTTACCAAAATGGAAAGGTTGGAGATAGATTGGATGTTATCCAACAGTCTTAATCTAGCTTTGGCTTCTTGAGGACAGGATGCAAGATTTGCGGAGAACCACAGGGTGGCGCAGCCAAACTTCAAATTGGGAGATAAGGTCTACCTCTCCACTAAGCTCATTAAGTCTCCGCAGCCCTCTAAGAAGTTGGCCCCCAAGTTCATTTGCCCATTCCCAATCATAGAGATAATCAACCCGGTAACTTTCAAATTAGATTTACCACACAACCTAAAACGCATACACCCAGTGTTCCATTGTGCATTACTGAAACCGGTTACCTCGTCAAAATGGCACAATGACCCCCCCCCCGCCTCCGCCCAACACGATAGATGGACAACAACATTTCGAAATCAAGGAAGTACTGGACTCCAGAAGGCTACGGGGCACCCTCCAGTACCTGGTCCGCTGGAGACATTTCCCCCACCCCGAGTGGGTACAGGCTCGGGATGTCTCAGTGCAGCGGCTTGTCAAACGCTTCCACGAAGCATATCCTGACAAACCGGTGCCTTGAAGTTTTCGTGGGGGGGCAGTATGTCATGACCCCCGTTGCAATGCATGCACGCATCACAACGGGGAACATGCCTTTCAGGAAAAGGGGAAGGAAGGAGGAAGGAATCATCCTAATCCCTTAAACACTCAAACACAAACGCAATCATAAGGACAAAGGGGACACACCTTTGCCCTGACCAGAGAAGGCATCAGCATATCGCCCAGACATCCCTGCATTACCCCGGGGGACACACCTGCGCCGGACATGGGAAGGAGACAGAGGAGACCAGCGATAATCTTCCTGATCGCCCATCAAGACCCCGGTATCGCACCCCCGATCGCCCATCAAGAAACAGGATCCGGACTGTGGGACAATGGGGGGTGGAGAAGGGCCAGGTCCGCGCCAGGGGTATTTACGGGGTACCCCGCACGCCATGTGCTCATTCCCGTCTCTTTGTGTGTATGCATTCTGTTCTCAGTAAACAGGATATCCTTAGCCCCATCTAAGTGAGTCCGTGTCTTTCTGAGCGCAAGGCAGCCATTACACATATCCAGTTGCGGCATCTGCTTCTATAGCCTTACCATTTTTCAACACATTCATGGAATGGTTTCTTTTCATTCAATTTTGCCTTGGACTCTTAACACTTACCAGTTTCATTTCAATTCTACTTGTCATCACATCGCTATGATTCCTATATAAAATACTCCTTCCAGAAATCAGTTTTGCCACATTTTGGCTTGTATGGCACAACCAAAGCCCAGTTTTACCCCAAGCGTGTTCCCATCAGGCCCGTATCACCCCATGAAGGAGGAACGTCTAATTCTCTACGCACTTAAGTCCTTCAGGCACTCTTGGGTCAAACTATTATAAACACTTGAATTAAGCCTTATTTTTTGACAAGTTTTTTAACAAAGAGACCATAGGTGCCAGGCCAACATTTACCAAAGCTGTTTTACAATACTTTTTCTGAAATCAGAAGGCAACCAGGTGATAAATGCCATTTGTCTTGCGCCAGCATCTTTCCTGTGACATAATTACAGTTGTATGAACAATAAAATGACTACTGCTGCTGCTTCCTGCTTGCATCTGTAGAGCGCTTTCCCACTCTTCTAGCCTCCTTTTGTTGCCTTAAGAAACTAGCCAGCCATCAGGGAGTATCGCCAACAACTCTGAGACAGCCAAGTTCTGCCAATGATCGGGGGGCCTTCCCAGGAGAGGCCAGTGTTGGGACTAGCTATGCCAACTGCAGAACTGAATATGTGAAACCGTTTCTTTCTCACAGAAGGCCTTCTGCTGACCATTATTGTGCAATAACAGTGTGGTTGTAAAACAACATTTGTAGTGAGAAGGCATCCTAGCACCAAACCCAAGGCAAAGGTGTTAAGAGAACTAAAAGGCAAACAAACAAACAAACAAACAAACAAACAAGTCAATCTGTTCACATGTAATTGAAAGAAGGAAATTGGCACACAGTTTCAGTATCTAAAGGGTAATCATCCAAATGCAAACCTGCTCGGGCTGATTCATTGACTTCAGTGCCATCTGTGTGCTTGTGAAAAGAAATGGTGAGTACGCACCTTTCATATAAAAGGAAGAAATGAAGCTGCTTGTCATGTTTACCGTTCCGGTGTTTGTCTACATCGTAACGGTTCGCTTGCCAAGGTGCTGATAGGTGTTCGGGCTGGGAGGGTGCTGCTGAGAGCCTTGTACAGGAGACGCGCTGGACTGTGCCAGGAGGAATGTCTTTAGGCTATCTCTGAAATGTCAAGGTCTTTTTGCCCCTTGATCAGCAGAGCTCGTTAGGAGCACCTGGGAATGTGGGGCAAACTGTATGTGAGGGAGGGGGTGGGGTGTTGTTTGCAAAGACGCTATTTAGTTTGAGTTTAGGCGCGCTTTCCTCATTCTCAGCTTTTTAGCTGTTTGCACTCTTTTCTAAATAAATCCAGAACCTGAATTGACATTTTGAGTCTGAGAGTTTTATTTAGAGTAAGGCAATCATCACACTGCTATCTAGTGAGAGGAAGTAGTCTTGAGTGTCTGCTTTTTCATACCAAATCTAAAGGGCATTGGAGGTGCTGTAGAGAACAACTTTTAGTGGTTGAGTGGTATTAACCAACTACAATGTTGACATTTTCTGTACAGTTTAGGGTGCTCCAAGCCAGTCTTACTGGTGGGAATCTTCCTGTGCATGGGGCAAAGGAGGCCATCTTTTACTATCAGCAAGTAGCCACGACTAGAGAAATTGCCTGGCAGACCAGAAAGGAAACCAGAGCACCAATGCATTCTTTGGAAGGGAAGGACTGAGCGAGAATGTGACCTGAGACCTTTGGGCTTCACTCTGGCCTTAGTTCACTTGAATAGCTCTGAGGCCCCTTCGAGTTGGGTGCCTGGCTTTGAAGAACACCACAGAAGGAAATTTGGGGGACCAACAGGAACACTGTGAGAGACTCCTCCTAATCTTTTTGAAGGTGCCAAGATTGTTGCCGAAGGCACCAAAACGTGCTCCGCCATGGATGAGAGCATAATGGCTCCCTTCACCTCCCAGTGCTCAAACCCATGAGAAACCGCTGTCCTGGGGTCTCCTCGCATGGAGCAGCCATCCAGAGCAGAAGTGGGTGATCTCCCATCCTCTCCTTATCCGGAGAGGTTCTGTGGGACCGGACTACTCGCTGGTCCTTCATGTCCGGTCCCGGCCCGTGGAAATCACTGACACGCAGGTAAGTTTTATAGATTTACTAAAAAGGCTTTTAAACAGAACTCTAGTGGCAAAAAGCTTTGACCAAACCATCGTAGTCCCTCACACCCAAAATATCCAGCCCACTAAAGCTCAACCAGCTTAACTTAGAGGCTCTTTCAGCTGAATCCCCTCAGGCTGATGACTCTTCTGTAACTCCTCGTCATCTTCCAAGGAGTCTGAGCTGGCCATGACACTATCCCCCACCTCAGGGCCCTCCTCTCCTGCAGATTGAGGCCTGGGCTTCTCCGGGTACTGTTACTGGAACAGGTGTGTGAGGCAGGGAGCATAAACATCATCATCTTCCCAGGAACGCTCCTATGGTCCATAGCCCTTCCAATCCACCAGATACTGGAGGTGGTCCCGAAGGACCCGTGAGTTCAGAATGTGGGCTACCTCATATTCAGGTTCCCTTTCCACCACAATGGGTGGTGGGGCCAGTGTGGAGGAACAATGAGGGTTGGGAGGTGCAGCAGGAACCAACAAAGAACAATGGAATACAGGATGAACACAGAAACTGGAGGGTAGCTTAAGCCAGAAAGCAACTGGGTTGATGACAGCTTCCACTTGGAATGGTCCCAGGAAGCGGTGATCCAATTTCTTTGGCGGCTGACGAGTAGCAAGCTTCTTAAATGAAAACCACACTAAGTCCCCCATGGCTATCAGTAGACCTGCCTGGCAGTGATGCTCAGCAAACCATTGATAATCATCCTTGGCCTTTTGTAACTGATCTTGGAGAACTTGATGAGTTGCTTGCAGTTCCTGCAAGAGCTGATCCAAGGCTGGAACAGAAGAAGCTGGTGAACTCAGTGGAAAGAATAGGAGGTGCAAGCTACAGTTAGCCATGAATGGCATCATTTAGCTGGAGGTATGCCGAGCACTGTTATAAGCAAACTCTGGCTGTGCTAGGAGGTCTACCCAGTTGTCTTGCTGGTAGGTAAAAAAACATCTGAGATATTGCTCCAGAATCTGATTCACCTGTTCCATCTGTCTCTCCAAATACACAGAAGATACACAGAAGATAAGTTGATCTCAACCTCTAGACCTTAGGAAAGTTCTTGCCAAAACTTAGCAATGAATTGTGGGCCACGATCTGAAACCGTGGTCAGGTAAACCATGTAAACGGTAGATACAGGTAATCCTCGCTTATAGATTGGTCACTGAACAACCATTCAACATTATGATAGCCTTGGAAAGGGTGCTTTACATGCCCGTTAAGCACTTCTGGCCATCATAAAACATCTCACACACACACACACACACACACACACACAGACACACCGTGGTCATGTCATTTTATTTCGGGTCCTTGGCAACTGGCTCTCATTTACAACCAGTTGCCAAGTGCCCCTCGATCACGTCATCACCATTTTCAATCTTCTCTGCTGGCTGCCCCAGAAAGTCAATGGGGAAGCCGACAAGGAAGGTTGGAAGTGGAGGGAACGAAGGGGACGGAGAGGATGGGAAACCTTTGGCAGGCTGTAGGAACGAAGCCCAAGTCCTGAAGATTTGAGCTTCGCTCCTGCAGCCACACAAAGGAGTTCATGGGGGGAGGAGAGGGGACATGGTTCAGCAGGTTATAGGAACGGAGCCCAAATCCTGAAGATTTGAGCTTTGCTCCTGCAGCCCTACGAAGGAGTTCCCCTCCATGCGGGGAGGGGAGGGGACATGGGTGGACAGGCTGCAGGAACGAAGCCCAAATCCTGAAGATTTGAGCTTCGCTCCTGCAGCCCCACGGAGTTCCCCTCCATGCAGGGAGGGGAGAGGACACCCTTTGTCAGGCTGCAGGAACAGAGCCCAAATCCTGGAGATTTGAGCTTTGCTCCTGCAGCCCCACGAAGGAGTGCCCCTCCATGTGGGGAGGGGAGGGGACACCCTTTGTCAGGCTGCAGGAACAGAGCCCAAATCCTGGAGATTTGAGCTTCGCTCCTGCAGCCCCACGAAGTAGTTCCCCTCCATGTGGGGAGGGGAGGGGACACCCTTTGTCAGGCTGCAGGAACAGAGCCCAAATCCTGGAGATTTGAGCTTTGCTCCTGCAGCCCCACGAAGGAGTGCCCCTCCATGTGGGGAGGGGAGGGGACACCCTTTGTCAGGCTGCAGGAACAGAGCCCAAATCCTGGAGATTTGAGCTTCGCTCCTGCAGTGCCACCATGGATTTATCTTCCCCTCCATCCCCTCTGCTTCCAAACTATGCTGTCACCTTCCCCACTGACTTTCTGGGGAAGCCGGCAGAGAAGATTGCAAATGGCGACCACATGATCGTGGGGCACTTGGCAACTGGTCATAAATGCAAGCCGGTTGTTAAGCACCCGATATACAATCACATGACCGGCGGCGGGATGTTTTATGGTGGCTGGAAGTGCTTAACAGGCATGTAAAGCACCCTTTCCAAGGCTATTGCAACTTTGAATGGTCCTTAAGTGAGAGATCATTAAGCGAGGACTACCTGTATATACCGTTTACATGGTTTACCTGACCACTAGTTCTGTTAGGATGTTGTAAGTTTCCATTAGGACTACGCACATGGGAACAAGGTGGTTGAATGCTGGCCAGCTTGTAGTAGCACCACCACTATGGCCACATCAGAAGCATCAGTTTCTACAATGAAGGGTTGTGCAGGGACTGGATGCCACAGGATGGGTTCTGATGCACAAGCTGTCTTTAAGTCTTCAAAAGCCTGTTGTGTATCTTCATCCAAAACGAAAGGTGTTTTCTTTCACAATAGGTGAGTCAAAGGCCAGTATAAAAGTTCTATAATAATTGACGAAGCCCAGCAAACCCGGAACATCCTTCGTTCTGCGTGGTGGTTGCCAAGTCAGAAGTGCTTTCACTTTATCAGGATCCATGGTGACGCCATCTGAAGAAATGCGCTGACCCAAGAAATCAATAGTCTTCTTCTCAAATTCACATGTATCAAGTTTGGCAAAAACGATTTTCCCTGAGGCACTGTAATACCATACTGACATACTTCTCATGGTCAGAGAGAGAAGAGAAGAGGAGAATGTGTATTCAAAGTGGCCATAGCGGGTGCGAAAGGAGGTCTTCTATTCCTCACCACTCTGGATATGCACTAGGTTGTAAGCTCCACAGAGGTCGAGCTTGGTAAAAACTTTGGGGCCATGTAACCTCTCTAAGAGCTCGGAAAGGAGAGGCGGGGGGTAGCGATTCCTGATGGTGATCTGGTTTAGCAGCTGGTAGTCATTACACATCCTGAGCTCCCCTGATTTTTTTCTTGACAACCAAGGCAGGAGCAGCTGCAGGTGAGGAAGAAGCCCTTAGAAACCTCCTCTTCAGATTTTTCTCAATGAAGTCCTGCAACGTTGATCACTCTGGCTCTGAAAGTGGGTAAATCCAGGCGACTGGAATCTTGGCACCAGCCACCAGGTCAATGGGGCACTCAAGATTTCTGTTGCCACTTGGCTGGTAGTTATTTCCTCTCCTGGGGCAACTGGGGGTTCACCTTCCAAGGAATCAGAGCTGGCCTTGACACTTCAGTCTTAGTCGCAGTCGTCGTCTCTGCTGTTTTGGAGACGTCTTCGCTCGCCATTCTTCACCCAGAAGCTCGCACATATCAGCTGTTCTGGTCACTAGACAGATGGCAAGAGACAAATGAGGGGAAGGGCCTTCACAGGCGGTCCCTGTGTCTGTTTCCCACTGGCTCAATTGTTCGTTAAATGACTCTCTCTCTCTCTATCTCGTGCTTCCCTCTCTTCAAGATTGAGTTTATGTAGAAACTGGTTTTCTTAAAAAATAAAACCTAACTTTCACTTCAAATACAAAGAGTACCAGCTAGCATTCATTAATAGCTGGACTAAGCAAGCTATCTACATTCTATACAGCTATATTGTGAGCATTTCTTTTATTTCTTTAAAGGGTTGTTCTGCTACTTAATTACTCAGTATGCTTTTAGCACTCTCTTCACGTTCAGGAGGATATCCTCTTACAAGTGTTCCTGCTCAGTTCAATTCTACAACACTAGGGCTCCTGAGTGGGAAGCAGATGAGCGTTCTCATTTGCCCATAATGATTCCCATTGGCTATTTGAGATGCCAAATACCTCTTTTATACAAACAGGAAAATCAGGAGGGTGCATCTTCTTCTGGGCGGGTGACAAAAGCTGCCATCCTCTCTTCTCCATGGCTCAAAGCCTGCTGCATCTGGTCTCAAGTCCTTTGCCTGCTCTGGCCTGGCTCCTTCTCCTTTCAAAACCATCCCAACGACCGATACGAATGAAAGGTGCTCTAAAGTGAGAGAGGGAGAAAGGGCTCCGTGTGAGCAGGGCGAGAGGAAACGGTCCCTGGGTCTTCTGATAGGAACCTGCGTGATCCCCCCTGTCCACTGGGAAGGGGGGAAGAGGACTCACCGTCCCAACGCGGGTGGATTTGCTCCTCGGCTCCAGGCCTGCCTCCCAACGGACTGACATACAGAGCAGCACTGATTTCTCTTCCTTCTCCACTCTTGGCAGTATTTCAACACCAATGCTCTTGACGATTTTTATAACATTTTTACTCTTTGGTCACTGATGAAGAAACAGAATGGAGCAAGCACAGGAGATAACTTAAGCGACATGGTCAAAAGCAGCATTTCTCTATTTCCTGAACAACTGTAATACATCAACAGCCAACTTAGGATGACTGTTACTACAGGGAAGGCAAGAAGCCCACTGGCCAATTCCAGCGGCATTTTATGGGCAAAATTCCTTCCCAGCCCCATTACCCGGCAACTGACTTTTGTGCATAGCAAGGGGATGGTATGGCACCCTAGCTGGAATGAGGGTGTGGATAGCTGCTGTCCCCTCAAGAACTTTCCGGTGCTGCAGAAGAGGCCAGATATACTTCAAGGCTGCCCATCAAATGGTTGCTGCTTCCTGTGAAGGACCAAGGAAAAGACTTTTTTTTTCTTGTCCTGCAAGGAATGGGTCCCGTGTAGACTCCCAGTTAAGGTTTCCGTTAACTTTTTCCTCCTCTTCCAAGCAAGGAGGAGCTGAGGACTCACGTGGTGGAAGAGCGAGCAGTACTGGGCAGCCAAGGAGGCGTCCAAACATCCTCCTGTGTCTGGAGGCCGAGCTGCTCTGCCAAGTCCAAGAACTGCAAGGTGATGGCAGGGCTGGAACTGCAGAGCCCACCGAGGACAGCATGGCACAGCTCCTCGGGCCTCATGATCTGCAGAGGAAATGGGAGATTGGAAAAACTCTCCTCCAAGGAAAGAGAGAAGAGAAACCTAACCTTTTCTGATCACAGTTGGGTATCTTAGCTAGCAACCTACTCTCAGCTCTGAGAGAGATCGAAGTGAAGATGGAACGTGAGAGCAGCAAGCCATCCTCATCCCCAGGACTGAGTAAAAGGAAGATCTGCCACCTCCCCACGCGCTCCATCTTGCCTAGACTAGGGGGTTAGATCTCATCCTGGGGTAAGAAGGCCCACTGGCTAAATCTGTCCAGGCCAGCAACATTATTGCTGCAATTCTAAAGTGAAGGTGCTTCCTGGAAGGAAGCATCCTCTACAGTTGTGTCCGAAGAGGAGAAGCTCCGCATTTGTCTGTCCCCTGTGGGTGAGGGCCACTTACCACCTTGTAGTTCTCGCAGAGATGGAGAAGACCCTTCCTGCTCAGTTGGCGAACGGTCCGGCTGGGGTGTTCCAGCCGAGCCATGAGCAGCTTCCAGGTCTTCTCCATGGGGGCTTGGCCCCTGTAGTTAGTCAGCAGCTGAAAGAGAGCAGAGCGGTCGAAGGCCCGTCAGTGGCCAGAGGAGGAAAAGGAAGGAGTGAGCAGCTTCACTGGGGAGAAGGTGCCCAAAGGGCCCCCAGGGAAGATGCTTCACCCTTGCTCTTTGGGGAAGCAGGAACATGCCTCTAGGCTCTCCTTGAGCGGCAGGGAAAGCAAGAGAGATGGGTTTTGGAGCTTGATCCCTGCCTAAAGGTGGCCTGGGGCAACCCCCGTTTTCTCCTCTGCATCACCCTGCTCAGCCAACTCCCATTGCCTCCCTGGATCGATCCAAGAGACTGGGGCGGGGGGGATTTTCCCACCTCAATAAAGAAGGCCAGCGCTGCAGCTGAATGCTCCTTTGCCTCTTCCTTCTCCAGGACAGAACTGAGATGTCTCTGGAGGCTGCACATGGCAGGACAAGAGGTCTCCACGAGGGCCCTGCAACACACCAAAGCTCTTTTGAGAAAAAGCCATCAGACGGACAGGCCAGGCTGGGCTGGAAGGGGAGAAGAAAGGTTCTCTTTGGGGAGAAAAGCTGCCCTTTGCCCTCTGTCTTACGTCACCAACACGGCCACGCCCTGGAGGCAGCAGCTGGGGCGGCACAACAGCTCCCCGCAGGTCTCCCTCAGGGTCAGGTGTGCCTCCCTGGCCAGCAGCACCTGGATGGTGCCAACCGTCTCCCTGCAGAGGAAAGAAGGCCAGAGTCACCAAGGCATGATCCCGTAGTCTGAGGGGCAAAAGAAACCCTTTGCGTGATGCCCACAGGGAAGCTTCCCTCCGCAGCTTCTCTCCCTCCTTTCCCTGGAACGCCACGAGAAGAGCAAAGAGGGAGGGAGCTCCAGAGGGGCTTTCCTTCTCCCTTGCAGCCGTTCACCACCAAATGGGATTTGCTGCATCTGCGTGAGTTGGTCCCTCCACCCAAGCGCAAGGGTGCTCCAGAAACATCACGGAGGCCACAGATTGCATTTTCTTCCTTTTCCTCAAAGCTTCAGGACAGACCTCATGAGAAAAGCAAGGCAGCCAAGCTGGGAGCACTACGTGTTGGAGAGCTTTTTTTCCTGGGGCCTATGCAACACCCGGCCTATCTGAGGAGAGGACTTGCAGGGCCAGGGGGGTATTGCTAAACCAGAAGTGTCGCTTGGATGTGGGAGCCCAAGAAGGAGAAGGAGGTTTCTCCTTCCCAGTGCCGCTGCTTACTCCAGAGGCAGATGGTCCTCTCCTTCAGCTGATATATTCTGCTGCCTGGCGCCTTTGATGATGATATCCACCAGGCAGAGGAGAGAAGGCCTGAGGAGAGAAGGAGCGTCTGCTTTACCCACAGAGCTCCTAAGGAAAGTTGGCTAATGGAGCCCACGCTGACTCTTGGTAGAATCGCTCTCTCTGTCGACCCTCACCACCCAAAGGGCCTTCCCTCCCTCCCAAGCAGGATTCGAGAAGTGTCTTCTCGTTTGCCTGTTGGGAGCCCACAGACACAGGGACACGATGGCATCTCCAAGAGGGAGGTTGAAGTCTGGGCATACAAAAGGACCACCTACTTCCGAGCTCTAGCCCTTACCGGAGTGGCAGGAAGAGGATGGGTGGACTGTTCCTCTCCCTGAGGCAGCCAAGGGACCTCCTTCACCTTTGCCAGGAGAAGGGACAGGACCTTATCCCCGCTGCCGTATGATGAGGCGATGACGGCCCAGAGCAGCTCGCCGCAGGTGCTGGGAAGAAAATCAGGCGGCAACCATGTCAGACCCTTCTGCCCATCCCAGGTCCACAGGGAGGAACACAGAAGAGTCAGCCTGATGTTGGACTTCCCTGCAACTCAAGGGAGGAAGAACCTGCACCCCTGCCTACCTCCACGGCAGCTCTAAGGGGCGCTGCGTGACCAGTTGCATGTTCTTCCGGGCCACGACATGTAGGGAGGGCACGACCTGGCTCAGTCCAACGGAGCAAGTGGAGGCCAGGCGGCAGATCTTATCCGGCGCTTTCTGCATAGGCAAGAGAGAAAGGAAGAGGAAACGGAAGTGATGGTGAAAGGGGAGGGCTGAACTGGAGGTTGCAGGAAGAGGTCTTTCTCTGGGGAAGCCCTCAGTTTAACCCTGAGTGACAAGCCTTACTTGACATGCCCGCGAGGTGGTTGACCGGGTCCGGGTCCGAGTCTGGGTCCGAGCTGTACATTTCTTCCCCTGACCCGCTGTTGAGAGGAGGGATATGGGATGATTAGACCTAGATTAGGGGTCAGTTTGTCATCTGGAAGGGAGTCATCTGAAACTAAGCTTCTGGAGGAGGACAGAGAAGTACAGCTGAGACGGAACGGTGCAGGATCCGACCAAGGGCCCCTCTGTTCCCTGGACAGGTCCCTCCGCCATCAAGTGGCCGGGTGACATTTTGTCTCACGCCCTCAGACCACCAGCTTCCCAGTAGGTCCTTCACTCCATTGGGAGAAAAGAGAAGCATTTCTATCTGCAGTAGCCACCATCTTGCAAGGCTTCCACCAAACACTGTTTAAAATAAATGAGCGGGAAAGGCCTCATGCCTTTCCGCCAAGTATTGTGGGGAAGGGGTGGCAGTTCCTCAATGGTTGTACCGCTGAAAAATAGGGCACCTGTCTGAACTGAGACTGGGGTCCCAGGCCTCCTCCTGCAGGCTGCTGACATCGTCCAAGGTCTCTTGGCCTTCGTCAGGGGAATCCTGTGAATGACAATGATTCCTCTGTGGCCACAAAGGGGGAAGTGCCTCAGAATTGCGATTTTCATGGGTCTTGGGGATTCTAGAATAAAGGGAAGGCCTATCAAATGCAGGATGCCTGGCCAGAACGGTGCTTCTGCTGCATGATACGTCTCCCAAGTTGGAGGAATCCACTGCCCCGCCCCACCCATCCCCCGGAAAAGTACGCTTTTCCTGTTAAAGCCCTGCCTGGAAGCAGCAGGGCGCTGGAGAGGATGAAGCAGAGAAAGGAAAGGCGTGGGCAGGGGGTCGCATCCTTTTAGGCCACCAGTCAGGGCAAGTTGCCCCAAGGGCCCAGCACCCCCCAGCACCCCTGCATGGTACACTCGGGGTGGGAGACCTGAACAGAGGGAGCCCCTCCCCGTGGCCCTGCCCAACAGAAAACAGCTCGCCCTTCTTTACCCAGGGGCTGGAAGAGATGTGGGCCTCCAGTGCCTCCTCTGCAGTCTGTCCCTTTTCGCTCCTAGGAGAAAGGACACAAAAGAGGGCAGAATGGGAGGAGGGATCTGCTATCCCAGCCTCTCAGAAACAAATCATCAGCCTGTGCAGGCCTCAAAGCCTTTCAACCCTCCCCCTTAGGGAGGCTGCCACAACATCTTCACCCTCCGAGGTGCTGCCTACCTCGATGGATTGGGACGTGTTTCCCACTGCACGTCCCCCAGGCTGCCGGTCTTGCCTGAGGGCAGGGGTTCTTCTGAGGACTCCTAAAATGACAACCCAAATGTTCTTCAACTGAATACAGGGCTAAAGGGGGTTAGTCCCCGCTTGGGAAAATAAGAGAGGATTTGGGGTTCTCAGTTTCAGTTCGTCGAATGAGGGCTGGCCATCTTGACTAAGGGAGGCAACTCAAGGTCAGGGGCATCTGGCAACCGGTTTGGAAAGAAGATTGCACCAATTGGCAGATGCAACTGTCCTCGCTTTACCCACATGGAGTTTTCAGTAGAAAAAGGAGCAGCGAGGACACTTTCTTTGCCAACAGCTTTTCCAAACCCCTCCGTGAGCTCAATCCCAGCCCTGCAGAGTTCCCCATCTATCTTGACTGGTTGGAACGGCCAGGTATCTGGCAGCACTGGGCGATGCAAAGCAGCAGAGGGAGGTTGAAGGAGAAAAGGAGGAAGCAGGAGCACGCTTCTGATGGGTAGCCTGTCCTTGCAGAGCGTGTCCATAAATAGCACCTCGGCCTCCAGCGCCGTTCCATCTGCTGACCTATCTTCAAACCCGCAGAGACAGGGCTTCTGCCGTTGCAAGGGTGAGGAGCTGGTCACAACTTACTGATGGGGTGGAGACCTCCTCCATCGTGTAGAGCCCCTGCCTCTTCTGCTCCGGTTCGTCATCACTGGGGAGAGATTGAAGGGCCCAGAGATCAAAACTAGCTGTGGGCCCTCTTTCAAGAGCGGCCACATGGATGCTCTAAGGAGCCTGTCGGCTGGCCTGCCAAGGGGGTTGACCTGAGTCCTCCTTCCTTTTATCAGAAGCAGATGCTGAGAAGGAAAGGAGGTGAACCTCCCTTATGTGGCAGCTCAAACAGGCTTTGGCCCCTCCCCAGTCAGCCAAGCAGCAGCCCTTGCGACCGGCTGGGCCAGAGGGTGGGATGGGAGAGTCCTTCTTTTCCTTTTCCTTTTCCTTTTCCCACCCCTCCCTTTTCCTTTTGTGCTGTGTCATTTAAAGTTAGGCTTTGGACAATCAGAAGCTTGCTTACTTTGCTATGCTTTAAGCATGCGTTCCCTGCCCAGGCACCTTCATCGTCTGGTCCCCCCTTGGCCCCAAATGGCCCCCCATCCCATTGATTAGGAGAGAAGAGAAAGGCTTCCTGTCCAGGGGGTTGAGTGTGTATCCCATAGAATCTATCCCTCCCCTCAGCAGACATTTCTCATAGCCTTTTTTCTGTGGGACAGAACTGCAGGGGGCTTCAGAATGAGCTGAGAGCAGGTACCTTGCTGAATCGGAGACAGAGTCCACATCTTCCAGGCTGTGGGTCCTGGAGGCCCCCTGGACTTCCATCGAATCCTGGAAATGACGTTTGCTTGTATTAAGGCATAATCAAAGACCCTTCCGCCATTTGGAAGTCGCATCCCTCTCTCCTTTCGCCTCGGAGGGGGTCAGGAAAAGGGGGATGCTTATGCACTCAGCACCTTCCTCGATCACCATTTTGTCACTGGATGTCTCCACCAGCCATGACCTGACATCTGGCAGCTACTTGACAAACCACCCATCTGGAATCTTGCACCGGGGGCGGGGAGAAGCCAGGCACGGAGGGTGGAGTAGAGGCAGATGGGTCTGCGGCCGGTCCCTGCCCTCGGATGCCCTTTGCACATGGCGGGGACAATGGAGGAGGAAGAAGCGGGACCGTTGAGGAAGAGGCTCCTCAACCCAGGAGGGGGGGAGCGTCAGGAGGAGGTTCAGAGCAGCTGTGCCTCAATTGTGCCCGGGAGAATTTCGCGAGTGGGGCGGGAGGATTGCTTGGAAAGGCTCTCCAAAGGTTGTTCCTTTGCCCTCCAAGCCCTAAAGGTCTTTCCAGGAATCCAAGGGTCTGTTGTCCTCGGGTTTGCCAGCCTGGCTGGGCTGCCCAGGCAGGAATTCCTCCCTCCCCACATACTCGAGGCATGAACTCCCACCGGCCACATTGCCAAACCCTCCTTACCCCTGAGGTGGAAGCGGTGACCCTATCATGAGAGCTTTCCCGCTCGATTCGTCTCCGTGCCATTTGGGACCTGACCGGAGGAAGAAAGTCAGGCGTGAAGGAACATCCAGCTAGCTCGGCCTCCCCTTTCCAAGACCGGCCAGTCAGTCAGTTGGCCCTTTTTTCCCCTGCAAGCCCCTTGTGGACAGGAAGCGGTCTCGGGCTCCTGCAGACTCTTGTGGCCCGTCAATGGTGCCCCACCAAGTCTGGGTTTTGGGAGAAGGACTTGGAACCTGGCAACAGCACAGGAAGGTCTTCCACTCTGGTGCCCACTGACCTAGGCACTTTATGGGCAGGCTTGGAGCCTCGTTCTCTCCGCCCCCAGGGAAACATCGCCAAGGCCCACTTTTTGAACCTACACAAGGATGGCGGCTCTCTCGGAGCCAGGAGTGGCCGGGCAGCCCAGTGGCTGACTCTCTTGGTGGCCTTTGGCCTCTGCCTTTCGTGTGGGAAGCTGTCTGTTCGTGAGCAGCGCAAAAGCACAATCACGTGTGGCACAAAGCACAGAGAGGGGCCAGAGATGCCGCCTTGCTTCTCTGCTGGGCCTCTTGGGCAATCTGACCTTCCTTTCCCCTTCAGGCCAGCACAGCCTGGTATCTCTTGCCCACCTCTTAGCAGGGGCTGGGGAGAATTTCCCTTGTTTATCCCAATGTGGGGGTCCAGGGTCCGAAAGTAGTGACAGAGATTGGGGGAGGCGTACAAGAGGGCTGGGGCAGCCTCTCATTCAAAGCCACCTCCCCTCTGGCTTCCACGTGGGGACTACAGCAAAGTAAGACATCTCTGAGCAAGCGGAGACGGCGTTCCAGCACAGACCGGTGGCCCAGCGACAAGTCCAGGTCAGCAGAGCCTCTCTGTATATGGAGTGACCGAACGATTGCCCACCTGCATTCTGTATGGCTGCTCCACATGAGGAGACCACAGGAATTGGTGATCCTTGCGGTCGACTCAGGAGTGAAGCGGCTGGGAGACCAGGAAGAGAAATCTACCTCACAGCCACAGTAGAGCCTTTGAGGGCACTGGGTTCGACGAAAACCTCACTTTCAAAACACATTTGGGTATAATAATTTTAAAGAGAGATCTTCAGACAAGCAGGAGAAACAAAAAACCACTCAGTGAGTCACCCTTCATTCCAGATTCATCAGCCTGTGCAGGCCCCAAACCCTTTGAACCCTTCCTCTTGGGGAAGCTGCCACAACATCTTCACTCTCCGAGGTGCTGCCTACCTCGATGGATTAGGACGCCTTTCCCACTTCACATCCCCCAGGCTGCTGGTCTTCCTTGAGGGCAGCGATTCTTCTGATGAATCCTAAAATGACAACCCAAATCTTCTTCAACTGAATACAGGGCTAAAGGGGGTTAGTCCCCGCTTGGGAAAATAAGAGAGGATTTGGGGTTCTCAGTTTCAGTTTGTCGAACGAGGGCTGGCCATGTTGACTAAGGGAGGCAACTCAAGGTCAGGGGCATCTGGCAACCATATTGGAAAAAATATTGTACCAATTGGAAGAAGCAACATGTCCTCGGTTTACCCGTGTGAAGTTTTCGGTAGAAAAAGGAGCACCAAGGACACTTTGCCCTTTCTTTGCTGACCCCTTTTCCAAACCCCTCCGTGAGCTAAATGGCAGCCTTGCAGAGTTCCCCCTCTGTCTTGACTGGTTGGAACCGCCAGGTATCTGGCAGCACTGGGCGATGCAAAGCAGCAGAGGGAGGTTGAAGGAGAAAAAGAGGGAGCAGGAGCACGCTTCTGATGGGTAGCCTGTCCTTGCCAGAGCGTGTCCATAAATAGCACCTCGGCCTCCAGCACCGTTCCATCTGCTGACCTATCTTCAAACCCGCAGAGACAGGGCTTCTGCCGTTGCAAGGGTGAGGAGCTGGTCACAACTTACTGATGGGGTGGAGACCTCCTCTATCGTGTAGAGCCCCTGCCTCTTCTGCTCCGGTTCATCATCACTGGGGAGAGATTGAAGGGCCCAGAGATCAGAACTAGCTGTGGGCCCTCTTTCAAGAGCGGCCACATGGATGCTCTAAGGAGCCTGTCGGCTGGCCTGCCAAGGGGCTTGACCTGAGTCCTTCTTTCTTTTATCAGAAGCAGATGCTGAGAAGGAAAGGAGGTGAACCTCCCTTATGTGGCAGCTCAAACAGGCTTTGGGCCCTCCCCAGTCAGCCAAGCAGCAGCCCTTGCGACCGGCTGGGCCAGAGGGTGGGATGGGAGGGTCCTTGTTTTCCTTTCCCCACCCCTCCCTTTTCCTTTTGGGCTGTCTCCTGTAACGTTAGGCTTTGGACAATCAGAAGCTTGCTTACTTTCCTGTGCTTTAAGCATGCACTCCCTGCCCAGGTGCCTTCATCGTCTGGTCCCCCTTTTGCCCCAAATGGCCCCCCATCCCATTAAGGAGAGAAGAGAAAGGCTTCCTGTCCAGGGGGTTGAGCGTGCATCCCATAGAAATCTATCCCTCCCCTCAGCAGACATTTCTCATAGCCTTTTTTCTGTGGGACGGTACTGCAGCCTCTTCTTGGGGGCTTCAGAATCAGCTGAGAGCAGGTACCTTGCCAAATCGGAGACGGAGTCCACATCTTCCAGGCTCTGGGTCCTCGAGGCCCACTGGACTTCCATTGAATCCTGCAAATGACATTTGTTTCTATTCAGGCATAATCAAAGACTGTTCCACCATTTGGAAGTCGCATCCCTCCCTCCTTCACCTTGGAGGGGGTCAAGAAAAGGGGGATGCTTATGCACTCAGCCCCTTCCTTGATCACCATTTTCTCAATGGATGTCCTTCAACCAGCTGTGACCTGACATCTGGCAGCTCCTTGACAAACCACCCATCTGGAAACTTGCACTGAGGGCGGGAAGAAGCCAAGCACAGAGGTCGAAGTAGAAGCAGATGGGCCCACTGCCGGACCCTGCCCTCAGATGCCATTTCCAGATGGCGGGGAAAATGGAGGAAGAAGCAGGACCATTGAGGAAGAGGCTCCTCAACTCAGGAAGGGGGGTCAGTCTCAGGAGGAGGTTCAGAGCAGCTGTGCCTTCATTGTACCAGGGAGAATTACGTGAGTAGGGCAGGAGGATTGTTTGGAAAGGCCCTCCAAAGGATGTTCCTTCGCCTTCGAAGCCGTAAAGGTCTTTCCAGGAATCCAAGGGTCTGTTGTCCTGGAGTTTGCCAGCCTGGCCAGGCTGCCCAGGTGACAATTCCTCCCCGGCCCCCAGGCCTTCAGGCATGAACTGCCACCAGCCACGTTGGCAAACCCTCCTTACCGCTGAGGTAGAAGCAGTGACCCCATCGTGAGAGCTCTCCTGCTCCTTGACCATTCTCTGTGTCTCTTGGGACCTGACCGGAGGAAGAAGTGAGACATGAAAGAACATCCAGCTAGCTCTCCCTCCCCGTTCCAAGACCAGCCAGTCAGTCAGTTGGCCTTTTTTCCCCCCGCAAGCCCCTTGTGGGCAGGCAGCGGTCTTGGGCTCCTGCAGACTCTTGTGGCCCGTCAAAGGTGCCCCGCCGAGTCTGGGTTTTGGGAGAAGGACTTGGTCTTCTTGGGGCTTCAGAATCAGCTGAGAGCAGGTACCTTGCCAAGTTGAGAATGGACTCCACATCCTCCAGGCTCTGGTTCCTGGAGGCCCCCTGGACTTCCATCGAATCCTGTAAATGACATTTGTTCTTATTGAGGCATAAATCCAAAGCTCTCTGTATCCCAATTGGATGGCTAAAGCCTAGGGCGCAATTTCAGCCCCCTAGGAAGAGGTCTTCAGAGGCCTTAGGTTAAGAGGATGCTGCTTCCAGAATAAGGACCTGCTGTTCTCCAAACAGGCTATACTCATGGCTGGGCACTTGGCAACTGTTCACAAAGTCTTTGACACTGTTTGGAAGATGCATCCCTCTCTCCTTTTGCCTCAGAGGGGGTAAGGAAAAGGGCGATGCTTAGACACTCAGCCCCTTCCTCGTTCACCATTTTGTCACTGGATGTCCCTCAGCCTGCTGTGACCTGACATCTGGCAGCTACCTTACAAACCACCCATCTGAAATCTTGCACCAGGGGCAGGGAGAAGCCAGGAACGGAGGGCAGAGTAGAGGCAGATGGGTCCGCTGCCGGTCCCTGCCCTCGGATGCGCATTGCAGATGGCGGGGACAATAGAGGAGGAAAAAGTGGGACCATTGAGGAAGGGGCTCCTCAACCCAGGAGGGCAGGATCGTCAGGAGGAGGTTCAGAGCGGCTGCGCCTCAATTGTGCCCGGGAGAATTTCGCGAGTGGGGCGGGAGGATTGCTTGGAAAGGCTCTCCAAAGCTTGTTCCTTTGTCCTTCAAGCCGTAAAGGTCTTCCCAGGAATCCAAGGGTCTGTTGTCCTGGAGTTTGCCAGCCTGGCCAGGCTGCCCAGGTGACAATTCCTCCCCGGCCCCCAGGCCTTCAGGCATGAACTGCCACCAGCCACGTTGGCAAACCCTCCTTACCGCTGAGGTAGAAGCAGTGACCCCATCGTGAGAGCTCTCCTGCTCCTTGACCATTCTCTGTGTCTCTTGGGACCTGACCGGAGGAAGAAGTGAGACATGAAAGAACATCCAGCTAGCCCTCCCTCCCCGTTCCAAGACCAGCCAGTCAGTCAGTTGGCCTTTTTTCCCCCCGCAAGCCCCTTGTGGGCAGGCAGCGGTCTTGGGCTCCTGCAGACTCTTGTGGCCCGTCAAAGGTGCCCCGCCGAGTCTGGGTTTTGGGAGAAGGACTTGGTCTTCTTGGGGCTTCAGAATCAGCTGAGAGCAGGTACCTTGCCAAGTTGAGAATGGACTCCACATCCTCCAGGCTCTGGTTCCTGGAGGCCCCCTGGACTTCCATCGAATCCTGTAAATGACATTTGTTCTTATTGAGGCATAAATCCAAAGCTCTCTGTATCCCAATTGGATGGCTAAAGCCTAGGGCGCAAATTCAGCCCCCTAGGAAGAGGTCTTCAGAGCCCTTAGGTTAAGAGGATGCTGCTTCCAGAATAAGGACATGCTGTTCTCCAAACAGGCTATACTCATGGCTGGGCACTTGGCAACTGTTCACAAAGTCTTTGACACTGTTTGGAAGATGCATCCCTCTCTCCTTTTGCCTCAGAGGGAGTAAGGAAAAGGGCGATGCTTAGACACTCAGCCCCTTCCTCGTTCACCATTTTGTCACTGGATGTCCCTCAGCCTGCTGTGACCTGACATCTGGCAGCTACCTTACAAACCACTCATCTGAAATCTTGCACCAGGGGCAGGGAGAAGCCAGGAACGGAGGGCAGAGTAGAGGCAGAAGGGTCCGCTGCCGGTCCCTGCCCTCGGATGCGCATTGCAGATGGCGGGGACAATAGAGGAGGAAAAAGTGGGACCATTGAGGAAGAGGCTCCTCAACCCAGGAGGGCAGGATCGTCAGGAGGAGGTTCAGAGCGGCTGCGCCTCAATTGTGCCCGGGAGAATTTCGCGAGTGGGGCGGGAGGATTGCTTGGAAAGGCTCTCCAAAGCTTGTTCCTTTGTCCTTCAAGCCGTAAAGGTCTTCCCAGGAATCCAAGGGTCTGTTGTCCTGGAGTTTGCCAGCCTGGCCAGGCTGCCCAGGTGACAATTCCTCCCCGGCCCCCAGGCCTTCAGGCATGAACTGCCACCAGCCACGTTGGCAAACCCTCCTTACCGCTGAGGTAGAAGCAGTGACCCCATCGTGAGAGCTCTCCTGCTCCTTGACCATTCTCTGTGTCTCTTGGGACCTGACCGGAGGAAGAAGTGAGACATGAAAGAACATCCAGCTAGCCCTCCCTCCCCGTTCCAAGACCAGCCAGTCAGTCAGTTGGCCTTTTTTCCCCCCGCAAGCCCCTTGTGGGCAGGCAGCGGTCTTGGGCTCCTGCAGACTCTTGTGGCCCGTCAAAGGTGCCCCGCCGAGTCTGGGTTTTGGGAGAAGGACTTGGTCTTCTTGGGGCTTCAGAATCAGCTGAGAGCAGGTACCTTGCCAAGTTGAGAATGGACTCCACATCCTCCAGGCTCTGGTTCCTGGAGGCCCCCTGGACTTCCATCGAATCCTGTAAATGACATTTGTTCTTATTGAGGCATAAATCCAAAGCTCTCTGTATCCCAATTGGATGGCTAAAGCCTAGGGCGCAATTTCAGCCCCCTAGGAAGAGGTCTTCAGAGGCCTTAGGTTAAGAGGATGCTGCTTCCAGAATAAGGACCTGCTGTTCTCCAAACAGGCTATACTCATGGCTGGGCACTTGGCAACTGTTCACAAAGTCTTTGACACTGTTTGGAAGATGCATCCCTCTCTCCTTTTGCCTCAGAGGGAGTAAGGAAAAGGGCGATGCTTAGACACTCAGCCCCTTCCTCGTTCACCATTTTGTCACTGGATGTCCCTCAGCCTGCTGTGACCTGACATCTGGCAGCTACCTTACAAACCACCCATCTGAAATCTTGCACCAGGGGCAGGGAGAAGCCAGGAACGGAGGGCAGAGTAGAGGCAGAAGGGTCCGCTGCCGGTCCCTGCCCTCGGATGCGCATTGCAGATGGCGGGGACAATAGAGGAGGAAAAAGTGGGACCATTGAGGAAGAGGCTCCTCAACCCAGGAGGGCAGGATCGTCAGGAGGAGGTTCAGAGCGGCTGCGCCTCAATTGTGCCCGGGAGAATTTCGCGAGTGGGGCGGGAGGATTGCTTGGAAAGGCTCTCCAAAGCTTGTTCCTTTGTCCTTCAAGCCGTAAAGGTCTTCCCAGGAATCCAAGGGTCTGTTGTCCTGGAGTTTGCCAGCCTGGCCAGGCTGCCCAGGTGACAATTCCTCCCCGGCCCCCAGGCCTTCAGGCATGAACTGCCACCAGCCATGTTGGCAAACCCTCCTTACCCCTGAGGTAGAAGCAGTGACCCCATCGTGAGAGCTCTCCTGCTCCTTGACCATTCTCTGTGTCTCTTGGGACCTGACCGGAGGAAGAAGTGAGACATGAAAGAACATCCAGCTAGCTCTCCCTCCCCGTTCCAAGACCAGCCAGTCAGTCAGTTGGCCTTTTTTCCCCCCGCAAGCCCCTTGTGGGCAGGCAGCGGTCTTGGGCTCCTGCAGACTCTTGTGGCCCGTCAAAGGTGCCCCGCCGAGTCTGGGTTTTGGGAGAAGGACTTGGTCTTCTTGGGGCTTCAGAATCAGCTGAGAGCAGGTACCTTGCCAAGTTGAGAATGGACTCCATATCCTCCAGGCTCTGGTTCCTGGAGGCCCCCTGGACTTCCATCGAATCCTGTAAATGACATTTGTTCTTACTGAGGGATAAATCCAAAGCTCTCTGTATCCCAATTGGATGGCTAAAGCCTAGGGCGCAATTTCAGCCCCCTAGGAAGAGGTCTTCAGAGGCCTTAGGTTAAGAGGATGCTGCTTCCAGAATAAGGACCTGCTGTTCTCCAAACAGGCTATACTCATGGCTGGGCACTTGGCAACTGTTCACAAAGTCTTTGACACTGTTTGGAAGATGCATCCCTCTCTCCTTTTGCCTCAGAGGGGGTAAGGAAAAGGGCGATGCTTAGGCACTCAGCCCCTTCCTCGTTCACCATTTTGTCACTGGATGTCCCTCCACCTGCTGTGACCTGACATCTGGCAGCTACCTTACAAACCACCCATCTGAAATCTTGGACCAGGGGCAGGGAGAAGCCAGGAACGGAGGGCAGAGTAGAGGCAGAAGGGTCCGCTGTCGGTCCCTGCCCTCGGATGCCCTTTGCAGATGGTGGGGACAATAGAGGAGGAAAAAGTGGGACCATTGAGGAAGAGGCTCCTCAACCCAGGAGGGGGGGAGCGTCAGGAGCAGGTTCAGAGTGGCTGCGCTTCAATTTTGCCCGGGAGAATTTCGCGAGTGGGGCGGGAGGAATGCCTGGAAAGGCTCCCCAAAGGTTGTTCCTTGCCCTCCAAGCCGTATAGGTTTTTCCAGGAATCCAAGGGTCTGTTGTCCCCGAGTTTGCCAGCCTGGCTGGGCTGCCCAGGCAGGAATTCCTCCCGCCCCCCAAGACTTGAGGCATGAAGTCCCACCGGCCACGTTGCCAAACCCTCCTTACCCCTGAGGTGGAAGCGGTGACCCTATCATGAGAGCTTTCCCGCTCGATTTGTCTCTGTGCCACTTGAGTCCTGACCGGAGGAAGAAGGTGAGACATGAAAGAACATCCAGCTACCTCTGCCTCCCCGTTCCAAGACCAGCCAGTCAGTCAGTCGGCCCTTTTTTCCCCTGCAAGCCCCTTGTGGGCAGGCAGCGGTCTTGGGCTCCTGCAGACTCTTGTGGCCTGTCAATGGTGCCCCGCCGAGTCTGGGTTTTGGGAGAAGGACTCGGTACCTGGCAGGTGGCACAGGAAGGTCTTCCACCGTGTTCCTCGCACAACATGAAAACGGACAGCTTTTCAAGATGTTCTGTATGGAGAGGGGAGCAGAGAAAGAGACTTGAGCCAGGGGGAGAGGTTCGAGGCCCGTGACTTTCTCCCCCTTTCCAGTTTCTTGGGGGCCCTGCGGGCCTCGCTTACTCTGAATAGCCTCCGTAGCGCCATAGCAGAGGCTGGATGGCTCTGCAGGGAAAGAGATTCGTGGTGCAACAATTGGCAACCAGCAAGCCAGGTCCAGAGTAGTGTCTGCCAGCTGGCAGGCAAAGCCACAATGGGAATGAGCAGCCTGGGGGTTGGCCTGTGGCTTTAAAGGTTTGCTGAGTCTTGTTCCCTTGGCAACCGGGAAAACATCCCCATTGGCCACCTTTTGTACCTACCCAAGAATGGCTGCTGTCTCGTGGCCAGGAGTGGCTGGGCAGCCCAGTGGCTGACTCTCTTGGTGGCCTTTGGCCTCTGCCTTTCGTGTGGCAAGCTGTCTGTTCGTGTGCAGCGCAAAAGCACAATCACGCGTGGCACAAAGCACAGAGAGGGGCCAGAGATGCCGCCTTGCTTCTCTGCTGGGCCTCTTGGGCAATCTGACCTTCCTTTCCCCTTCGGGCCAGCACAGCCTGCTATCCCTTGCCCACCACTTAGCGGGGTCCGAGTCCTGTCTGCTCAGGGGAGAATTCTCTTCTTTTTCCCTGCGCGGGGGCCTGGGGTTGAACAGTTTGGGGGGGCATACAAGAGGAACAGGGCGGCCTCTCTCATGTCATTCAAAGCCACCTCCACTCTCCGCCAGCCAGCCTGGATGTTGGTGGTGATGTATGAAGCCCAAGAAGGCCACCAGTGGCTCATCTGAGATGCAGAGTAATGGCAGGAGTGGGGGCTGCCATGACAAAAGCTGCCATCCTCTCTCTTCCATGACTCAAAGCCTGCTGCATCCGCCTGTTCTGGCCTGTCTGCCTCTCCTTTCAAAAGAAGCCTAACAAGAAATAGAAATAAACGACCAGGAGGTTTCCCCATTTGAGATGAGAGATTTACAGTATGCATTTGAAACTAATAAGTCCTTGGCCAGCAGGGTTGCCCCTGTTCTGGTCCTACCAGAGGTCATCCACTACTTCAATCAATGCTGCCTCAGCACTAGAGCTGGGCCTGAAAGCTAGCCAAAAAGGGCCCAGATAATCCAATGCTCCCGGGGCCTTCTGGAATGCAGGCCCACCACCTTCTCCACCATCTTACCAAAATGGAAAGGTTGGAGATAGATTGGATGTTATCCAACAGTCTTAATCTAGCTTTGGCTTCTTGAGGACAGGACGCAAGATTTGCGGAGAACCACAGGGCGGCGCAGCCAAACTTCAAATTGGGAGATAAGGTCTACCTCTCCACTAAGCTCATTAAGTCTCCGCAGCCCTCTAAGAAGTTGGCCCCCAAGTTCATTTGCCCATTCCCAATCATAGAGATAATCAACCCGGTAACTTTCAAATTAGATTTACCACACAACCTAAAACGCATACACCCAGTGTTCCATTGTGCATTACTGAAACCGGTTACCTCGTCAAAATGGCACAATGACCCCCCCCCCCCGCCTCCGCCCAACACGATAGATGGACAACAACATTTCGAAATCAAGGAAGTACTGGACTCCAGAAGGCTACGGGGCACCCTCCAGTACCTGGTCCGCTGGAGACATTTCCCCCACCCCGAGTGGGTACAGGCTCGGGATGTCTCAGTGCAGCGGCTTGTCAAACGCTTCCACGAAGCATATCCTGACAAACCGGCACCTTGAAGTTTTCGTGGGGGGGCAGTATGTCATGACCCCCGTTGCAATGCATGCACGCATCACAACGGGGAACATGCCTTTCAGGAAAAGGGGAAGGAAGGAGGAAGGAATCATCCTAATCCCTTAAACACTCAAACACAAACGCAATCATAAGGACAAAGGGGACACACCTTTGCCCTGACCAGAGAAGGCATCAGCATATCGCCCAGACATCCCTGCATTACCCCGGGGGACACACCTGCGCCGGACATGGGAAGGAGACAGAGGAGACCAGCGATAATCTTCCTGATCGCCCATCAAGACCCCGGTATCGCACCCCCGATCGCCCATCAAGAAACAGGATCCGGACTGTGGGACAATGGGGGGTGGAGAAGGGCCAGGTCCGCGCCAGGGGTATTTACGGGGTACCCCGCACGCCATGTGCTCATTCCCGTCTCTTTGTGTGTATGCATTCTGTTCTCAGTAAACAGGATATCCTTAGCCCCATCTAAGTGAGTCCGTGTCTTTCTGAGCGCAAGGCAGCCATTACACATATCCAGTTGCGGCATCTGCTTCTATAGCCTTACCATTTTTCAACACATTCATGGAATGGTTTCTTTTCATTCAATTTTGCCTTGGACTCTTAACACTTACCAGTTTCATTTCAATTCTACTTGTCATCACATCGCTATGATTCCTATATAAAATACTCCTTCCAGAAATCAGTTTTGCCACATTTTGGCTTGTATGGCACAACCAAAGCCCAGTTTTACCCCAAGCGTGTTCCCATCAGGCCCGTATCACCCCATGAAGGAGGAACGTCTAATTCTCTACGCACTTAAGTCCTTCAGGCACTCTTGGGTCAAACTATTATAAACACTTGAATTAAGCCTTATTTTTTGACAAGTTTTTTAACAAAGAGACCATAGGTGCCAGGCCAACATTTACCAAAGCTGTTTTACAATACTTTTTCTGAAATCAGAAGGCAACCAGGTGATAAATGCCATTTGTCTTGCGCCAGCATCTTTCCTGTGACATAATTACAGTTGTATGAACAATAAAATGACTACTGCTGCTGCTTCCTGCTTGCATCTGTAGAGCGCTTTCCCACTCTTCTAGCCTCCTTTTGTTGCCTTAAGAAACTAGCCAGCCATCAGGGAGTATCGCCAACAACTCTGAGACAGCCGAGTTCTGCCAATGATCGGGGGGCCTTCCCAGGAGAGGCCAGTGTTGGGACTAGCTATGCCAACTGCAGAACTGAATATGTGAAACCGTTTCTTTCTCACAGAAGGCCTTCTGCTGACCATTATTGTGCAATAACAGTGTAGTTGTAAAACAACATTTGTAGTGAGAAGGCATCCTAGCACCAAACCCAAGGCAAAGGTGTTAAGAGAACTAAAAGGCAAACAAACAAACAAACAAACAAACAAACAAGTCAATCTGTTCACATGTAATTGAAAGAAGGAAATTGGCACACAGTTTCAGTATCTAAAGGGTAATCATCCAAATGCAAACCTGCTCGGGCTGATTCATTGACTTCAGTGCCATCTGTGTGCTTGTGAAAAGAAATGGTGAGTACGCACCTTTCATATAAAAGGAAGAAATGAAGCTGCTTGTCATGTTCACCGTTCCGGTGTTTGTCTACATCGTAACGGTTCGCTTGCCAAGGTGCTGATAGGTGTTCGGGCTGGGAGGGTGCTGCTGAGAGCCTTGTACAGGAGACGCGCTGGACTGTGCCAGGAGGAATGTCTTTAGGCTATCTCTGAAATGTCAAGGTCTTTTTGCCCGTTGATCAGCAGAGCTCGTTAGGAGCACCTGGGAATGTGGGGCGAACTGTATGTGAGGGAGGGGGTGGGGTGTTGTTTGCAAAGACGCTATTTAGTTTGAGTTTAGGCGCGCTTTCCTCATTCTCAGCTTTTTAGCTGTTTGCACTCTTTTCTAAATAAATCCAGAACCTGAATTGACATTTTGAGTCTGAGAGTTTTATTTAGAGTAAGGCAATCATCACACTGCTATCTAGTGAGAGGAAGTAGTCTTGAGTGTCTGCTTTTTCATACCAAATCTAAAGGGCATTGGAGGTGCTGTAGAGAACAACTTTTAGTGGTTGAGTGGTATTAACCAACTACAATGTTGACATTTTCTGTACAGTTTAGGGTGCTCCAAGCCAGTCTTACTGGTGGGAATCTTCCTGTGCATGGGGCAAAGGAGGCCATCTTTTACTATCAGCAAGTAGCCACGACTAGAGAAATTGCCTGGCAGACCAGAAAGGAAACCAGAGCACCAATGCATTCTTTGGAAGGGAAGGACTGAGCGAGAATGTGACCTGAGACCTTTGGGCTTCACTCTGGCCTTAGTTCACTTGAATAGCTCTGAGGCCCCTTCGAGTTGGGTGCCTGGCTTTGAAGAACACCACAGAAGGAAATTTGGGGGACCAACAGGAACACTGTGAGAGACTCCTCCTAATCTTTTTGAAGGTGCCAAGATTGTTGCCGAAGGCACCAAAACGTGCTCCGCCATGGATGAGAGCATAATGGCTCCCTTCACCTCCCAGTGCTCAAACCCATGAGAAACCGCTGTCCTGGGGTCTCCTCGCATGGAGCAGCCATCCAGAGCAGAAGTGGGTGATCTCCCATCCTCTCCTTATCCGGAGAGGTTCTGTGGGACCGGACTACTCGCTGGTCCTTCATGTCCGGTCCCGGCCCGTGGAAATCACTGACACGCAGGTAAGTTTTATAGATTTACTAAAAAGGCTTTTAAACAGAACTCTAGTGGCAAAAAGCTTTGACCAAACCATCGTAGTCCCTCACACCCAAAATATCCAGCCCACCAAAGCTCAACCAGCTTAACTTAGAGGCTCTTTCAGCTGAATCCCCTCAGGCTGATGACTCTTCTGTAACTCCTCGTCATCTTCCAAGGAGTCTGAGCTGGCCATGACACTATCCCCCACCTCAGGGCCCTCCTCTCCTGCAGATTGAGGCCTGGGCTTCTCCGGGTACTGTTACTGGAACAGGTGTGTGAGGCAGGGAGCATAAACATCATCATCTTCCCAGGAACGCTCCTATGGTCCATAGCCCTTCCAATCCACCAGATACTGGAGGTGGTCCCGAAGGACCCGTGAGTTCAGAATGTGGGCTACCTCATATTCAGGTTCCCTTTCCACCACAATGGGTGGTGGGGCCAGTGTGGAGGAACAATGAGGGTTGGGAGGTGCAGCAGGAACCAACAAAGAACAATGGAATACAGGATGAACACAGAACCTGGAGGGTAGCTTAAGCCAGAAAGCAACTGGGTTGATGACAGCTTCCACTTGGAATGGTCCCAGGAAGCGGTGATCCAATTTCTTTGGCGGCTGACGAGTAGCAAGCTTCTTAAATGAAAACCACACTAAGTCCCCCATGGCTATCAGTAGACCTGCCTGGCAGTGATGCTCAGCAAACCATTGATAATCATCCTTGGCCTTTTGTAACTGATCTTGGAGAACTTGATGAGTTGCTTGCAGTTCCTGCAAGAGCTGATCCAAGGCTGGAACAGAAGAAGCTGGTGAACTCAGTGGAAAGAATAGGAGGTGCAAGCTACAGTTAGCCATGAATGGCATCATTTAGCTGGAGGTATGCCGAGCACTGTTATAAGCAAACTCTGGCTGTGCTAGGAGGTCTACCCAGTTGTCTTGCTGGTAGGTAAAAAAACATCTGAGATATTGCTCCAGAATCTGATTCACCTGTTCCATCTGTCTCTCCAAATACACAGAAGATACACAGAAGATAAGTTGATCTCAACCTCTAGACCTTAGGAAAGTTCTTGCCAAAACTTAGCAATGAATTGTGGGCCACGATCTGAAACCGTGGTCAGGTAAACCATGTAAACGGTAGATACAGGTAATTCTCGCTTATAGATTGGTCACTGAACAACCATTCAACATTATGATAGCCTTGGAAAGGGTGCTTTACATGCCCGTTAAGCACTTCTGGCCATCATAAAACATCTCACACACACACACACACACACACACACAGACACACCGTGGTCATGTCATTGTATTTCGGGTCCTTGGCAACTGGCTCTCATTTACAACCAGTTGCCAAGTGCCCCTCGATCACGTCATCACCATTTTCAATCTTCTCTGCTGGCTGCCCCAGAAAGTCAATGGGGAAGCCGACAAGGAAGGTTGGAAGTGGAGGGAACGAAGGGGACGGAGAGGATGGGAAACCTTTGGCAGGCTGTAGGAACGAAGCCCAAGTCCTGAAGATTTGAGCTTCGCTCCTGCAGCCACACAAAGGAGTTCATGGGGGGAGGAGAGGGGACATGGTTCAGCAGGTTACAGGAACGGAGCCCAAATCCTGAAGATTTGAGCTTTGCTCCTGCAGCCCTACGAAGGAGTTCCCCTCCATGCGGGGAGGGGAGGGGACATGGGTGGACAGGCTGCAGGAACGAAGCCCAAATCCTGAAGATTTGAGCTTCGCTCCTGCAGCCCCACGGAGTTCCCCTCCATGCAGGGAGGGGAGAGGACACCCTTTGTCAGGCTGCAGGAACAGAGCCCAAATCTTGGAGATTTGAGCTTTGCTCCTGCAGCCCCACGAAGGAGTGCCCCTCCATGCGGGGAGGGGAGGGGACACCCTTTGTCAGGCTGCAGGAACAGAGCCCAAATCCTGGAGATTTGAGCTTCGCTCCTGCAGCCCCACGAAGTAGTTCCCCTCCATGTGGGGAGGGGAGGGGACACCCTTTGTCAGGCTGCAGGAACAGAGCCCAAATCCTGGAGATTTGAGCTTTGCTCCTGCAGCCCCACGAAGGAGTGCCCCTCCATGTGGGGAGGGGAGGGGACACCCTTTGTCAGGCTGCAGGAACAGAGCCCAAATCCTGGAGATTTGAGCTTCGCTCCTGCAGTGCCACCATGGATTTATCTTCCCCTCCATCCCCTCTGCTTCCAACCTATGCTGTCACCTTCCCCACTGACTTTCTGGGGAAGCCGGCAGAGAAGATTGCAAATGGCGACCACATGATCGTGGGGCACTTGGCAACTGGTCATAAATGCAAGCCGGTTGTTAAGCACCCGATATACAATCACATGACCGGCGGCGGGATGTTTTATGGTGGCTGGAAGTGCTTAACAGGCATGTAAAGCACCCTTTCCAAGGCTATTGCAACTTTGAATGGTCCTTAAGTGAGAGATCATTAAGCGAGGACTACCTGTATATACCGTTTACATGGTTTACCTGACCACTAGTTCTGTTAGGATGTTGTAAGTTTCCATTAGGACTACGCACATGGGAACAAGGTGGTTGAATGCTGGCCAGCTTGTAGTAGCACTACCACTATGGCCACATCAGAAGCATCAGTTTCTACAATGAAGGGTTGTGCAGGGACTGGACGCCACAGGATGGGTTCTGATGCACAAGCTGTCTTTAAGGCTTCAAAAGCCTGTTGTGTATCTTCATCCAAAACGAAAGGTGTTTTCTTTCACAATAGGTGAGTCAAAGGCCAGTATAAAAGTTCTATAATAATTGACGAAGCCCAGCAAACCCGGAACATCCTTCGTTCTGCGTGGTGGTTGCCAAGTCAGAAGTGCTTTCACTTTATCAGGATCCATGGTGACGCCATCTGAAGAAATGCGCTGACCCAAGAAATCAATAGTCTTCTTCTCAAATTCACATGTATCAAGTTTGGCAAAAACGATTTTCCCTGAGGCACTGTAATACCATACTGACATACTTCTCATGGTCAGAGAGAGAAGAGAAGAGGAGAATGTGTATTCAAAGTGGCCATAGTGGGTGCCAAAGGAGGTCTTCTATTCCTCACCACTCTGGATATGCACTAGGTTGTAAGCTCCACAGAGGTCGAGCTTGGTAAAAACTTTGGGGCCACGTAACCTCTCTAAGAGCTCGGAAAGGAGAGGCGGGAGGTAGCGATTCCTGATGGTGATCTGGTTTAGCAGCTGGTAGTCATTACACATCCTGAGCTCCCCTGATTTTTTTCTTGACAACCAAGGCAGGAGCAGCTGCAGGTGAGGAAGAAGCCCTTAGAAACCTCCTCTTCAGATTTTTCTCAATGAAGTCCTGCAACGTTGATCACTCTGGCTCTGAAAGTGGGTAAATCCAGGCGACTGGAATCTTGGCACCAGCCACCAGGTCAATGGGGCACTCAAGATTTCTGTTGCCACTTGGCTGGTAGTTATTTCCTCTCCTGGGGCAACTGGGGGTTCACCTTCCAAGGAATCAGAGCTGGCCTTGACACTTCAGTCTTAGTCGCAGTCGTCGTCTCTGCTGTTTTGGAGACGTCTTCGCTCGCCATTCTTCACCCAGAAGCTCGCACATATCAGCTGTTCTGGTCACTAGACAGATGGCAAGAGACAAATGAGGGGAAGGGCCTTCACAGGCGGTCCCTGTGTCTGTTTCCCACTGGCTCAATTGTTCGTTAAATGACTCTCTCTCTCTCTCTCTCTCTCTCTCTCTCTCTCTCTCTCGTGCTTCCCTCTCTTCAAGATTGAGTTTATGTAGAAACTGGTTTTCTTAAAAAATAAAACCTAACTTTCACTTCAAATACAAAGAGTACCAGCTAGCATTCATTAATAGCTGGACTAAGCAAGCTATCTACATTCTATACAGCTATATTGTGAGCATTTCTTTTATTTCTTTAAAGGGTTGTTCTGCTACTTAATTACTCAGTATTCTTTTAGCACTCTCTTCACGTTCAGGAGGATATCCTCTTACAAGTGTTCCTGCTCAGTTCAATTCTACAACACTAGGGCTCCTGAGTGGGAAGCAGATGAGCTTTCTCATTTGCCCATAATGATTCCCATTGGCTATTTGAGATGCCAAATACCTCTTTTATACAAACAGGAAAATCAGGAGGGTGCATCTTCTTCTGGGCGGGTGACAAAAGCTGCCATCCTCTCTTCTCCATGGCTCAAAGCCTGCTGCATCTGGTCTCAAGTCCTTTGCCTGCTCTGGCCTGGCTCCTTCTCCTTTCAAAACCATCCCAACGACCGATACGAATGAAAGGTGCTCTAAAGTGAGAGAGGGAGAAAGGGCTCCGTGTGAGCAGGGCGAGAGGAAACGGTCCCTGGGTCTTCTGATAGGAACCTGCGTGATCCCCCCTGTCCACTGGGAAGGGGGGAAGAGGACTCACCGTCCCAACGCGGGTGGATTTGCTCCTCGGCTCCAGGCCTGCCTCCCAATGGACTGACATACAGAGCAGCACTGATTTCTCTTCCTTCTCCACTCTTGGCAGTATTTCAACACCAATGCTCTTGACGATTTTTATAACATTTTTACTCTTTGGTCACTGATGAAGAAACAGAATGGAGCAAGCACAGGAGATAACTTAAGCGACATGGTCAAAAGCAGCATTTCTCTATTTCCTGAACAACTGTAATACATCAACAGCCAACTTAGGATGACTGTTACTACAGGGAAGGCAAGAAGCCCACTGGCCAATTCCAGCGGCATTTTATGGGCAAAATTCCTTCCCAGCCCCATCACCCGGCAACTGACTTTTGTGCATAGCAAGGGGATGGTATGGCACCCTAGCTGCCTTTCTCTGCGGTGCCGCAAGATGTTCCCTGGTGCGGGAGGAAGTGCTCAAATTCCTGAAAAGACACAGACGTATCAGGCAGTCGGTTTCTCTGCTCGCAAGCCTTGCCTCAAGCTTAACTGGGAGGAAGCCCGTCAGGGGACATTCCTCCCTCCATGGGAAGGTCCTCTGCTTTTGGCCCCACCCTAAGAGAGCCGACTCAGGCCACGGCAAGTCCCATCCCGTCAGAGGAAAACCCTGCCCCTCGTCCCCTGCTTTCCCTCCGTTAGCCTGCATCTGACACCTGGGCAGCTGCTGCCCAGCTTCCCTCACCGGTCCATCAGATGGAAAGGCCGTCACATTCGGGGGGGTATCGTTGCCGCCTACAGCCTGCTGCCAAGCGCCGGATGGCAGCCACCAGCCCATCTGCAGAGTGGAGGGAGAAGGCCTTTTCCACCAAAGCTTTCGTTCTCTGGGCGACTCGCCTGACTGCAGGGTCCTGGTCACCCAGAAGCTTTTCCAGATCTGCAAAGAAAAAATTTAGACCAGAGCGTCAAAATGCATCCTGCACAATCCTTCACTCCCTCCTTCCCTTCCCCACACTGCAAACCCAAAGCTGTTCCTCTTATCACTTTGCACAGCCATTACTTACAAGCAAGGTAGGTGGGAACTGTCCCTTCCGTGAGGAGGCTGCCATTCAGATGAAGCAGGTGACCTGTAGAGGAAAAGAGGGAGAAAAACACACCACTGTCTCTTTCAAAGCCCAATTCTCAACTGATTGCAGCCGTAACTCCAGAACTCCCCAGGCCTTTGATCCCAGGCGAAATGAGAAGCTCAGCAAGAGGACTACAGGCTCATGCCTTGCCTGGGCTAAAGGAAGGTCCATGGCCCAAACAGGAAGTTTATGTCTATGGAAGCCTGCAGGGGGGCGTGCTTTTTTGGCTGAAACGTGGCTATTCCTGGGCAGGAGAAACCCTGAACCTGGGGGATGAGACCTCCCGCCTGATTGCCCACAAAGAGGCTTCTCTTTCCATTACCAATGAATATGGCAGCCGTTCTCCTCACTGAAGCCGGCTTGCTCTTAAAGTACGAAAGGCAGGTGAACACCTCCATCCCCAACTGCCCCTCCGAGATGGGGAACCGAATCGAGGAGAAGAGGCAGAAGAGACAGAGGTGGGAGATCGCCAAGTGCTGCGTGCCCCACCCATGCCTCTCACTCTAGAGGGGAACGGGAGCCAGAGAAGGGCTCTTACCAGGCGCTTGGCGATTTGATGCAGAAGCTCCTGCAGGCTGTAAGTCCTCCCTGCCAGGAGGGTGCCCCCAAGGTGCCAATGGAGAGCCTCTGCCAGGTGCTGCAGGGTATCTTTTGCTGCCTTCAAGAACAGAGGAGAGAAAAAAGCTGGGGCCATTCTTCTACTGCTTTCCTCGAGTGAGTCAGCTAGCCAAGCTGCAACCCTCTTTTCCCAGGCAAGCTGGGCCCTCACCTTCGCCACCTTCTCCTCAACATCCTCCACGTGCATCAGCACCGCAATGAGGGTGTGGATGGCTGCTGTCCCCTCAAGATCTTTCCGGTGCTGCAGAAGAGGCCAGATATACTTCAAGGCTGCCCATCAAATGGTTGCTGCTTCCTGTGAAGGACCAAGGAAAAGACTTTTTTTTTCTTGTCCTGCAAGGAATGGGTCCCGTGTAGACTCCCAGTTAAGGTTTCCGTTAACTTTTTCCTCCTCTTCCAAGCAAGGAGGAGCTGAGGACTCACGTGGTGGAAGAGCGAGCAGTACTGGGCAGCCAAGGAGGCGTCCAAACATCCTCCTGTGTCTGGAGGCCGAGCTGCTCTGCCAAGTCCAAGAACTGCAAGGTGATGGCAGGGCTGGAACTGCAGAGCCCACCGAGGACAGCATGGCACAGCTCCTCGGGCCTCATGATCTGCAGAGGAAATGGGAGATTGGAAAAACTCTCCTCCAAGGAAAGAGAGAAGAGAAACCTAACCTTTTCTGATCACAGTTGGGTATCTTAGCTAGCAACCTACTCTCAGCTCTGAGAGAGATCGAAGTGAAGATGGAACGTGAGAGCAGCAAGCCATCCTCATCCCCAGGACTGAGTAAAAGGAAGATCTGCCACCTCCCCACGCGCTCCATCTTGCCTAGACTAGGGGGTTAGATCTCATCCTGGGGTAAGAAGGCCCACTGGCTAAATCTGTCCAGGCCAGCAACATTATTGCTGCAATTCTAAAGTGAAGGTGCTTCCTGGAATGAAGCATCCTCTACAGTTGTGTCCGAAGAGGAGAAGCTCCGCATTTGTCTGTCCCCTGTGGGTGAGGGCCACTTACCATCTTGTAGTTCTCGCAGAGATGGAGAAGACCCTTCCTGCTCAGTTGGCGAACGGTCCGGCTGGGGTGTTCCAGCCGAGCCATGAGCAGCTTCCAGGTCTTCTCCATGGGGGCTTGGCCCCTGTAGTTAGTCAGCAGCTGAAAGAGAGCAGAGCGGTCGAAGGCCCGTCAGTGGCCAGAGGAGGAAAAGGAAGGAGTGAGCAGCTTCACTGGGGAGAAGGTGCCCAAAGGGCCCCCAGGGAAGATGCTTCACCCTTGCTCTTTGGGGAAGCAGGAACATGCCTCTAGGCTCTCCTTGAGCGGCAGGGAAAGCAAGAGAGATGGGTTTTGGAGCTTGATCCCTGCCTAAAGGTGGCCTGGGGCAACCCCCGTTTTCTCCTCTGCATCACCCTGCTCAGCCAACTCCCATTGCCTCCCTGGATCGATCCAAGAGACTGGGGCGGGGGGGATTTTCCCACCTCAATAAAGAAGGCCAGCGCTGCAGCTGAATGCTCCTTTGCCTCTTCCTTCTCCAGGACAGAACTGAGATGTCTCTGGAGGCTGCACATGGCAGGACAAGAGGTCTCCACGAGGGCCCTGCAACACACCAAAGCTCTTTTGAGAAAAAGCCATCAGACGGACAGGCCAGGCTGGGCTGGAAGGGGAGAAGAAAGGTTCTCTTTGGGGAGAAAAGCTGCCCTTTGCCCTCTGTCTTATGTCACCAACACGGCCACGCCCTGGAGGCAGCAGCTGGGGCGGCACAACAGCTCCCCGCAGGTCTCCCTCAGGGTCAGGTGTGCCTCCCTGGCCAGCAGCACCTGGATGGTGCCAACCGTCTCCCTGCAGAGGAAAGAAGGCCAGAGTCACCAAGGCATGATCCCGTAGTCTGAGGGGCAAAAAAAACCCTTTGCGTGATGCCCACAGGGAAGCTTCCCTCCGCAGCTTCTCTCCCTCCTTTCCCTGGAACGCCACGAGAAGAGCAAAGAGGGAGGGAGCTCCAGAGGGGCTTTCCTTCTCCCTTGCAGCCGTTCACCACCAAATGGGATTTGCTGCATCTGCGTGAGTTGGTCCCTCCACCCAAGCGCAAGGGTGCTCCAGAAACATCACGGAGGCCACAGATTGCATTTTCTTTCTTTTCCTCAAAGCTTCAGGACAGACCTCATGAGAAAAGCAAGGCAGCCAAGCTGGGAGCACTACGTGCTGGAGAGCTTTTTTTCCTGGGGCCTATGCAACACCCGGCCTATCTGAGGAGAGGACTTGCAGGGCCAGGGGGGTATTGCTAAACCAGAAGTGTCGCTTGGATGTGGGAGCCCAAGAAGGAGAAGGAGGTTTCTCCTTCCCAGTGCCGCTGCTTACTCCAGAGGCAGATGGTCCTCTCCTTCAGCTGATATATTCTGCTGCCTGGCGCCTTTGATGATGATATCCACCAGGCAGAGGAGAGAAGGCCTGAGGAGAGAAGGAGCGTCTGCTTTACCCACAGAGCTCCTAAGGAAAGTTGGCTAATGGAGCCCACGCTGACTCTTGGTAGAATCGCTCTCTCTGTCGACCCTCACCACCCAAAGGGCCTTCCCTCCCTCCCAAGCAGGATTCGAGAAGTGTCTTCTCGTTTGCCTGTTGGGAGCCCACAGACACAGGGACACGATGGCATCTCCAAGAGGGAGGTTGAAGTCTGGGCATACAAAAGGACCACCTACTTAAGAGCTCTAGCCCTTACCGGAGTGGCAGGAAGAGGATGGGTGGACTGTTCCTCTCCCTGAGGCAGCCAAGGGACCTCCTTCACCTTTGCCAGGAGAAGGGACAGGACCTTATCCCCGCTGCCGTATGATGAGGCGATGACGGCCCAGAGCAGCTCACCGCAGGTGCTGGGAAGAAAATCAGGCGGCAACCATGTCAGACCCTTCTGCCCATCCCAGGTCCACAGGGAGGAACACAGAAGAGTCAGCCTGATGTTGGACTTCCCTGCAACTCAAGGGAGGAAGAACCTGCACCCCTGCCTACCTCCACGGCAGCTCTAAGGGGCGCTGCGTGACCAGTTGCATGTTCTTCCGGGCCACGACATGTAGGGAGGGCACGACCTGGCTCAGTCCAACGGAGCAAGTGGAGGCCAGGCGGCAGATCTTATCCGGCGCTTTCTGCATAGGCAAGAGAGAAAGGAAGAGGAAACGGAAGTGATGGTGAAAGGCCGATTCCTTCAGGGGAGGGCTGAACTGGAGGTTGCAGGAAGAGGTCTTTCTCTGGGGAAGCCCTCAGTTTAACCCTGAGTGACAAGCCTTACTTGACATGCCCGCGAGGTGGTTGACCGGGTCCGGGTCCGAGTCTGGGTCCGAGCTGTACATTTCTTCCCCTGACCCGCTGTTGAGAGGAGGGATATGGGATGATTAGACCTAGATTAGGGGTCAGTTTGTCATCTGGAAGGGAGTCATCTGAAACTAAGCTTCTGGAGGAGGACAGAGAAGTACAGCTGAGACGGAACGGTGCAGGATCCGACCAAGGGCCCCTCTGTTCCCTGGACAGGTCCCTCCGCCATCAAGTGGCCGGGTGACATTTTGTCTCACGCCCTCAGACCACCAGCTTCCCAGTAGGTCCTTCACTCCATTGGGAGAAAAGAGAAGCATTTCTATCTGCAGTAGCCACCATCTTGCAAGGCTTCCACCAAACACTGTTTAAAATAAATGAGCGGGAAAGGCCTCATGCCTTTCCGCCAAGTATTGTGGGGAAGGGGTGGCAGTTCCTCAATGGTTGTACCGCTGAAAAATAGGGCACCTGTCTGAACTGAGACTGGGGTCCCAGGCCTCCTCCTGCAGGCTGCTGACATCGTCCAAGGTCTCTTGGCCTTCGTCAGGGGAATCCTGTGAATGACAATGATTCCTCTGTGGCCACAAAGGGGGAAGTGCCTCAGAATTGCGATTTTCATGGGTCTTGGGGATTCTAGAATAAAGGGAAGGCCTATCAAATGCAGGATGCCTGGCCAGAACGGTGCTTCTGCTGCATGATACGTCTCCCAAGTTGGAGGAATCCACTGCCCCGCCCCACCCATCCCCCGGAAAAGTACGCTTTTCCTGTTAAAGCCCTGCCTGGAAGCAGCAGGGCGCTGGAGAGGATGAAGCAGAGAAAGGAAAGGCGTGGGCAGGGGGTCGCATCCTTTTAGGCCACCAGTCAGGGCAAGTTGCCCCAAGGGCCCAGCACCCCCCAGCACCCCTGCATGGTACACTCGGGGTGGGAGACCTGAACAGAGGGAGCCCCTCCCCGTGGCCCTGCCCAACAGAAAACAGCTCGCCCTTCTTTACCCAGGGGCTGGAAGAGATGTGGGCCTCCAGTGCCTCCTCTGCAGTCTGTCCCTTTTCGCTCCTAGGAGAAAGGACACAAAAGAGGGCAGAATGGGAGGAGGGATCTGCTATCCCAGCCTCTCAGAAACAAATCATCAGCCTGTGCAGGCCTCAAAGCCTTTCAACCCTCCCCCTTAGGGAGGCTGCCACAACATCTTCACCCTCCGAGGTGCTGCCTACCTCGATGGATTGGGACGTGTTTCCCACTGCACGTCCCCCAGGCTGCCGGTCTTGCCTGAGGGCAGGGGTTCTTCTGAGGACTCCTAAAATGACAACCCAAATGTTCTTCAACTGAATACAGGGCTAAAGGGGGTTAGTCCCCGCTTGGGAAAATAAGAGAGGATTTGGGGTTCTCAGTTTCAGTTCGTCGAATGAGGGCTGGCCATCTTGACTAAGGGAGGCAACTCAAGGTCAGGGGCATCTGGCAACCGGTTTGGAAAGAAGATTGCACCAATTGGCAGATGCAACTGTCCTCGCTTTACCCACATGGAGTTTTCAGTAGAAAAAGGAGCAGCGAGGACACTTTCTTTGCCAACAGCTTTTCCAAACCCCTCCGTGAGCTCAATCCCAGCCCTGCAGAGTTCCCCATCTATCTTGACTGGTTGGAACGGCCAGGTATCTGGCAGCACTGGGCGATGCAAAGCAGCAGAGGGAGGTTGAAGGAGAAAAGGAGGGAGCAGGAGCACGCTTCTGATGGGTAGCCTGTCCTTGCAGAGCGTGTCCATAAATAGCACCTCGGCCTCCAGCGCCGTTCCATCTGCTGACCTATCTTCAAACCCGCAGAGACAGGGCTTCTGCCGTTGCAAGGGTGAGGAGCTGGTCACAACTTACTGATGGGGTGGAGACCTCCTCCATCGTGTAGAGCCCCTGCCTCTTCTGCTCCGGTTCGTCATCACTGGGGAGAGATTGAAGGGCCCAGAGATCAGAACTAGCTGTGGGCCCTCTTTCAAGAGCGGCCACATGGATGCTCTAAGGAGCCTGTCGGCTGGCCTGCCAAGGGGCTTGACCTGAGTCCTCCTTCCTTTTATCAGAAGCAGATGCTGAGAAGGAAAGGAGGTGAACCTCCCTTATGTGGCAGCTCAAACAGGCTTTGGCCCCTCCCCAGTCAGCCAAGCAGCAGCCCTTGCGACCGGCTGGGCCAGAGGGTGGGATGGGAGAGTCCTTGTTTTCCTTTTCCTTTTCCCACCCCTCCCTTTTCCTTTTGTGCTGTGTCATTTAAAGTTAGGCTTTGGACAATCAGAAGCTTGCTTACTTTGCTATGCTTTAAGCATGCGTTCCCTGCCCAGGCACCTTCATCGTCTGGTCCCCCCTTGGCCCCAAATGGCCCCCCATCCCATTGATTAGGAGAGAAGAGAAAGGCTTCCTGTCCAGGGGGTTGAGTGTGTATCCCATAGAAATCTATCCCTCCCCTCAGCAGACATTTCTCATAGCCTTTTTTCTGTGGGACAGAACTGCAGGGGGCTTCAGAATGAGCTGAGAGCAGGTACCTTGCTGAATCGGAGACAGAGTCCACATCTTCCAGGCTGTGGGTCCTGGAGGCCCCCTGGACTTCCATCGAATCCTGGAAATGACGTTTGTTTGTATTAAGGCATAATCAAAGACCCTTCCGCCATTTGGAAGTCGCATCCCTCTCTCCTTTCGCCTCGGAGGGGGTCAGGAAAAGGGGGATGCTTATGCACTCAGCACCTTCCTCGATCACCATTTTGTCACTGGATGTCTCCACCAGCCATGACCTGACATCTGGCAGCTACTTGACAAACCACCCATCTGGAATCTTGCACCGGGGGCAGGGAGAAGCCAGGCACGGAGGGTGGAGTAGAGGCAGATGGGTCTGCGGCCGGTCCCTGCCCTCGGATGCCCTTTGCACATGGCGGGGACAATGGAGGAGGAAGAAGCGGGACCGTTGAGGAAGAGGCTCCTCAACCCAGGAGGGGGGGAGCGTCAGGAGGAGGTTCAGAGCAGCTGTGCCTCAATTGTGCCCGGGAGAATTTCGCGAGTGGGGCGGGAGGATTGCTTGGAAAGGCTCTCCAAAGGTTGTTCCTTTGCCCTCCAAGCCCTAAAGGTCTTTCCAGGAATCCAAGGGTCTGTTGTCCTCGGGTTTGCCAGCCTGGCTGGGCTGCCCAGGCAGGAATTCCTCCCTCCCCACATACTCGAGGCATGAACTCCCACCGGCCACATTGCCAAACCCTCCTTACCCCTGAGGTGGAAGCGGTGACCCTATCATGAGAGCTTTCCCGCTCGATTCGTCTCCGTGCCATTTGGGACCTGACCGGAGGAAGAAAGTCAGGCGTGAAGGAACATCCAGCTAGCTCAGCCTCCCCTTTCCAAGACCGGCCAGTCAGTCAGTTGGCCCTTTTTTCCCCTGCAAGCCCCTTGTGGACAGGAAGCGGTCTCGGGCTCCTGCAGACTCTTGTGGCCCGTCAATGGTGCCCCACCAAGTCTGGGTTTTGGGAGAAGGACTTGGAACCTGGCAACAGCACAGGAAGGTCTTCCACTCTGGTGCCCACTGACCTAGGCACTTTATGGGCAGGCTTGGAGCCTCGTTCTCTCCGCCCCCAGGGAAACATCGCCAAGGCCCACTTTTTGAACCTACACAAGGATGGCGGCTCTCTCGGAGCCAGGAGTGGCCGGGCAGCCCAGTGGCTGACTCTCTTGGTGGCCTTTGGCCTCTGCCTTTCGTGTGGGAAGCTGTCTGTTCGTGAGCAGCGCAAAAGCACAATCACGTGTGGCACAAAGCACAGAGAGGGGCCAGAGATGCCGCCTTGCTTCTCTGCTGGGCCTCTTGGGCAATCTGACCTTCCTTTCCCCTTCAGGCCAGCACAGCCTGGTATCTCTTGCCCACCTCTTAGCAGGGGCTGGGGAGAATTTCCCTTGTTTATCCCAATGTGGGGGTCCAGGGTCCGAAAGTAGTGACAGAGATTGGGGGAGGCGTACAAGAGGGCTGGGGCAGCCTCTCATTCAAAGCCACCTCCCCTCTGGCTTCCACGTGGGGACTACAGCAAAGTAAGACATCTCTGAGCAAGCGGAGACGGCGTTCCAGCACAGACCGGTGGCCCAGCGACAAGTCCAGGTCAGCAGAGCCTCTCTGTATATGGAGTGACCGAACGATTGCCCACCTGCATTCTGTATGGCTGCTCCACATGAGGAGACCACAGGAATTGGTGATCCTTGCGGTCGACTCAGGAGTGAAGCGGCTGGGAGACCAGGAAGAGAAATCTACCTCACAGCCACAGTAGAGCCTTTGAGGGCACTGGGTTCGACGAAAACCTCACTTTCAAAACACATTTGGGTATAATAATTTTAAAGAGAGATCTTCAGACAAGCAGGAGAAACAAAAAACCACTCAGTGAGTCACCCTTCATTCCAGATTCATCAGCCTGTGCAAGCCCCATACCCTTTGAACCCTTCCTCTTGGGGAAGCTGCCACAACATCTTCACTCTCCGAGGTGCTGCCTACCTCGATGGATTAGGACGCCTTTCCCACTTCACATCCCCCAGGCTGCTGGTCTTCCTTGAGGGCAGCGATTCTTCTGATGAATCCTAAAATGACAACCCAAATCTTCTTCAACTGAATACAGGGCTAAAGGGGGTTAGTCCCCGCTTGGGAAAATAAGAGAGGATTTGGGGTTCTCAGTTTCAGTTTGTCGAACGAGGGCTGGCCATGTTGACTAAGGGAGGCAACTCAAGGTCAGGGGCATCTGGCAACCATATTGGAAAAAATATTGTACCAATTGGAAGAAGCAACATGTCCTCGGTTTACCCGTGTGAAGTTTTCGGTAGAAAAAGGAGCACCAAGGACACTTTGCCCTTTCTTTGCTGACCCCTTTTCCAAACCCCTCCGTGAGCTAAATGGCAGCCTTGCAGAGTTCCCCCTCTGTCTTGACTGGTTGGAACCGCCAGGTATCTGGCAGCACTGGGCGATGCAAAGCAGCAGAGGGAGGTTGAAGGAGAAAAAGAGGGAGCAGGAGCACGCTTCTGATGGGTAGCCTGTCCTTGCCAGAGCGTGTCCAGAAATAGCACCTCGGCCTCCAGCACCGTTCCATCTGCTGACCTATCTTCAAACCCGCAGAGACAGGGCTTCTGCCGTTGCAAGGGTGAGGAGCTGGTCACAACTTACTGATGGGGTGGAGACCTCCTCTATCGTGTAGAGCCCCTGCCTCTTCTGCTCCGGTTCATCATCACTGGGGAGAGATTGAAGGGCCCAGAGATCAGAACTAGCTGTGGGCCCTCTTTCAAGAGCGGCCACATGGATGCTCTAAGGAGCCTGTCGGCTGGCCTGCCAAGGGGGTTGACCTGAGTCCTTCTTTCTTTTATCAGAAGCAGATGCTGAGAAGGAAAGGAGGTGAACCTCCCTTATGTGGCAGCTCAAACAGGCTTTGGGCCCTCCCCAGTCAGCCAAGCAGCAGCCCTTGCGACCGGCTGGGCCAGAGGGTGGGATGGGAGGGTCCTTGTTTTCCTTTCCCCACCCCTCCCTTTTCCTTTTGGGCTGTCTCCTGTAACGTTAGGCTTTGGACAATCAGAAGCTTGCTTACTTTCCTGTGCTTTAAGCATGCACTCCCTGCCCAGGTGCCTTCATCGTCTGGTCCCCCTTTTGCCCCAAATGGCCCCCCATCCCATTAAGGAGAGAAGAGAAAGGCTTCCTGTCCAGGGGGTTGAGCGTGCATCCCATAGAAATCTATCCCTCCCCTCAGCAGACATTTCTCATAGCCTTTTTTCTGTGGGACGGTACTGCAGCCTCTTCTTGGGGGCTTCAGAATCAGCTGAGAGCAGGTACCTTGCCAAATCGGAGACGGAGTCCACATCTTCCAGGCTCTGGGTCCTCGAGGCCCACTGGACTTCCATTGAATCCTGCAAATGACATTTGTTTCTATTCAGGCATAATCAAAGACTGTTCCACCATTTGGAAGTCGCATCCCTCCCTCCTTCACCTTGGAGGGGGTCAAGAAAAGGGGGATGCTTATGCACTCAGCCCCTTCCTTGATCACCATTTTCTCAATGGATGTCCTTCAACCAGCTGTGACCTGACATCTGGCAGCTCCTTGACAAACCACCCATCTGGAAACTTGCACTGAGGGCGGGAAGAAGCCAAGCACAGAGGTCGAAGTAGAAGCAGATGGGCCCACCGCTGGACCCTGCCCTCAGATGCCATTTCCAGATGGCAGGGAAAATGGAGGAAGAAGCAGGACCATTGAGGAAGAGGCTCCTCAACTCAGGAAGGGGGGTCAGTCTCAGGAGGAGGTTCAGAGCAGCTGTGCCTTCATTGTACCAGGGAGAATTACGTGAGTAGGGCAGGAGGATTGTTTGGAAAGGCCCTCCAAAGGATGTTCCTTCGCCTTCGAAGCCGTAAAGGTCTTTCCAGGAATCCAAGGGTCTGTTGTCCTGGAGTTTGCCAGCCTGGCCAGGCTGCCCAGGTGACAATTCCTCCCCGGCCCCCAGGCCTTCAGGCATGAACTGCCACCAGCCACGTTGGCAAACCCTCCTTACCGCTGAGGTAGAAGCAGTGACCCCATCGTGAGAGCTCTCCTGCTCCTTGACCATTCTCTGTGTCTCTTGGGACCTGACCGGAGGAAGAAGTGAGACATGAAAGAACATCCAGCTAGCTCTCCCTCCCCGTTCCAAGACCAGCCAGTCAGTCAGTTGGCCTTTTTTCCCCCCGCAAGCCCCTTGTGGGCAGGCAGCGGTCTTGGGCTCCTGCAGACTCTTGTGGCCCGTCAAAGGTGCCCCGCCGAGTCTGGGTTTTGGGAGAAGGACTTGGTCTTCTTGGGGCTTCAGAATCAGCTGAGAGCAGGTACCTTGCCAAGTTGAGAATGGACTCCACATCCTCCAGGCTCTGGTTCCTGGAGGCCCCCTGGACTTCCATCGAATCCTGTAAATGACATTTGTTCTTACTGAGGCATAAATCCAAAGCTCTCTGTATCCCAATTGGATGGCTAAAGCCTAGGGTGCAATTTCAGCCCCCTAGGAAGAGGTCTTCAGAGGCCTTAGGTTAAGAGGATGCTGCTTCCAGAATAAGGACCTGCTGTTCTCCAAACAGGCTATACTCATGGCTGGGCACTTGGCAACTGTTCACAAAGTCTTTGACACTGTTTGGAAGACGCATCCCTCTCTCCTTTTGCCTCAGAGGGGGTAAGGAAAAGGGCGATGCTTAGGCACTCAGCCCCTTCCTCGTTCACCATTTTGTCACTGGATGTCCCTCCACCTGCTGTGACCTGACATCTGGCAGCTACCTTACAAACCACCCATCTGAAATCTTGCACCAGGGGCAGGGAGAAGCCAGGAACGGAGGGCAGAGTAGAGGCAGAAGGGTCCGCTGCCGGTTCCTGCCCTCGGATGCCCTTTGCAGATGGCGGGGACAATAGAGGAGGAAAAAGTGGGACCATTGAGGAAGAGGCTCCTCAACACAGGAGGGCAGGATCGTCAGGAGGAGGTTCAGAGCGGCTGCGCCTCAATTGTGCCCGGGAGAATTTCGCGAGTGGGGCGGGAGGATTGCTTGGAAAGGCTCTCCAAAGCTTGTTCCTTTGTCCTTCAAGCCGTAAAGGTCTTCCCAGGAATCCAAGGGTCTGTTGTCCTGGAGTTTGCCAGCCTGGCCAGGCTGCCCAGGTGACAATTCCTCCCCGGCCCCCAGGCCTTCAGGCATGAACTGCCACCAGCCACGTTGGCAAACCCTCCTTACCGCTGAGGTAGAAGCAGTGACCCCATCGTGAGAGCTCTCCTGCTCCTTGACCATTCTCTGTGTCTCTTGGGACCTGACCGGAGGAAGAAGTGAGACATGAAAGAACATCCAGCTAGCTCTCCCTCCCCGTTCCAAGACCAGCCAGTCAGTCAGTTGGCCTTTTTTCCCCCCGCAAGCCCCTTGTGGGCAGGCAGCGGTCTTGGGCTCCTGCAGACTCTTGTGGCCCGTCAAAGGTGCCCCGCCGAGTCTGGGTTTTGGGAGAAGGACTTGGTCTTCTTGGGGCTTCAGAATCAGCTGAGAGCAGGTACCTTGCCAAGTTGAGAATGGACTCCACATCCTCCAGGCTCTGGTTCCTGGAGGCCCCCTGGACTTCCATCGAATCCTGTAAATGACATTTGTTCTTATTGAGGCATAAATCCAAAGCTCTCTGCATCCCAATTGGATGGCTAAAGCCTAGGGCGCAATTTCAGCCCCCTAGGAAGAGGTCTTCAGAGGCCTTAGGTTAAGAGGATGCTGCTTCCAGAATAAGGACCTGCTGTTCTCCAAACAGGCTATACTCATGGCTGGGCACTTGGCAACTGTTCACAAAGTCTTTGACACTGTTTGGAAGATGCATCCCTCTCTCCTTTTGCCTCAGAGGGGGTAAGGAAAAGGGCGATGCTTAGACACTCAGCCCCTTCCTCGTTCACCATTTTGTCACTGGATGTCCCTCCACCTGCTGTGACCTGACATCTGGCAGCTACCTTACAAACCACCCATCTGAAATCTTGCACCAGGGGCAGGGAGAAGCCAGGAACGGAGGGCAGAGTAGAGGCAGATGGGTCCGCTGCCGGTCCCTGCCCTCGGATGCCCTTTGCAGATGGCGGGGACAATAGAGGAGGAAAAAGTGGGACCATTGAGGAAGAGGCTCCTCAACCCAGGAGGGCAGGATCGTCAGGAGGAGGTTCAGAGCGGCTGCGCCTCAATTGTGCCCGGGAGAATTTCGCGAGTGGGGCGGGAGGATTGCTTGGAAAGGCGCTCCAAAGCTTGTTCCTTTGTCCTTCAAGCCGTAAAGGTCTTCCCAGGAATCCAAGGGTCTGTTGTCCTGGAGTTTGCCAGCCTGGCCAGGCTGCCCGGGTGACAATTCCTCCCCGGCCCCCAGGCCTTCAGGCATGAACTGCCACCAGCCACGTTGGCAAACCCTCCTTACCGCTGAGGTAGAAGCAGTGACCCCATCGTGAGAGCTCTCCTGCTCCTTGACCATTCTCTGTGTCTCTTGGGACCTGACCGGAGGAAGAAGTGAGACATGAAAGAACATCCAGCTAGCTCTCCCTCCCCGTTCCAAGACCAGCCAGTCAGTCAGTTGGCCTTTTTTCCCCCCGCAAGCCCCTTGTGGGCAGGCAGCGGTCTTGGGCTCCTGCAGACTCTTGTGGCCCGTCAAAGGTGCCCCGCCGAGTCTGGGTTTTGGGAGAAGGACTTGGTCTTCTTGGGGCTTCAGAATCAGCTGAGAGCAGGTACCTTGCCAAGTTGAGAATGGACTCCACATCCTCCAGGCTCTGGTTCCTGTAGGCCCCCTGGACTTCCATCGAATCCTGTAAATGACATTTGTTCTTATTGAGGCATAAATCCAAAGCTCTCTGTATCCCAATTGGATGGCTAAAGCCTAAGGCGCAATTTCAGCCCCCTAGGAAGAGGTCTTCAGAGGCCTTAGGTTAAGAGGATGCTGCTTCCAGAATAAGGACCTGCTGTTCTCCAAACAGGCTATACTCATGGCTGGGCACTTGGCAACTGTTCACAAAGTCTTTGACACTGTTTGGAAGATGCATCCCTCTCTCCTTTTGCCTCAGAGGGGGTAAGGAAAAGGGCGTTGCTTAGGCACTCAGCCCCTTCCTCGTTCACCATTTTGTCACTGGATGTCCCTCCACCTGCTGTGACCTGACATCTGGCAGCTACCTTACAAACCACCCATCTGAAATCTTGCACCAGGGGCAGGGAGAAGCCAGGAACGGAGGGCAGAGTAGAGGCAGAAGGGTCCGCTGCCGGTCCCTGCCCTCGGATGCCCTTTGCAGATGGCGGGGACAATAGAGGAGGAAAAAGTGGGACCATTGAGGAAGAGGCTCCTCAACCCAGGAGGGGGGGGAGCGTCAGGAGCAGGTTCAGAGCGGCTGCGCCTCAATTGTGCCCGGGGGAATTTCGCGAGTGGGGCGGGAGGAATGCCTGGAAAGGCTCCCCAAAGGTTGTTCCCTTGCCCTCCAAGCCGTAAAGGTTTTTCCAGGAATCCAAGGGTCTGTTGTCCTGGGGTTTGCCAGCCTGGTTGGGCTGCCCAGGCAGGAATTCCTCCCGCCCCCCAAGACTTGAGGCATGAAGTCCCACCGGCCACGTTGCCAAACCCTCCTTACCCCTGAGGTGGAAGCGGTGACCCTATCATGAGAGCTTTCCCGCTCGATTTGTCTCTGTGCCACTTGAGTCCTGACCGGAGGAAGAAGTTGAGACATGAAAGAACATCCAGCTACCTCTGCCTCCCCTTTCCAAGACCAGCCAGTCAGTCAGTCGGCCATTTTTTCCCCTGCAAGCCCCTTGTGGGCAGGCAGCGCTCTTGGGCTCCTGCAGACTCTTGTGGCCTGTCAATGGTGCCCCGCCGAGTCTGGGTTTTGGGAGAAGGACTCGGTACCTGGCAGGTGGCACAGGAAGGTCTTCCACCGTGTTCCTCGCACAACATGAAAACGGACAGCTTTTCAAGATGTTCTGTATGGAGAGGGGAGCAGAGAAAGAGACTTGAGCCAGGGGGAGAGGTTCGAGGCCCGTGACTTTCTCCCCCTTTCCAGTTTCTTGGGGGCCCTGCGGGCCTCGCTTACTCTGAATAGCCTCCGTAGCGCCATAGCAGAGGCTGGATGGCTCTGCAGGGAAAGAGATTCGTGGTGCAACAATTGGCAACCAGCAAGCCAGGTCCAGAGTAGTGTCTGCCAGCTGGCAGGCAAAGCCACAATGGGAATGAGCAGCCTGGGGGTTGGCCTGTGGCTTTAAAGGTTTGCTGAGTCTTGTTCCCTTGGCAACCGGGAAAACATCCCCATTGGCCACCTTTTGTACCTACCCAAGAATGGCTGCTGTCTCGTGGCCAGGAGTGGCCGGGCAGCCCAGTGGCTGACTCTCTTGGTGGCCTTTGGCCTCTGCCTTTCGTGTGGCAAGCTGTCTGTTCGTGTGCAGCGCAAAAGCACAATCACACGTGGCACAAAGCACAGAGAGGGGCCAGAGATGCCGCCTTGCTTCTCTGCTGGGCCTCTTGGGCAATCTGACCTTCCTTTCCCCCTCGGGCCAGCACAGCCTGCTATCTCTTGCCCACCACTTAGCGGGGTCCGAGTCCTGTCTGTTCAGGGGAGAATTCTCTTCTTTTTCCATGCGCGGGGGCCTGGGGTTGAACAGTTTGGGGGGGCATACAAGAGGAACAGGGTGGCCTCTCTCATGTCATTCAAAGCCACCTCCCCTCTCCGCCAGCCAGCCTGGATGTTGGTGGTGATGTATGAAGCTCAAGAAGGCCACCAGTGGCTCATCTGAGATGCAGAGTAATGGCAGGAGTGGGGGCTGCCATGACAAAAGCTGCCATCCTCTCTCTTCCATGACTCAAAGCCTGCTGCATCCGCCTGTTCTGGCCTGTCTGCCTCTCCTTTCAAAAGAAGCCTAACAAGAACTAAAAACCCTCAGTGTAAATGAGATCCCTCCCCCCGTAGAATCTTCCCAAGTTCACAGTCCCAGGTGCTCCTAACGGTTTCTGATGATCTGCGGGAAAAGTCCTTGAACAGAGAACATAACCCAAACACATTCCATTGTAATGAACACAGATACAGAGCTTGGTACAAGGTTTCACAGCAGCTCCCTCCCAAACAGAAACGCGCGTCAGCGCCATGGCATGTGAAATGTTACGATGTATAGTACACATTGAAACAGTGAACGTGACATCCTGCCCCCCCAAAAGAAGGAAAACACTAAGCAGCAGGCTTTAACGGATAAGCAAGGTGGAAACGGCGAACTAAATCAGGAGCATTAACATGGTGAGCAGACACCCATTCAGGATGATGAAAATGTTTCCATCGGACCAGATACTGGAGGGTGCCTCAAAGCTTGCGAGAATCAACGACCTCCTTGACCTCAAAGTGCTGTTGGCCGTCCATCATGATTGAAGCAGGAGGAGGAAGTTGGGGATGTCAGTGGGAGGAGTGGTGGACAGGCTTGAGCAAGCTGCAATGGAAAACAGGGTGCAAGCGTTTCAAATTGTGAGGCAGGTCCAATTTAACAGTAACTGGACTGATAAGACCAACAATAGGGAAAGGACCAATGAACTTGGGAGCAAGTTTTTTAGAGGGTTGTGGTGACTTGATAAATTTGATAGATAGATACACCTGATCCCCAATCTTGAAGTCGTGTTGCAAGGAATGATGCTTATCGGCTTGAAACTTGTAAGCAGCTTGGGCATCAGTGAGAGCTGCTTAACTCTCTACATGCTTGTACAGAAGGGAAACTGAAACTAAAACAAGTCCAGGCAAGTTCTTCCCCCCAGGTGCAAAAATTAACAACTGAAAAGGGGACAGTTAAAGTCAACCTCTTCACCCGGCCAAAATGATTAGTTACCATAGTAACCTTAATCTGTAGGAGAAAACATTAACAAGCATGCATGCTGCTCTCTCTCCATTATGGCCGCATGCTTGGGCCTTGAAGAAGGACTTTTCCCATTTTCTGCATGCAGCTCTTAGCAGCTATGAGGGCTAAGAGTTCATTAAGTTTAGGGAACAGAAGAAACAAAGAATCTTCATTTTTCCACCGAAGATGGATGTAACTGAACCAAGAATAAAGTCAGTAAGACTCTTTTTTACTTATCTTAAACCTACTTTGTCTAAGCATGTAATTCTTTATGCTTGGGAGGGCTAAGTGTGTAAGATAAATAACCTCTGTTTCTCTAACATGCTCATTAAAGCTATTTAAGATTATATTCTTTTTCTGTGTGGAGCTTCTCCATTGTGTTAAGCTCTGCTCCATTCAGTGGTCCTAGCTGTCCACTAATGGCTTCAAGTTTGTTTGTTACAATCTAAATCATGGGTGTCCAACCGTTTGGCTTCCCTGGGCCACAATGAGTGAAGAGGAATTGTCTTGGACCACACATAAAATATATAATATAGTTAATGTATATAAGTAATAAAACTTCATTTATTTTTTAATATTTTTATTATAAAATTTTAAAAAAGAGGAAAACGTAAAACTAGTGGGATATTTGACCTTGCTTTTGTGAAGCTAATGCATCAATGTCTGGTTCGATGAAAGTGGTTGCAATTCTCAGTGAGTTCTCACAGTGCTTGTGACAGAACCACATACTGGGACCGTAACAAAAGACTACGTTACTTCCTCCAGGGCACAAATACATATGTGGTCAATAGTACTGTTAAGGTTATAGTTAGGGCTGTCCAACTGAGAACACAATTTACAGAACACATTGGGGTGGCATGTAAAGGTGATGAATTCATTTAAACTCACATTGTTTCTGTATTTTATTACTTGATTTATTATATCTTGCATTTTTATCTTACAATTTTATCTCTATTTTACCCTACTGTATTTTATTGTATTTTATCTCACCTTAGTATATTTTAGCTAATTTTACTGTATTTTAGCTGTTTTATGGTATCATATTTTATATTTTATATCTTATAGTGGCCGATGCCCAACTTTCTGATATGGTCATTTGACTAATCAGTAAAGTTATTCATCATCATCATCATCATCAAGGTGCTTGTCAGAAATTTTAATTCTAATTTTACTTTTCGGGTGCTTCATCTTTGACAATAGTTGCTCACAAATGTACATGCTGCCAAAAAGTGATGTCATGAGTAAGGCATGATTGTGAAGCCAGGGATATTTCTCTCTGGGAAGATAGGTCTTATAAAAGTCCAGTAAAGAGACATGATCAAATTTTTCTTTGAGTTGAATGTCTGATTGCAACTCTATGTATTCCATTTGAAAATTCAGAGGTAATGTAGTTATGTCAACTGAAAATTGAGTCGAAAATGTACTGAAATACTGATGATTTTTCTGGAAATCTTGAAACTCTATCAAACTGAAAAGCAAGGCTGCATACTTCTTGCTGTTCACAGGACTGTGTTTAGCCAACGTATTAAAATGTATAAAATTATTTTCCATAACTTGAGCTTGCCATACTTTAAGTTTCATTTCAAATGCTGTTATGGTTTGAAACATTGCAGTGATAAGTTGGTTTTCACCTTGAAGACTCATGTTTAACTCATTTAAATGAGCAGTCAAATCCACCAAAAATGCTAAATCTGTGAGCCATTTTTCATCTTCAAGTTCTGGCACAAATTTTCTTTTTGATTCCATAAACAACTTGATTTTATTTCCCAAATCATAAAATCTTTTCAGCATTTTACCCTGACTTAGCTACCGTACTTCAGAAAAGTAAATGATGTCCCCATAATCAGCATCCATACTTTTAAGGAACTCCTGGAATTGGCAATGATTCAATCCCTTGGCCCTTATAAAATTCACTGCTCTGATGACAATTTGCATGACATTATCCATTTTTAAAGCTTTCGTGCATAAATTTTCTTGATGGAGAATGCAGCGATACTTCATCAAACGTGAGTTGCCGGCGGCACTTGCATCGTCTTCTATCAATTTGGTAAGTCCCTCACTTTTACCAACCATCGCCAGGACGCCATCAGAAGATATACCAGATATGTTGACAATGGTTAAAGAAAATTGCTTTAATGTCATTTTTACAGCTTTGTACAAATCAAGAGATTTAGTTGTGTCTTTTAATGGCACCAAAGAAGCCATTTCTTCAGTGACATTATATTCTTTATCAATACCTCTAATAAAAATGGCAAGTTTAGCCATATCTGTAGCATCAGTACTTTCATCCATCGCCAAAGCATAAAATTTGAAATTAGCAGCTTTACTCTTCAAACCTCTTTCGATAGATTTTCCTATTTCTTCAATTCGCCTGGCCATAGTCTGGTGAGACAAACTGATTTTAGAAAAATCTCTTTTTTTATCAGGACAAATTATATCTGCCACGCTTTCCATACATTGCTTAATAAACTCACCATCGGTAAATGGTTCTGATTTTTTTGCAACCAGATTTGCTACCAAATAACTAGCTTTTATAATAGAATCCTTTTGAGTTGTGACTTTAAAAAAAAAAATGTTGAGACAACAGACTTTTTTTCAGTTCCGCTAATTTGTCTTTACGACAAATTCCTTGATACGCTTCAAATTTGGCAGCATGTTTTTCCATATAATGCCTTTTCAAATTGTAGTCTTTGAAAACTGACACATTTTCCCTACAAATTAAGCACAGTGCCTTAGTATTTGTCTTGACAAAAAAGTACTCATCTGTCCATTTTTCACTGAATACTCTTCCTCCATCCGCGATTTTTCTTTTTTTCTTTTCTTTTTTGGGTTCTGTTTTCTGTTGAAATGATGTTGAAGCCATGCTGGAATAAATTTATTTAGGAATAAATATATTTTTTAAGAAATAACACAACAAGCCCATCATAAATTGTTAGGTAGGCAAATAAACAAAGCAAAGTTTAATAATCAAATAAGAAAACTTACATGTCTACTTAATAATAATAACAATAAACACCTGTCGTCACAGAACACGTAGGTAGGTTGAAATATATATAATGCCAAGTCACCACAAGCTGATGTGTGTAGCGGGTGGCGGCGGCGTTAGCACTGCACTGCCCACTCCCCTACACAGCGTTCTCTTGTTTCTACCTGTGCAGGCATGATTCTACCCCGTAGTGATATCTTTATTTATTGTGAATAGGGCCTGTTCTGGAAGAGGACTGATGGACCCCCCCCCCAATTTATTTTTTTCCCCTTAACCATTGTGGGAGAAAAACATTAATCAGTTGCTTTCCTTAACTTCAGATGGGGCAGGGGAGCAGTGGCATCTGCAAAGGGGGAGGGTGAAGGGGGGTAGGGTGACAAAAACAGTGCTGTGCTGTTGAAATTTAAGTCCCATATCCTTTGTACTTGCATTGTGACCCAGCCCCACACCACAAAGGGACAGAGCTTGTGGCATGATGCTGCTTTCATCGTTTTGGTTATAGCAGCCAGAGTCTGTGGACACCAATGAGCATCCACAAGGGGGGAGGAGAGGGGACAAATAAGGCACCATGGCATACTGGGGTCAGATGTCTGGATGCAACTACGTCGTAATAGCAATACTTGCTGTCAAATGCATTGTGCAAGTATTCCATTGTTTCTTCTCCATGGATTTTAGGGAAATGACAAGTAAAGATGCAGTGGGAAAACTGGAGAAAATTGGTCTCCTCTACTCTGGCACCCACAAAAGGAATGCAGTGGACCTGTGTGCCCCAGACCACATTCCTTGCACCAACTGACCTAACCTATACCCTTGATCTCAGATCCCTAATCAGTTGTCTTGTTTCATCCCCGTTTTATCCCTGTCTTTGAAGTGGAGATGGTAAATAGTACTTTGATACTTCGCCCAGATGGTTATGAGGCTTGGATTCATCACTGTTTGTCCAGCAGACTGAACAGAGAGCTTATTGAAATGAACCATTCTTTAAAACAAAACAGAAAACAGGGCTTGTAACTCCTCCTCCTAGCATATTCCTGCAATTGAATAAATCCTCTTTCCACAAATGGTATTGCAAGCAGAGGGAGAGACAAGCGTCCCAATTCCTCTCTCAGGTATCCAGATTCTCCAGATTCTCTTTGTCACACAACATGTATGAGCTACCCTTACTTCCTCTGCACTTAGTCTGCTAATTCTGTTCACAATAAGTTCTAAAAAAGTGTTGTTATGACTAACATTAAGTCTTGTTGCAATAAACTATCTGTGGAACAAATGGTTGCCACATCTCTGATTTTAGAGTTACTTTCTCTTTGCTTTTTTTTTTTTTTGCCATGTAACTAGAACAGTCCAGATAAAAACATGAACCAATTGATCAGATTGTTGGGTGGTTTAGCTGTGTGCTTTGAGGGCATTTAGAAGGAACTGTTGAAGTCCTAATTATTATTCTTGCCAAACTTCAGGCTGTGGGAGTGCCAGAGTCATCCATCCACCTTATTGGGGTGAGCCCTGGAGCACACGTTGGGGGTCTGGTGGGCCAGTTCTACAAAGGCCGTCTTGGAAGAATTACTGGTAAAGGAAAGCAGCAGGCTGAAATGTATTATTATGGTTCATAAAGTTTTTCTTAATATACTAATACTTGGGGAGTTCTAAATTTAGCTTTTAATACTTAAGTAATCATATTTTATTAATACTTTATTGCTAGCACCTTGTTTCTCTTTATTTCTCTTTTTAGTGTTTTAAAGACTGCACTTAAATGTTTGTATGCATTTCATCCATCTATGTTACCTTTTCCTTTAATTCTTAATTTCTTGGTATTTTATAATTTTAGATTTGAAAACATTGGTCAGTAACTGTTATAAACTTGAACTGAATTGAACTGATATATGCTTACATTAACAAAAAGTAACAACTTTTTCTTATAACAATTTATATAAAGTTAAAGATTAGGGACGCGGTGGCGCTGCGGGTTAAACCGCTGAGCTGTCGATCAGAAGGTCGGCGGTTCGAAACCGCGCGGCGGGGTGAGCTCCCGTTGCTCGTCCCAGCTTCTGCACACCAAGCAGTTCGAAAACATGCAAATGTGAGTAGATTAATTGGTACCGCTTCGGCGGGAAGGTAACGGCGTTCCGTGAGTCATGCTGGCCACATGACCCAGAAGTGTCTATGACAACGCCGGCTCCAAGGCTTAGAAACGGAGATGAGCACCGCCCCCTAGAGTCGGACACGACTGGACTTTACGTCAAGGGAAACCTTTACCTTTACCTTTACTAAAGATTACAGTCCTGTGATAAGTAAAGGATTGGGTGAGCCTTTGGCTATGCTGATTATAGGCTGTGGTACAGTGAAGAAGCAAGACTGTCCAAACATTAGCCAGATGTTAAGCTATGAATTCTGCAGTGCCAAAACTGTGATGTAATATATCTTTAAATTTGTTACATATTTTACTTTATTTTTATACATCCAAAACCCTTATGGATTGGTTATCCTCCTGCCTGAGAGTTTGATGAATAATATATTGTCCTATGCTTGACTTGACCAACTTTGTAGAAGCATAGAAAGATTCTATACTGTAATTCAACATCATGTTGAAGATTATCCTAAGGTGATCATGGCTTTGCCCCAAAAGTGAGGCAAGCTAGTGGGCAAGGCCCTTTATAAATGGTCCAGAAAAGGGGATTTTTAATGACAAAGTAGACTTGGGGCGTGGGAAGACGAAGGTCTATCATGTAAACCAATTAAGAGAATAGGTTGAGAGTAAGAAGCCAACAGAGAGAGAGAATGAACCATAGAACAGAGTTTTGGGAATTACTCAAAGCCTAGCAGTAGGAATGAGAAATAGCAAGAAATGGTGGAACCTTCCCCAGCCACTAGTCCTGCCCATAGAGTCATCCCCCAGCAGATTAAGATCCCCCAGTAGGCAGAAGAAGCCATCTTTGCAATATCTGAGAGGACTGCAGCAGCATGTAAATGGCCCAAAACAGAGCAGGTGGCATATCTGGCACCTAATCTGACTGGAAAAACTTTGAGGGCTTATTCTAGTCTTCTAGCCAGAATGGTGAAAAAGCATAAGGATGTGAAAAAGGTGATTCTGCACCCAATGTCATGTTCACCGTTTCAATGTCTTTGATACATCGTAACGTTGCGCATGTCATTAGCAGGATGCGTGTTTCATCTTTCTCGGGAGGATGGAAGTACTTATCTTTTGGCTTTGCTCTGGAATGTATTTGCATTATCTACTGCGCTCAAGGTTACTTTCCCAGGCTAGCAACTCTGACGATTGCTTGCACCTGTGCCGGGCGGGGCTGTTACGAGGGAGGCGGGATACGTTTGCACCAAGGGTTTAAGTTTGTATTTGGCGCGCTTTTGCTCATTCTCAGCTTTCTCTGTATTTGCCTTTAGTTCCTTAATAAATCAGATTTCATATAGCAGCCTCTTGTGAGTCTGAGTATTTGGGCTAGGGCAATCATTACACCCAATATGAAGGATTGAGACATGCATATTGGCAGAGACTCAGAGAACATTCCTATGACCCACAGGAGGGGGTTAGAGAATTGTAGGCCATATTGCTGAATTTAGGAATCATTGGTTGCAACCTGATGAAAAGAACAGTGTGGAAATAATAGAAGTAGTCCTTGAATAGTTTATTCAAGTCTCTCCAAGGACAGTCAGCTTATAGATTCAAGAACACCATCCTCAGATGGTGCTTAGCTGACACTAGCTTATTTATCTGAAAAACTGGACCTAAAGTGACTTTTTTATATGTAATATGTCCTGAAAATGTTGATTTTTTTTTCCTTTTTTGGAGAGGAGGCAAGAGATTTTTTGGTAGTCCAGGTGTTGTGGCAGTTCAAAGTGGGGGAATTTCGAGTCAGGATATGCAAACTCTACTTTTGGCCAGCTGGAGGGAAAACTGACTGACTCATTGCAAAAGTTATAGGGACAGAAGGCAGGAGCAGAGTAAACTCTGTGCTTTGTTGAAGTGTCCACTGTTTGTATTAAATAACACTTTGAAGAGCAAAGTGTAACTGAGAGAAATATTTCTAGCAAGCAGAAAACCTGCATTAGGTTCCAAGCCAGTTCTGAACCAAGGTCCTGCAATAACTTTTTTTTTTCAAAATAAAGAGAGATTATATACATTTGTACATTACATAAGTAACATCACATAGATTTTGTTCCTTCCAGATTTCTCAGTGAATTGTGCCATCTTGCTCTATAGTTTTGTTCAAACTTGTATTGGGCTACCGTGCTGACAGAACAACTGGTTGGTTTTGCAGAATATTTGGTTCCCAATAACTTTAGATTTACAGATTTAGCAATAGTATTGAATAAAGCTCCTATAAATAAGAGTCATAACATATTTTTTTAGCATTTTATTATAAGAAATGTTTTCACTGTGATTTGAGTTGTTTCCTGATCCCATCTCTCGAGGGTTTTTTTTTTAATGGTTTGAACAAAAGAATAGTAATAGCAACACTGAAAAGATGCTGCTTTTGTTTTGTTTTCGTTTCTTATGAAAAATGCCGCCAAGTTCAACTCTCTGTTTCAACAGTCCAGGCTCTGCCTTCTGAATCTCAAATGCTCCATTTTAGATGATCCTGTAACACACAGTCACTTGCTGTCCTCAGAATTCACCAAATGAAAACTGTAACCTGTTGCCACTTATTGTTCATCATGCTTCAGGTCTGGATCCCGCTGGGCCAAAATATACCAGAGCCAGCCCTGAGGAGTGCCTTGATCCTGGGGATGCTCTCTTCGTGGAAGCAATTCACACAGATTCGGATAGTAAGCTTTCCAATCGTATAACATTTATCTTTTTAAAGACAATAATATTTCAGGGGTATACATTTTTAAAATTGTTTTCATGTATCCTTCTTGAAAATCGTTGTTTATTATTAGCTTCCACTTTTTAAGATGTGGTAATAATTGTAAATAATATGTTCTGTCTATCATAGCTCCACTATCCCATCTTAGCTGTTCTGATGGAGATGGAGTGACTTTGGGGTTATGGGCCAAACAATTCCCGGGTAGTACTGCACTATCTTTGGCCCTGAATGGGCCCTCTCTCAGAAGTGGTCTGCAATTCCAGCATTCTCATAGGCTCCTGCTCAAGCAGCAGTTGGAGTTGTGACCCAGAGGCTTTTTGTACAATTACACCTTGCGTGCCAGTTGTGATCATTCCTAAATTGGGAATGCTTGCTCACAGTCACTCATGCCCTAGTCACCTCCCACTTAGATTGTTGTCAACACTCTACAAGTAGGCTGCCTTGAAAAGCCTTTGAAATATACAGCTGGTATAGAACTCAATGGCCTGGACCATGATGAGATATCCCATTACACATGGATGACCCCACTGCTTTGGGATTGCACTAGTTGCCAATCAACTTCTGGGTAGCTTTAAAGACCCAGTTATTTGCAGGACCATCTTCTCTCCTATGCTTCTGCTCATCTAATCAGATCAAAGACTGTCAACATCTTCCAGGCTTTGTCTGTCTAAGGATGCCATCTGATAGGACCTTGGAAACACACATTCTCAATTGCTGCCCCCTTGCTTTAGAACTTCTTCCCTATGGAAATCTAGTCTATTCCTTCTCTCTTGGGTTTCAGGAGAACAATTATGACCTGGCCATTCCATCTCTCCCAGGAGGAAGGTATTTTGCAATTGCTAGGATGACCTGGCACACAAATGTTTTGGGGTGTTTTCCCCCCTATATTACTATGATACTATTGGGATTTTTGACATTTTTTAAAATATTGCAGTCTTTCAAAGTTCGAACTTCTTGATAATGAATTTTACAATTTGCAATTTAATTTAATTACTAATGATAACGCTTTACACAGTTCAGTTGTATGCATGTTTTATGTGTTTTAATGGTTGCCTTTGTTTTATTTGCTTGGCCACTATTTGGAACAGAATTATATGAAATCTTCTGGAAAAAAAATCCATCTTGTGGAAAGATCTGTTTCATACCTGTATGCATCTACACACGTGTGTGATCAGTGCTTCCAACCGCAGCTTTGCTATAGATGTCTGCAGCATTTTGAATTTACAAGTGCAATTCTAACTCAGATTTTCTTATAGATTTTGGTATCCAGATACCTGTGGGCCACATTGATTACTACCTTAACGGAGGGAAAGATCAGCCTGGATGTCCCCATTTCATATCATCTGGTAATAATGGTTCCTGGCTTATTATCTGAAGCTCCTTTTCTCTGAAAGCAATATACCTTGTATAGATACAGTAGATATAATCTCATCAGGGATATCTGTATCAATAAATGGGGAACTGCACTTTCACTGAGCTTGGGAACGGAAGGACTAACAGGAGGTTGCCGAGGGAGTTCAGGAAAGGAGTTTAAGGGGAAGTCTCTGATCAATTTTCCCTTTGAGGGCTTTTTCCACTTTCCATCAAACCACAGCACAAATGTGATCAGGCAGCAGTCTCTTTTTTCTGTGGTGTTCCCATGTCCATGAGATGCTGTTAAGTAGTTTTCAATAGTTAAAATAGCTTTTTCTCCCTTCTGCTAATACTGTTCAAGGACAGCCTTAAGGTATATACAATCTATTAGACGTTGTCATTGTCACCCATTATTTTGGAAGGAATCCAGGTGACTGCAGTGACTGCAGAGGCAATAGAAGCAGGGTAGCAATCAACAGTGGGGACATTAAAGGTCATGTTGCTATAAAGTTCTATTGACTCAAGGGTAGGTTGTGAGCACTTCAGCAGTGGGCAAAGGCCCTTAGTCAAGAATTTGTATTTAAACCTGAGTAACTGAGATCCTGATAAGGGACTAAAATAAACACTTTTCTAATGGTGTTAGCCTAAGAAGATATTGTCAGCATGAATGGACAGGAGTCTGCAATTGTGACCTGCAATAGTTGTGGCTTGTCTTGCTACCTGAAAAAAATCTGAGACGTATTTGTAGAAAATGTAAGCTCATTTGGACAGGGGAATCAATTACCTGGACATAGGCTCACATGGAGGCTGCTCTACATCTATTTTTCTGGTATACATTAATTTAGATTCCTGCACTGAGTGGAGTGGTGGACTCGATGGTCTAAATCAGTGTTTCCCACCCTCAGCAGTTTTTAGATGTGTGGATTTCAACTCCCTGAATTCCCCACCAGCATGTTGGGAATTGAAGTTCACGCATCTTAAAGTTGCTAAGGATGAGAAACAGTGGTCTAAATGACCTCAGCTGTATGATTCCCTGATCCCACCTTTTGAATGTGGCCTGGAGATATTCCTCCCCAGTCTAGGGCTGACCATAAAAACCAATGCAAACTAAGACTCAGTTATTCTGATTTGTAAACCACAAAAACATATAAGTCGAAATATGTCCTCTACAGTTTATGTAAAATACATTTTTATTTTCCAGTTTGCTGGGGTTTTGAAGCATGAACGGAAATTGAAACAATCTTATTCTATTACACTACACACAGTTCTTCTGATAATGGAATTTGCTTGCTTTTTATAACAGCAGCACTCTTTCAAAACACACATATAAGAAGGGGAACTCCACAGAGGGGAAGTCAGAATGAACAAGATGGTGATCAAAGCCTCTCCTTTTTTTTTGTGGATATGATGCATGCAATGCATGTTTAATGCACTTGGGGTTTGGGGTCTGCAGTTGTGCCCAGCATCTTGACTTTTTTCAGATGCCACTGATTTCAGATCTTCCTGTTCTTGTTAAAATTCTGCTCTAGGGTTCTGTAAGAGCAGAACGGTCTTTAAATAGCTTTCAGATTTGTTTACCTTATCACCTAGGGGGCATATGTAAAATAAAATGCTGAATACATGTTAGCATTTATATCTTAATCCCAGTATATTGAGTTAGTTATTTTATAGAGCTGAATATAGTTTACCAGGGCTTGATAACTCTCACAGATTAGCCAGGTGGAGCTGAACAATATTAGGTGTCAAACAAGATTCCTTAAATCATATGACACAAACACTCCTTTGTATAAAAAAAAGTTTGAAAAGTGAACCTTATTTCGAGTTGAGCTTAACTCTTGGTGACTACATGGACATTATTTTGCTAAATTTTGAGGAGGTGAATTCTAGCCTTGCTGTTTTCTCTGTTAGATGTATATGTAAAGGGATTCTATTTAATTAAAAACATATAATCTCATTTTTCCACTATAAATACTGCTCAGGAAGGCTGACAATAAGAAAGCAAGATATAATGCAAAATTATAGTTAAAGCATAAGAGCAAATCAGTTAAGGCCACATTTAATCCATTGACTGAAATCTTCTTCAGGACTGGTTTAAAAGCCCAGAGTCTTCCTTGAATTAAAAATGTCTTTCTCTTAAGTTTATATTTTAGCTTTTCATTCATTTTTTTTTTTTTAATGATTTAGGTTTAGGTAAATTGAGTTAATCTTTTGGGGGTTTTTTAAGCAGGCAAGGAAAGGGACATTCATCCAATTTGAACCATTTTTTAAAAAGATACATTTCCAAGGAGAGCCAGCTTGGTGTAGTGGTTAAGGCACCAGGCTAGGAACTGGGAGACAGTGAGGCATGAAGCCAGCCAGGAGACCATGGGCCAGCCCCTCTCCCTCAGCCCGGGGAAGAAGCAGGCAAGGGCAAACCACGTCTGAAAAACCTCGCCAAGAAAACTGCAGGGACTGGTCCAGGCAGTCGCCAGGAGTCAAGACTGACTTGAAGGAACCAAAAAAAAAAAAAAATTCTGGGCCATTTTTCCCTTTTTATTGCTTTTTAATTATGCCAATTAATTTTTTTTAATTTTAGTAAAACTGTAATCACATTTATAATTTGATGGCCTCTCAGGTACAATGAAATTAAAAATAATGAGAAATTACGCCGTCCACCAGAGTGATGACTGCCATGAACGTGCAGCTCCACCTGTCCCAGCTCTGCTTCATCCACTCTACCTGTTTCCCTTTCCAGGCTACCGCTATCTGATCCGTGACCATGTGAGAGCTGTGCGTTTCTATATCAGCGCCTTGAATGATTCCTGCCCCGTGATGGCTTTCCCTTGCTCCAGTTATAAGAATTTCTTAGCCGGCCATTGTTTAGATTGCTTCAGTCCCTTCTTGCCCTCCTGCCCCACAGTCGGTATGTTACTTCCGCAGTGATCTCAGAATCTAAACCTTGGGAATTTGGGATGTGAGTGGAGTCAGGATATGCCAGGACTTCAATCTTCCTTGAGAAATGTGTTTCCTGTGAGATGACAGATGAAACCAAGGTCTCTGTTGGGGACATAACATGCTATTGAAAGTTCTGTCAAAGTTGGAACTTGTACACTGCAGATCTAAACAATTCTAAAATGGGGAACACATTTGTTAGATGTGTTCAAGAAAAGGCCATCTGTCTGGGATGTTTACTTTGGATTCACACACTATATATAGCGTTGGGCTCAGTATCCTAAACGGCTTACCCAACTCTATAACGCTGTGATTATATTCCAGGAATCTGATGGTATGAACTATGAACTATGAAAGTATATGTCATAAGAAATGTGCTAGGGCACTACATGGCTTTTTGCTAAGACACAATATGTTATGGGCAACAATATGATAATCTATCTATGTGATTGTTAAGAGTGAGACAAATGGGGAGCAACATAAGGGAATGCCTTCTTCTCAGTGCCTAATAAATAGAGCTTGGAAAGCAAATACGTCTTCAAGAAAACTTCTTCTGTAGATGTTACTGTCTGGATAAATTCATACTGTGGTCCCTAGGTAGTTAAGCTCTGAACTGTTTAAAGGCAAATCCTTAAATTTTACCCAGAAAGTACCTGGCAACCAGCGCAGATCTTGCATCACAGCTATAATATGTTTCTACTATTTCTTACCAGATGGCAGCCTATTTGTTGCATGTTATACCAACTGAATTTTCTAGATAGCATGCTAACCCCAGCCTGGGGGTGGGGTTTAAATATTTAAGTTCTGTGTTATTGTGGGATGCCTTTGTTCAGAATATAGCTTTGGTGAGAAGGATGACTGCTTCTCACATTAGCTAGCACACGAATGATAACCAAAGTGGAGGGAACAAATGGAAGATTGCTTTCTTCCTTCTCCGTTTTGTGAAAGAAGAGAATTAACAGAACCTCAAAAGGGAGCAAGTTTCATCAATTAATTATACCATCATAATTCCAGGACATGTAATATATTTAACATACATCAAGTGTTTAAGAATACAAAAAATATCCAGGTGCCACAGCAGATCAATACACTCCGGAAAGTATCCCATCACTTTTCTATGCATATCTTTCAAGGTGCATGATATTGACAGATACTTTATATATGGTTTGACAGACAAGTAATGAAGGCCATTCTGATTGGTGATCAGTGATCTTATTGCTCCATGCAGGGCTTTGATTCCCAACTGCTGTTCTCTAGAGTTCTGGGGTCTGAGTTGGAGCCAGAGGGGCTCGTCCTTTTGCAAGGCCAGGATGATTAGTTCTCAGGTGGTTGCCCAAAGCTGTGTGAAGGAGAAATCATAATTATTCTTATTGTAAGAACTAGCTCATACTTATATGTCCAGTTTTAAAGGAAACAACTCCATTGCCCAAGCTAATATTATCCTAGTGTTTTACAAAGTATCATTCTTTCACAGACTGAGAAATCAAAATACTCAAGTCAATCCTTCCTTTCATAAACAATGGATGTACCTAATATATTTTTATAATACCATATTCTTGGGGGCAGAGTTGGTATCTTGGAGGTTACCAAGTTGGGCAAAAGGAGTTTTGAATGCTACCTAGTAGTTTTATGTACTCAGAAAAAAAGGGGCCTAAACCTGAGTCCAGCTACTGGTGGTTACATGGACATACCTTTTTTGGTTGGTTGGTTGGTTGGTTGGTTTTTTGTTTTGTTTTTTGTTTTTGGTATCCATACAGAAGTGATTTGTTATTGCCTTCTTCCAGAAAGGGAATTATTTATTTAAGTTTCTCAACACTAGACTCAATTGCATGAATATGCAGGAAAAAAAGATAAATCTGGCATCTCAAGGAGGAAAGCTATAGAATTATATGCTTGCTTGTCCCTTTCCTGAATCAAACCCCAACATTCTGACCTAACTCAACAGAGTTGAGGGTATCCTAGTTACACAACAGGAAATCAGGTCAAATGGACCAAATCTCACTTTTTCTTCTTTTCAACACTCTTCCATACAATAGTTTTCCAGTTAGAATTGACCACAGTAATACATTAAGAAAATTGATTAATCTTCTCAATAACATTTAAAACTTAGTGCTAGCCTTTTAATATCAGAAATGGAGAGTATAACTGGTAAAGCAGTCAGCCTCCACCAAGAAGCTGATCTCAGATTAATAAGAATCTGTGAAAATTTATTCTTAAGGTGAGTTTGCCTAAACTTATCGGACCAGGAGACCAAGATGTTCTCTTTCTTACCTTCTTTGCTAAAGTGAATTTTGTCTGCTTCTCAAGATAACGTGCAGTTACTACGTTAGAGCAACAAATTCCTGTTTTCCAATGTTCACAAACTCCTTTCCGAAAATTGATATTTGGTTATACCATTTTTAAAGGGAATGTCTTACTGAAACCTTTCTCATGTTCTAAGCTGAATCATGGTGTTATGAATCCCATGTATTCACAGGATTTTAACAGGATTTTTGTTCAGGTGTAAAGTAATTATTGTTATGAAGTGTAGCCATAACAAAATGCTGTTTTAACATGCAGCATATAATTTTTTTAAAAATAAAACAACTAAATAATTAGATTCTGAATTCCTGAACTTTGATCAAGTAACTCCAAACTGGTGGGTGGTGGGACAGCAGTTAAAATTATATCAGTTGAAGGTTTCTATTTTGTCCCAATTTCCTAAAAGCAACATCACCAAATAATGGCACTTTTGTCATCAAACTGCATGTATGTGAACTGAAAATCACAAAAATCGGGTGATGGGGCATGCAGCCTATAGCTTGCCTAGCCCTGATCTGCAAAATGGCTTAGAACACAAAGTTGAAAATCATAATACAGTAAATAAATAAATAAGTTAATAACATTCAGCTCCAAACCAAAGCCTCATGAAAACATCATAATAATGATATAGAACATTAATAATAGAACATAGTATGCAGCACATAATCAGTCAATCCTAGCCAGTTTTTGAAACAGAACAAAACTGACAATTGTGTCAGAGAAAATTCCATAGTCTTGGTACCACCAATGAAAAATAGATTGGTTAATTCAATTTTTCTTGAGGACAAGCATCTAGGACAGAATGGTGAATCTGTTGTTATACTATTCATCCAAAAATCCATTACTCCCCCTTCCTAGGATGGTCTTATGTAAGGTACTGGGTGAGGGGATACCCCAAGCTTTCATGGCAACTGCGGATGGTTGCAAATGGTCCTTGCACTGATTATCAGTGTGTTCCTCGGCACAGTCAACTGGGTTTATGTGTTTAAAGCCCAGAAAGACATAAATGCATGAAAATTAGAGGCTGTCTGCTTTGATGCCACTAATCCATATTTTAAGATCTAGAGAGAGACTTTTTAAATATCCCAACTTTGATGCAGGCTCAGTTCACATGGAAAAGAGAATGGGAGATCTTAGTGCTGAACTTAAATTCTGTAATATTCTACTTCAGGAGGCCAAGTTTGTTTCTTTATTTATATCATAAATATAAAGAGTCACTAGTTTGAGATGGGCGGCAATATAAATTGAATGAATGAATAAATAAATAAATATGACCCCTGCCCTTTTTCTCAGGATTCAAGTCAGTGTTCACTGAGTCATATCCTTTGAGGTGCTAACTGGTCCAAAGTCATCCAAGTGAACTCTCTGCCAGTGAGCTATAGAGGAGATGCCATTTGTCTCCTCCAGACACTTGCAAGCCAAATGTACTCCAGTCTGGGTTGTTCTGATGTGACTGTGGGCAGTCAACATGCACTGCAGGTGATAGCGTAGAGCCATCTTTGTGCACACTGAAGGTCTTCCAGGCTGAGCAGCTTCAGCACATGCTGTAGGCAATCCTAAAGCCACTCACTGAGCCTTGGAGCACTTCAGGCAGTGCTGGAAGAGAAGGCTGTGATCAGTACTGGTCCAAAGCATTTGAACAGCTTTGTTGAGGTGAATCAATTCAGGTCTTTGCTTTGACAATGTGAATACTATTGCTTCTGTAGCGGAAATAATGTCACTGTAGCAAATCTAAGTTGCTTTACACAAGCCTAATATTCAGTGTTGTGTCATCTGTAAATGTAATAAGCATTCTTTCCACCTCCTTATCCAAATCAATAGTAAAAATATTGAAGAGTAACATGCCCAGGACTGAACCCCATGGCACTCCAATTAGTATCTTCTCTCTAGTTTGATGAGGAATAGCTAATGAGCATTATCTGAGTTCAATTTTTGAGCTAGTGGTGCATTGAACTAATACTCAAACCATTTAGCCCACATTTAGTTAATTTGCTAAGCAGAGCATCATGGGTATTTTGTTAAATACCTTTCTGCAATCGAGATATATTATGTCAACAGCATTCTCACAGTCTATTAAGGAAGCTAGTAGCTCATCATGAAAAAACAAGACAAAGTTTGACAAAGCCATGCTGACTCAAAGCACTTTTTTGCAGCAAACAAACTAAGAGTTGACATACTGTGGGCTCCAAGGAAATGTGGGGCAATCAGTATGCTGGACACCTCAGTTACCCTTTCCTAGCATACCAGGTATGTTTCTTTCTAAAGGCACAAAGAATACTTACTTATTCAGGGTGATGTGTGCCCATGTTTACTCACTTCAAATACTCCCCTTCACTCATATAGTCCATAAAAGACCCTGTCAACTCAGCAAAATCTTCCAATACAAGACTGGTAGAGTCCTCACCAGACAGGTCACTGTCAGGCCGAGATTTCCTAGGATGAGCAGAATGAGACACGGTGCAAGGAACCACAGGAGCTGTTTGGCCAACTGCAGGTGAATCACCTACGGGCATTACTGGCTCTTCATATTCTGCTATTTCCTTTTCCACCTCTATGTCTGAAGCAGGTCCTAAGACATGATAGAGGCTGGGCAGACGGATGTCAAACTGAAGGCCAAACTTCGCAAAAAGCTTTTCATTCAAGGCATATAGCTTTTCTGAGAGGTCATAGCCAAGGAGGACAGAAAAGAGACGAGCAATATAGCGCTCCTTAGCCAGAAGCGAATAAAGCTTTTTCCTTTGCCAAGTGATGAAACAGGAGTCAGTCTCTGCTGTCAGAGTTACCTGCCAAGGAAAGAAGAGAAAGAAGTTCAATTATTTGTTTTTGAGGGTAACAAGTCACTGTGCTACCTCACATTCTGGTAAGAGATTTACTGTACAAATAAATGTACAAGAAATTTACAAGAAATCCACATTTTGAAAGGAATGCATTCATATTTAACATATTGTGTATTGTGCAAATTGTCTTTGAAAATGAGATTTTGCAATACATTGCTCAAGTACTTCTTGCATAGTTTGGAACGTAATGTATAAGTATACAGAGAGCTTTGAGGCCAATCATGTGAAATTGTACAACATATTTATAATGTTTTTCTGCCAGTCTTTTGCTCATATCTAATCCTGCAAAAAGTCCTCTGTATTTCTTTCCTAGGCTTACGGATTGCTTCCTCCAATCTCAGTTCAGCACATGGCTGAACTAGAAGCTAGAGCTGCTGTCTGGATCAGTTTCCTCTATCTTTACTTGCTGAAGTTTGCTGCCCTAATTCAGCCACGTACTGCAGCAGTAACTACAGCATCTTTTGCCATCAACTATTACACCCTATTCACCCCACTTTGCATACCTGAAGACTTGCCAGTAAATTATGAAAAAGTCTCTCCATCCTGAAAGCTTGCAAAAAAAGAAAGCCATTTTGCACCATCATTCTGCCTTCTTATTTCCTGCTGTGGATGCACTAGCACTACTATTTATTTATTTATTTTCTTTATTTTTATAAATAACTCAAGGTGGTGAACACACCTAGTACTCCTTCCTCCTCTTGTTTCCCCCACAACAACCACCCTGTGAGGTGAGTTGGGCTGAGGGAGAGGGACTGGCCCAAGGTCACCCAGCCGGCTTTCATGCCTAAGGCGGGACTAGAACTCTCATACCACGCCTGATTGGCTCTTGGGCTGAGAGAGAGGGACTGGCCCAAGGTCACCCAGCCGGCTTTCATGCCTAAGGTGGGACTAGAACTCTCATACCACGCCTGATTGGCTCTTGGGCTGAGAGAGAGGGACTGGCCCAAGGTCACCCAGCCGGCTTTCATGCCTAAGGCGGGACTAGAACTCTCATACCACGCCTGATTGGCTCTTGGGCTGAGAGAGAGGGACTGGCCCAAGGTCACCCAGCCGGCTTTCATGCCTAAGGCGGGACTAGAACTCTCATACCACGCCTGATTGGCTCTTGGGCTGAGAGAGAGGGACTGGCCCAAGGTCACCCAGCCGGCTTTCATGCCTAAGGCGGGACTAGAACTCTCATACCACGCCTGATTGGCTCTTGGGCTGAGAGAGAGGGACTGGCCCAAGGTCACCCAGCCGGCTTTCATGCCTAAGGCGGGACTAGAACTCTCATACCACGCCTGATTGGCTCTTGGGCTGAGAGAGAGGGACTGGCCCAAGGTCACCCAGCTGGCTTTCAGGCCTGAGGCGGGACTGGAACTCACAGTCGCCTGGTTTCTGGCCCAGCAGCTCCTTCCTTCTTCCTGTACTTTAGGGGATCACTGCAAATGTGTGCAGGCCGGGTTTGTTGTTGCCTGAAGGCAAACTGAAGCAGCATTTTAAACAACAGCAGGAGAAGGATTCTAACAGTGGCTATTATTAAATTACTGGCCAATAACAGAACAGTAGACATGGTTATTGTTGAATAAATTGATGACATAAGTCTTTGGATAGTGAAACTAAAAGAATGACAAAAGTATTTGGAGTTTTTCTTTGAGCAGATGATATTGCAGTCAAATGTGCAGTTATAGGTGGGGACTCCTGGCCTGGAAATAGTGTGCAAAGGACCATGACATTGTAGTCAGCAGCGGGATGTGGGTGCTAAAATGGCAAGTGCAGTTTTGAGATACATCAATTGAAATAAAGTTTCCAAATCACTAGAAAGGGAAGAACCAATAGCCTGTACTGCCAAACCCCATGTCTAGTATTGCTTCCAATTTTGGGGGAAAGAAGAAGAAAGAAAGAAAGAAAGAAAGAAAGAAAGAAAGAAAGAAAGAAAGAAAGAAAGAAAGAAAGAAAGAAAGAAAGAAAGAAGGGAGGGAGGGAGGGAGGGAGGGAGGGAGGGAGGGAGGGAGGGAGAAGAACACTTAAGAAAGAAAGAAAGAAAGAAAGAGAGAAAGAGAGAAAGAGAGAAAGAGAGAAAGAGAAACAGATGTAGAAAAGGGCAGCAGGGATAACCAGGAATTGGAACATATGAAGGAAGATTGCAGGAAGCCAGTAAAGTTAGCCTTGAGAAAAAGTGGATGAGAGGGGATTTGACAGCACTGTTCCAGAAAATGAAAATGTGCAACACAGAAAAAGGCCAAGACCTGTTCATTATCATCCCAGAATGCATGTCCCTGAATTAAGGTCTTAAGTTATAGGAAAGTGGTTTACAGTTCCACCTTAGGAGAAACTTTCTAACGGCAAGAACAGTTTAATAGCAGAACCAAATACCCAGAGAGGTGGCAGGCTCCCCTTTGCTCCATATGTTCAAAAAGAGGCTGAACCATCATCTGTTGGGGAGTTTTCATTTTGATTCCTGCACTGAGCAAAGTGTTGGACTTGATCATTGTGATGGAGTTTCCAATGTTAATAAAAGAACTCCAAGCAGCTAACAGCAATCTTGCAGAGTAGAAGCATCGACCAAAAAAAAAGAGAACTTGCACATCAGGCTTAATTATGTTCAGAAATAAATTCAGTCTTCACACAGCAGTTAGATGAAGAAAAGTAGAGGTAGCTTACTTTTATTCAGCAGAACTGGATACAGGTAGGTTCAGAGTAGAAAGCACTTCATCACTGGTTCTTTGGTAGACACTTTCTATGTGGAATAGAAAGTCTGTGTGCAAGCGAGATGTTAGAGGACAAGGCCTGCATCACGCAGCCCTCCTGCCTGCATGCCTGCCCATGAGGTAAAGATGGAGATTGTGAATCTCCCAGACGCAAGAAGGAGGAGGAAGAGGAAATCAGGCGACCCATGCGACCTCCCACAAGCACAACAGAGATGTGTCCACAAGACAAACCCTCTTATTATGCTTGTGAGACAATGCTGAGTTGACCCCTGACAATTCCAACAAATTGCCTGTTTGAATTCTATGATTCCATATATATGCTCATTTATGGAAATCATCTATCCTGCCCAGTTTATAAAAAGTCTACTTTACAATAAATACTGGAAACCTTTTCAGGACTCACATCAAATGTTTCTACTTGTGAAAATGTAGGTGCTGGAGATAACGGAGCCCTGAGCTGGTTCAAACACATGTGCATGGTACTGATGACATGGCCAGCCAAGCCACAATAATTCTTTATCAGCTCTTCCATATGCATTTTAGTGGTGAAAAAAATTTCCTGATCTGAGTCTCACATAGCAGTGCAAAAGGCCAAATCAAACGGATCTGAGTCAAAAATTAGCACTGAGCACTTACAGCAAAGTTGATGGTCAAGGTCTGTTCAAGGGAAAGGATCACGCCATCTAAAATGTCACTGGTTACAAATCTGGCTTGAACATCAATCATATTTTCCCTTCTCCTTTTCTGCTATACTTTTTAAAAACAACTTGTCAAATTAGAAGTTCTTTGCAATGTGTTAATCTTCAGTTGGTCAAGAAAGGTCTTACTTTAATATTGGGATTGGATTTTACTTCTCATGATCAGCACAGCAGCTTTTGTGTTTATTCTGCTGCACCGTCACTTCTTTTTGAATTTCTGAGTTGGAATGATTAGAAGAATTTCGGGAAAAGATCCCAGGACACCTCAATTGAGAACCTTAATCCTGGGCCTCACCATATCTAATCTCTTCAGTTAGGATTTGTTTGAAGCATGCCTAGTGGAATCTTCACCCGTTTTTTTCTTTGCAAGTAGATTTTTTGGCAAGTGCTTTTGGAAAGTTTCTCCTCTTTCAAGAACAGCTTAATATATACTACAAGCAGGATTAGTGGAGGCAAATGTTCCAAGGCATAGTAAACAAACTGAACTACTCCAACACTTTCTTGGTGTTCATACTGTTTGCTTCGCAGTAGAAAATCAAAGATGGAGAAAATCATAAGGAAATTCTATTTTGCAAGAACATTACCTGAAATGTTCCCTCTTCAAAAGGCCGTAATGATTCCCACTCCGGGGAATCCAAGAATTGATATGGGAATACATAATGTAAAAACTGTCCATCCTGACTTACTTTAACCCTGCAGAAAGAGAGAAAGGAGGGGTAGGGAAATGATTATTTTTTTCAAGGAGGTTCAACATTAAAAAGGTTGTTTCTCCAGCTACTGAACATTTAACTCAGAAAAAGATGTGTTATAAGGTCCATGCAGGAGCAGGTAGTCATTTAGGTACAAACAGCCCCATCATATGGAATGAAGTCGTTTTAGACAGTAATATCTGTGGCAAAGGAGTGGCACTTTTAAAAAAATCACTGTTAGACAATAATAGCAGATTGTTCTGCACAATATATGTGACATGGAGACAGACAAAGGCAGGCAGGTGCAAAAAAGAGTACCAGGCTGGAGGAAGGAAGCAACAGTTAGGCTTCATGCTCTGCATGCAGACTGCTATTCATTAACAAGCCCCTATGATATTAAAGGCAAAACTGAAGTACTTTGGCCACCCAATGAGAAGACCGGACACCCTGGAGAAGATGCCGATGCTAGGGAGAGTAGAAGGCAGAAGGAAGAGGGGCCGACCAAGGGCAAGGTGGATGGATGATATACTAGAGGTGATTCCTGGGGGAGCTGGGGGTGTTGACCGACAGGAACCTCTGGCATGGGCTGGTCCATGAAGTCACAAAGAGTCGGAAGCGACTGAACGAATAAACAACAAAATGCCTGCCTTACAAGCAGGCAGAAGCAAGCCCAGAGGGTCAGCTGCTTTAAAGAAGGGTCAGCTGCTTTAACCAGGGCTATTAAACAATGACTGTCATGAGCATGGATGGTGAGCAGGAGTGGGCCCCTATCCAGGGGGGAAAATGCATGAGTAGAGACTTTGAGCTATCATTCAAAGAAACCCAGAACAGACCCACCTTGACTTTTGGGGTTTATCTGTCTGGGTTTTCCCATGCTTCTTCAGTTTGGTAGGATTTTCTGTCTACAATAGCAGTTATAAAACACTAGAGACTTCTTCCTCGTCTCGGCGTGGTTCTTGCTTAGTCAGGACAATGACTCTTCCTACTCATTGCACAGGGAAAGTTTGATGTGACAGCTCCCTTCCCTTTCTGGCTTTGTCCTCGTTCAGAAGCACGTGTAGATTAAGGGCGGAACTTTTGTCAAAGTAATGATATCCCCAAGTGTCAACTATCCTGCCCCTATTCCTGCCTTACAACAGTTAGGACCTTTCCAGACTTCCCCTCCCTCATCAAGTGTGGCCATTTTGTATATTAGACAACCATTTTGTTCAGCCCTGTAGTCATCTACCCATTTTGTGTGTGATGGAGAAAAGCAAAGGGTCTGTGACAGTCTATAATCTTGTCCCACCAATCAAAAGACATTCCCCATCTGAGAAGAGATCTTAGAATAGATGAGGTAAGTTCCTTGGATCATTGGTTGCCATGATTCATTGCTTAGAAAGCATTCCCACCCTCCAGAATGGATCATGACCTTGATGTCTTTCTGTTGGAGAGCTTCTTTTCTTCATTGTTGCTGAGAACTTACACATGAATCATACAGTGCTGCCAAGATACTATTCTTTCTCAAAGCAAAGGACTAGTTTACCCTAGGGTTTTAGTAAGTGTTGTATTGGATGCTTCCAGGAGAAAAACATGGATTTTCAAGGATGTATTTGGCTCTTGAATTGCTCTAGGAATTTTAAAGAGCACCATATTTTGCATTCAGACTGATTGGCCTCTTTGTATCTCTCAATAGAATAAATGTGGAACAATATGTTTTAATTTAGATGATATACATACCTGGTAAAGGTTTTCTGAATTTCATCACAATGACAAATCAATTCCAGAAGACCATCCAGTATCGCTAGATTAATCTTAAAACATTATTGTCAAGAGTAAGCAACACAGCAAATAAAACTAATATTTAGATATCACTTGTTCATACAAAAGTTATCAACAAGGGTAAAACCAGGCAATCTCAGCCAACACAGAGAATACTAAAGTACATTTTTTATACAGTAACTTTATCCAGAATTGCTCAACCTTGTAAGAATGATCAAGAAAGGATGATGCCAGTAGGTACCACATTTGGCTAACTGTCCATAATCACACATTTCCCATAAACAACTTTCTGAAGTTTTTTTCACATTTATTTCTTTCTAAGTTCCAGCAATGCTACCCTACTATGCTACTGTCTCATGAACTGTGTTCCTTCCATACTCTGAGATGCTGAAAAAATTGATCTGAATTCTTCTCCTTCTATTATTATTATTATTATTATTATTATTATTATTATTATTATTATTCCTTTTCCCCAGGAGCCCCACAGGGTGGGAGGGTTGCCCTTCATTTTATCCAAATGACTGCTTAGTCACTTCTGTTTGTGAGCTAGACCAGACTTTGGCTTGAAAAGAGGCTGGCCTGTGTCAGCAGCCTGGCTCTCCCCAATCCCACCAGATATCATGACTGTTTGGAGTCCTCCTCCCTATTCTGACCCATCAGTCAGGAAAAGAATCTGCGCTGCCTCTTCCCTTGGCATGCTGTGTGTGTTCATAGTGGTCGCTTGGCACTCCAATAGATGAAGAAGCCATGTCCTTGTCTTCCTGGGGTACAATCTTATGGTAGGTGGTAGGTATGGTAGGTGGCTGTCAGCTCCAGCTATGATGGCAAGATATCTAACTCAAAGGACAGGAGAGGAACAGAGGAGGAAAGCACTTGGTGTGCGCCACCCAACAACCGTTCAGTTTCCTTCTTTTTCCTCCTGTCTTAGAACAATACATGGAAAGCTGTGGCAAGACAACTCCCATCCTTGCAAAGGCAGGGGAAGTACTGCAAGGAAGGGAGAAAAATAAGGATGAAGAACTTGTGGCCAGGAACCTCCCTTTTCTGCACTTATCTGAAGTCAGAAAAAAGGGCTGCCAAGATGATACTTTCTTGCTGGAAATCCACTTCTTGAATGTTCCTGCTCTTGTGGCTTCATCTGAACTTTCCTATTGCCCAGCGCTGCCTCTGTTTTACTTGGCTGTACTGGCAGCCAATTAAGTTGTACACACTCCTAAAAAGGGACTGAGACACCAAGGCAGATAAAGAATAATACTAGAGGCCAAGTTTTAGCTTTTAAATATCTTATGCATTGTGTTTCAACACCCCAGAATCGGGTGTGAACAAATTAAGTCTATTTCCAATAAAGCTAATAATAGTAGTACTGAGGCTACACTCAGTTTCTTTCCCACCATAAGCTCACTGCAATAAGGTTCTTTAACCCAAACGTTATATGGCCCGAAGTCCTTAGACACAACACAGTCCAGATTCTGAAAAGTGCTAGTCTGAGTACCCTCCTGGATTTCAAATGCAGCCTTTAACTCAGAAACTGGGTTGATTCCCTCGGATTTACGGGCCGTTTACGCCAGCTATATTTCTGGCTTAAACTTCACTTTTCTAGCAATTCCCTGGCTGCCATGATCCTTCCTGGTAACTCTCTCTTCTGGGAAAGTCAGGATCCAGCATGAATTTATGAGGACGAGAACTGCCCTTTACTTTTTAAAAGGATGTTAGAACAAACTACCGCCATCTATCAAAGCCACAGATAAGCCCCCCAGCCATGCCTGCTACAAGCACAGGACAAGCCATCCAGCCACCCAGCCACGCCTCCCCACTGCCACAGTCCGAGGTCAAGCCAGGCAGCCACCAAACGTGCTCCCAAAGCCACTGTCACGGACAAGGAAGACATTGTGGGAAACACTTATGTTCCAAGAGTAGAAGGGGACGGAAGAAGCATCTAATCAATTTGAACCACAGTGAGGTTTACTTCACGCCACACTGTTGTACTTCTAAAGGCATCTCTTAACTGCCCTTAGAGCTTTTTAAAAAGCTACATTCTGCCGCATCCGCCATCTCTTCCTGAAAAAGCAACCTTATTTTTTCCTCATTTCAAAATCCTGGATCAGGGCTATTCTCAACCTTTTAGATTTTGTATTTATTTGTGTCCTAAAACCTGGGCTGATTCCTGAATAATGATTAAGATATTGATTAGATTTATTTATAATCAAGGCACACTGCATTTTGTGAGGATTCTACTGACAGTATGGTCTTTAAGACAAGTCTCCTGATTTGGAACAACAAATAATTCTCCTGCTCTTTTTTCTCTCCGTCCCCCAGTCCAGGTATCAAAAGCTCATTGTTAGAATGGGTACATATACCTATTAACACTACCTAGATTCAGCCATGAGTGCAGATGCTGGATAAGCTCTTCTTCTTTTGATCATCTATGAAAGTTTCAAATTTTGTTAGCCTGTGAGCTGGTTTTGTGCAAGTTATTGCACTTTTGTGAAGTTATTTCAACCTTTATCTTACAAAACTGCATCACTGTGTGTGGAAATTTTAAGTTCCATTTTCAAGATCTTGTTGCTAGAGCATGTGAAAACTATACAAACCTGGCTCTGTTATAGATAATGAGCTTTCCTCGGTAGCTGATCTGTGCCTGGGGCGGAATTTAATATAATCATGGAATCCCTTTCTTCTTCTCCCCAGACTGCCTGTTCTGAAGAATCATTCCCTTCCTGTTTTTGCAGAGGAGATCTGTTTGTTTTTACCAAGCTGCCATCACCTCCTCCTTCACTCTTGGTAATAAATCTGTCAAGGGCTGCAATAATGTCTCTGTCATGAGTGCCGTTGAGCTGAAGTCATCAGCGCAATGGCACACATGACAATAGCAAGGAAACAGGAGAAGGGGCTCAAGATAAGTAGCCATCAACTCACAACGACTAACGGCCAACAAACAATAACTAAACGGATCACGGAGCACACCCGAGCCATCAGCGCCAATACAACGGGGATCGCCCAGCTGACAGCAATCACCGGATGAATAGAAAACCCGATGATGGGTGATCCCGGAACGCCAGCGGGGCCTCACAACCCCTCACCCACCGGCAGGGCAACGTATTGGACAAAGGGGGGTGACGTGACCGCGAGTGAGGGGGCGCTGACCGGCACGGGGTATTTAAACCCCGCACCGGCGCGCTCCTGTCACTCTCAGCTTTTTTCTTCCGACGCTGTAACTGCGCTGTGAATAAACCAGAGCCTGATCCATCGAACCAGTGTCTGAGCATTATTCAGAGGCAGGCAGCGCATGACATAAAGCTGAGAGTCATAAGGTCTGGACCGACCACCGGAACCTCGAGGCCCTACGAACGCCCAGACGCCTTAGCCCAAAACGGGTCCGATGGGCCCAATTCTTCAGCCGCTTTAATTTCCAGCTGAAGTTCATGCCGGGCAAAAAGAACTTCCTGGCCGACGCCCTCTCCCGACTGCCCCAAGACGAAGAGCCCGCCCCAGACACCATTGGGACGGTCCTATCCGCCTCGCAACTGGGGATGGCCGTGACCACCCGAAGCGGCGCTCGGAGGCAGCTCGACTCTACGGCGCAGCCGACGGCGGGACAACCGGCGACCGGAAGAAGCCAACCGCAACTACCAGGGGGAATGCGCACGGACCTCGCCGCCGCCCTCAAAACCGACCCCTGGTTCCTGGCAAACCCCGACAAGGTAACGATGGCACAGGACCTAGCATGGGGGGAAGGCAGAATCTACGTCCCGGACTCGCAACGCCAGGCGATCTTGCATAGGTCACACGACGCCAAACAAGCAGGACACTTTGGGTTCCTCAAGACCCTACACCTAACACGGCGTCAATTCTGGTGGCCCGCGCTCAGGCGAGACGTAAAAGCATACGTAGCGTCCTGCCCAACGTGCGCTAGGGCCAAACGGGCACCAGGCAAACCCGCGGGGCTATTACAACGGGTGGCAGAACCCTCCCGCCCATGGGAGGAAATCTCTATGGATTTTATAGTGGACCTCCCACCCAGCCAGAAGAAAATGGCCATTTGGGTGGTGAAGGACTACTTCTCAAAGCAGGCCCACTTCATCCCCTGCACGTCGGTCCCATCCGCACAACAGCTAGCCAAACTCTTCCTCATCCACGTGTACAGGCTACATGGATGTCCCGCACGTGTGGTGACCAACAGGGGCACACAGTTCACCTCCAAATTCTGGCGGGCCTTCCTAAAGCTGACGGGGACCCAACAGGCCCTATCTACGGCCTGGCACCCCCAGACGGACGGAGCCACAGAGGTTCTTAATGCCACCTTAGAGCAATTCATACGCTCATATACTAACTATCACCAAGACGACTGGGCTGAACTGCTCCCGTTCGCCGAAATCGCATACAACAACGCCGTCCACACGAGCACGGGGAAAACTCCGTTCGAAGTAGTCTCGGGGCGCGACTTCGTCCCCATACCGGAGCTACCTCAACCACTGGAACCCCAGGTGGACGCTAGCGACTGGGGACGGAAGATCGCGGAATCATGGCCAATAATCACGGCGGCGCTGAAGGATGCACAGGCAGCCTACAAAGAGCAGGCCGACAAGCACTGGCGCCAACAACCGACGTTCCAAGCGGGGGATATGGCCTACCTATCAACCAAGTTCCTAAAGTCAACCCAACCCTCGAAAAAACTGGGGCCTAAGTACATCGGGCCGTTCCAAGTCACCCAAATAGTGAACCCGGTAGCAATACGCTTGGACCTGCCACACAACCTACGGAGACTCCACCCGGTGTTCCACACCAGCCTCCTGAAACCGGCAACCACCTCTCGATGGCACCCAAGCACGCCACAGCCCTCACCGGTGATGATCGACGGGCAACACCACTTCGAGATAAGGGACATACTCGACTCCCGCAAGCAACGAGGAACTCTACACTATCTGGTCAGGTGGAAACACTTCCCCCACCCGGAATGGGTGGCGGCGCACAACGTTAACGCGCCTGACCTAACCAGAGCATTTCACCGGGCATACCCCGACAAGCCACAACCAAGGTCAGCAAACCCCCCCCCCGCAGGCCCCCCCCGCCTCCCGTGCCCCAAGGGAAAGGGCCCCCCCAAGCCCGCAACTTGGGTGGACCTCCCCCCCCGGGACTCACTCCCCCCGCCCCGGGCCCACGAGGTGGTGACAAGCGTTCGCCAGCACCCTCCCCCCGCCCCCCGGCCGCGGGGGAGTGGCAAGCAAGTCAACAGGGCAACCTGGGGGCAACGCCCAGGAGATATAACAAAGGCGACGCACTTTAAATGAAAAAAAAAGAAGGGCCCTACCTGGAGCTGATAAGCACCCGACCAGCCACGCCTCTCTCCTCGCCGAACTGAGCCAAACAAACAGGGTGTGGCTGGAGCATGCGCACGCCAGGACGTGACCCGGGCATGCGCACCATGGACACACCCTGGGAAGGCACGTGGTAGAGGGAGGAGCAAAGGGAGGGGCGACAACTACTCCGGCGGGAATTTTGAAAAAAAAAAAAAAAAAAAAGTGCCGTTTTGACAGCTCCACCGGAAAAAAAAAAAGAAAAGAGAAAACCGGGGGGGAGCACTATTCGGACAGGGGGCAGTATGTCATGAGTGCCGTTGAGCTGAAGTCATCAGCGCAATGGCACACATGACAATAGCAAGGAAACAGGAGAAGGGGCTCAAGATAAGTAGCCATCAACTCACAACGACTAACGGCCAACAAACAATAACTAAACGGATCACGGAGCACACCCGAGCCATCAGCGCCAATACAACGGGGATCGCCCAGCTGACAGCAATCACCGGATGAATAGAAAACCCGATGATGGGCGATCCCGGAACGCCAGCGGGGCCTCACAACCCCTCACCCACCGGCAGGGCAACGTATTGGACAAAGGGGGGTGACGTGACCGCGAGTGAGGGGGCGCTGACCGGCGCGGGGTATTTAAACCCCGCACCGGCGCGCTCCTGTCACTCTCAGCTTTTTTCTTCCGACGCTGTAACTGCGCTGTGAATAAACCAGAGCCTGATCCATCGAACCAGTGTCTGAGCATTATTCAGAGGCAGGCAGCACATGACAGTCTCCAGGAGGGAGGAAGAGAATGACACCGCATCTGTGTGGGTTTATTTCAATGTCTTCCTCTATAAATTCCACTTGTAGCATCATTTCTTTAACTCTGTTAACAATGTTTGAGAAAGAATTTCATTTTGCTGTTCCAGAAAGCCTCTCCCATTTAAATTCGAAGTCTCGATCTGTTCTCATATTGTGTCATTTTGTCTCCAATTTTTGTTTTCCATCTGCAAGTCCATAAATTTTAACTTCCAGTGTTCGCATATATCTAACACCTGACAGGCTTTTTGTTGTTTCCTTAATGTTTTGCCTTCTAAAGGTTTAATAGATTGATCCCATTTCCCTAATATTTGGGTTTGAAAGGCAGCCCATGTCATGAAAAGCACCTACTTTCAGTCTCCCTGGAGGTTTTGTTTTGAACCTGCAAACCATTTTACTGAGCTGAGCTAAAAGGTGATTTACCTCTTTTGCTTAATGTTGGAAATATTTTATTTTTTATTATTAATAACTCCAACATCTTTCAGTTATCCATAATTATTCCTAATTCTTAGTATGGTCTTAGTATGTACCTAGTCTGCCTCCTCCTCAAGCACTTTGTTCTGCTACAAGAGTGAAGAAAATAAGTTATGATAAAATAAGTTATTAAAATAGAATTATAAATACAAATACAAATAGGATAATTTTAGCTTTACCTGGATGTTTGGAGTCAATATTAAAGGGATAAAGATAGTATGAAACCTTATTTAAAGAGTGTGAAACCTGACATTATCCTCATGAGGAAGTACATAAAGTTAACAAACAGCTGCCAATTTTTAAAAGATTAGTGGTTTGGAAAAGAACACAAAGAATAAGCCGAGTATAGATTTTCAAATTTCACATTTGCATTTCAACAAATTAAAAAGATAAAAAAGGAGATATATTTTTATAGAAAGTTTAATAGAAAATCACTAAGGTCAATAGATGCAAATACAAATGCATACAATTATTTTATCCAGAAAACATTTTTTTTTAAACTTAGTAGGTTTTCAACAGAATCTGTGGTAGTGGGAAGGAATATTAACTGGAATTCAAGGACAGCATAACCCTCCCGCCAACCTTTTAAATAGAATAATGAAATATATTAAAGATATTATTGAGAGTTTAATATCTGCATGTGATTTCGGTGATATCTGGAAAATTCAACATATGGCTGACAACACTATCACCTTTTTTCAAAAATGTACAATAACTTCTCTCAAACTAGTTATATTTTGGTCTAATTAATATTATGATCATACCACAGTTTCTATTACCTTATCTACCTCAATTGAGGAAACTAATTTACAGCAGTGGAAATTAAATCCTATATTTCTTTAAACCAAATATGTCACAAATACTTAAATGAGATATTAAATAACTATTAATAGAGGATCCTGATGATCACATATCATTCCCAATACACTCAGAGGCTTTTAAAGCCGGAATGCAAGGTGCATGGATTAAACTTCTTAGACATCTTAGGAAAAACAAAAAGGATACGTAGATAAACTAGAAAGGGAAGTCAGTGATTTATTATTTATATTTAAAAGGCTCTTTGAAAATGTAAAATATAATTGATGCTAAAAAAGGACTAGAACTATAGGATTTAACTGTTACAGTGATAAAATTATTATATAACTAAAGTCTTACGAATATAGTAATAGTAGATTTTTATCCCAATGTCAATGCAAGGTGGCAAACACCTCCTGCCTCCTATTTTCTCACAACAACCCTGTGAGGTGGGTTGGGCTGAGAGAGAGTGACTGGCCCAAAGTCACCCAGTGGCTTTCATGCCAAAGGAAGACCTAGAACTCACAGTTTTGGGTTTTTAGGCCAGCACCTTCACCACCACACCAAACTGGCTCTTAGTATGCTAGTGTATATTTAAAAAATACACGCAAACACACACACTAGTATATATTAGTATGCTAATACACTAATAAAGCCTCAAAACTCAGCCAAGAGATTGAAGAAAACAGTGTAATAAGACAGTAAAAGATTTGAAGGAAAACTGATGGAAAGGTTTTAAATAAGACAAAGCTCACTGCAGAAGAACTTGAAAATTTTATTTTAATCTTTATGTATCCAAACAAGTGGATAAAGCTAAACTTAGGCTTTAGTTAAAAAGTATTAATATAACCTCTACAATCAAGCTTAAACGAGGAAAGTAACAGGCCAAATACACAAAGTGAGATAAAAGAAACCATTAAAATGTTTACTAAATCAAAAGACCAAATGAATTTACATCAATTTTTTCTATCTGGTATGTGTAAAACTGTTGACAGTTCTATGGACTTGTGGCCTGGACTGGACATAATTCAAATACTTCGAGGGAGAAAACAAAGCTGCCTCGTTTCCTGCCTCCTTTTTATTTTTAATTTAGAGCCATTATTTTTAATTTAGAGCCATAAGAAATAAGGAATTAAAAGGTAAAAAAAGCAAGAAGAAGATACTCTTCTAAATGCCTACGTGGCTGATAATGCACTTTGCTGATCAAACCCCTCAGCTACTAAACTCTGAGTAGGAATCTCTTTGTTCTGCTGGTATGTTCTGCCAGAAGCACTCTCTCAGCAGGGAGCAGACATCCGCCCACCGCCAGGACTCCCCTTGAGCACCAGCCCTGCCTCCTGCAGCAGCAGCAGCAGCAACGGCTAGCCTTGTGCTCTGCTGGCCTCATTCTGAAGGTTCAGTAAGGGGCATGCTGTTTTGACACTGATATATTTTCTTCTTGTCTTGAGGACAGGAGGAAATCAACTCCTTCAGGCAGTTTGGATGAGCCAGTCTTCAGCCCAGGTTGATATCCAAGAGGCTTGAAGGAGGTTGTGGATATCATTTCAGAGCCCCTTTCTTTGATATCTGAGAAATCGTGTAGTGTAGTGTAGTGTAGTGTTAGGCGATTGGAGGCAGGCAGGCATCTGTGACTTCAGAAATGGAAAGAAGAAGACCACAGTAACTACAGACAGGTCAACTTGATGTTTATACTGGACAAAACTGGAACAGATTATTAAGCATTTTGTTCCTGAGCATTTACAAAACAACACATTGCTTAACAGGAGCCAGCATGGGGATATCAAGAACAAGGCATATGAAACCGACCTGATCTTTCTTAAATAGAGTGATCAGTTTATTTGACTGTGGGAATACAGTGGAAGAGTGGACCTTCATACCAGCGAAGCATTCAGCATTTTATGTGATCCTAATAAGAATAGCAAAAGTGGGCTCAACTTTGCTACTCTCAGATGAATAAATAACCATACCCAAGGAATGAATATCAACGGTTTGCATTAAGCTGAAGGGAAATGTTGAGTTCTAGGCCCTGCACTGTTCAACATATTTATGAATTATTCTGAGGAGGGGTTAGAAAATGAGGTTGTCAAATCTGTGGACAGCACACACACCTTAGAGAACAGTGTCCATATTCAATATTCTTTACAACCTGGAGCATCAGGCAGAAACCGACAAGATGAATTTCAAGAGGGAGACATACAAAGTCCTACATTTTGGCAGGAAAAATGGAAAGTGTGATTTTAGGAGGGGGAGCAGGGAACCATACTGAGCAGGAGCAATGCATGCAGAAAGGAGCTGGGTTTCTTGATGGATCAAAAGTTCCGTATTAGCCAAAAGTGTGATGCATCTACGAGGAAGGGAGGGGAAAGAAAACGCAATTGTAGGCTGCATTAGCAGCAGGAACAGTGACTGCCAGATCTTCAAAGAGATTTGAGGGTATCTCTTCAGATATATGGGGTTAGCAGCTCTTTTTCAAAGATATGTAGAAGGTATTTGTAGAATATATGAAAAGTCACAAAAGTAAGATGTTAATACTGGAAGTGTGTAAGAAAAGTTGGGAAATATAACTTATTGCCTCAACCAGAGTAATATTATATTGCAAATATTGTTTTGTGGTTTTAAATAATTACTGTAAATTAATGATTTATCTGGTGTTGTTCTATACAATCTTGTGTATGTTTTGTCTTTAATAAAAATGAATTGTTTTAAAAAATAAATTTCTGGCTCTGCTTTTCTTTTTCTTTGCCAGAGAGACTCTTGACTCTAGCAGTAAAGCAAGGAAACTTCACTAACCATCAAACAGATTCCCAAATCCCTGCATTTCTATTATAGGCATTTGCCTTTCTTCAACTACCAAATACATTTTCTCTGGGTCACAGTAAGACTACAGGACAATAATTTTCAGTGTTGAATACCTTTTCCTGCAAGCAGCTTTCAGAATATATTCTTAATATTCAGATTCCTCATAAGGTTTTGTTTTATTTTATTTTAAAGGAAAGGCAGCTGATCATTTCTGACCCTTTCTCTGCATGATTCTTTAATATAAACATTCAGTTGATTGTTGATTAAGTCCTTTTGACTTTAATATTTTTAAGGATTAAGTCCTTTTGACTTACTTTAATATTTTAAGAGGTATATCTTTCATAATATGCAATACTCCATGGCAGCAGAGAATTAGAGGTGCAGACATGCATTTAACATGGGTCAATTCCTCATTACTTACTTCAGAAATGTCTCATTAAATAATATGATCCTGTAAAATCTATCACTTGTAAAACTTTTCAAAATGTCTGCAATTTATGAACAGTTTCATCTAGTAACATAAATTCAATTCCAAAGATTGTAGGTAGGAGTAAACAGACTTCTACTTTGTTTTTTTTATTACAAGCCTGGATCCACCATCTGGAGCCAGGTGCAGGAGATAAAATTAAAGAATTCTGAGCCCAGGAATTTGTTTGAGCCTCAACTTGAAATGAAGCTCATAGTCCTTCCAACAAACAAACAAGCAAATCCTTTTGAATATGCCAAACTTTTTTCATTCAACGATTTAAGGTGAAAACAAAGTTCTTGCTGTTATAATTAAATAGAATCTACTCTAAATCACTCCAGTATCTACCAGCAGATGGAGGTTCATGGTCTCCCTCCCCCCACCATGTCTCACAATATGCTAACCTTCCTAAATTTGGAGGAGCCAGTTTGCAACAGAGAAGCTATGGGGACTCGGCCCATTAGCCTTCATTTCCCCATTGTCCACCCTCACTATATGGTTTCATATTCATATGTTAAAGTTAAGAGGGCTGAAGGCCTTCAGTTAAACTTTGTTTCTGGACTGTATGAATACATACTGAAAATGATGAGTCACGTGATCAAATGCTTCCTCATATGATCCCCCTCCATTTTATCCATGTAAAAATGCAGACATCAGAGCTAATGACCACATACCCTGTCATGCAACTCCTTAGATGCAGAGTGAGGAGAAAAAGTAAGTTTTTCTTCCATAGTGTACCCCTGAGAAAGAAGCAAAGCATGCAGCTCCTATGCCTCTCCATCCTTTGAAATCACTCAAAAGCACCACTGTTACAAGGAATATTATCAGGAGGAAGAGAGACCTACCTGCCAGAGAGCAAGAAGGACAGACGATCTATTGATGTCTTGCCCTCCACAGCGTAGGTTTGATCTTTGGCCAAAGGCAAGACCTGTTCTTCACAGCACTTGACAATTTCTTTGTAAGTTTGGAGAGGCACTTGCAAAGGCTGGCAAATTTGTTTGTACAGGAGATCAAATTCTTCAGAAAAAGTGTCTTTACGGAGTTGGTAAATTAAGTGTGCTAACTGAAACAAGCAGATCAGAGATAAAAGCACATTCCAAATGACTATGTCTAATCCACAAGCGTTGAGCCAGCCCCATACAGTCGAGCAAAGAAAGCCAATGGACAAGAATCCAAAAATGTAGATGGCTCCAAAAGTTCCACTACCTCCCATATAGCCAAGGAGGAAGAAGACACTAGCAAGGTGATAGGCTGCTCCTTCCATAAAGTATTTCCAATTCTCACACAAAAGAGGATGAAAAATTATCCGATCCAAAAGTGTGTTTTCTTCACTCATTTTCCTGTAACTTCTACACTCGACTTGTTATGAAATCAATGGAATACACAGAAGCCAATTCCTACACCTACACCTCTATGGAGATTTTAGAGGAACATTTCTGAAATTATATATTTGCACCAAACAGCTCCTGCAATTCTTTCCACAAAGTGTAATACCCAGCGTTCTTGATGGGATCTGAGGCCTTGCTGATGAGCTTGTAGAAGCATGAGAAATTCTATCCTGAGTGCCTTTTGAGAACTGGGGGGGTGTGGGGAAATCAGAGTAGCTAAGAATGTTTGTAGCTTGTTCTGTCCCAGCCTTGAGATAAATTAAAATAGACACAGTGAAAGAGCAGCAGGGAGGGCTAAAGGGGCGGGGAAGACAAGCGGAGGGCACTAGTGTTTAATTTGGAATGTATACCACGGAGGCATGGAAAGAAGGGAGAGACACTACATAGATCACCATGTTTGGAATTGAAATCGAAGACGCAAAGGCTAGAAGGGGAAGAGAGACCCGCCAGGCATTTGCCACTTAACGTAACTCAGAGAACTAGATTACGGAGTATTGTTTGTGAATACTAGTCAGAGTTTTCAGTTTATTCTCAGACACTCTTTATCACCAGAGTATCTTTTGGAGGAGGAGGAGGAGGAGGAGGAGGAGGAGGAGGAGGAGGAGGAGGAGTCTTTATTATTATAGACAACTAATAGCAATAAATTAAGAGAGCAAAAAGGATTTGTGTCAAGTATTTTCATTATAGGGTATACAGTAGTACAGAAAGTGTAGACAGCTAGGATATTAAAGAATGTATCAGCAGAAATCAGAATAATCAGAATAGGCAAGGAAGGTTCCTTTTCTGAAATAGAGGCTGGTTTCTCCCACCCCAAATAATTTACTATTAAAATGAGAGGGTTGTCTTCAATTAGTTGAGGATATATTAAAGGAAGCAGATAAGATATTTGCTGTCCAATTTCCCATTTGAATTGGTGTGCCTTACATTCAGGGCTGTCTTCCATTCGGGTAAATAAAAAGAAACTATAGTCTTTATGGTACTTTCTAGAATTGTTGTCTCCCTTGATTTATGGAATACTTTGTATTCCATTCTTGCCAATTTGTGGAATACTTTGAATCGATTCCTGTCAACATTGGACCAGAAATAGGGATGAAGTTTGTGCAGTGTGCTGCATCTTACATAGTGCATACCATATTCTTTATTTCTTCACTCTTCAGCATGCATTCTTGTCTCCAAACAAACATATTAGTAACTGGGGTTCAAGCACTCTGGCACAGTACAGTAGGAGCAATTCCCCCTAAACCTAAACCAAGTAATCTTTGTCAAATCTGTTCTGTACTCAGTGGAAAGTTTTAGTTTTGTCATTGTTGTTTAATTATCAAAACTTTGCGATAATTGCTCTGGGATGGCACCAATGTTTTTTCCAATGCAGTGAGTAAGATGACTGGGCTTTATGTGTCACACTCCTATTTTTCAGCTATTCCACTTATGCAAACTTTCTGCTTATCAATTTACTTAACCCACTGCTGTTATAGGGTGGCATGGATTGGACCAAAAACTAATCAGCACTTGGGAGGATTTTAAATCCATTGAACTTTCCATGTTTGTCCTATCCTTAGTAGTACATCTTCTTTATGAATCCCACTGAGAGGTCATAAGCACATGTTTCATCAAAGATATCCACATACATATTATGCCGTTACTTGCAAACTGCTTTGTACTCTTTGAACATGAAACAGCATGAGCCAAAATGACAAGAAATGTTTATAACACATAAATATTTCCTTTTTGAATGGCTTTACAAATCCCATGCTTTACAAATCCCATGCTGTGTGAAACTAAGAGAAAAGAGAAGGATGCAACAGGTCTTGTGGTGCAATTTAATCCTGAATTGAAAAAACATGTCCACCTTCAGCCTGTGAATTTAGCTCCTTATCAATAAAATGGAATCAATATGATTCTGCCTGGGCAAGGTTTAATTTGGTGTTTAAAAATTGAGTTACTCTTATATGAAAAGGTATTTTGAGGCATGTTGGACACACAGAGAAAATGAATGAGGATCCATTTGCAAAATGAATATATGATGGAAGAATGAATGCCTTGAGGGGACAGGGAAGCTTCATGGAGTTAATAGAGATCAGAATAGAAAGTAGTGTACAAATCAGTGTATGAATCTGAGGGAAGAAAGGATGATTTCCATGGACAGAAAGATATTGAGATGTATAGGGATATGTTTTAATGTAAGCCAGTTTTAGTTAGAGCACCAGTTTGGTGGGGATTAAAGGTACTGGATTAGAAGCCAAGAGACCACAAGTTCTGCCTTAGGCACAAAAGGCAGCTGGGTGACTTTGGGCTAGTCACCCTCTCTCAATCCTGAGAAGAAAGTACTGGCAAACTGCTTCTAAAATGTTGCAAAGAAAGCTGCATGGACCTGTTTAGATGTTTACCAGGAGTCAGGATTGATTCAATGGATCATAACAAGTTTTGGAAAAGGTGAAAGGTCCCCTGTGCAAGCACCAAGTCATGTCTGATCCTCTGGGGGGACACCACTTTCGTGACATTTTCTCAGCAGACTATATTGGGGTGGTTTGCCATTGCCTTCCCCGGTCATCACCTTCCCCAGCAAGCTGGGTCCTCATTTTGCCAACCTCAGAAGGGTGGAAGGCTGGGTTGACCTGAGCCGGCTACCCGAGAGAGAGTCCAGCTTCTGCTGGGATCGAACTTGGGTTGTGGGGAGAGTTTTGGCTGCAACACTGCCGCCTACCACTCTAACTTCAATTTTAGTTATGCTTTTTCTTTGGCTTACTATTTCTTTCTCCTTTTCTGGGTTGTGCATATTGCTTACCCAGAAAGGGTAATGGGTAATATTGTAATAGTGCAATTTTGCATATATGCACACAAATATATGCTGGCCATCCTATTCCCCTTCTGCCCTTGTGATGGCATCCATAATGATGCCACTACGGAGCTTTCCCAATGACCATGTGCTAGGCTGCCGATAACATTAAGTTCCAGGCCAAAAGTAGAGGCTTCTAATGAGGTTAACATGACTGAAGATACAGCCCTGGATATCTGATTAGGGCTAGAATAGATGTAGTTCCACTGCTATACTGCACGCAGGCAGACCTTGAAATACCACCGCAGCCAGCACCACCTAGAAGAGCCAGATCACTTAGGCATTTAAGACTAGCAAGCGTGCTCCCAAGTATCCATCTAGTCCCACACAAGCAAGCACTCCTCCACCTCCCCACCCGCTGGCAGCAGTGCTGTTCTTGAGGGTCGGGCAGCAGCGACACTAGTTCAGGAGTCTGACTCTCCAGAAATAGTCAGAAACACTGGCTCGACAACCTAAATCTAATTGGTGACTCATCCTGTTCTCTTTCCTTATCTGTAGATGATTTGTATAGCAAGGAATGAACACTTCTTTAAAAAAAGAGGAATATGAAAAAACATCCTATTTGATTTGTGTTAAGTTTTAAACACAAAGTGAATGCGTTATCATTATTATTATTTTTAAATGCTGCAGAAATGGAGAAATTGCTATACTTTTTCAGCTTATGTATTAGCAATATAGTCTCTTAACTGTCTGCCTTAAAAAGGTGTGAAAGAAAGCAAGTCCTTTTAGCTTATTAAAGCCATTGCAAGCTTGGGTGTGTCTGTAAGAGTGAGAATAAGGATTCCCCCTCCACTGCAAAAGGGATAGGGAGAGATAGGATACACATGACTCTATATTTCTTCAGAAGGGGAAGTCCATTTTATATTACCCCAGGCTGCAGCTTGGAGTAACTGTCCTAAATTAAGGAGATTCTAATAAAATGTTAGGCAACTTCTTAATGGTAGAAGAAGGGGGTCAAATCCTCTTTGCCTGGAGGTGTTCAACTAGAAGCTGAACAACCATCTATTGTGAATGCTGTAATCTGTATTACTGCACTAAATGGGACTGGACCTGATGACTTAAATGGCCTTTTCCAAATCTTTTATGCTATGAAATTAAGATGTGAAGCAATTCTTCTGCTGCTTTAATGGGCTTCAGGAAACTGAGAACAAAACTCAACCCATGCAAGCAAATTTATTAATTCCAACAAAATTAACTGTATTCAGACCAAACTGCTTTATTGATCAAACTCATAATATTTCAAATATGTACATGAAAGAAACAATGCTGTGTTTGAATTAGAACTTTAAATACTAAGAAGAATTTATTATCACAATTGCCCAAATCTGTTAACTACAGAAGGACATTAAGGCGACAGACTTCTGTGATTTTAAAACTTATCTTAAATATTTTTCCCAAAAACTTCATCTTCTCATATAAAACATCGAAAATCAATTCAACCAGTTGGGGAAGTAAAGTTTCCAATTATCCACAGTAAATCACCTAAAGGAAAAAGGGGAAAAGATACCAGAAATTGTTTGACTATCTATAACAATTATACTTCTCGAGGACTTACAATGAAAAGATATATATGGAATATCTGTAAGAATATCCAGAAGATTAAAACAGAAGCAAAGGATATTTTTATGCAGTGCTTTTATGCATATAATGTACAACACTTCTAGTTTATGCATCCAATTTGGATAAACGCAGATGTTTGGGACAGATGTTTTACATCCTTGAGGCAAAACCAGCACTAGCTTAATTCAGCTTCAATTTGGATATGGACCTCTGCAAGGCTCTAGGCCTGATCTTTCTCTTGGAACTTTAGGGTACCAAAGCAGAACTTGAAAAAAAAACCTTTTGCAAAGCATTGTTGAAGAAAGAAGGCCAATGGAGAGAATACTGGATTCCAGTGACAGATGTCTAATTCAGAAGAAATAGGGCCTATTCAATTTTAGTGTTGCAGTGCCAGCCTGTGATCCTGTTTGTTATGCTGTTGCTCTACACAGCTGTTAATTTTCAGCAGATTTTTATGAATGGTTCCTCCATTAAGTAATTCTTTAAAAAGCTCATTTATTTATTTTATTTATTTATTTTATATCCCGCCTTTATTATTTTTATAAATAACTCAAGGCGGCAAACATATGAAATACTCCTTCCTTCTCCTGTTTTCCCCACAACAGCCACCCTGTGAGGTGGGTTGGGCTGAGAGAGGGGGACTGGCCCAAGGTCACCCAGCCGGCTTTCATGCCTAAGGCAGGACTAGAACTCACAGACTCCTGGTTTCTAGCCCGTTGCCTTAACCACTAGACCAAACTGGCTCTCTTATAACACTCTGAAAATATAATACGATACGATACTAATGCTGTAAGTTATTATATACTATTGGCTGTAATTTTATGTTATTTTTCTCTATTATTTCTTGCCCTTTTTTGCCCTCATTACTGGATACAGAGTTTTTTCCTAATTGCCGAAAGGAATCACCAAAAATTCTGATTCTTGAGTACATATGTATACATAAAAATTAAGACCATATTCAGGAAGAAGCATAATCATTCTTTACAAGGAACTTCTCTGCCTTAAATCTGCTAGCTATTGTCCACAGAAAGAATAAGGATCAATTTGAATGAAGTTAAGTTATAGGCACGCCTCTTTCCAAAACACAGATTTTAAAGAAACATAGCTTAAAAATTATTGCAGTGATTTTACCAAATATTTGACAAGTTTTATTACCATCTTTACTTTGCTTGCAAAGTTTGTTCCATTCTGCTGGCAAAAAGAGTTTTGTATCTCTTTGTATCTGCCCTATTCTAGGGATATAAGGTGGTATGTAAACTGAGGGTTGCTGTCCGTGCAGTATCTGGCTTTTCACATTGGTGTTACTTTAGTTGAAGGATGAGGTATGTTACATGATGGGGGGTTTTTTATCTGTGTGGATTATTATTTTATTCTATTGGGAAATAAATGCTTTTAAGGCTTTGGAAGATAGCATTTTTGGAATGTATCTCCTGCAGACAAAAAGTGACATAACTTACAGGATACTGATATGATTCTGAGGAGATACAGTTTCCCCCAGATTGCTTATTTTAGTTCATTTATGACATATTCTTAACCCTTTTTATATTCTTAAAGTATATATTAAAGAGTAAGCATGAAAGTATACAGGTAGGCAAACACATGTACCCCAATCTGTGAGGATGTACCTTTGATGGTAACCCTGAATTCATGTATTACTAAAGTAGAACTTGTGTATTACTAAAGTATAAAATTACACACACACACTCCAAAATAGCATTTTGTCTTAGTAGGAATGGTTGGCTCATTCAATTCCATTGTGCCAAGTCCTATTTCCAACTAGTAGAAATGTCGCAGATAAACATACAATAAGTTGGGATATCTGTATCTATGAATAAGTTAAAGGTTTTTAACTTTTAAAAAGGAAAATAAGCCAGATTGCTAGAAGATGTGATTAAGGAAGAGAAGAGACTATTTCACTTTCACTGCTACAGCAGCAAAACAGGGCTCTCTGACGGAAAAACTAAAATCAAAAATTTCAAAACACATTTACATTACAAAATGGAAAGAGGAAGAGAATACAATAGGCATATTACAAATTATACATGCTTTGCACCCCACAAAAATTTCTATAAATATTCACAAATGCAGTGGTGACTGCTAGAAAAATTTTTTCCCAATATTTACCAAGTAAGCCATGTTCTGGAAAATTGCAATTTAGTTACCTACCTATGAAATATTCCAATATATGGCTCATCTTGTTCATATCTTAAAACCCAAAGCTCTCATGCACTCCTTGTGAGCTTCAATAAGATGACCACAGTTTTCTTCTCCTTTTTCGATGATGCTGCAACACAACATTTCCCTCTTAAATGATTTCACAAATTAAGGTCTGAACTAAGTCATTGAGCACTAGACTTGAACTCTCACTACCTGTAATACTCCTATGTTACTATGTTTTCCCCCTCCCCTTCCCCAGAACATTTAATATGGTCTGATCCTATTTGAATTGCTTTACTGGCAGACAAAAAGGCAGAGCTATGTTACAATTGGAAGGGGAAGTCTGGCACAGAAGAAGAGAGGCTTCTTGATCCTTTTCTTTTTGACTCCTTTTCCACCTGAAAAAAATCCCTTCCAACTGCTTTTAATTGCACTTTGTGAAAGGGTATTTAAATTTTCCACCCAATTATATGTAACATTAAATAAAACACAATTCAATCCTACTGAAATTAAATTACTGAGTTGAAGAATTGACCAACACAGGTGAAAGTATGAATTACAATGTTTGGGGGTGGGGTTGTACTTTTTCTGAACAATGTTTGCAAGATTAGTTTACCTGTTGCATAGGTGTACATACTCTTGAGCAAAATATATTTCATTATCTTAAATTAGTATGCCAAGTGCAAATCCGTCTGGTAAGTCAGATTTGACTTTGGGTACTGATGCACCAGTCACTTCCAAGCTTCATTAATTTAATGTATTTATACAGGCCTATCTCTGAAGATGGTTCAGAATGTTCCATTGGATGGAAATGTGGCTACCTCAAAATCGGTGCAGGCCACTAGACTGAAACATACGGAAATGATTTGGAACCAGTTGCACTGTCTATGGGGACATTTCTAACCCAATTTATGGGTTACTTATGGGACCATCTGTCCCCAGTTGTCTCTACTTGTTCTACCCTATGCAGCAGGAGGGGTATGCTCTGGGTACCACTGGTTAAGGATTGTCTGCTGGCAGGGCCCAGGAGAGCCTTTTCTGCCGTGGCACCCGCCCTTTGGAACATTATCCCCTCTGAGATTAGATTAGCCCCATCTCTGCTGACCTTCCAAAAGACCCTGAAAACTTGGTGCCCAAGCCTGGGGCCCTGGGTATGTGACAGTGCCCATTTCCTGGCTATGTTGATAGTTATTTTATGATGCTCGGCTATGTGTTTTATTTTTTTATACTATGTATTTTATCTATTTTATTGTGAGCTGTCTAGAGTCACATATATGAGATCGGTGGCTATGTAAATTGAATAAACAAATAAACTTGAAAATCTAGTCAACCTGTTTGAAGTTTCAGTCATTTTCTTGGGAGGTATCACATGACTACCTCAAAATGGCTGCCACAGAGCTACACCTATTCATAAAATTGCTGCCATTTAGGCATGGTTGCTCACAAAGTGCCTCATTTTAGGCACTTCACAATCAACTGATTTCCCCATGTATAGAGGATTCTTGTTATTTGTGGTAGTTACATTCTACAAAGTCGCTACAACACTGAATTAGTGAATACTGAAACCTCAGCTTGGAAAGTACATGTCAGGCAATTCAAATTTTTTGCTGCTCTGCATGTCTGCAAAAGCACAAGTATTGATTTTGCAGTTACAAATTAATTTAGTGAGTAGGTGAATTCACAATACAGAATCTGTGAATAACAAGAATCATCTGTAAAATGAGTAATCAATCTGTAAAATTCTTAACATTAACCTGGCCACCCTAACAATATATGGATTTACAAATGTGTGTGTATGTGTATGTATACATACACATGCACACACACACAAATACAGTACCCAGAATCCTTGTAGAGTTCTAAATTTCTTAAATAAGTAAAATTAATTTAACATGAGGAAATTCAAGATCTGGAAGCAAAGTTGTGTTAAGCAGCAGGAGAGAGAGTGGGCTGGAACTCTGAAGAAGGAAAATGAAGCAAGCAGTGTCATCAATGCCAAGACCATTCATAACTGCCCAAGACTCTTTAGCAAGTTGTTCTCAAAAGTGACCTCATCACTTATGAAGCAGCACGGTGAGGGTACCTATAATCCCAAAAGCGAAATAATCCCAATACAAACATTACTGCTGCTGAGGAGTAAGGGGAAATATACCTAGTTTTGCCACCTCCTCCTAAAAATTGGAGTTTTAAAATGGGAAGTTTCTTCCTGGACCATCAGTATAGCAGGAGAAAATAAAAGTTTATACATATACCTCTCAACCACTTTTGAAATATTGGATGGTATTTGCCTTTTCCTGGAGGAGATTAACAAGAAATAATTCTGTAGCAACCAAGCTTCTCTCTCTCCAGAGAGCGAGAGGTGTAGAACAGTGAGGAGGTGGATGTTTTAAACGACTATCTTTAGCTGGCAATTGTTGGGGTTCAGCAGTTTCTGTCCAGGAACACAGAGATGCTGTTCTGGCTAAAGGGAAATAAAGCCACGAGTGCAACTGCTTCAGGAAAGACTGGGAGACTTACATAGTTTTGCAGGAAGAGGTTAAAGGGCCGGGGTCACATAGGTGTGGAAGAGAGAGACTGGACAGCCAGCCTTCTGTCTCAGCTTCTCCCTTCTGTCAGTCCTCTTGTTAGGGTTGGAGCAAGACATGGCATAGGCATCACATATAGATCCTGCTCTTATCAAACTTCCAGAAGCAGGGCATCCCTTGCTGTCTTTCTGCCCTTCCTTGACTTGAGTGCTTGAGACAGTGCTATTGTCACAAGACACTAGCTACTAAACACCTGCAGAAAGAGGGTTTTGCTTTCAACTGCTGCCATCAGAATTTTGAGGGGGTGCAAGGCACATTGACAAGTGCAGGGACCCCCTTGTACACCCAGAGTCTAAACAGTTTGGGGTAAGTTAAGCTATAGTATGCTTTGCTTTTAAGCTGCTTTTATAATAATCTATTATTTCTAAAAACAGTCATCTTAATAAATCTTTTTTTTACTGTGTATTGGAAACTGTGAGATTCTGCCCACTTATATTTTAAATAAATAATACATGAACTGAAACAATGCTAAGCTGGGTAGCTTCAAAGCTGTAATGAACAAGTTTCCTAACACTTCTAAATTTCAGATGATTAAATAATAGTTTCAGTGTATCTGAATCAGACCAACCAAATCTCCTTTAGAAAATGCAGTATCAATAGCCAATAGCTGGTTTCTGTAGAGCTTCCAGGAAATGACGTTGTTATATCCGAGTTATGGGTATACTATTCAGCAAGTTTTTAACAGTAGTTATGTGTTTTGCTACCTTTTTATACTAATTTGCCAGTTCAATAATTATTGGCCACTTCATAGTCTATGACTGAAGCCACACACACATTTTGTCTATAACTAAATATAAGGTTCCATTATAAATTTCAATAAGAGTGTGATTTTATTCTTTCCCAGACACAGTCTCCTCCAATATGGGTAATAAAACTTTACTGGCACTGGCAAGGCCGCTATTTTTAAGTAGTTCAAAAAACCAAATAAAAAACATTTAACAAGAAACTTTCAGGGTTAGAAATGAGCTCCTCTATTTTCTGATATCACCACTTCCACCCAGGAAGAATTTCGCGCTTTCATTTAGAATAAGACGCGGGATTATTTTACGCCTCAATCGAGAAACAGCACATCTCTGTGGCTCCACCGACGAGGCGGCGCTTTCTCGTATCACGGAATGACTGTGACAAACGTTCCACTAGCCATTTACCGTCTTTGGTCCAATCTGGAAGAGGCGCTTAAAAAAAAACCCTAGGGGGATTTGCTTCTGCGGCTCGGCCACTTCGCCACAGTTGGCCGTCAGTGCAAAACTGTCCATCGCGCCCCACGCCTCCGCATGACGGCGGGGTTACTGATTTACCCACGTGCCCTTTCTCCCGTAACCCCGGTACCCACCAGGCGTCGCGCGCCTGCTTCGTCTCGGGGCAGGCACAACACGGTTTCAGCGAAGACGGCGGCTTTTGCTCCGCCTGAGCTGGGGCTTGGAGACCCCCCGTATCGCAGGAGGCCAGATTCGACATCCCTTCTACTTGCGCATGCGCACAAGCAGCCAGGACGCAGGCCTATCAGGGAAGGGTAGCTTTGGTCTCGGATTTCCGCTGTCGCCTCTACGTTACAGTACTCCCAGCCGTCCTCTGTGACGTATCATCTCCAGTGCTCTATATGCAAACCATAAACTGCAGAACCATCAAAGATGAGCAGAGAATGAAGAAGTTTCTTAAGGGAATGACGCGATGCTTCTTTTGATGGAGGGAGAACGATGCATTTGACTACTGGTCAACATTTTTACGGCAGACTGTATCTAACGACCCCCGAAGTAGCCGAGCCTCAGAAATGAATCCCCCTACCTTTTTTACGGTTGTAAGATCATTATTGCTTTGATCTACAATATGAAATCTGTTTTCCCTACTTTTCTCCTTAATTCTATGAGGAGCCACCTGTCAAATAGGTCAAGTGGACTTTCGAACTACTGTATAGTTTTGAATATTAGTTTCGTTAATTATTCATTTTGAATTCTTGGAAATAAGCTTTTATTGAGGTAATGCCCGTAAAGCCCTACTAGGTAGAAAGTTAAGTAACATCGGATCTGACTAGTACATGGAAGACAATCCCAGTACTATAGGGAGCAAACAAAAAAACCCGGAATACGATAATGGACTTGTCCGTGAAATTGCAAAAGTCCACTAGAAAGAAAGTCGTCCGTCATGCAATGCGCATAAATGTATCCCTCAAAAATAATACAAATGGCTGTTTAGGCTGGGATTTATAATACCCGATCACTTCTCTTCAGTTTTCCGAATGACTAGCTTGAGTTTTCGAGACAAACTCTCCCAGAAATATATCCGTATGGAAATGATCTTTTCTTAACCTGCCCCAGTCTGAAAGAGAAGCCTTGATGATACCGCCGCATTGCTCCTTTTTTCTAGGCAAAAGCGTCAAGAAAAGACTCCGAGTTACTTAGGAGCTGGACGATCTGCCACTCCAGCTCCATGGTATCGCTCCCGGAAACGACACGGCATCCTTTTAGTTCGGCGCTGTTGCTGTGGAAACTATTGCTATGAGGACGGCACCGACAGCCTTCCGAAGCGGCAGCTGAGACCGTGGTGGCGGCAAGATGAGTCAATCGGTGACCGTTGCTCAGGCGCTGGAGCACTCTGGGATCCGGTATCATAGGAGGATGGCCCCCAACCGGGCTTTCGATTTCCTTTACGGTAACCAAGGGGGCGCTGGATGCGGGCTTGCTTTTCTATACGGGTCCGGGAAGTGAACTGTCGGGAATTCTGTCTTGATTCGCGCGGCACACTGAGCTACAAACCAGCCAGCCAATTTTAGCCTAGTTTGTGAATGTAACCCTGTGGTTCAGTGTATTCTGGACTAAGAAAATTGGATTGGTTATCTTAATTAAGCTAAATATGGGCAAACATGTCCCGAGAACACAGTCACTGATAATTGGCAGCTGTAAAATCCAGCGGTGACGGACTCGACCTTGGGGAAGCTGGGGGTGGCGACAACCGACGGGAAGCTCTGGCGTGGGCTGGTCCATGAAGTCACGAGGAGTCGGAAGCGACTGAACGAATAAACCACCAAAAAATCCAGCCCACGAGCATACAGTCCCGATGGGAATCTGTAGAGGAGAAAGGACAGTTGCGGTTTTGCATGGAAATAGGACCCGAAGTAGTATAGACTTTGCTGCTCTGTTTTGTTTTGGCTCATCACCGTAGATATGTATTATCCTGGATTTTTCTATTACTATAATTGTTATAGGCCGTGCTCATTTTCATATAGAGGAGAACTTAACAAACTACACTCAAGATTAATCTAGGTGATAGGTACTGATCATTAATTTGTAGTTTATATGATTATTATGGATATCATAATTACAATTGACTTGAGTATGAGTGGTACTTCTTAAAAAATGTTTCCATGACAAACTGAATCACAAACTTTTTTATCCTAATATTCTGAGTGAATCCTATTGTCAGCGGGAAAACCTCCCAAAAGAATTCCAATCCACAAGGTTCGATGATACAGAGAAAAGAGTTTATTTGTAACGCATTTGCAAAGGCGGGTTCCCTCCATGCAGGTGCAGGAAAGAACCAAGAACAAAGCTAGCTCAAAACCTTTATAACCTAACTATCCTCCCCTTCCTTCGAGGGCTCAGCTCACAATCTTCCTGTTTCCCAAGCATTCTTGAGTTAGTTACTAGGTTTATGTGTTTATGTGTCCGGGATGATTCTGCCATCCTTATCTCTTCCTCCTTTCAAAGGCTAATCCCACTCAAAACACCTCTTTGTAGACACCAGCTACTCTACACAATCAGCTATAAATTCCTAACCTAAACGGCTCTATCTAACACGCATATCCTCAGCCCCACGGGTTCAGGGTCCGGTCACCCACCTGTAGCTAACTCCCTTTTTCTTCTCTCATGAGTTTGAGGCACCTTCAGGGGATGCTCTTCACCCCCCCCTCACAACTCCCCCCTTTTTCTCTTACTTCCTTACTGCCTCAAACTCAAGCAACATCTAACGCTCCGTCCTCCACTTCAAGCTGTCACACAATCCTTTCCCCATCTGAATACATGCAGGGGCACATTGAATACAACAGCATATTAATCTGCATAAACAAACTACAGCTATAATCACAAAGCAAAGCTGTTTTATCCACCCAAACCCTGGTAACCAGTCCCATAGCCAGCTCCAATCATCATCTTCTCCCAGGTTCTCATTTCCCCATTGTTGATAATGCCGTTTAACTGAAGCTTCCATCTCTTGGATGGTGTGAGTTATAGGCACCAGCCCATAAGGCTAACAAATCCATACCAGTGGATTAACCGTAGTTCCATACTACAGGTAGGCTGGATTTCAGAACTGTATCCTAATCCCTTTTCAGATGGAAATAGAAATTCCCTATTGTGCTAAATTGAGTTTTCAAAGCTTCCCTTGAACCCTGTGACTCTCTTTTCCAGGTTCAGGGACCCGTATGGTCATCAAAACTACAAGGTATTAGACAAAAGTTCAGGCGCATTTTTCTTTTTCCGCACAGTCCAGTGTCCAGCAGTATTTGGCAACACCAGTGTCTTCTTTAGGGTTTCTCCCAACTCAGTTGCCGACTCCCCTCCGTCTGGTTTAACTCGATTTCCAGACTTAAAAGGATGCGTCTGCTATTCCAACAGGAGGGCTCTGTGTTCCTGTAGATAGGGAGACAAGGACAAGACTTGCGCAGATAACTGTTTCAAATACTTGCAGACAAATTTCCTCCCCATGGCATGCATGTCTCCTACTTCTCCACTAAGAATTCCAAGATAGAGTCACCCATCTCAAATGGACTGACTCCTAGTCTTTTCTTAGGAGCAATCCAGAGACTTAGTATTGTTACCACAAAGGCCTGTGTCCATGTTCTAGACACACAATCCCCCAAAGCGTTTGTCCCATGTGACCAGATTGGTAGGTGTAGTTTTGGATATATCTAAGCACTACTTTGGATAAAACTAACTTTCTTGCCAATAACTTCCTTAAAATCAAAACTTGTAAAGCAATCACAACAAAAAGAAAGCATTGACATAAGAGCCCATCTAGTGTTTGGACTGTTTCCATAACCAAAATTGTCAAAACAAAAACAAAAACAAAAATTCAGATAGATCATACCAGTCCATGGAAGCTCTACTTAAAACCATACATTGTCCAAAATTTTCCCTCTCTCTCTCTCCTGTTTTTATCATCATGTGCTATGTTGAGGAGTGATTAAAATTTAAGCCATATAAAATTTATAAAAAACACACACACTTTTCTAAAACTGGAATGCCAGGGGCAGAGCAGAGTGAAGCTGTGAGAGCAAAGGGGTGCCCCCCCTTCTCTGAGTCATTGCTTCTCTGAAACTGCCCACATTCCCCCCCTTTTCACAAGAGGAGTAATCATTTCCTTCTACAGCAGAACGAGAAATCTCTGAAACTTAAAAGATTGTCTCTGATGTGTGTAAAGGCACTGCAAAAGGAAGAATCCTAAAAAGATGGGGGAGTAAAGGATCTTCTGTAAAAGCATTGCCCCTCCCCTCTGTCACCCTTCTGTCCCCTCATCTGGATCCTCAAGCCTGTAACAAGCAGGCAAGAGGCAGACTGAAGGGGGGAGTTTGGGTGAGACTGGGCAAATAATAAAACACACATACCCCTCAAACAATTAAAAAACAAACAAAACAAATGGGAAAGGATTGACAAAAACCTTTCAACTTTCCCATCATATGCATTCAAATTACATAAATCACAACACACACACACACAAAACCTAAGGAATAGACTCACACAATCTCTCAACTCTCCTTTCACAACTCAAAACAGTTTCTCAACCTTACATGTACGCGCACATTCAGACAAACAAATGCTCTCAAAAAGAAAACTGCACACCAATGCCTCAACAGGCTGTTGCCACATGCAATCCATCACAGCCCTGCAGGAACACAGAAACTCTTCCTCCCTGCCTTTCAGCCAGGAGAAAGGAATGCTTTATTAAAAGGGCGATAGCTCCCATCAAGATGAATTTAGCCGCTCCCAGGCCTATTGGAGACAATCCACACTCAACTGCCCTATTGTGATTCAACTCAACTCCCCTCCCCAGAGAGCCTGCGTCTCTCCAGGTCCTTTTTGTGCCTGTCTGTTTCCCGAGCTCTCCATCCCATGGAATACCTCCTCGACCCAATCTTCCGAGAACTCCCCCTGCCTCCCCCTCTTTGGGGCCGCAAACCTTGAGCTACAAACAAGGCATGTCATCTTTCTTTTTCTTTCTTTCTTTCTTCCTGGGGTTGCCCTGTAAACACCCTGTTCATTTATGGGCTCTGCCAGCACCCCCATTTTTCTGGCAGCTCAGTATAGTCTATCTGTGCCCTTTGAAACGGCCAGGAGGCTAACGGTCGCCCCCCCCGCCTCTCTTTCTTTCTAGCTGCCTTTTTGTTGACTTTTAAGCAAATTAAGCATTTCCAACACACACTATGGGCTATGGTCCATATAGTTAAGCACCAAAACTTTCCTTTCACTGCATCTACCAAAGCATCGGTTCCCCAATGCCCTTCATGCACTTTTTCCAGAATTCCCCTCATAACCTCGGGAGATACTACTTCTACCCCTCCTTCCGTTTGCCATCCTTTTTCTGTTTCTCTGCAACCCTCCTCTCTTAACTTTTTCTTTCTTGCTCAGTGGGTTTCCAGACCGGGCTCTCTGGAGGGTCCAAAATTGGCACCGCCACCATTTGTAATTCCAATTGGCCAGCGGCCTCCTTTGCCCATTATCTGCCCACCGATTTCCCACCACCCCTGGGCTATGGCCTCTCTGATGAGCTGGTATATCGCTGCGCCGACCAACTCGGAGGCAAAGCTCCCTCTCTATCACTTCCCCATTCCCTTCAACAATCGCAAAACCCAACTTCCTCTTTCCCTCTTCTACTTTGTTTGACCCATCCACAAACCATCTTTCTCCGGTGCTTAATTGTGGTGTTATTACAGGGAAAAACTTCTTTCCCTTTAGTCCCCTCTCTAACCATATTTTTCCAAAATTGTGTACCACCCCATAGGCATTCTTTCTCTCAAGTCATCTCAACATCACAAGTTCATTCTTATTTCTCCTTCACTTTATTTAATTCACTTTTACCCAATTCCCTTCCACACAAATTAAATTGGTCACCTACTCACAGCACTGAACACATGGCACAATCAAATCCCATGTCCTTCCATTCACAGCAAAGCCAAAAATTTGGAAGACCCGCAGCCTGGCCAGGGCTATGGATTTCCAAAAACCTGAAGCATTCCCCCTTTACTGTGGAGGAGTTCAGTTCCTCTAAAGGGACAGGCTCACGTTTAACTCCTTAAGGGACAAGCTCACATAGTTTTTTCTCTCCCTTCCTTCCCTCTTCAGACTTTCTCTCCTCAGCTCAGGACAGATGCCCATGCCACACACACACATAAGCACACACACACACTCTCTGCACCATTTCCCTCAACAAATATACATACCAATACACAGGCAACTACCTACAAACGGAAAACATTTTCACATACTCATACAAATTCTGACAGTCCTGAAGGACTCCCAGGATTGATTTCTACCAGTTCTCTTCTTCCCCGCCATTTCCACACCGATACTTTCCTCATCTCTGAGTGGCGGCATCCTGCTGTGTTCCCTTTGTTCCATAACCTCCCTTATTGTTGCTACCCTGATCCTGCCCTCCTGCTTACATTTTTCTGTTTCTTTTGAGAGATCCTCTATACTCTCCTCAGCCCATCTTGGTTACTGCCTTCTCTCACCCTGATCCTTGATCAGCACTATCCCCTCTCGACCTTCTGATTGTCTTACACCTAAGGTAGAGTACTCCAGCCCACGCTGGATTTGCTTTCCAGCAATTTTAAGCCTCTGACTGTTGGGGGCAAAACCGGGCCGGCCTCCCAGCAAGCGCTGGCTAGTTTTAAAGTCCGACCTCAACCTATGGCATCGAGACGAGTTTAAAAAGGCATTCCTCATCGCTGCTGTCCTCTTTACTTACAAAAATGCCTGTGGGCGGGTCTGGCCCTTCCCAAGACACATGTTACCAGATTTCTACATAAGGGACCTGGTCCATAAGACCATGTTCCACAATATAGTTCTTTAATTGAGTGATCCAATACCCATCGGACATCCCATTGGGATCCCAAAAATAGGGACGTTCGGGATCGACCAATGGGTATTTTGGCCACTGTTTTGTGCACAGCTTAATCATCATCACCTTCTCTAATCCTCTGGTATACCTTTTCAGCCATGGCATGCTCCACTGGTTTATAACCAGTCCTAAGGGCACATCCGGATCTGGCCCTCTGCTCGGGGCTCCAACCCCGGCCTCCAGTCTCCTAGGTAGTTTGCTCTGTTCTTTCCCCATGACTGACCGTTCTCTTCCTGATCTCACCCCAAATAGGAGGACTCCAGCCCACGCTGGATACGAATTTTAAGCCCTCTCTTTCGCAGCGAGATCCTATCAGACTCCCAGCAGACGCTGGCTATTTTTAAAGTCTGACTTCTTCTAAACCCGTCCCCAAGGGAACACTACAGCCGACCTGAGGCACCGGACTCTCACGGCTACCTGCAGGAACTGCGACTGTTTAACCACCCACACATGGGCCCCACGGTCAGTCACAACTCCCCGAGCCTTACAACTCACCTATTCCGACCCTCGTCAGGGTCCACGACTGGTCCCACCAACTGATCTCCAAATCAGCTGGACTTCTCCACCCCCGGCTCCAACCGCTGGGTGCCTCTCCACCCGCTGCTCCAACAGTCGGGCTTCGCTTCTTTTCTCTGGATCGTCGCTCTATATAGGAACCTGGGCAGGCGGTCCCGAGGGGTCTCGAACAGGGACACTTCAACAACGGGAAGTGGTGGCCACTTACCCTCTCATAGCAACCCCTCTGGATCGGTCCTGAACCTCAGGCTCCTGGCTGGCTCGCCAAATTGTCAGCGGGAAAACCTCCCAAAAGAATTCCAATCCACAAGGTTCGATGATACAGAGAAAAGAGTTTATTTGTAACGCATTTGCAAAGGCGGGTTCCCTCCATGCAGGTGCAGGAAAGAACCAAGAACAAAGCTAGCTCAAAACCTTTATAACCTAACTATCCTCCCCCTCCTTCGAGGGCTCAGCTCACAATCTTCCTGTTTCCCAAGCATTCTTGAGTTAGTTACTAGGTTTATGTGTTTATGTGTCCGGGATGATTCTGCCATCCTTATCTCTTCCTCCTTTCAAAGGCTAATCCCACTCAAAACACCTCTTTGTAGACACCAGCTACTCTACACAATCAGCTATAAATTCCTAACCTAAACGGCTCTATCTAACACGCATATCCTCAGCCCCACGGGTTCAGGGTCCGGTCACCCACCTGTAGCTAACTCCCTTTTTCTTCTCTCATGAGTTTGAGGCACCTTCAGGGGATGCTCTTCACCCCCCCCTCACACTATCATTTTGATAGTGGTTGAGTATTGAGTATGTGGTTGAATGGTTGAATATGATAGATGGTTCAGTATTTTTTGTTAATTTATATGTAATGCAGAAGTACAATACAAGTGAGCCAGTTTGGTGTAGTGGTGAAGGTGCTGGCCTGGAGTCTGTGAGTTCCAGGCCTGCCTCAGGCACGAAAGCCGGCTGGGGGACTTTGGGCCAGTCACCCTCTCTCAGCCCAACCTACCTCACAGAGTAGTTGTTGTGGGGAAAATAGGAGGAGGCAAGAGTATTAGGAATGTTTGCCACCTTGAGAAAGATAGATAGATAGATATAAAAGGTAGGTTGATAATAATAATAATAATAATAATATGCTGGAATATGCATGACCTCTTCTAGTCTCTTGCATTTTTACCTACTGTCTACAAATTATTACAGTTAGAAATGCTGTTTTTATGTACTTAGAATAAAAGAGTATTCCCCCTCATAAGTATAAGATTTTCCTTTCACTGTGCTGTACTGAGACATTTCCATTTGCTGAGTAAACGTTAACGTGTTCAGTATACTTCACTCTTGGGGGTATGAATTCTATGTGAAGTTCTGTGCTATTATCTTTGTATTGCTAAAAAGAGGTAAAAAATTATGAAATCTCTATAATTTATTTAAATCAATAAAATGTTTATAAAATGTTCAATGTTTAATGTGGAAAAAAAAACAAATGAGGAAGCAGAGAACAGTTAAAAGGAATTTATATCCATAATTCGATAAAAACCTTTGAAAGTAATGTACTTAAATCCACAAGCAATGGATTTAGCATGATTCAATAAATGTTCGATGAATTGATCAATTTTAATTTTTAATACAGTAAATATCAATAAATATAACCCATACAAACAAAAGTTCTTTGGGGATCCTCCATAATTTTTAAAAGTGGGAAGGTATCCTGAGAGCAAAAAGTTTGACACTGATGTAATGTATGAATTGTTTTGAGTTAGTTGAATAAGCCCTGTTGAAGATTGGTTCTAGAACAAATTGTTTATTGCCTGTGCATTAGGTTAGGTCAGTGTGTTCAAAATGTGGGGGCTTAGCTAAAACATATTTGCTACTGCAACCCAAGAGGTTTTGTATGTTTATTTACTCAGGGCATTTCTCTCCTATTAGGGATGCAAAAGTAGTTTTTCTGTTTCTTTTTAGAATATCATATTCAGAAAGATAGTGTAGAACTGTTTCTATTTCGACAGTATTCATTTATAATTTGCATTTCATAGTATAACAAGGGAAAGACTCTAATAAAGATTACAAATCTTTATTATACAGATTTTACTGTATACAGTGGATACAGTAACTTTATTTAATAAGGCCCCAGCTAGATGGCAGCACTAAACCAATGTTAGCTGATTTAACTAAGCAAGGTCAGATTTACAGTACCTAATACTTGGATGAGAGACATTCAGGAAATATCAGGGTTGTAAGGTACATTGGGAAGCCATAGTTGATCTTAGATAAAAGGCCAAGAAGACTGGAAAGTTAAAAAATCCTGAAAATGGAACCAGTTCTATATTGTTTCCAAAGTAAACTATGTGGATAGTCATGAAGTCACTGCAAGCTCACTTCAAGAGAGACTTTATTTTTCCTTTTTTAAAAAATAAAGGTTCTCTATATGAATAGTTCAGATAAGATTAATTTGAGAATATGGGGAAGTCTCTGATCCCATTAAAAATTAAGAAAGGAGTTTACTCTTTGCACTATTACTCTTCAGTCTGCATAAATCATATGGTATTATATTTATCTGATGCAGTTTTATCTTATTTCCTCCTCAGAAGAGGTTATAATATTTAGCAGATGCTGATAATGTGTTTTGGAAGATATTTATTGAATATTGTGGAAAAAAAATCTGAAATGTAATTACTCAAAAATGAATAGTAAAGGTAAAGGTTTCCCTTGACATTAAGTCCAGTCGTGTCCAACTCTAGGGGGCGGTGCTCATCTCCATTTCAAAGCCGAAGAGCCGGCGTTTGTCCGTAGACACTTCCGTGGTCATGTGGCCGGCATGACTACAGGAACACTGTTACCTGCCTGCCAAAGTGGTACCTATTAATCTACTCACATTTGCATGTTTTTGAACTGCTAGGTTGGCAGGAGCTGGGACTAGCAACAGGAGCTCACCCCGTCACACGGATTCGAACCGCTGACCTTCCGATCGGCAAGCTCAGCAGCTCGGCGGTTTAACCCGCAGCGCCACCGCATCCCTGACAAAAAAAATGAATATCGTGCTTCAAAAAAAGAACTCAAGCAATTAGATGAGTAATCCATAGATCGAGCTTTAGTTTTTAGATACATGGAGGTGTGTTTTTTTAACATACCAGCACTCAATTGGAACATGTAGCATATTAAATACATAATTGAAAACACTATCAGGTATATTTCTATAAAACTATTTAAAAGTTGTTGATTCACTGTTCTAGTTACACCTATCTAAGAAAAACTTTTAGCCTGCATTTAATTTATTTAAGCTCGAGTTAAATGAAGACTTGAATCTTGAAAAATAGGGCTGTATATGGTCTAAAGAGATTTTTTACCTTTTCTCAGATCCTTTTAATCTCTGTAGAGTGGAACTAATGACTACACCAGTACAGATATTGGCATATTATTCTATTATTGGCTGAATATTATTTTTAAGGATTCTCATGATCCACCAGAGTATGCATTCAGTAAGATGAATGCTTACTTTTAGCAAAGTTCAGTGCCATCCTTGCTGGACTAGGTAGCTTTCTCAAAGCTGGACTAGGTAGCTTTCTCAAAGCTACCCTAGGGCTCAAAGCCAGTTAGGGCTTGGGGCTGCAATAGGATATTGGAACAGTGTTTATCACAGAGAACAACTGTTGTTAACTTTAAAAAATAACTCCACATTATAGAAAATGCTCTTTCTTCTCATTTCTAATTTAAAAGATAAAATTATTACAAGAAATAGAGTGGCTTTTACTAAAGGTTAGCTGAATTTGATGCCAGTGTTGATGTTGGAACAGGAGAGGGCAACTTTTTGGTGTGGCCCTATCCAGGATTACCGTATCTTCTGAATCCTGACACCCAACCTCTAGAATCAGCAACAACTCTGGTTTCCCTGGAATCAGTTACAACTAATTTTCCCACATCTAGTACATTACAGCTTGGAAATATATAAATACCCTGAAATGTCCGACATGAATTTTAAGAAAGGAGAAATAAAACAAGTATCATCAGGTCCAAACGCATGCACAGTCTTTTCCAGCAGTTTCACATAAATATTGAATAACCTGGGTTACAAGATTTGAGTTTTGCAGGAACACCCCCCACCCCCCACCAGACCATGACAATTCCCAAGCAGTAGTTTCTCAGATGACTTTTAAAGCAAGGGCTTCAGAATTTTAATATGTTAATAACCATAGAATTCATTGGCAGGTCAATATCACTGATACCCTTACAAGCTAAGCTGGAAAGAAAGCTAAAAAGTAGTGGTGTAAACAGATCCAAGAAAATTATCCAATTCCTTGAGAAACAAGCAACATAACTGGCTCTAGAGACTTTATTATGCTCTATCCAACCAGGTTGCCATTAGCAGAGTTGACTAGGGCAGTGTGGAAATTAACCAGGTCCATTAGTCTCCAGGGACAGAAAAACCTGTTTGTTCTCTGCCCCAAGGAAGAAAGTAGCTGTGACACCACAATCTTCAACGAGTAGTATGTTCCATTGTAAGGGCATTGCTTCTGGTGCCCTACATACACATAACTCCTCTCCAGGACAAAAAAAAAATAGCTTGAGGCCTAATAGGTGGGTCCTGAAACAAACTGTGTGGAAGCCATGAGTCCTTGATCTGTTAAGATGCTTCAGCATAAAAGCTGGAATTCTCCCAAATCAAAAACCTCATTGTCTCTATCACCAGTCTATCCATATTTCGTTCTGTCAGGGACTCTGTTAAGCAGTGGGACAGAATATTTGTGATCACCAAACTATTTAGAACAAGGTATATCCCTTGAAATAAATGAGATTCCAGAGAGGGGACCAGGAAACAAAGAGGAATCCTTATGGCAATACCCCATTCCTGACTACAAGATCTGCACCACTCCTGTAGAGATAGCTTCCTAAGATAGTAATTGTTGAACCTAGCATTCAGCAGAGGAAGCTGAGTTGAGATTACTTCTGTAAGTAAAGGATGTGGAATAGGAATCATTATAATCAAATATGCCCCAGCAAGGGCTCAGTACCTCCAGACACTACTTGACAGAACTGCATATTGGGACTGTAACAAACGACTGTGTTACTTCCTTCAGGGCACAAATACATATGTGGTCAATAGAACTGTTAAGTTTATAGTTAGGGCTGTCCATCTGAGAACACAATTTATAGAACACATTGGGATGGTGTCCTGACTCCCAGGAAACACTCTGAGACAAGGAACTGTTCTCTAATGTTTATTGCTAGTACATAACAGTAATCCTAACAAACTGAACAAGCGTGGGAAAAACCCAGCCATATAAACCCCGCAGGTTAAGGCGGTCTCAATCTGTGCCTCTTGGAATGGCTCACCAATTCCTCAGTGCTACGCATGCGCTTAACAGTCTGGAAGGGAGCCCCCTGCTCGCCATCCTTACTCATGACAGATGGCATGTAAAGGTGATGAATTCATTTAAACTCACATTGTTTCTGTATTTTATTACTCAATTTATTATATCTTGCATTTTTATCTTACAATTTTATCTCTATTTTACCCTATTGTATTTTATTGTATTTTATCTCACCTTAGTATATTTTATCTTATCTTATTGCATTTTATCTGTTTTGTGGTACTATATTTCATTGTGGCTGATGCCCAACTTTTTGATATGGTCAACTGACTAATCAATAAAGTTATATTACATTATAATCAAATGGATTCAGCCTCCTTGCACAAATCTGCTTCTTCCTGCTCTATGACACTTGGATTTTCAACAGGGCTAATAATTTTGCATTTGTATATTTATTTTTTCCTTTTGATTTTATAATAGTGTTCTGTTTTTTGTTAAAGTCTGAGTCCATTTGCAAATACCTATCTATATAGTAATTTTAACTTGCTTTTGGTAGGTATTGTTTACTGTTTCATTGAGTGATTTGATTGCTTTTGTATTTCTCTACACAACCTCATTTATTAAAAAGACAAATAAATATAAATAAAAGCTACTGAGAGTTCTCAAAGTATCATCACAATTAATTTCCCATTTTCACTTCCCAGGCCAGAACTTACACCAGACTATATAAGGCAGTTTTAGCCTTGAAAGTAGACTGGAAGCCAGATTAGAGAGGATATAAACTATGAAAAAATACACATTTAACAGGATTATGTAGCCTAATATACTTCCTTAAATTCATTAAAGTGTTTCCATTTCTTTATATGTATTTTAGATCCATTGTATGTGCTATCAAGTGAAAGAGATCATGCACAGGCAAATGTCCAAGCTCATCTAATTCATGATGAAATGGTAGGTGATTATAGTCTAAAACTATTTTTACAGAATATTTACATTTCTATAAAAAATAACTTGCTGTTGCTAGGTATTTTGAAATCTATTTCTGAGGTAAAACGATAACTTTAAAAAGAAGGTATTGTTTTATACCTATACCTACATCTATACTTTATGTAGATATAGATTCTTGCATGATTTCTTTGAGTAGTTTGAGATGCTTGTGTACAACAGAAATTTCCAAATTTTTTAACACTGAGGTACATAATGGAATATATGTTTGTGTATGTGTGTATATGCAAGTTAAATATAACTATTAACTATCCATGACTAATACAATTCTTCAATAATATTTTATACTGTATATAGCAAAATATTAAATTTGACAATTTTTAAAGAAACTAATTAGTATGGTTTTAGTTTACTTGTAATGGTTTACTAGAGAGAAAATTATGTTTCACAAGCAGTTATTTCTGTCTGGGAAGTCTGGCAAATCCTGTCCTGGCAGTTGAATATTTTAGCTATTTGAATGGTCTAAGGGTAAACAAGTTCTAAAAAATCCACAAAAAAAGAGAAACCCAAGTCTTAATATTTTCTTCATATAAATTACTTAAAAGAGGTAGATTCTTCAAAAGTTTGACCATTATCATAAGTAGAATTATATTTGTATACTAGACAATCCATGACCCATTGGGTCATCGTTTCAGAGATATTTTCTCACCAGATTCCTCAATGCCTTCAACAATGGCAGAGCTTCTGATGTTCTGGAAATGTTCTTAAGAATTCAGGGAGAGATGTATCTGCCTTGAAAGTAGCCAATTTGGAACTGTATAGCACAGTCAAACATCAGGAGTCGACCACAGGAAATATTTTATGACATTTTGTATGATGTCATAAAATGTTTTATGATAATTTTTATGTCATAAAATGTTTCATAAAATTTGCCAAATTTCTATTCCATAGGAGTCATGGGTCCCGGATTTTGGACACATTCTGTAAGTTAGCCCATTTGAGGTACCTTGGTTCAAAAATTCTTGGCCTATGACACACCGTTTTACCCACCATTTTGCCCAGACACAGAAAAGAGTTATAGTAGTATATGGATAGATAAATATTAGGCCTGACTTAGATGTTAGATAATAATATACAATGTTGCATTTCTGTCTTTTTTCATATGAAAAGAGGAAAATACCAGAATTTAAAGCCATGTTTAGTAATTTGATTCACTATCCATCGTACGCTGTGCAATTAGAAGAAAAAAATCCTGTTCCTCCATTCATTGACCGAAGATGGAGAGGAAGGGCACAGCAACGCTTTGAGACTTTTCAGAAGCTTGTGGTGTAAGTGTCCTTTATTTTATAATTTTGTTTGAAAAAGTCAAATGATGATTCATTTGCAGTTGTTCTGAGGTAGATTTTCCTAGACAATGATTCAAGATACCTGTAGTACAATAGAATATCACAGTTTAGTAACAAATTAGGCTTTTTTGGCAACAGTGTCTTCCATTGTTACACATTCCTGATATAATGGCTGAAAAAACAGATGTTTTAAGAATTATTAGTCTGTTTACTATTAGCATCCTGAGCTGTGTCAAAGCTCAGTACTTTTTGTGTGTACGTTATTTGTGCTTCTGGTTAGAAAAGGGTAATAAATGGAAAATAATAATAAATGTTTTATCCAGTCCATCTTAGTGAAGCTTAGATCTTAATTGATCCAAAACAAAGGAACTCCCTGATGTCTCAACACATGCATTCGCTTCTAGGGAAACTAATAAGGAAATTTATATTTAAATTTATAGTAGGTATATTTATATAGTCACCCAAAGAGATTGAGGACATTGGCTCAGTCAAAGTAGATAATACAGTCATGACATCAGAAATTATAAAAAAGCAATCAAACAAGTTTAAGAACTGGAGTACAGCAGGAGAGATGAAGTATATGAATTCTGGCTTAAACGTCTTACAACTCTCCATGAAAGACTGGCTACTCATTTTAATGAAATATTAGAAAGAAGAATTGATGACAACTGGTACAACATTTTTAGTAATAAAAGATAGAGACAAGGATGTCAAAGCAAGCAAATACAAATCCACGACTGAGGGTTTAATTTTGCAGCTCAGGACCAAGCATTACAAACATGATGAAATCAAGGATTCAGAGTGTATCAAACAGCAGCAAGTGCAGATTTTTTTAAACAAATGGATGCAACAAAATTGCTCAGATGCACATAAAGAACTTCATGACAGAATAGCCATTATGATCCATTGGCATCTGTGCACAATTGTAATTTCCAGGTTTCCCAAATATATGATTGTGAAATTGAAAGTGTTAGAATGATGTTAAAACATTTATGGAATGCTTGCGTGCAAACTGTTCACCATCTAGAACACAACACACCAACTTATAACAATAATTGAAAAGAATTTTTTTTCCGGTGTCAGAAGAAATGAAACAGTAACATCTTAACTATGGGTTAAGAATCAATTGTAGACTGCACCATGTGGTTGATATATACATTTTGGATTGACAGAGTGGCAGAGTAACTTATTGTGCGGAAGGGCTGTTACTAGGTTATCAAAATTTTATGAAGTACACTCTGTACTATGTTGCGTAAGATTTTAATAGCATGTCCAGTTTTTAGACACTCAAGAAATTTGGCTCCATGGAAAACAAGCTGTTGTAATGCCATCCAGCATTTCCATGATTAACAGATACTGTTAAAAAAAAAAAAATGCCTTATGTAAAAAAAAAAAAATGCCTTATGTGTAATAGGGAGATATGTAAATGCCCTGGTATATTTCGAGGAAGGGTAAAAAAAATTAAGAATGTGTAACTGGATTGATAATGAGGTTATTATGATTTTATTTTTTTAATGATTTGGACTAAGATTTACAGGATTTTTGATTGGCATGATTTAAAAAGTATTGATAAGACATAATATTCAGCTTTTAAATTTAATAGGGTTAAGTCTGTTGTAGTACTATTAATTATAAAGTAGACAACTTACGTGTTTTATAATTTGATTTTTATTATAGTGAACAGAAATATATAGAATAGTGGTAGGAAGGAAATAATTAAATGGATGTTTTCAAGGGGGAGGGAAGTTGATTTAGAAATACACACACACACACACATACACAAACATACTCTTTTTTATATAAGGGGAAGGAGCAATTGTGTTAGTGATTTGCATATGTCAATGGAAGGATGTATAGAAATAATGTGATCTTGGTTTGATAAAGAGTAAGGGTTTGATTATGGAAATTGCTGTATATTTTTGCTGTTGAAAGTTGGAAGTCACCTTTGTATGTAATCTCTAAAATTCTTTGTGTGTGTGTGTGTGCGCTTCACACTTTTTTAGTTTCTTTTTCTTTTTGTAGTTTTTTTGTTTTTCTGTAGTTTTTATTTTTGTTGTAAACTTAATAAAATTATTTAATAAAAAATGATTAAAGCTAAAGGTAACTAGAGTGCAAATGACTGTTGCAAACACCAACTTAGGGAGGAAAGAGAACAGCAAGCAAATCAACTGAAATGAGTGAATGACATTAATTGTTACTTCCAACCATTGGTACTAGATTAGATTTGGAGATCTAATATTTAGGGGGGTTGTACTTGAATCAAAACAGTTATACACCTGTTCTCAGTGCAGAAAGATTACTGTTTAAGGTAAACAATAAAAAAGGAAACAAATCCTTTACTAAGAGAAACAAGAATTATACATAAGGATCTGTTAATGCTCAAGTTGTCTAAAATTCTTTATTGGGTAAGCATGCTCTGCACACTTTCCCTAATTTTCTGAAATAGTTGGGTAAACTATTTCAGCAAATTGGAGAAAGTGTGTAGAACGTGGCTTCCAGAGTTCTTTTCAACACCTTTACAGCAGTGAGCCTAGTAGGCATCTGTATTTTCTTCCGTGTGACTAACAAATGTGTATACCTGTGAGTGTTTCTGCTTTTGCCTAACGTTGAATGTTTATATGGACTGGGAAGTACAAAGCTGCCTGCATATGCCCTTCTCTGTATCACGTGACCAGAAGGGAGAAAGGGGGATTATCCAACTGCCTCTCCTTTAGGTATGCTTTAGGGGTTTTTTTTCCTGAAGTGTTTGTTGCCGTAAGGCGATTTGGCCCATTTCTGAACTGTTTCTCCCACTGTGCAGTTCTGTTAAATTTTTGCATCATTATCCATAGAGGCAACGGCAATAAGATTTTTTGAAAATAACATCACAATGCAAGCTCCATCTCCCACATAATTAGATAAAAGGGTGGAATTTGTGTTGTGTCGTTGCAGTGCACAAGTTGAATTGTCTCAATTTCTCTGGAGTCACAAGGGCAAGTGTGCTGAGCTAGGGGAATCTTCCAGATAATAGTACAGAGGGAAAGATGTTATCCCTGAAAATACTGTTCTCCTGTTAGAGGAGTAAGTGGTGAGCTGTACAAATACTTTACAATTCGTATCTGGCATGTTTCTGGGGCTCTGAGAGAGTGAACTGACTTCAGACTATTTGATGTTGCCCAATCTTTGCAGCACCAGCTGTTTGGCCTGAACCAAAGCTAATAAGGAATCTACAGGAACTCCAGATGTTCTTAATTTTTTGCTTTACTGTTGTTGTCCTTTCCAATATTTGGTTACTGTAAGTCAGAAAGAATAGAAAGCAGGGGAAAATTCAAAGATTAGGCAAGATGTTACAACCATGAAGTCTGTAGTTCAGACCCGCTCTCAGAAATACAGTCTCTGGGAATGAGCAACTATTGAAGCATGAACAGCAGGAGCAGTTGAGGAAAGCTGAGTAAATGTGGCCCACCTACAGGAGGTCTCAGTACATAAGAAATACAGTTTGAAAAAGCTTCACCCTTCTCACTTTTTAGTTATCCGTTGAAGCCCTGCTAACTTTTTAAAACAAGCTTCATAAGAATTTAGAATGTCATACCTCTCCAAAATGTCAGATTCACTAATAATTTGTATATATCATTTTTCTTTATAGAACTCAACCTTCACTTCAGGTGCCAAGAATTGAATACGAAGATCCTGAAGTTAGTGGAAGGAATCGCTGGAAGTATTTTGAACGGTGAGGAGCAAGCAAAACTAAGATTTCAATGACCAACTTAATAGCTATTGCCAAATTAAGATTCTTTGGAAATGAAGATTCTTTCATAATTCCAAATAACCCCCCCCCCAAAAAAAGGTATTTATAGCTTCAGGAGTGTCTTAATCAGATGCCTTAGTTACAATTAAATCTGACATGGTATAGTTTATAAGATGCCCATGTCTATTGCAAGGGACAATACTAAATGTTTTTATTATTTTAATAAATAGTTTTTCAACTGTTAAAAATACTTTGCTCTTTGAAACCTGTCAAAAATAAGTCAGAAATTTTGCAGAATGGGTTATATGTATCCATAAAAACGTAGTAACATACGTTTGAAATGAAATGTGAGAATGAGAAAATGTAATTCTGTAAAAGCTGAAGGAGGCTAGTTATTACTTATTTATTTATTAAGCAAACTTTTACCCAGACTCAGTGAAGCGACTCTCAGCAGCTTACAGTATATATAAAAGAAGAATTAAAATATCCACAGTCAGGTTAAAACTAGTTAGTTATTGAAAAGTAGTCAGCTAAGTAATATATAATTGCTGGTGAACATAAGAGCCCTGGAGGTTATTAAGTGAAGTAATATTCTGTTTGTTTCATTGGCTTATTCTTAATTTTGTTTTTATTTTTAGACCTTTCATCCCATTTCATAAGTCAATTCCAGCGAATATTGTTTATGCAATGCCAAAGTAAGTAATAAACCAGTATTAGCGCTAATGTTTGCTCACTGAAATAATGAAGTTATTTCATATATCAAGAAATTAGTCTTTCTAATAACAAAGCAAAATTGAAAAGCACAGAAATAGTCTAAGACAAAAGACTGTTAAGCATAGGGAGGCACACACAGACCTCCCAATCCCTCGGATGCTCCTCTGAACTGCACCATGTATTTATATGTCTTTATGTCCTGGGTGGGAGATGGAAAAAAGTAGAATTGTATTGATCTTTATGACATTCCTTCCACATGGGTATCATGCTCATATTTAGACAGATTTTTTTTTCAAATTGCAGACATAATGTTCTTCCCTAAAGGTTTTGTGTAGATGTTAATACCTGGGATAAAGCTAAACCCCAGGGAATCTGTAATGTACAGTCCTGTGAAAAGTAAGTGCACCACAGTGAAATTTTTGACTTTTTGAACTAATTTCAACATACAGATATTTGATCTTCATTTCAACAACATTGATAGATAAAGGAGATATAATATAACAAATATCATGCACCATTTACATTTTGTAGTCCACTGTGTAATTTAAATAAACATAAATGCAAATTTCACATGTGAAAAAGTTAAGTATACCCTTAAATTTATCACTACTTCAAATGCCTAAAATTAGTATCAGGTATATCAGATCAGGTGCAAATGATTAGAACATCATTAGAGAGGATCTGGGAGGAACCTGTCTTATTGAAACCTCAGACATTTAGTTTGATTTGCTCTTCGCTGTTGAAGGATGTGGATTCACCATGCCGAGATTGAAAGAGCTCTCTGAGGCCTTCAGAAACAAGGTTAGAGATACCTGTGAATCTGGGAAGGGATTTTAAAAGATTGCCAAACAATTGGACATCAATCATTCCACTGTCTGGAAGATCATCCATAAGTGGAGAAAATTTCAGACAACTGCCAACTGGCTCAGGCCAGGCCATCCCAGCAAGTTCAGCCTGAGAGTAGAATACGAGATGCTGACAGAAGTCTCTAGGTACCCCAGAATTTCATCACATGACCTACATGCAGTTCTTGCCGCTATTGATATCAAAAAGCATGAGTCTACCATTAGAAAGAAGCTGCACAAGTTAGATCTACATGGGAGGTGTGCCAGGAGGAAACCTTTGCTGTCCAGAAAGAACAGCAGGGCAAGACTAAAGTTTGCTCATGAACACCTAGGCCAAGACCAGGACTTCTGGAGCAATATGCTCTCGACAGATGAGCAAAGATAATTTGGCCACAGTACCAGAAGACATGTGAAAACCAAAGACAGAATTTCACCAGAAGAACCTGGTGTCAATTGCAAAGCATGGTGATGGAAATGTTATGGTTTGGGGCTGCTTTGTTGCACCAGAGCCTGGGCAGCTCATCATAGAATCCACTATGGATTCATTGCACCACAGGGTGCTTGAGGATAATGTAAGACCACCTGTCAGAAGATTGAATCTCAACTGAAAGTGGACCTTGCAACATAATAACTCTAAACATTCCAGTAAACCCACCAAGGAATGGCTGGGAAAAAAAGAAAAGAAATGGAGGGTTCTGAAATGGCCAACTCAAAGCCTGGATCTGATACCATCAAGATGCTGTGGGGTGATTTGAAATGGGCTATGTATGCAAGAAACCTCTCAAACTTCACACAACTGAAAAAAATCTGCATGAAGGAGTAGGAAAAAATTCCTCCCAGTCAACATCAGACTGGGACGGTTATAAGAAATCCCTGCTTGAGGTTGTTCTGCCTAAGGTAGCAATATCAGATATTAGAGCCAAGGATGTACTTACTTTTTCCACAGAAGGAAAAGGCGTATCTGTTATTTTTTTGTTAAATGATTGCAATTTGTCATAGGGGTTTTTTTGTTCAATTACATCACTTTTGTCTTTATAGAGTATAGTGTTTGAATGAAGATAAAATACTGATATGTTCACATATGTTAAATAAGAAAAAAACTTTACATGGGGTATACTTACTTTTTCACATGACTGCAACTGCCCTGAAACAAAGCTATAGTTTCATAGTTATAACCTGATAGAAATGGCTGGTGAAATAGCAGTAGAACAACGATAATGGGTTTTTTTCCCGATTTCCCAACCGGTGTGATGATAATGGTATCAAAAGCAGCTGACAGGTCCAAGAGATTCAACAGGATGACCAATGTGGTTTTTAAAATCATAGAGCTGGAGGAAGGGGCTGTTTAGGCCAGTGAGTCTGTTCAGTGCCAAAGTAAATTAAAATTGCATTGAAATTATCTAGAAAATCAGTTTCACCCCAAAGTCTCTGGAATTGGCCTGCAACCATTGTAAAGCAACTCACCCAACAAAGAAATATTACTAACCAGCATTCATTATTTTTAATTGTGATCTTTCTGCTTCACACATATCTGTTCAGAATCATTATCAGAATTTCTATAGCTGATGTTCATCACATGCCAAACACATGTAATGGAGTAAAAAAGGGATCTTTCTAAATGTAATGCAAAGTCAGTTAAATTCATCTTAATCACATTTATCTTACCACAAGTACTCAGAGGAAATCTAGATGATCCATCTATACTTTCTTCTATTTGTCAAAATAGGGGTAAGTTCAGTCAATTGAGAGAATCACCCAAGTATTAAAGTTAGATATCCTAGGTTGTAATTCCCTTATTCTTCCTTTCCCCCCATTTTTAAGGTAGAGGCATTTGGTTGTCTGACGCTTTAGCTGTCCTCCAGGATTTCCTAAATATAATATATATTTCTTAAATATAATACATAATAGTTCAAATCGAACCATCAGAAGTTTCCTTAAAAGAGGTATGCATGCATGTTCTTGGTTAAAACATTCTGTTCCAACCATTCTGGAGGTATTAGTATTTTATTTACTGGAGCTATTGCAATTCAACAGAACTCTGAGCCCCAGAATAAGTGGCAATATTATGATACTGTTACGAGCATACTATAAGTATTCTAGCCTCAAATAGGCCTTTCCGGGTGCAAAATGAATGTCAGAACAGCCTGTTTTGAGCTTGGGATATTGCCAGTATGATCAGAATGCTGTCAGAATGTTTCCAGTAAAATTAGAACAACCTATTCTGAAATTATAGGGACGCGGTGGCGCTGCGGGTTAAACCACTGAGCTGCTGAGCTTGCCGATCGGAAGGTCGGCGGTTCGAATCTGCATGATGGGGTGAGCTCCCGTTGCTAGTCCCAGCTCCTGCCAACCTAGCAGTTCGAAAACATGCAAATGTGAGTAGATTAATAGGTGCCGCTTCGGCGGGCAGGTAACGGCGTTCCATGTAGTCATGCCGGCTACATGACCACAGAAGTGTCTACGGACAAACGCCGGCTCTTCGGCTTTGAAACGGAGATGAGCACCACCCCCTAGAGTCGGACACAACTGGACTTAATGTCAAGGGAAACCTTATTCTGAAATTAGAATAGAGTGCTTCAGAGTTTGAATATTTCAACCTTGAAATGTTTTGTACATCTCTATTACTTGAATACAGCAGACTGCAATTCCCTGAGGATTTAAACTCATTCTGAATAAATTGGTACCTCCTGACCATTTTTCTAGCATTCTGAAGTTTCAGTCCTGTCCCTTCAATCTGCTCTTCACAGTTGTGAGATGGAACAGGTATCCTCTTTTAGAGGGAAGGCTGAACCAAAATAAGAGCTGGGTAATTCTGCCTTTTACCTGTTAACAATTTTTATCTTCACTGAATTATAGAATCAGGAGGTTGGAAGAAACCACACTAGCACCACGTCCAACTCTGTGCAACTCTCTCTAGCTTCTTAGCGCCTCCCCGCACTCCAGTCGGAGAACCTACAACTTCCATTGATAGATTGTTTCACTGTTGTGGATAAGGATGTTTTTCCTTATATTTAAATGTAATCTAGGTAGCTACATTTTGTGTCCACCACTACTTGTTCAGGTTTCTATGGCATTGAAAATAGGTTCTGACCATCTTCCCTATGTCCTTGCCCTATATCAGTGATATCATGTCTAAACACTGATATCATGTCTCCCCTCGCTCTTCTTTTATCCCAACTGAACATCCCAAGTTCTTCAACTTGTCTTCATAAGGCATGTCTTCAAGACTCTAAATCATCTTTGTTTTCCTCTGGACTGTTCTAATTTGTCAGTATCTTTTTGGAAATATGGTACACAAGGCAGAGCAAAGAATAAGGACTTCATGCATCTTTGATGCAGTGCTGCTTCTAAGTAGCCCAAAAGTGTGTTAGCCCTTCTAGCAGCCATCTTACACTGTTGGTTCATGTTCTGCTTGTTGTCAGTGACCACATACAAAGTCTTCTCCATGTTGAAGAAGAAGATTTTGGTCCCTTCAGCCCAGTCTTCTAACTATTCCAGATTAGGCTGCAATCTCATTTTTGTCATTTCATGTTTTCCACAAATTAAATAAACAGTTCATCAACCCTGTTATCCAGGACATTAATAAAAATATTGAACATTGAATAATACTCACCCTAAGAGTGATCCTTGCAAAATCTAGTAGCTCCTGCTCTCCAACATAACAGAATCATCAGTGTCGACTCTGAGTGTGGTCACCCAGCCAGTTGTGAACCCACCTTACTGTAGTCCCTTCCAAACCACTCTTTAACAGCTTGTCAATGAGAGTGTTAACCTTATCAAGAACTTTGCTGAAATTGAGGTATATCCCCAGCCTACTCCTTGTCCACTAAACCTTGTCAAAGTAGATTAGATTTGTCTTACATAACCTACTTTTGACAAAAGCCATACTGATACACTAAAGCAATTTGTAGAGGGTAGGGAGAATTTGGCATATGAGTGTGTGTGTGTGTGTGTGTGTGTAGTGGGATGAGGTTAATGACAGAATCCAGGCACAGCAAAATAATGAGGAAAAGTAATTTGTATCAGGAAATAATAGAATTAAGAAGGTTTAGGAAAGGTGGGATGTCATCATTTTGAACTCCTTGGTAACATTGTGGAACAATAATAAAAGAGCATATTATAACGTGATATAATTGAAATCTTACTGTAAACATGTGAGGACTTTTTAAAGTCATTGCTTGGTTCTTTGCCTTTTAGGCCAGAGGTGCAGGCTCATCAAGCAAAATCCCGGGACAAACCAGCCTATCTCATTTCACGAACTGTGGAAACACAGACAGATTATCGGGATGGTGAAGCTCAGACAGATCCCTATAGCCCTGAATACATAGTACCTTCGGGTTCAATACCTGAATTGTTAACTCTTGCCACGCTGACTTGGGGTAAGTTTAAGAACCAATGAGTATATGAGGGACACAAGGTACAGTTTTTTCTGTAACATTGTTCAGTTCCCATGTGACATGACCTTTCATATCTTTGGCTTCCAAAGAAGAAGCAGCTTCAATTATTTATTACCAGAGCACTTAAGACTTTTCCAGTAGTGCCAGGCTGCTTACAAAGTTCACTGATTTAATTTGTGTTATGAGCTCCATCCCTATTTGCCTGTTTCCCATCCCTCCAATCATTCTCCTTTCATTGACCATTTACTAGCTGAGTAGTAAAATTTTAGAAAAATTATGGAAGCAGTAGAGATTTTAAGAAGGATCACGTCCTACTCCATTTCTGCAGTATATATGATGAGGGAGTCTTGGCCGTCTTTACCAGAACTTGGCCCCTGATGCAGAAATAAAAGTAGTCTCTGCTGCTGATCCATCGGTCTGAATGGACAGCTGGCTAAGACAGAAGAAAAGCATAGCTCCCAAAGGCTTGCATAGCTGATCTGTTGTGGAGTCTCACAAACCTGTGCCCAGGTGATCTGTGATTTTTTATTTTGTCTGTGTGTACATGTACACACACAAGATCAATTTTTCTTACCAAAATTGTGCATGCTGTCATCTGATATATGAAACTCTGTTCTACAATTAAGTCTCCTCATCAATGCATACACTTAGTCGTCTTAAGGGTAGAGACTGTCTGGTTCCCCCAGCTTGTGTTTGTGTTTTGCACCTAACCTTAAACCCTTTAAGGTGGTTAGCAACTTTTTTTTTAAGATGGCAAAGAACATGGATGAATGGTAATACGGGCTCACTTTTTGGTAATTGTTTTCATATGTTAATGGGGGTTGGAGTTATTTTTTTAATAATAATGTTTTATTAAAAGTTTTAGTTACAACAGTGAAAGATAATACAAACAAAAGAAAAAAAAAGTGCAAAAAAGCAAAAAAAAAACCCCAAACCCTAAGAAAGCAACTTCCTACCCTCATCACAAGAAGTATAAAAAATTTCATAATCTCTTTGTCTCCTCTTAATTAACAAATATACTGTAAAACTCTTCATCCCCTTACTTATCTCTTTAACTATAGGCAAATCCAACAAGTAATGTCTTCTCCAATCCAGGTGTCAGCAAAAAATTCAAACAGAGCCCTAAAACAATAATATTAATTAATATATATAAAACTGAACATTCCACATCCCAACTCTTAGTTGTAAGCAAAACCACACGTAAAAGGCATAAAGTGGTCCCGGTATCCTAGTGTAAACAAAAAACTAAAATTTAACATGACAAAGAAGAACCATTTCTCCTTCCTTCCTTCTAGAGTAACTGTAGGGGGAAAAGCCTAAACACTGTGTTAACTGTAAGCAAACCCAATACATATTTTTCCATTCCAGATGCCAACAATTCCAAAGAAAAACACCCCAAATAGCAACATATCCCATTCAAATAAACATTCTACATCTCAGCTCTTAATTATAAAATAATCCACATTTAGCAAATATAAAGTAATCCTGGTATCCTAATATAAACAAAAAACTAAAATTTAACATAAGAGCGATAATTTCTCCTTTAAAAAGAACAAGTTCACAAAACCTCCTTACTTTAAGTATAAAGACAGATACAGAGCCAATTTAAATGCTGTCAAATTAGGATACATAAAGTAACTGTAGGGGAAAAAGCTTAAACACCATGTTAAATGTAAGCAAATCCAATACATAACATTTTTCCAGTCCAGATATCAGAAAATCCAAAAAGAACTACCCAAAATAGCAACATACCCATTTTGTTGTTGTTTATTTGTCCAGTCACTTCCGACTCTGTGACTTCATGGACCAGGCCACGCCAGAGCGTCCTGTCAGTCGTCGCCACCCCCAGCTCCCCCAGGGACGAGTCCGTCACCTCTAGAATGTCATCCATCCATCTTGCCCTTGGTCGGCCCCTCTTCCTTTTGCCTTCCACTTTCCCTAGCATCAGCATCTTTTCCACCATTAATCCCATTTTAGCCCTGGTCAGATAAACTGACTTTATATTCCTTCTTTTTAGACAAAACAATCTTGCTCTTTAATCCATTCAGATGGTTGTTGATCCTTTTTTAAAAAAAATTTCAGTACTTTATACAGCCCCTTTTTTAAGTCCAGCAAAAAGAAATTGTTCCAATTGTTCTCTGGGATTGTCATTTTTCTTTCCTTTTTAATTTTTAAAGCCTCATACAATCTTTTCTTTATATCTGATGACAAAGTCTTATCCAAATTCTTATGCATGTTGTTCTCAGATTTTGTTGCATATCTTTTTCTGTAACATCTTATTCTGGGAACAAACTGTTCCCAAGAAAACACAATGTAGCTGATATAATTGATTCAAAGTCCCAGTGCAGTTCCTGGTGCAGTTCCTCAAAGATCTCTCTGAATGCCATTATACAGTAAGTTACTTGTCTTGTTACATCTCCAATATCAAAAACAATTTTTCTTTCCCACAAAAATGCATTTATTCTTTAAAATTAATTTCATAGTCTTAATATTCAAAATCCAATATTCCAATGTTTTCTGAGCCCTTAATCCATTTAAAACTTTCTATAGCCAAAACCTTGTTTTGCTTTTTGCTGTTTATTTTAAATTCTTAAATATTATAAAGATACATCTTCATTTCCTTATATTAAGGAGTGAAGGCACTCACCCGGTGTTTGCAGTCTTGTCACTTTGAAGGTGTCTAACTTCTTTGGAGTAGTAATAGGAAATTTCTGAAGGTGGTTAGCAAAGGAAGTGCAAACTTAGAGTCCTTTAAAAAGGCTCTGTTTGCAGCTGGAGCAATATGGTGAATTCCCTCATCTCCCAATTCTCCCACCCTCCAGAGACCGCTGTCTTGCAGTCTCCTCAAGCAGCACAGCCATAAGGAGAACAGCTTGGGGGATCTCATGTCCTCTCTTTGTCCAGAGAGGATCGAAGGAGCTGATCTATTCATCGGCTCCCTGTTCATGGCCGCAAACATCAGCTCCACTTTTTGCGGAGCCGTCTTCAGTCCGCCATCTTCCCCAGAAGTCTGAGAAGTGGTTGGAGTTATGAGAGAGAGGGTTTGCAGAGACAGCTGATGTTGGAGCCTGCCTGACCTATGCTGGGCTTTTTTGGTGGAGGAGATTCAAACCACACAATTTGTTTACAAACTGGCACAGCTTGGACTCCTGCTTGGGCTGTTGGCTGCAGAAAGAGAGAGCTGTGCTGGGCACCCGTTCTTGCCTTGTCTCCTATGGACTGTTATTGAGAGTGGGAGCCCAACACTTCGGCACACGATGCCAAGGACTTGCGACGATGCAGCACCCTGAGAAGGAGGGGTTTGATTCAGACTTAATATTTTGGATGACAGGAGGCCTCTGTTTGTGTGTTTTTTGGCTGCCATTTGGTAGGGGGCTAGCAACAGCAGAGACCTTGTTGCCTCAGTGTTGATGTGGATCCCTCTATGAATGTTTGGGAGAGATCTTGTCTTCCTTCCCCAGCTACATAGGAAAAGGACAGTGTGGTGACTATTTAGCAGTTGTCCTTGATACCTGTCCTTGTATAAGGGTGGCTGCCCTTCCTCTGGGTGAGAGCCAGGTGAGGGGTAGTGGGGGGAAATGGCGTTTGGATGGGTAGTGAGCTCGCCTGACCTGCCAGTGAGAGAGGCTTGGTGGGGTGGGCTCTGTGGATTGTTGTTTGTTGAAGGGAGAGGGAAGCAGTTTGTTGGATTCCTTGTGGCGCTCACAGCAAAGGCTGAAGCGCCCCCGGCTTCATTCATCCCTCCCTTGGTATGGTAGTTAGAGTATGATGATGTGGGGATCCCCTGTCTTGAGTGCTGGAGGGTAAGGGTCAACAGGTGGTGAGATCTCAGGGGGGTTGGGGCAGGTCAAAATATTCCAGTGGTGACGGGTATGGGGAGGGATGGTGGGAGGCAGGGGCAGGCCGCTCTCAGGGAACACGCTTTCAGTGCTTGGTTCCGATTTCATGCTCCAGCCCCCTGAACCCTACCCCAATACCTGGTCAGCAGGTCCTTGGAGGCCCAGGCTTTTGGGTGTTGCTGCTGAATGCCAGGTTGGCTTGCAATAAGGCCACCCTCATCTTCAACTTGATCACAGAAGAGAAAGCTGACCTGGCATGTATTATTGAAACCTGGCTCTGCCCAGAAGGGAGGGTACCCCTTTCAGAAATGTGTCCAGCTGGGTTTCAGATGTGGCATCAACCAAGGACCCAGGCAGGGCTGGGGGAGTGGCAATTGTCATACAGGAGTCCCTTACGGCTTTCAGGGGCGCTTCTCCACAGCTTACTGGATGGGAGACCCTGTTCATTAAGTTGGGCTCTAGGAATCAGTTGGAACTATTGCTGTCGTACCAGTGTAGCTGCCTCCCTGCCTGAGCACCTTAACTCCATTTCTGAGTTGGCAGTGGAGTTCCCCAGGCTTATGATTCTGGGAGACTTAAATCAGCCTTCCTTGGGAGTGGAGTCCAACATGGCTCAGGAGTTCATGGCCACCATAACAGCCATGGGCCTATCCCACATCATCCAGGGCCCAACGCAGGACAGTGGTCACACACCTGATCTAGTTTTCTTGTTGAGTAGGGGCAATGTGCGCTGGAATTGAGGGAGCCCTCTGTAGCTCCCATGTCATGGTCAGGTCACACCCTGATAACCATGGAATTTTCCCCCACCACAGGGAGGCAGGACCCATTCAAACAGTCTGCCCCAGGGACTGATAGACCCTGGGGGGTTTCAAAGGGAGCTCGGGGTTATTCCTGAGGACCTGCTGCATAGTCCGCCTGAGATGCTGGTTGTCGCCTGGAATAGGAGGGTGACTGAGGCCTTGCATTGGATCGTGCCCATGCAGCCTCTCTCCTTTTTGGGGATCCTGTCACTCTCTGTGGTATACAGAAGAGTTGAGGGAGGAGAAGTGGATTAAGAGATGCCTAGAGCACTGCTGGCAGAGAACGAAGAATGAACTTGACTGAACATGGGTAAGAGCCACTATTAAAGCCTGCCTTGTGGCAGTAGGGGCAGTGAAGCGTCAGTACTTCTCTGGCCTTTTGGTGTCTGCAGATAGCCAACCAGTGGCCCTGTTTAGGGTGACCAGAGCCCTCTTGGGTAGAGGGGACTCTGGGATAAATCTTCAGGGCCGCATTGAGGAGTTTGCAGAGCATCTCTTGGACAAAATCACTCAGATTCGTTCCCAGCTGGACGCAGCCTTGGTGCAGGTTCTTTGGAGGTGCCTGGAGCACAGTCCTACCATTTTATCTGGGAGAGCTTTGAACCTGTTGGGCCTGAGGAAGCAGATACGGTCCTTATGACTATGATCTCGGCCACCTGCTGATTAGATCCATGTCCTTCCTGGTTGGCAGAAGCTTCCAGGGAGGCATGTTGTTGGGTTTCTGCAGTGGTATTTTTCTTTGAGAGAGGGGATGATGCCAGCACCCCCTAAAGAGGCATTGGTCCACCCTCTCCTCAAGAAGCCACCATTGGACCCAACCGTTCTGGACAATTTTTGAGAAGGTGGTTGCACAACAGCTTCAGAGGATCCTGGATGAAGCATATTGTCTGGACTCCTTTCAGGTTTCAGGCCTGAGTATGGGTGGGACTGAGATAGCATTGGTCATGCTTTTTGATGACTTTTGGCAAGAGCAGGATGGGAGTAGTGTGTCCATCCTTGACCTCTCAGCAGCTTTTGAAATCAACCACCATGGTATCCTTTTGGGCTGGCTGTGGGGGTTGGGAGTGGGCAACACTGTATTGAGCTGGTTCTTTTCCTTCCTCAGTGGCCAGTTTCAGTCAGTATTGATTGGGGGTGAGAGGTCCCGCCCTTCACCCCTAAATTGTAGAGTGCCACAGGGTTTGGTACTCTCTCTGCTCCTTTTTAACATCTACATGAAGCCACTGGGTGCTGTCATTCATAGCCATGGGGTGAGGTATCGTCAGTATGTTGATGATACCCAGCTATATATCTCCGCCCCTGGTGAAGTAAGCGATGCTGCCAACATCCTGTCTCAGTGCCTGAAGGCTGTAGGGGTTTGGATGGGGAACAACAGGCTTTGGCTCAACCCTGACAAGACTGAGTGGCTTTGGGTTTTGGGACCACCTGGATCTAGGAATTTACCATCTTTGGTGTTGCATGTCCCCAAATAGACCTGGTGCGCAACCTGGGGTCCTTCTGGACTCACAACACCTGCTGGCAGTCGTGGCTAAGAGGGCCTTTGCACAGCTTCGCCATTTTTGGATCAGGAAGCTCTACGCTCAGTCACTCATGCCCTGATGACCTCCCGTATGGATTATTGTAATGCACTCTATATGGGGCTGCCCTTGAAGAGTATTTGGAAGCTTCAGTTAGTGCAAAATGCAGTGGCGCGGGCAGTTATATGCACACCTAGATCTGCGCATGTTATACCTCTGCTCCGCAAGCTGCATTGATTACCAGTTTGCTTCTGGGTCCAATTCAAGGTGCTGATAATAACCTTTAAAGCCCTACATGGCATGGGGGCAGGGTTATGTGAGGGACCACCTCTCCCCAGTGACATCTACCCATCCCATCAGGTCCAGCAAAAGAGGCTTGTTGTAGGTTCCATCCACTAGAGAGTGTCATCCGGTGGGACCCAGGAGGAGGTTCCTTTGCTGCTGCTGCACCCACCCTATGAAACATCATTCCCCCAGGATCAGGCTTGCCCTGACCTTGCCTGCCTTCCAGATGGCTTTGCCATCTGACCTAGGGATCAGAGAGTGGTGTGGAGTCCATAAAATAGCTGTAGGTTCTTGAATGGCTGTGTTCTCCCAGTGATTGTACCATATAGCTTTTAATTGTTTTAATTGTTTTTAATGTTTGTATTCTTTGTATGGCTGTTTTATTTTTTTTGGTACTATTTATGTTTTAATTGTAAGCCACCCAGTGTCATGAATGTGAGATGGGTGGCTATATAAATTGAATAAATAAACTAATAAACAAACAAATTTTCCATGAAGGAGCCATGGGACTGACCTTCATTCTAAATCTCTTACTAGTGGTGAGTAGTGGGGCCAGTTGCTCTGTTTGAGAATTTGGAGAAAGAGGCACCACTTGTCTCCTGACAAAACTTCTTTTTCAGTCAGTTTTACTGCCCAAGCTGATGAGTGAAGAGTGAAATGCTATTGTACCATCCCAGTCCTGTGAAATTTTTTAGTGAAAGCTCTTGGGGAGAGGGGACATTGCATACTGTACACGTGCTGCAAGTTCCTATTTCAGGCAATTATGCTGCTTCCTGATGAAATCTAAGGGAATATGAAACTGTAGTGCCCTCCCAATTGTGATGCAACTATCTAGAGACTTAACAACTGCTGACGATTTGATATTCCATTCACTGCGTTCTGATTTACAAGCAGGAAATAGAAGAAAATTAAACTGCAATAATCTCCACTCTCCATCTGGTTCAGCTCTAACAGTAGAAGAGTGTTACAGATTTTAGCTATCCTGGATAGTCCCTGTTTGTAAATTTCAGATTAATTCTAAAATAAGGAAGTATGGCTTTTTCTGCCTGAGGACCATACCCAAATGGCATCTCCAAAAAGAAGGCAAGGATAGGATAAAGAAATTAGGGGATCTTATTTCACTTAATCATGTTATTAAAATATTATTGTAAACAGTATTACTGTTGTGTGCAACTCCTCTGTAGAAATTCTCCATAGAGCAAAGTGAAGCAGCAATGAAATGTAATTCCCCTTCTGCAGTCTGTACTACTCATATCTAGAGTTGAATGGTCAACTGGGTAAAAAAATTGCTTTTCTCCTCCAGTACACTTAATTTCCAGATTATCCGACTTGCCCTTGTAATCTATGGAAAATCTGATTTGCCCATGTAATCTATAGAAAAAATTCTATATAGTGATTGAGATCTTGAAAAAGACTGAGTACCATCACAAAAGTGGAATCTGCTGCAGCTCTCCAGAGTCATAAAAGTAGGCTCAGCTACTATTAAAGGGCTTGCAGCAACTCTTTACTGGAGCCCAACTGGTGAATCTACTGCCAAGCTCTTTTTTTTCAGTCCAGCCAAGTGCAGAGCTCCGCGACAAAATTGTTATACCTTATTAAAAGTAGCTTGGATGAAGAGATGATGAAAATGTTACCAAATCTGCAGGTGACACTAAGATAGATGGTATGCCTTTTATGTTAGAAGAAAAAACAAAATCCAAAATGTAATTGGTTAGCGAGAAGTAGACAAAGTTACCACATGGAACAAAAAAATGCAGAGGTATAAGTTGCTTGGTAATGATATGTATGAAAAAGTTCTTAGAATTGTAGTTGTTCTCCAGCTAAATATTAAGTCAGCGGTATGATGTGATTTCAAGCAATCATCCAAATAATGTTTCCAGTTCTGGGCATTTTAAGAACAATTTTAGAAAATTTTGTTTCTTTACACTTTAAGAACAATTCAGGAAAAAAATGGATCAGGGCAATAATCTCAATCAAAGGCCAGAAAACTAAGTCCAATGAAGAAAGATTGAAGGAGCTAGGTGGGTTTAGTGTTGAGAAAATATGACTGAGGTGGATATGATGACACCTTTCAAATACCCAAAAAGATGCATATTAGAAGCAGGTCAAGATTTAGAAAACAAAAAGAGGTCTAACAAGAGTGATCAGCAGAGTAAAACTTACCAAGAGAGTCTAAAGAACTGGGTTTATTTAATTTTAAGAAAGATCACTGGAGGAGGGATATGATAGCACTTTTCAAATATGAGTAGGGCATAACATAATGATTTTGTGTTATAGGAAGGCAGATTCCAGTTTAATATTATGAAAAACTTACTAACAATAAGAAGTGTTTGACAGGGGAATGACTTACCAAATTAATTATAATAAATGGGTGGATGCTTTACTTTGGATGCTTGCACTGAGGAAGGGATTAGATACGATGACCTAAAATGGCCCCTTCTGATTATTTATTTTTCAAGGGGTAACTTCAGCTTTAATAGAATTTTGCATTACACTAGAATTTAAAATAATGCTTTTATTCGTACACCTCAAAATATTGTGTTCTGGGCCTTCTACTTGTTGTTTGTTTCCTGTTCTTTCAAGGTCATGGCCTTCCAGCAACTCAGGCAGAAGTGGAGGTAATTGAACGAGCCCGAGAGAAACGTGCCTGGGAGGCCACCCTTCCACCACTGAATGATGCTGCGCACATTGCAAAACGGAGGAAAATGATGGAGGAAATGGAAAGAAAAGAGTGGGCCTTCCGGGAGGAAGAAATAGAAGAGTAGGCAGTTTTTATCTACCTATGTTCTTACTCTGGTCCTTTGGAATCTGCAGACCTGGTAATGGGACAAGTAGCATCCAGAGGGAAAACTGTGTGCTATCTGAATACTTCTTTGCCCCAGCACTTCACTCAGTTCAACTCATGTACATGCTCAGCATACTGTACATCTGATTTCTTGGGTTTCTGATGGCCGCTTGTGGTTCCTCGGCTATATTCCACTAAACTGAAACACTAATATATAATCAAAATAAAATATCTATAAGACAATACTTGATTATATCAGTGAAGATTTTATAATATGTGTAAGCTTCTGAGTTTCTTAAAATTCTTCAAGCTAAACAAAAGGAAGAAAGGAAATTTTGGCTGGTTATGAGCTCTCCATATACAGTTGCGTTCTTAAATGCAATAAGCAATGGGTAATGCAGTTTACATGTTATCAATGCATTGTGGTAGAATATGGTGTCACCTTACAACAAGAGCATTCTCTAACAGTGTTTGGAGGCACACAAGCCTTTGCTTTTTTTCAGCTCCAATTTTTAAATACAAATTTCAGCAACTAAAATCCACATGGTTTTCAATCTATGTGAAGTTACTATTTCTGTTGGCTGGGCGGGTGTGGGCGTGCCTCTGAGTCAGTTTTTGTTTCTTGGCAACTCCCTGGACAGGTCCCTGCAGCTTTCTTGGCAAGGCTTTTCAAAAGTGGTTTGCCCTTGCCTCCTTCCTAGGGCTGAGAGGGAGTGACTGGCCCAAGGTCCGCCAGCTGGCTTTGTGCCTAAGGTGGGACAAGAACTCCTGGTCTCCTGGTTTCTAGCCCGGTGCCTTGACCACTGCACCACACTGGCTCTGGTATTTCTCTTGGCTGCTGGAAACAGAAATCAGCTTGGTAGTCTTTATACTGTATTTGTAGGCCTAAAAATTAATGTGTTAGCTAGTATGAGTCAAAACCAGTAATGATCATGGAAGGTCCTCTTTTTCAAATACACTATTCACTGCTGAGATTGTATATTATGCTGTAATATAAAAATTCATAGGATTAGACCCTTAGCATAAGAGAGATTCACATCAATCTATATGCAGTCTACCTATTATGCATTATCCTGTCAGGCATTTAATGATATGCCCTTGGGTTCTGCAGTCCCAGAAAACCAGTTTTTAAAGTTTTTGGCAATCATGGTTGGTGTACTACAGTACTCTGGCCATTTGTTGTAGCCATCTAAAATACGATCTACATGAAATTTATTTATTTATCTATCTATCTATCTATCTATCTATCTATCTATTTATCTATCTATCTATCTATCTATCTATCTATTTATTTATTTATTTATTTATTTATTTATTTATTTTTCAGATTTCTGTCACCGCCCATCTCCCCCCACAAAGGGGACTCTGTATACCTTTCATTAAGCAGAGCAAGCTTTCAAAGTGTTTTTGCCGTGAAGGTGCTTTAGAAAGAGGTTGTCCTGTATAAACAGAGATAACAAGAGATAATCCTTCTGTAAGGTCATAGCCAGTGACAGGCTCTTCATAGTCAATGGATTGTATGTGGATTGGTAGGTCATAGGCTATGCAGGTGATTATAAGAAGGGTTTGATTCAAACATTCATATGACATGGAATGAAATATGGAGCATACCCCTGTAGTTGTAACAAGAATGCAGCTGGTACAAGCAAGTGGCAGTTTTGTTCACATTAGTCCTGTGTGAACCCTTGGAGGGCATTTCACTTGGAGTCTTTGATATGGCTGTGCAAAGTAAAGCAGTGCCTCACTTCTAAGCACCAGAGTAGAGCCACTGGGGTGTGTTAAAACCACCTTGCTGGCTTTTCATGATAATCTGTACAGAAGACATTTCCACTGAAGCAAAGCAACCAAGCAAATCTGCCTGCCTTGATACTTGTTTGTGGAAAGCCTTGTTTCTATGTATCCTTTTGGCAGTTCTCTCCAAAATCAGAATCAAAGCAGTTTAGCACAGGCCTAATGCATGTAAGTATGCTACAACTTCTTAATTATGAAAGGAGCTATCTTTATTGATTGCTTACACTATTTCATTAGTACACTTTCAAATAAAGTTAATTCCTCTTGAGAATCAACTTTATATCTTCTACATAAAGAACTCTGGGTATACTTTTTTACAGAAAAGGGGTATAAAATATATTTATAACAAATGGACATATATTTGCTTTTTTAAAGACTGCAAGAAGTGAGATTAAAGCTTCTAAAGGCCTTGTTGATGAAACGGGAAGAGAAGCGCAATGAATTAAATGTCAGTTGCTTAGATACACACTGGTTTAATCTCATGCGAGAAAAAGAAAAGAAAGTGAAAAGGATCCAGCATGAACACATAAAAGGTATGGAGGAAAAATACTATATAGTAAACATACTCTCAAGAGAGATGAGACTCTTAGCTTGTTCAAAAGCTTGCTCAGATACAGAAAGAGAAAAAAAATCACATCACTGAATAATTGACAGAGAACAGGCTGCTTCCATCTCTGGTAATAAGAGCCTTGTTTGCAAGCATATTCCTTTGTCCTTTTGTTAGTCTTCATAGCATTACTGTATAGTTGAAAAGAGCCTGAGCACCTACAAAACCAATGAACCTTCCAAAACAAAATGAGGTTCCTCTTCATAAAGGATCCAAGATGACATCACAATGTTGAATGTTGAACACAACATCTTCAGCAATTAGCTGAATCCCTTAATTTCTGTCTGAAAAGATGCATAGATGCCCAGTATCCACAAAACAATCCCTGATTAGTATCCACAAAATAATTCCTAATTCCTGATCATAATTTTGAACTTATAGAAATATGATTGTGGATGCCAAGATCTTTTTTCACTGGCAAAAAGTCAGAAAATCTTAAAATCTACAAATGCTGCATGTCAGAGACATTTTGTTTGTTTGTTTCTGAGACTATTCTTCAACTAAATAGTATAACACTAGGTACATGGTAGAATGTCCATCTTCAGAGCCAGCTTCTTCTGCCAACTCAGAACCAAATTAGTCTAAAACTTCCAGTATAGATGTCTAGCATAGATAATATTGCTAACCCCTAAAAGTCTGAAAGGACAATAATTGGTTAAAGCTGTCAGGCTACCCTTTGGCCATCATGAGATGATTCAAGCTTCAGAGAATTGGTGCAACACAACATAACATCTTTATGGTAATTCATGAACAGTAACCATTACAGTTGACACTATTTGTAATTGCCTGTTTATATTCTCCACATTCATGCTCTGAAAACTGTGGCTACTAACAAAAATGCAACAAGATCTTTCAGTATGCCATTCTGAACAAATGGAAATAGCAATAGCCAAATCCCAGTCTTCAAGAATATGAACAGGTCAACTGATGTATTTAAAAACTGGTATAATTTTATCTGCAATTCCTTTACAGCAATCAGAAGGCTAATAGCCAAGGGAAAAAATGTGGAGGGAAAACTGGAGAGAAGAAATGTAATTAAGGACTACACTGAATATGAATCACAGCCTTATGCTCCTTTATCAAGAATTGGTTACTTTCCAGATAATCATGCAGATCGTTACATAGTGAAAAATCCCTTTCTCAACACTTACAAAGGTGAGTCATCTTAAGGAAATCTTCAAACACATTCATTCATTCAGAACCACTGGGTCCTACACCAAGCTGCCAATGTGGGAAGTCAGATTAATATGCATTCTATGCATTAGTTGGGTTCCTTTTGGAAGGGATGTTTTCTCTCCACTGAAACCAATAGATATTCTCTTATGGATGAGGAAACTCCATTTGTGAAAGGGCCACCTTGGACAAAAGAGATTAGTTCTCTTATATCAACATTAAAACCTACCTTCTACTCCCACTGTTCACCTTCTGTTTTTCCTAGGATTACTTGAACTAGAAGCATTTCTTCCTGATTCTGTTACACAGCCCAGAACTGAAGCTCCAAAACCCAAACGCTTAACCACAAAAGATGGATTCACTAAACGGTCTGCTAGACTAGAGATGGAATTGGCACAGGTTTACCAGGTATTTTACTTCATGTGAGGCCATTTCAACTTTTGGTGCATGGCATCTGTGATAACTGTGGTCTATTTGGTTTTGGAAATGTGACTTGAGTTGTAGGCAAGAAAAAGTACAGACTCAAAAAATGCTGAATTGTTATTTATTGCTAGTTTTCAGAGTTATATTGTCTCCTGCTTTCACTCCATTTTCATTTCTGTTTCATATGGTGCTTAAAAAAGAGAAAGAATTAAGTATTATCTTATTTTCCCCACTTTCTCTCTCCCCTCTCCAAATTCCTTTTTATTAGATTGTAACAATGAAGGAAATTTCAAGGATCAGAAATGTTAAATGTTTTCTATAACTGCAATAAAATGTATGAACAAAGTGCATGGTAAATAAGAAAATGGAAATTGAGATGTGATGTGATGTGATGTGATGTGATGTGATGTGATGTGATGTGATGTGATGTGATGTGATGTGATGTGATGGTGTTCTGAGCTTATTAAGCTTTTTTTAATGTAGGGGGCAATTAGCCATGGGCTACTTTTTGATACCATACTACTTTTCCAGATACTGCAAGACAGGAAATATCGCATTAAGGAGCCACGCAAGCCACTACGTTTCCTTCAGAAGTTATCAAAGGTTGTTGGTCACCCTCCCACTCCGGAATTGGAAATAGCTTCACTAGTAGGTGTAGTTTTAATTGTTTGTAAGAGCTTGGCGTAGTTCTAAAACATTTCTAGTTGGAAGCTATTAGAGCAGAAGGATGCAGGTAGATGATATCATCAGCAAGTTTCAATCAGGCATAAAATCAGACTGACAAGGAAGAATTAAAGACAAATGGCAAAGGTGAAGCAATAGGGGGCCAGCAGTACATGAAAGATTAAAGGCAAACAAAGGTCACAACCTGAAAAGATGGCAGCAGTAAGTAGGAGGAAGGAAGCTGGAGAGTAGGCATTTCTCATGCCATAGAGAGGATGCTCAAACCAAAAAAGCTGGCTTAGTCCTTGGTCCCCTTGGTTCAAAGGGGAGTCCTAGCCCACCAAGAGTTACAGATTTTATAATGCCAAAATCAGTGGGCTTCTGAATGAAATCTACCTTGTTATATTTACGCTTTTTTATTGCTGCCTCTTTTTCTTCCCAATCTCTGGATTTCCCCCACCCAGATCACTTATTGCTATACTTCTTATTTCTGATTCTCCTTTAATTTTAATTCTAACATGTAGTTCCCACAGATAATATTAAGCTCACCATTTTTATTGTTAGCAGTCACTAATAGGCTAATAGTTTGGGGTAATTTCAGCAACCAAATCCAAATTAAAGCCCAAACAGGAGGTTATCTCACTCCTTATGGAGTCTTTTGTTTAACAAGAGCTCTTCATAATTGGATCTGAGTGAACCTTCTTCTCTGTCCTCCAGTGCTTCCCACTGCTCTGATAGTTCTTCACCACTGCAGTCTTACATAGTATATTTATTGGTGATAGAAAAGCCTGCAACTCACTTATCAACATTTCTGTTCAGTAACAAACTGGGTTAATTCTGTTGGGACCACACCCTATGGTTTATTCAACAGACTTATGTATTTCTGAAGTCCATAACAAAACTATAATTAATAAGCAATCAGTAGAATTTATTTTAAAATATGCAAGGCTAATGACTTACAAAGCAATCAGATAATCAGTTATTAGTCAATACTTACAACTAAGAGGGATCTTAAGCAGTTAACAGCCTAAAGGCTACACAAAAATCTTGGACAGCAATGATCAGGAAATATATAGAGACAAGTAGATACAGCAAGTTTAAGAAAAAGAAGAAGTGGCATTTGTAGATGATGGGTTCATGGGAGAAATGTAAGAACAAGGACATAACAAAAAAAGTTATTTATTTCTGGATCACTCAGGAAAAAAATGAAAATGAATTACTTGCCCTTGTTTGCTCACTTGTGTGATGGAAGCTGGCTTGGTTTATTTTGGAGAAAGAAGCAGGGACCAGGGAAAAGTTGCTCTGTTCTCCTCTGACTTACTGGAACACTAAGGGCTTTTTTGTTCTTTCCTTTGGGAATTTTGCAAATAAAAGAAAGCAAAACCAAGCTTTTACTTCAGGAAATCAGTAATACTTTCCAAACAGGAAAAGAAGAAATGGAAAAATATGCTTTTTCTTTCTCCCCCGTAGACTGAAGAGAGAGGAAGAATAAAGAGATTCTTTAGCACAATGAGCACTGAGAAACCAGATCTTTTAATTATTATCTTAACCAAAAGGATGTACTGAAGCAATCAGGTTTGCCATCTTCCTTAGGACGCGATAAGCTATGAAGAGTAGAATTATGGATTAGTCCAATGTCAAGGTTTAGTCTGTTCATTCACATTCAACATGGGAAAAATAAGAACATGTATAGGAATTGTGTCTATGTAGATCAAGCACCAGAGAGTATTGAATGGATAAGGAAAAGCTGTATTTAGAAAGAGATCCTATAAAACTAAAATTGCAAAAACAGTGGTTAAAGGCTTCATTTGCCAAAAGGATTCCAGGCTCCATCCTTTGTTTACCAGAAGGACTCCACAGTGAGTCACTAGCTTATCACAAGATAGCTGCTGTCATCGTTTTACCAACAATTAAGGGTGTAGAAATGGAGAGGTGGCGATATGTTTGCACAGCTATGGAGTCATATCTTTGCTTAGACAGGTCAGCCTTCAGCTTCCTTACACATCATTTTACTCCCTATTACAGCCAGTTTTTTTGCTGAGGGCACCTTGCTTCTCTACTGGTGAGGGTCTCTTTTCAAGCCATCCTGCCTGTCTGCCAGCCCTCTTCTACTAGCACACCAGGGAGCCAGCTGTCCCTGGCTGGTGAGCTGTTTGCTGCACCCAGCATGTCTGGCCTTGTGATTTAACTGGAGCATTGAGGCAGAACAGACATTGAGCCAAGTAGGAGTGCAGTTAGGGAAGGGGCAGCAAATCAGCAAACAGCGTGGCTTACTAGAACCTTGTTTTGACTTACTAGAGCATCTGGAAGTTGTCTGGCTCACAACTCCTCCTGTCCTGCTTCTTTAATTTATTACTCTTAATTTTATTACTTTTCTTTGTGCCATTATTGTTTGTATTTCCCACCTTCATTTGGGCACACTAATTCCTTCTCTCCATATCTTACAGCAGTAAGAATCAGTGTATTAAAATGGGCACCCATACTGTCGCCAGAAACAGTGAACAAATCTCTTAATGAAGTGTACCAACTAATTTACCCAGAGTCAGACAGGGCACAGTGTTCGAAAATAGTTGCCCTAACCTTTTGCCATCTTTCCCAAGCATTTGGAGATAATCTAATGACACTTATTCCTTATGAGAAAGCAGTTAGGACAAATGCTTTTGTTGTCTTTTGCAGATAGATGAAGAGAGAGAATTGGCTACAATTACACTGCAGAAATTAATACGAGGCAGAGCTATCCAAAACATGGTAAGCTTTGGTATTTGGCATCCAATAACCTGATGGCAGATCCTGTCACTGTTTGCTCCTGTCTCCCAACTGTTTATACTAAACCATTTTAACAGTAAAAAATCCACATCTGTACCCTAACCCATATGAATCATGTCCCTTCAATTTTTTTTGAAGGCACAGTAAACTGTAGTGGGATGTTTAGGTCAACTAAGATATCTCACAACGCCCTATCTTGTATATCTCCCAACCTCCCACAAGAGGAGCTGTGTAAGAACATTTTTCAATCCCCTACAAATGCACTGCAGCAACCCAGAACACCAGAAAAAGGAAACAGACCACCAATACAACATCTTCCAACTAAATGGATACCCACACAACTGTATCAAAAAGTGCCTGACCACTCAACCCAGCACAGCACAACCAGCACAAGCTATGAAAAGGATAAAACTACCATACTTCAAAAACGTCTCAGAAACAACCAACAGACTATTTACAAACCACACAGCACCACCATGGTACACAAACCACCGAAAGTCCTCCAAAACTTCTTAAGTAGCCCAGGAAGAAAAAACAGGAGTCATCTACAACATACAGTGTGACAGCCACTATGTAGGGCACACAGGCAGAAGACGAGCAGAGTGTATCCGTGAACACCAACTAGCAGTCAGAAGACACAATGAAAACTCCTTAATCTAACAACACATGGACAGACTCAACCGCAGTTTCAGCTGGGAAACTGTGAGGATCCTAGACCAAGCTAAATCCAAAAACGCCAGAGAATTCCTGGAAGCCTGGCACTCAGACCAAGCAGCCATCAACAGACACGTAGGGGTAAACAACATTTACATACCATTCAAAAGAGACACTAAGAAAGCTAAGAAGGAAGCAAAAAGACCTGAACACATTCTCTCCAGCAGCCAACACCCAGATAAGCAGGGGTTGACACCAGACAAACAATCAAGCAGAAAACAACAGTCTAATCAAGGAACTACCAAGGAGGAAGCCACAGCCCTACCAACACTGGCAGGGCAAGCTGCTGTATATAAACAGGCAGCAAACCCCACACTCACTAGCACTGATGATGTTACCTAGTCAGGCAATGAAACATGTGCAAGCAAACAACCAAGCTCAGACAGCACCCAGAGAGCACCAAGGATTCCATAGTTCAACCCTGAGCTACAGATACTTTCTTCTATTGGAACTATATCTTATATTAACCAGTATTCAAATTCTAAACTGGGTCCAAACTTACAAAAGTACAGAAGGAAATAACGATTTAACATTGTTAGTCTATTTTGATTCCTTTCTCTTCTGAATTCCAAACTATTGCCTAAGGAGCAAAGAAGCAGGTATAAATGTTTTTTTGGTTCCGTTATCATGACAAACCTTAGTTTGTTGTTTATTCGTTCAGTTGCTTCCGACTCTTCGTGACTTCATGGACCAGCCCACGCCAGAGCTTCCTGTCGGTCGGCAACACCCCCAGCTCCCCCAGGGACGAGTCCGTCACCTCTAGAACGTCATCCATCCGTCTTGCCCTTGGTCGGCCCCTCTTCCTTTTGCCCTCCACTCTCCCTAGCATAAACCTTAGTTACTGTGCAATACTTTCAGATTTTGATTTCTGATCATGGTTTGTTGGTCAGTAACATTCTCTGGTTTATCCACAATAAGCTTGAATAGATTTTGTGAAGGAGATAGTTTTGGAATGAAATAAAGTAGTTTTGGAGACAGAAACAAATATAAAAGCAACAATTGGAAACTATTTCTGTGAGAAGAAAAAGTAAGGTAATGAGATAGGTAATTAGAAAGCCATTGGAGCTGTCTGGTAAGATTACACCTAGGACAAAAAGAAGATAAAAAGGGGGAAATATAGTACAATCACAGAAAGGTAGCCTGAATGCAGAAGGCTAATTTTAGGAAAATTAAGAAGACTTGCAAGGATGGTTAAATAACAAAGTCTTTGGCTAAATAGGAAGTTCAAGGAAGGAGTAGGTTAGCATTCAACCTGGAAAACATGATTTAAGGAAACTGATTAGAGAATATCTAGCCATTCTGAAGGAGTTCAAGTTCCCAGAGCTTAAATGAATTACAATCCAGCAAAGTGAAGGAGCTTGCAGGGGTTAGTCCAGGACTTTTTAGCCCAGGACTTTGAAAATGCAAGGTGTCAGAAATGAAATATTATTCCCATCTTCAAGAAAACTGAAAGCTATAGATTGTCAATCTGACATCAATAGTTGTAACAGATGATTAAATTAATTTTATAATGTTCACTGAATTATAACATAACAATAACTAGTAGTCAACAACAGACTGTTCATTCTAGGTTAGTCATGTGTGAGATTAAACAGAATATGAGAATGCTACGGATATAGTGTATCTTGGTTTCAATAAAACATGTCTCAGACAACATGATTATCAGGGTACCAACTTTGGGTAAGACAGAATTTTTTATTCAAAGAATCCAGACAATATCAGTATTCCCTTATTCACTCAATGGTATTACAGGTAGTCCTCTCTTAACAACCACTCGTTTAGTGACAGTTCGAACTTCACGACAGTGCTGGAAAAAAGTTACTTGTGGCCGGTCCTCACCCTTATGAGTGTCACAGCGTCCCCCAGTCACGTGATCACAATTTGGGTGCTTGGCAACCAGTTTGCATTTATGACTGTTGCAGTGTCCCGCGGTCGCGTGATCGCCATTTTCAACCTTCCTGGACAGCTTCTGGCAAGCAAAACCAATGGGGGACCATGTGATTCACTTAATGACCGCCGCAAAAAAGGTGGTAAAATCGGGTCAGATTCGCTTAATGACTGCTTTGCTTAGCAACCAAAATTCCAGTCCCTATTGTGGTACCTGTATTTTTGTTAGTTCATGTTTATATGTGTAAATAGAGCAGTATAAGAGGGTTTAATAAGATGCATTCCATCGCATGCAGACAGTCTGCAGGCTATAGGAGCATATAATTTAGGATGTCCAAAGCTATTTCAGGATGCAGAAGACTTCGGGCCTGTTAATGCTCTCTCAGCTCAATTCCCAAAGCAATCCAAAAGTACAACTTATTCCTACAGGATTGTTGTGGGAATAAACCAAAGAGAATTCCATAGTAAGCAGACTTGAGCTTGTGGGGAAAAGGTAGGCTATAAATCTAAATAAATAAATTCAGCAAACAAACCTGACCACCTCTTGTTTCCACACAAGTGGAGGTAGTCCTTGCTTGGCAACCACAATTGGGACCAGCAACTCTGTTGCTAAGCACCATAGCTGCTAAGCATAAAATCACATGACTGTGATGGGCTTACAGCCTCACTTCCCCTTTGGTCATTAAGCAAAGCACCATGGTCACTAAGTGAAACGATTTTACTTCTGCCTTCTCTGTTAACTCTGCTTGTCGCAAGCCGGTTGTGAAGCGCACAAATGGCAGTCATGTGACTGCGGGGTGCTACGACGGTCGTAAATGTGAGGATTGGCTGTAAAGCTTTTTTTTTATACCATCGTAACTTTGAACGATTGCTAAACAAGGCAATTGGTAAACAAGGGCTACCAGTATGCTTTCCCCACTTCTTGGGTATAGATAAATTATGTCTGTTGTTTCAGAGCTTAATTCTTTACATATATGAATTCCTTGTTGAAGGATCTGCCCAGTAGTCAGAAATGAGAAAAACAGTCATTTGTTGTCATTGGTTTCTTTTCTTTCCAGCTCGTAAGTTATAATACAATGGAAAATATGTATTTCCATCAGTTCCTGGGGATGCTTAAGTACTAGTCACATACTGCATGAGCAGTTCAAACCCCCTGTGACCAACTTATTCTGCATCTTTCATTCATTCTATTTTTGCTTCTACCAGTGTCACAGCTGCAAAATTGAAGAAGTAAGGCTTCCATGGGGGTTGAGGGAAGGTGCCCAAGGCTACTCTTCTGAGGCTAGACGCTATCTATCCTATGCGTCCTGAGATAGAATAGGAACTGTAAGAATAAGCTGCTGCATTTTATATATTTATATGTGTTTTATTGTCATTACCTCTGTGCATATGTTATAAAACCTTTCATTATGAACATTTTTAAAAGACGTTGAAAAACAAATTTGGAAGATATCATTTACTGTGACTGTATCTTAAGTCAATCATATCCTTGGATTTCCCGACTTTAAAAACAGATGTTTGAAGGAAAGGAAAAGCGTCTAGAATTGATTCGTGAGTTACGCACCACTCATGCGCTCCAGGAGGATGGACAGTTGTTGAAGAAGGCTGAAAAACAAGTGACTTTGGCCTTACAACGGCAGCGGGATTTGCACGAACACAAGGTTGGCTGTAAATGGAGGGCATTTCCTCTATATTAAACTATTTTGCAAAATATGTGTAACAGAAGCTGAAGATGGCAATGTCTGACCATCTGGGGGAGGAATGCAATATTCAGGGCAAAGTTTTCAACCAGTTTCAGTCCTTGGTGTTAGAATATTTAGAAGGCTGTGATGAGTGTTAGGGAAGTTCATTCCTATGGCTCTTCGACCTATAATTTTATGGCCTTGGCAAGTCATTTGTTCAGTTCAGTCCAACATCAGGACTGAAATGCTAAAAATTAGTAAAAATACTGATGTTCTTCCTCAAGTGTTGTCATGTGAATGGAAACGCTAACGCCTACGAAACACTTGTAAAAACTATAACTAAAACTAAACGAACAGATTAAAATGGCAGAATGAAGCTAGTATTCAAGCACCTCAGAATCAGTCCCCAATTATTTTTCTTCGTAGTGGCCCAGCTGGGTTGGCAGTGGTTCCTGATTATTACAGAATATAGAGCACTGATTATCAAGTTCCATACGTTGTACCTACTGTCAATAGGCATATTATTCAGCTCCTCTGAGGAAATTGTTGTATGTGAAAATACGTTACGACCTATATTGTTCAAGAAAGCCAGGCTATTTTCATGACATCGGAAATAACATAACCAATCTTTCAGTCCCACCTCAGGGCTGGAGTCTGAGGTCAGATTCTTGGCTTGGAGATCAGCCTCATTAAAGAAGATGTCGATGGATTTGTGGCTCACGTTTTAGTATAATGAAAGTCTTTTTTTAAAAAACATTAGTCCTGAAAGGCAGATAAAATTGTTGAAATGATAAACACATGAAATAGAGAAAAAAAAGGAAATATTCCTATACTCCCCGTAGATGTCTCTCATGGAAAAGCATTTGGCTCGTGTGGAAGGGAGAGTCCTTGCAAATATGTTGGATTTCCTCTCGAAAGAACTAATTCGACTACAGGAAGAGCGGAGGATCCATGCCTTTGCTATGTTAGCAGAAAGGCAGCGCCGATTGCGGGAAGCAGAGGAGAGTGGACGTCGTCAGGTGGAGGAAAGGCGCAGACGTGAAGAGGATGAGATCTTTAGGCAGGCAAGTGTGGGAAATGCTGTTAAGTAAGCTCAAGGGGGCTTAGGCTAGGTCCTGGCACAACTGCATTTGTTCAGATTAGCTCAACCATATGTCATAGACCTGTGCCCCGTATGTGCAGAGGTACTGTTTTTGTGAGGAAGAAGGCAAGGAGGGAGTCAGACTGCTGTGAGAGTGGACATAGCTTACAATTGAAGCAGTACTGTATTATCATCTTCATCTCATATTCTGTTTTCCATTAGATGCTTCTTTAGCATACCATTGGCAGTTTAAATCTGGACCATTCTCTGCAGTGACACAGAGAGGCTGAGTAAAGTAAAATTACTTATTTACCAAAGACCAACAGGAAGCATTGCGTCAGTGAGATCAATAAGGAGGATTTGCAGGTAGTCCTTGACTTACAACCACAATTGGGACCAGAACTTTGGTTGCTAAGTGATGTGGTCATTAAGTGAGGCATCACATGACTGCGCCCGATTTTACAACCTTTTTTGCCTTGGTTGTTAAGTGAATCACATGGTCATTAAGTGAATTCGGCTTCCCCCATTGATTTTGCTTGTCGGGAGCCGGCTGGGAAGGTAGCAAATGACAATCATGTGACCCCAGGATGCTGCAACCGTCATAAATACATGCTGGTTGCCAAGTGCCTGAATTTTAATCATATGACCGTGGGGACACGGCAGTGGTCATAAGTGTGAGGATTGGTCGTAAGTCACTTTTTTCAGCACCGTCATAATTTTGAACAGATGGTCGTAAATCAAGGTCTACCTGTATTTCATTTAGAGACATAGGAGTTGTAAAAAAGGTTAGTACTGAATGGGGGCCATCTGGGAAGACCTCTTGGCTAGACTGGGAAGGCAAAAAAACATCCCCAAAGTGACAATTTACACTAGTATTGCTATCAAGAAAACTACATGAACATTCTTGAAATCTTCAAGAATGTAACTCAAGGCAGACTTTACTTTCCCATATTGAACATATTGAAAATGCAGTGGTGTTGTACACTTTTAAACAACGTTGCAAATCATGTCTAAAAACGTTAATTAAAAGAGAATAGGAATCTATGATCTGGAAGATATATTATCCAAGTGTGCTGTAAAAGGTGAGTGAATAAAGCAGGACAGTTCCAAAGAAAAAGTATAACGAAAAAGCATCCAAATAATAAATCATTCCCAAGATAAAGATGCTTATTGCAGTGAAGAAGGGAAAATATTCTGAGTTTCGGTGTTTTTTTCAGGTTGTTAAAGTACACCAAAAAACAGTTGACTCTTATCTAGAAGATATCATCCTGAACAGCACGGAGAGTACAGCTGAAGAACAATCTAAGGAAGAGATTCAGAGAATGGCGATAGAAATCAACAATATTGCTTACGAAATGGAAACACGGTATGGGGCCCTGAAGAAATAGCGGCATTCATAAAGTGAACATAACGGAAATTGTCACGGTACCTTAAAGACTGATCTTCGTCTGCGCTAGAGCCAACTAATTGCATGTAATGAGGCAGTTTTTATAATTCACAAAAGTGGAGGTTCTGTGAATCTTTTCTGTCTGTGTGTTTATGGGTGTTTCAGACAAAATGCACCTCCAAATTTCGGACTATTTGGGGAGTCTCTCTCGTGTTTCATTTGCGCTCAACAATCTCTTTCTGTTCCAATAGAGATTTCTATGGTATTTTCTGAACTTTCAAAAAGTCTGTTGTGTTAACTCATCCCTCATGTGTCATTTGAAGTTAACAGGATAACATGTAGATTTTTTTTAAGTGATCTTCCTTCTCTCCTCATGGAAAAAAGAGAGTGCAGTTCAGTTCCTTCCATCCCCCTGCAGCAATGTTTCTTCTTATCATTTTGATTATTGTGTGTGGAGTTGAGATGCCATTGATGCTGAATCAGGACTGATGTAAATGGTGGACCGAGGAACATTGCTCTCTCCAGCCTTCTTTACCTGCATTATTGGGAGAGATGGTGAGGTTCTCTCGTTGACTGGCACGTGAACAACTGTGCTTGGTATGAAAGAGAAAGGAAATTTTTAAAAATGCCAAAAACGTAACCACTTTCATACATATGATTTTTTTTTCCTGTAGCCGGAGTCATCTACAGTCTGAGGAGATTGTGGCAGAGCTGGTTTATAGCTTCCTGATCCCCGAAGTGAGGAAAATAACCATTAAGGAGAAAGGTGAAAAAATGAACACCTTGTTTACCTCTTATTGTTAATTTGTATTCCAGATGCTTGGTTCTAGTATCCAGCTACGCAGTGATTCATCTACTGAACAGTTTAATTCAGTAAACCTGCAGCAAATAATGGGTAACTTCTGTCTTTGATAGAACAAGTTGTATAAAATAAACCTTAGCAAAGACTACAGAATCCATTGGATTCAGTCTGCCAGTAGTTATAACTGTGCAGTGGGATTCATAACTTAAAATGGTAGTTTTTTAGTGGCCATATCTGCATTTGCACAGCCAGGCTCTGTGCCTGTAGAAAGCAGAGGCCATTTGGATCATTCTAAAACTGAGCTTTTTCATAGGTGCTCTCATATCTTCTCTGTCAAGCATGGCAGTTAGATTCTCTCTCTGCTCATCATTTCTAAGCAGACTCAAGAAAACTAGGTAAACTAATTGCAGAGAATTACAGAATAAAGCCCAACATGCAAGAGGTTCTATGTCTTAACCACACCCAGGATATAGGTTAGTTTCAAGGTTTGAATCTTGGATCTCTTCCTCCCCACTTTTCAGGTTAATGGCCCTGTAGCTTCTTGTACCCCAGTCTTGAAGGTTCTGTAATCATTCTCTTGTATATACTTTTTTTTCTGGCATGAGAGTCAGATCTTTCCAGCCTTACCACCTTTAACCCTTACACTCCCTGCACACTGACAAAAATGGTAGTACCTGCTGTTCCCTCTCAACTTTTCAAGACTGAAAGATTGAAAAAGTGGCCATGAAACTGATGGTACAAGAAGGCAGTTACAGGGCAGATAGGCTGGGTTGAGGGAAAACACAGGGAATCACTTGAAGAACCACAGTTAAAAATAGGTAACTTTTCCTTTGTAGTCTCTGTGCTTCACATATGTATGTGATTAAAAGGTAAATTATTGTTAAAGAAGACAGCAACTTCTATGCAAACCAAGACACTCATAGAATAAGAAATGAAATTTTCCACTGGTGGTCTAAGAAGAAAAAGTGAAGATGAACAGACAATAGTCTGCTATTATGATCTGCAATGATTGTGGCATATTTAACTTTCTGCCTTGAAACAACATGATACGTATTTGCAACTTCTGATTGATTGATTGATTGATTGATTGATTGTTTATGTGCCATCAAGTCATGTTTGACTCCTAGTGACCACACAGATAGATTTTGTCCATGACGATCTATCCCTTACCTGTTCTTTCAGGTCTCCCAATGGCGCGCTCATTGCCACTGTAATGAGTCCATCCTTGCCGCAGGCCATCCTCTTGTTCTCTTTCCTTCCATCTTTCCCAGCATTAGAGCGTTTTCCAGAGAGCTGAGTCTTCACATAATGTGTCCAAAGCAGGATAATTTCAGTCTCGTCATTTGTGCCTTGAATGAGAACTCTGGTTGATTTGTTTGATGATCCATTGGTTTGTGTCGCGTCACGCGACCAGTCCTTCGCCCTTCGGTCTATGGGATTCCCTGGGGGGGAATGAGCCAACGATTCCCTCGCAAGGGTGAGGTCGAAAAAACAACGGTAGGCACAGGATTCTTTTGTGGCGAGTGACGCTACATCTCAGGAGGTTGCTGGTACTGCCTCCCGGGCCACGCCCCCACCTCCTTTTATTCAGCAGTTCTATCAGGGCGGGGGAGTGAGTACAAAGAGAATAGGGAAATACAACTCATGCCCTTATAAGGGAATATACAGCATTCTGAGGCTACGTGAGAGACGTACAATCTAGCTGTGCAGTAATGGAGTCAGGTTCGTCACAATTCCACCTTTTTTATTTAATTTTGTTCCTCCCCCAGAGGGTCTGAGTCGGGGAGCCAGGGACTCTTCAGTCCAAGGAGACCCATCCCAGCGTCCTCTCTCGGGGGGTAGTGTGACCGGGGGTCCTTGTCCATTTCCGATTCACTATCGGAGGACCATCCCAAGAGTGGTGTTTTCTCCATACCTACAGCAGTGACCAGGTGTTGAACAGCAAGCTTTGTCTCGGATACCTCTGAGTCCAATGTATGAAGTCTCTGCTTTAAGAAGCGGAGAACGCGACCCAGCACACAGGGGCCTATGGTGCATACGAGAATCAATAACAGGAGGGGCCCCAACAGAGCGGACAACAGTGTGGTTAGCCATGGAGAAATGCTAAACATATTTTGATACCATGACATGGATTGTTGGCGCTCCAATTCCCTTGTTTTTAAACGGGAATTGAGCTCTTTCATAGAGTCCAATACTACTCCTGAGTTGTCGGCATAAAAACAGCAGTCTTCCTTTAGAGCAACACACAGTCCCCCTTGTTTGAGGAACAGAAGGTCGAGACCCCTACGATTTTGCAAAACCACTTCGGATAGAGAGGTAAGGGAATCTTGTAGCGCCACAATAGATTGTTCGATGGCGCGAAGGTCAGTGTCAATGATAACGCTAAGGTGACGCAGGTTCTGATCATTGACAACAAGGGCTGACACACCAGTGGCGGCTCCAGCCGCACCTAAGCCCAGTAGGACTGATAAAGTTACAGCAGTCACTACTTCGCGCTTAGCCTTGAGGGGATAATGAGGGGGCTCTAAAATGGAGAGAAGTTCGTCAGGGGAATAGATAGAAACCTTGGGGAGTAGGAGCACCTGAATACAAAAGGCGTTAGTTTGTAACAAGGTATCACCATATACACATGCGGTGAGGCCAGAAGAACATGCCCAAACAGAGTTGTTCCCAGGGATAAAGTATTGCCCTGTCAATCGGGCAGAGATATTACCAGAGGTAGTGTAGAGTACACCGTAGCCACCATGGCCGGTGTGACCGTTGATGTTCAAGCGATTTTTTGGAAGATAGAGGGCACAGTGATCATGAGAAGAATTAAGGCAATATTGAATATAGTTAGCAGGAACACGGCCAAGGCAGCAGCCCTGCCCTATTATAGAGGTGATAGTCAACGTGGTGTTTTGCCAGCGGCAGGAGGCGGCTGAGGTAGAGTTTCGGATAGGGTCAGGAGAACCGACTGCTTCATAGAATGGTGGGGAGGAAGACAAGCAAAGCCAACATCGAGATGTGTTAGAAGCGGTGTGAACAAGGGAAAAGGAGGAGTTAAGAAGAGAGACAAGGGGGTTTTTTTGTTTGGTGAGGGGTTTAAGAAAGGTGGAGTGAATGTCGTCGGCATTGGGCCCAACAGGTGGGGACTGAGGGAGAGTGACCTGTCGTTGAATGTAGAATATGTTGCCGTAATGATACCCGGGCCATCCGGCATATATACGACCTCCCCATTTTACACCTGAGTCCCAGGCATTCCCCTGAGCTTTACCTGCAGCAGTGAATTGTACAATAACCGGATTACATCTATTCCAACCCCCCTGTCCTGCCGCATTCTTTTTGGTTGCGGTGCACCTAATGTCCTTTCTCAACCGAGTGAGGGTGATGTAATCAGTCTTATATGGAGGGGTCCAGTAGATGTAGCCAGTGGAAACGCAGGACCAAGATTTGCAAAAGTAATCTGCTAAGCCTCCGCAGTCGTGCACGTGATCAGGGCTGGTGTCATGTCCTGGGCACACATATAGGGGATACCTTTTAACGGTGGAGTGGCTGGGCTCTGGGAAGCCGTCCAGCCTCCTGTAGGCTGTCACTCCTAAAAGCATTTCTGAAAAGTCAAAATACAGGTTAGGGAAACAAGATATAATTGGGCTATAACAAAAGGAGGTATTCAGGATCTGTCCCAAGGCATCGCGGATTGTCCAGGTGATATTGTAAGGGCGATGCGATCCCTGGGCGTCAAATGCCAGTAGGCGTCGTCCCTGCCAACGGGCGGGCTCAGGAAGGGAGAGTAAAAATAAGGTGAGCGTAAGGCGAGATGAGGTGGCGAACCCCTTAATTAATTTTGTTATTTCACAGTGATATTGTCCTAGATCGGTCAACTGTACGTTGGTGATAGCAAGGGTAGTTTGGCGAAAGTGATAAGTGATGGAGTAGGAATCGCCATCTTGGAGAAGGGTGTTGTTGCGGAACCAGCGCCAGAAGGTGCCTTTTCTTTTGATAGGAGAGCGTTGAAGACATTCCATGGCGTTGGATGCTGAGCTGCGGCCAATGGTGGCAGGGTAGCGTAAACGATGGGTTCGAATGAGAGAGGTTGTTTTAGGGTTCGTTGTGAGGGGAGCAGAGATGGAAGAGAGATAACAGAGAAGGAGGGTCAAGAAGGTGCTTGTCAGGAGGCTGCCCATGATATGGCCGGATGCAGCGAGCAGGAACCCAGAGCACTCGATCAGGTAGTTGCACAGCAGCGTAGCCTTTTCCCCAGGTGACGAGTTGCGCAGGGCCTTTCCACTCAGGGCTGGGCAGTTGCCTAAAATAAACAAGGGGACGGGAAGAGGGAACTACTGGCTTGGAAAAGTGTCGAGATGCAGCCGTAGCAGGGGGGGTACCGGTAAGATTAAGGAAATTCAAGGTAAACAAGGTGAGATTAAGGATATTTTGTAACATCGGGAGGCTTGGGGGGCCTAAGGCCTTTTTCCCCGTTTGCCGATCAAGGGCATTCTTTAGGGTCTGGTTAGCCCTTTCCACAATAGCCTGACCTTGGCTGTTGAATGGTATACCGAATCTGTGAGTAATGGACCACTTACGGCAAAACTCAGCAAAGGGAGTGCTGACGTAAGCGGGGCCATTGTCAGTTTTCAAAGTTTTGGGACATCCCGATGTGACGAAAGTGCGAATACAATGATTGATTACGTTTTTCGTGGCTTCTCCTCTTTGCAAAGTTGCCAGGATGAATCCCGAATAGGTATCCACAGATACATGGATATACTTCCAAGGTGCAAAAGAGGGATAATGAGTGACATCCATCTGCCATGTGTCACAAGCATGGACACCCCTGGGATTAACTCCCTCAGGGATGCACTTTGCCTGCAAACTGCAGGTTGGACATTGTTGAAGAATGGCGGTAGCTTCTTGATATGTAATGCCAAATTGGCGCACCAAGGCTTTTTTATTTTGATGGAAATAAGCATGGCTGTCCCCTGCTGAAAGCGGCGGAGGAAGAGGGGAAGAGGCCATAATTTTGCAAGCCTCATCTGCCATGTGGTTGCCTTCGGACAGGAAACCGGGTAGCTGTTGGTGGCTTCTAATATGCGCTACAAACAAAGGGGATGTTCTGTCCTTCAGGAGAGTTTGAAGCTGCAAAAAAAGCGTCATGAGAGAGGGGGGGGTAACAGGGGAAATATATGCATCAAACATGGCCACAGCCATTTGAGTGACATACATACTATCTAATATAACATTCAAAGGCTGTTCAGGGAAAAGAGACAAGGCTAGCAAAAAGGCGGCTAACTCAGCCTGTTGGGCAGATGCTTGTGGGCCTGTTAGGCGTTTATGCCATTTGCAATTATTTTGCCATGTACAAGCCCCTATGGTTTTGGAGCCGTCTGTAAAAACAGTGAGGGCTTCCTTGAGTGGCTGCTGAACGAACGGCGAGGTTAGTGTAAAGGGTACTGTTCGCAACAGTTGCAATCGAGGATCAGGGGGAAGATGGCATGACACCTGGCCACACCAGTCCTCCAAGGCATCCTGCAGTGCAGTGGAGTTTTGTAGGAGGGGTTCCCATTGAGTAACCTTAAGGGGAATGTACAGGGTGGAAACATCCAGTCCCATTAGGGCTCTAATCCTCTTCCGGCCTTTCTCAACAAGAGAGGCCATTTGTGCTGCTCTGGTGATGATGGATGTCTTAGGTGTGTGCGGCAAGTGTAGCCATTCTAAAATATGTAGATGTTTGTTATCAGACGTTTGGACAATGATGGCAGTTAATAATTGATGTGTCGAAAGAATGGCAAGAGAGGGTAGTTTGTCAGTGAGCGCACGGTCCACCCATTGGGTCGTAAGGACGGCATTGACCTGTTGTAGGGCGTGCAATTGTTGTTCCGTAAGGTATACCTTGTCAGCTGGGTTTGTCAAACCCACTAACGCTTGGAATAAAGGTGATAACATGGGTGTAGTTAAAGCAAGGTATGCGCGGGCCCAGTTAATGACCCCCAGACATTGTTGTAATTGGACCAAGGTGGTCGGCTGGGGAAGCGTGAGCATAGGTAGAAGTGGGGCAGCAGTGGAGGCTAAAACTTTGTGGCCTAGATATTGCATTGGATAACGAGACTGGACCTTTTCTGGTGCAACGTGCAACCCTGCCGTTGCTAGGGTGGCTAAAAGAATAGGAAAAGTTTTTTGAACTGTCCCTTTCGGGCCCTCAGCAGCGACTAAAATGTCATCCATATAATGATACACAAGAAAATGCGGAAATTGGGATCTATAGGGTTGCAATGCTTTATCGACAAAAAATTGGCACATTGTGGGTGAGTTCAACATGCCTTGTGGGAGGACCTTCCACTGGTACCGAGCAGTAGGCTTTGAATTGTTAAGTTCCGGTACCGTAAATGCGAAAATAATTCTGTCCTTTTGTGCCAAAGGTATGGAAAAAAAACAATCCTTGAGGTCTATTACAATAAGGTCGTGTCCTTCCGGAATCAAGTTGGGGTTGGGAAGTCCACACTGCAAAGGTCCCATGGGCTGAAGGATGGTGTTGATAGCCCTAAGATCCTGTAGGAGGCGCCATTTGCCAGACTTCTTTTTGATGACAAATACCGGAGTATTGTATGGGCTGGTGGAGGTTTCGATATGGCCTTCAATTAACTGCTGTTGGACCAAGATATGTAAGGCGTCCAGTTTCTCTTTGGTGAGTGGCCATTGATCAACCCATACCGGCACAGAGGTTTTGAGAGAGAGAGAGAGAGACCCTGAAGGGTCCTGTAAAGCCATTAGGGAAGTTGAATAAAAGCGTGGAACTGTGAAAGCAAGTCACGGCCCCATAGGTTACAGTGCAAAGGCAAGATATAAGGCTTTAGATACGCTGTAATATGAGAATGAGCAGTCACAGCAGAAAGCCAATGAGAGCTGACCTTAGCGGCCTGTGCTCCGCCTACTCCTTGCACCGAGGAGGCTTCAGCGATAGGCCAGGAGGAGGGCCATTCAGCGGAACGAATGACAGAGACGTCGGCGCCGGTGTCAATCAAGCCTTCGAAAGAGCGACCATTTAGTGTGACAAGGAGGGTGGGTTTAGAGGTTTGGACTGGTTGCTGCAAGGCAAACAATGATGGCATATCAGGAGAAGGGAGAAGTATGAGCGTGGCGACAATTGTTCCTTTATTTAAGGAAAAGCACCTATCTCCCACTCCTGCCAGAGCAATTTGTGTCAAATCTGATGAATCATACAAATAGGGAGCAGCAACCATTCCCTCAAGCGTAAGCGAGGAGTTGGGAATAAGCAAAGCAGGGGTAAGAGGAGGGAGGGGTTTATGCAGCGTGACAACAAGAGGAAGGGAAAGGACAGCCCCCGGATCGTCATACAAAAGATCCTCTGCCAACTCCACAGGGAAGCTGGTGATGGGTAATTCAGCCTTTGGGGCGGGGTTAGCTGACAACCCCCGATCTAGTTTTCCGAAGGCTGGTGAGGGGAGGAGTTATTGCGACATTGCGAGGCCCAATGAAAGCCTTTGCGGCACCTGGGACAAGGAGTTTTAGGTTTGGAGGGGGGGGGCGGCCCCCTTTGAGTGGAAGGGGGCGCCCCACCTCCCCCGGGTGCACGGCATTGATTCTTAAAGTGGCCCGGCTTCCCACAATTGAAGCAATTTCCATGACGAGTGATTGCGAGGGCTTCCGGGGAATGGAGCTGAGGGGAGGGGTTAGTAGAAGGCAGCGAGGTGGTAATGGCGGCAGCGAGAGCGCTCACTTTGTGAGAGGTGGTACCAACGATTCTGCAGAGTTGCAGGAAGTCTGCAAGCTTTACACCCGGTTGATTGACTGCGGGTTGCAGAATGGTCTGGCAGTCATGATTAGCGTTAGAGAAAGCAAGTTTCATTAGCAGCTCATGTTTAGCCGTGGCATTATCAATTTGTCGGTCTAAAGCAATCTGAAGGCGACTTATGAAGGAAGCATATGGTTCATTTGGTTCTTGCATTATTTTCAAAAACGTTTGGGTGGATTGAGAGTCGGAATCATCCACTCTTTTGAGAGCATTCATGGCGCACATGTGAATAATAGCAAAACAACGACGGGGGGAGTTCTGTTGCTGGACTAAGGTTGCGAATTGTCCCTTTCCTAATAATTGATTTGCGGTCACCCCTGCGGGAAGACCTCTTCTAATTTCTACTTCCACCCCTTTGTCGTATTCAGATTGCCACACAACGTATTGCGCCGGGGTCATAAGCATAGAAAAAAGCATTTTCCAATCATACAATAACATAACAGTGTTAGCAGTAACTAAAGAGTCTAAAACTCCCCTAGTAAAAGGAGAGTGCAAGCCGTAGGTGGTTACAGCATCTTTGATTTGTTTCAAAACCTTAAGTTCAATATTGTTATACAAATTTCCTCCCGCCGCCCCTAGGCCGATGGTCATGGGAAAGGCAGAGGGACTCTCCATTTCCAATGAGAGGGGGGAGGAGAGGAGTTCAGTGATGGCGCCTCCTAGGGGGTGGTGTTGAGGGGATCCGGGGGTTGGAGCTGAAGGGGGAGGAGGAACGGCTGGGTATGGAGGGGGTGGTGGTGAGGCAGCATCGAGATGGGCGGCAAGAGGGGGTGGGGTTTTTGGGCCGGGAGGAGAAGGGCAAGTTTCCGGGGAAGACGGGGGAGGGGAAAGAGTGTTGATGGCCGCCATAACAGCCTTCCAGGCAGTCAGAATAGGCACGGGTGCTCGTGGGGTATCATGAAAATATTTTCCTATCCTTTCCCAAGTGGATGCTTTGAGCGACCCCTCTGAAGGATAGACAGGGCAGTGTCTGTCCATGTACAGTAGGAGTTGAGTCACCGATTTTTTTGAAATGGGAAAGATGGTCGTACCGTTAGCCTTTTGACAAGAGTTAGCCTTCTTCACTAAATCATAAAGTTCGTCCCTATGAACTGACGAAACTTTGGAGAGTGGGGAGCCCATTACTTACGATTGCAGAGCCTTTTCCAGGTGCGTAGTAACGAGAGTGAAGGCAGTGCACCTCTAGACAGAGATCACACCGTGAGACCGAAGGGATCCCGGACGAGCCCCCAGTTGTCGCGTCACGCGACCAGTCCTTCGCCCTTCGGTCTATGGGATTCCCTGGGGGGGAATGAGCCAACGATTCCCTCGCAAGGGTGAGGTCGAAAAAACAACGGTAGGCACAGGATTCTTTTGTGGCGAGTGACGCTACATCTCAGGAGGTTGCTGGTACTGCCTCCCGGGCCACGCCCCCACCTCCTTTTATTCAGCAGTTCTATCAGGGCGGGGGAGTGAGTACAAAGAGAATAGGGAAATACAACTCATGCCCTTATAAGGGAATATACAGCATTCTGAGGCTACGTGAGAGACGTACAATCTAGCTGTGCAGTAATGGAGTCAGGTTCGTCACAGGTTTGTTTTCTTGGCTGTCCATGGTATGGTTGTTCAAAAGTATCAATACTCTTCCTATCCTGCATCTTCAAAGTCAAACTTTTGCTTCCATAGAGTGTCACAGGGAATGCCATGGCTTGCACAATTGTGATCTTTATAGGTGTAGATACATCACAGCATCTGAATATCTTTTCCAAGGCCTTCAAGGCTACTCTACCAAATGCTAGTCTGCGGCATGTTTCTTGACTGCTTGTTCCTTTATTGTTTATGGTTGATCCTAAAAGGCAGAAGTTATCCACCTGTTAGGATGGAGGCTGAGGCTGAGGACGGACAGTCCAGTAGAACTGCTGACCCAAGCCGAGAATAACAGTGAGGAAAACACACAGTTGGAGAAAGGCCTCATGCAGGAAGAAGCAGAACAGCTGATTGGGTCAGGTTGTGAATCGAATTCACCACTGCCAATCAGCACCAAAGATCGTCGTGCGGCAAGGAGGGCCAAGCAATGGGAAGTCCGATTGGCTCCCAATCATCAACAACGTGAGCTTGCAGCTTATAAAAGGTGCCGAAAGACGGAGCGGGTTGCCGGAGACAACCGCTCCTTTTTGCAGCCCTCAACTTCCACAGCCAGAGAAGCCTTTCAACCTTGCCCCGCCGTTGTCCCTCAGACTTCCGATCACTCTTCAGACCTCACCACCATGCCTCCAATCTCCAACTCTGTTTCTCACCTTACTAATACCTGCCTCACCGCCATGCTTCCAATTTCCAAACTCACCTCAGAACTCACCACCTCAGACCTCACCACCTCAGACCTCACCACCTCAGACCTCACCACCTCAGACCTCACCGCCACGCCTCTGACCTCCAAACTAGCCTCAGAACTTCCCGCCTCCAACCTCACTGCCTCCTACCTCAATGTCGCATCTCCGACCTTTGAAACCATTCCCAATTTTACCACCTCAGACCTCACCTTCGTACCTTTGACCTCCGAACCGCCATTGACTTCATCGCCTCAACCCTCATCACTGCACTTCCAACTTCCCTAACTCTCTGTCTTGCTACCACAACCCTGACATCCGTTTTCATCTTAGATCCACCCTGTGCCTCCAGTCGTCAGAACTGCCTACCTCCACCACCCATCCTATCTCCGGTGTCGCCTCCGACCTCCTTGCCGTGTTACGAACCTCCTGCCTCGCTACTGCGCCTTCAGTCTCCGAAGTCTCTAGCCTGTAACAGACTTCAGTCTTTTTGTCTCGTTCTTAAAACCGGGAATCCCTTGCCTCATATAGTGCCTACAGTCTTTGTTGGTGACTGGTAATTTCCCACAGTAGTTATAAATAACTCAACAATTCAGGTGGCTTTCTTATTGACCACTCAAGTTTCGTTTACTTGTTTACTTAAAGATTTACAGTAATTATACATATTCCATGTCGGTCAATTAAACAGGACACCACTGCTTCGATATCTTCATTGTCAATTCTAAGGCTGGTTGTTCTACCTGTTGTCGTTAGTTTGGTTGTCTTTATATTTAATTTTAGTCCCATTTTTTCACTTTGCTCTTTGGCTTTTAGTACTAGGGCATGCAGATCCTTTGCATTTTCACCTATCAGAAAAATATCAGAAAAATTTGATTAAATAGTGCCTTAAGGCTCTGTAAGCATGGCACCAATTGAACCTTTTAAAACCTAAAAAAAAAGGCAAAGCAAGCAAAAAGGTTGTTTTCCCCCCTCTCCAACATAGAAGCTGTGGGTATACAAAAGAGTTGCTAATTGGCCACATATAATACACAGGCCTCACTTTCAGCACTCCTATGCTGAACTGATGGTTAAGTTTCTGGCCTAAGTGGCATCTCTCAGCACAGAAATGTCCCCTCCAAAATCTGAAGGTGATAAAGAAGAGGAATGATTTCAGTGACTACTAAACCATCTGGAAGGTCTCAGTTCTTAGATGATGATCACAACACAGATCATTTCCTTCAGTGGGAGATACTAGAAATGACAATGGTCTCCCCATCTGACCTAATCTGAGAGAAATTGATGGCAATGTGTTTTTTCCTCCATGTAGAAATGGTTCCCCCTGTTTTATTGCTTGCAATAATAATGATATGATAATGATATCATCCTCTAAGATGCACACATTTGTGGGGATGGCAATATCCTGTAACCTCACTCAGATTTTTCTGGGCTGGTCATACTTGGGACATCTAAATCATCTAAAATTTATCAGTCTTGATCCTGGTCATCTGGGTGTTGGAAGTATTCTTCCTTGAATTAATCCTGTAGAGAAAAGTTGTGATTGGTTTCATACAACAAGAACCAGCCTAGGGGTCCCACCTACTATTGCAATGTGCCCTGTTATTCTCTGCATTCAAGAACAAGCTATCATTCTCATGAAATTAGGCATAGTGCTTGAATAGTCCTTTACATCCTGTGAGAGAACTGGTAACACTTACTACCGACCATGCTATTGCTTATGGCAAGTGCTTCATTTGCTGTGGCACCTACTGCTGTTTTATGAGCTGGCATTGGTTTCTTCTCCTGCTGCTTTACCAGTATCCTGTATTGTTCCTGGTATTATGTTCATACTAGCATGCATACCGTTTTGGAAGTCATTATAGTTATGAAGTTAACTTTGACTGCCTTTGGTCCTCCCAGCTCTGGTGCTGACCTCCCTCTTCAGGACATAATCGTAAGCCCATACATTGGCAATTAGCTTCTAGTGATACTTGTTTACTTCCTCTTTCATGCTTATCTTACCACTGTATTCTATCTTTCAGAGGACTTGGCTTGTAACTTAATATAGAGAAGTAATTTCTGCCTTGTTAAGACTTCATTGAGGCATGTTTGATGAGAAAGAGCTAGTTCCCTTTCCCAGTTATGTCACATCCCTTGCAGAAGAGAATGACTGACGCATCCCAATAGGTTGAGGTTCTGCACCATCAGAACCCTATATTGGAATAGATTTAGTTGGGGTCCAGTGCTTTGGAAGACTGTCACCTTCATATGTGCATTTCATTGGAGAGGGCAGAAAGAACCCCCTTGAACTTTCCCATTCCATAGCTGACCTCGCTCTCTCTCTCTCTCATTCTTTTTTCTGAACAGTGAGGCAAGCCCAGAGAAAGCATATTCATGCTGCTCATCAGATTATCCATGGAAACACAGAGAGAGCAGTAGGACAGCTCTTTTCCACTGGGTTTCCACAGCCAATCAATGTAGAGTTTCCTCAAATTGGATTGCTTTCTGTTACACCTACTAGTCAAGATGTTGCTGAGCAGCAGGAAATAAAGCCTCCAGACAGCCAAGGCCAGCAAGAGAAGAAGCCTGAAGACAGCCATTGCACTGACTCTGCCAGGCCTCCTGAACAGTGAAAAAGAAGAAATATGGTATGTTTAGACCAATGTTCTTTCTTGCCTTGCCTCCTTGAGGATACTGTGTCTACCTAGGCAAAATGAGTGCCTGTCAGTCAGCAACTGTCAATAAACTACTGCTGCTTTAACTCTGAAACAGATGCAGTTTGATTATACATATGTAATTCTGCAGGAAAATGCTTTGGGAAGAATCATACCTCTCCCCTCCACTTGGGGCGCAAGGATGGGGGAAGAGTCTGAGTAATAGAGGTGACACAAATCATCTTATCGTTAGCTGAAAGAACTTGAGCAGTTCTTCAGTGATCTCCCTATGCTCCAACCCCTAGGATCTCACACCCACGGAAGTCGACCCTATTGGATACCGTATGTGCCATTCCCATAGGTGGGCAAAACTATGTTCGTAAAATAAATAGGCCAACACAAATATTCTTAACAAGGCAAAACCTGTAGATTTGAAATCTTTGAATTAATTCATATATTCTTTTAAAATTTCAGCAGGTATGGAGACCCTGTCACTTTCAACCTAATTTCAAAAGTTTTCTGCAAGCAAATACCTCAGATTTCTAGGCAGAGCAGTCTGCAGTTTCAGGAAGGAAGAAGAGTGGGGAAAGTTTGCCAAAGGAGAGAAACGGGGTAGCCCCGCTTCCCTTAGCATGCAAATCCTCCTAGGTCATCTCTAGGGAATGGCACGCTTGGCAGATAAAAGGTTGTTCTGTCCTATGTGTGATGGATCCAGGGTTTTAATATTAATACAGTCCAGATCGTTGTAATACTGCACCCTTTTAGTTAGCCTGACCAGTGGAGATCATGGAACTGCTCAACATGTAGGAGATGTTTCAGAGAAAAAGCAAAGCTTCTGTTTCTGAGGAGAGAAAATTTTGGTCTGTTAGTTTTCCAGGATTTTCACTGAGAATGCTTTTGTCAGTTCAAATGCAAATTTCATTCCAGTAGCCTGCAATTTTAGGAAATAAATTGTCCTTATTTCTCTAAAGTTGCTATCAGCCAGCAACATTCATGGCAACCCGCAAAGATTAATTGTACTGCCAATTAAAACAAACAGCAATGGATGCACGATGCTGAAGGCTAATTTTGACAGCATGTGAATTTGGCACTAAAGGCTAAAGAAAACATGGCAATGGCACTTTTCCGTGTTTAAACCAAGATCTGCTGCAAAATGTATTGGTGGTGGTGCAGAATCTATTTTTAACTTCAAACGAAGGAGAGGAGAGGAGGAGGAGGAATGTCGCCTCATTCAACTTAACAATTAAATCATTCCCCAGATTTATTCCTTCCTTCCAGGGAGCTTTTCTTCAGCCAAGCTCGGATAGTAGAAGTCTGTACCTCACAGGCTGATTCTCACAGGTACTTTATTTGTAATAATGGGATGAGAGCCCTCCTTTCTTATATTTGATTATCAGATTTATGTAGTATATGTTATAAAATTTGTATTAACCCTATATATGTTTTATGCCCAAATAAGCTACTGTTTAACCTGGTTTATTCTAAACATCTACAAATAGGACTACAGTTTGAATGAATTACCTAGTACTGTAGTGCACAAAAGATTACATTGATTAAGTGTATCTTTTTCAAATTGCTTTTAAGGAATTGGGGTAATATTGGTCTATCTTTTCAATTCATCGATAAAAAATCTAGCACTGATGGAGGGTGAGTGTATATCACCAGTCCAAGAGTTAAAATCATGTGTATATTTTTATGGACTAAATCCTTTTAATTTTGAAACTGTTGGCTGGATAACGGAAATGGATTCTCCATGCCTTTCTTATTGCTAAAAGATTTGGTCCTTCGGCATTGGAAACATTAAATTATGGCCCCGATTACTCAGCAGATTGAAGTCCTGATGATATTTGTAACTTATAAATGAGTTGCTTACAGATATAGATTATATAGGAATAATTACAATGGGGTGCAATCACGCCTTATTGAAATTTGTGTAAAAAATCTTATATACATGTATGCAAAGCTCATAGATAGTAATTTTTGTTATATTGTTTTTGTTTTGGTTCTGTTTTAAAAACATTATGTGTGGGTTTATCTGTGTCAATATCTATATCTATAAACAGGTATAGGATATTTTCCATCAAGAGGAAGCAGTCTTTCTGACAACACCCCATGCATGAGAAAGCCACAGTTCTTCATGGAGCAACAGATTCCAAATTTTGGGTATATAGTTCAACATCCCATTGATATACTTAAACCTTATTTCTCATCCCAATGCCGTATTAAGCAATGTAGAGACATTTAAGCCAAAACAGGACAATCACAGAACAGGCACATAATGTAAGTCAATTACCTGTCCAGCTTGTTACACTTCCAGCTGTTACTGGCATTGACAGCCAAGTCTTGCTAAACATTCTGTGGGGTGTGCAGTAAACAGGAAAAAGAATGCTTTGTTGAATTAATCACATCTTAAGTTAATAAAATTCTAGCCCATGGTTAATACAGGATTTTCCATTCTTTTTTCCAAGTTACCATTACCTATCTTAGCGAAACTCTTCAGTTGTTTATAAAAATAAACTGTAGATTTCAACACGTTCATAAATTATCTGGATGAGGGCATAGAGGGCTTCTGTGGACTGCAACCACAAATGGCAACTGCATTTGTAGGTGGAATCATGATTCGAAAGCTGAAATACTGAGCTGAAATTAAGAGATGAATTAGATTCCCACATTTTATTCTCCTAAAAAATAATTTAGAAATAGAAATATATATGAAGGAGAGACTGACTTGTCAGAAAAGCCTGTGTTTTTAAATTGGCTCACAAGCTTAAGTCAGATGTGTTGTGCAACTGCTTATTCCACCTGAGGTTGTATTAACATCAGCACCAGTGTCCAGATTGCAAGAAGTAATGGGAATCACTTAAAACTAGCTATTCCCTCTCAGTATGTATGTACAGTATGGAAATTGTACATATGATCATACTAGAGTCTCACTAGTATGCTGTAAATCACTTTGTGATCTAGGAATGGAGCCTTTTTTGTAGGTGAGTTGTTGCTTTTACAGGGATGGGAGAGATGGTTAGAGCAAATGACCTTTGATTCCTCTTTGTAACTTGAGAAATCTCTCCGAATTATGCACTGACATGTTACGTTTGACTTTACAACAGACATACAGCATATAAGAACAAGTAATATGAATATTGGAAAAAGGCTTAAATTTAAACATTAATGGGAACTGATTAGACGTTATTTAATTCCTCAGGTGTGCTAATTGGTTATATAGAAAGAGTGCAGAATGTAATTCTTGAGAATAGAAATTCATTGCAGGAAAATTTCCATTTCCCTCAGAACGTCACAGAACACTCTGTGGCTCTGAAGCAGGGATTCAAAAGAAAGATTTCAGAGAATAAGTAGTTTAATGCGGTATAGCCATGGCAGTACTCTCCAATGAAAGGCAGCATCTGATAAGGATGCAGCATCTATCATGAAACATAGAGCACATGTGTCAATCGGCATCCATCTTGCTGTTTTGCATCTACCAAGAATGAACAACAGAACGAAAAACAGCCAGCAGATGTTACCCTTCTCCTCAGGGAATAAACTGTCGTATCTCCAGCAGACTGTTCTCTTTTGAGTTTATAAGCCAACAGAATACATTGGTTGAGAGGTGGTAGACTGATAACTACCTAAAGACTTGTCTGAACAACTTATTATTTCGCAGAAGGATTTTTTTAAGCTGGTCTAAACTCAAACCCATATGCATCCGCTTCGTACCCACTGATGCTCCTTAGAATAGACTGGTTTGGGATGAAAAGAAAGAAGAAAAATCTCATCTATGGAAATAAGGAATCTGCTTTCAGCATAAACAAAGATTGGACTGTCTGATATCCTTCCTAAATCATGAAAGATACATATGACATACTACATACCACATAAAGGTCCTCACTTAACAACAGTACCGGGATTTCCGTCGCTAAGTGATGTGGTAGTAAAGCGCAATGCCATATGACCACATTGCTTAGCAACAGCAATCCTGGCAGTCCCCATTGCCGTCATTAAGTAAGGATCATGAGTCACTAAGGGAGGACCTCCTTGCAACTTCCTGCTGGCTTCCCACGAGCAAAGTCAAATGGGGAAGCCGGCAGGAAGTTGCAAGTCCCAGATGGCTAGTAAGCAGGCTGGCAGGCAGGTAAGCAGCTGCTGTGGTGTGAACAGGTTCAGGAGTGGCTGCTGTTGGGTGGGGGAGGGTGCACAGGGGGCCTCCGTGGGCAGGAGGGGTGCTGCGGGCACACATGCACTGCAGAGTACAAGATCCCTGGGGAGCCCTTGGGACAAAAAGCTGCGGGAGTGCAAGAAACTTACAGGAGCATCTTGCAACCTTCCCTGCTGGCTTCCCCAATGACTTTGCTTGTGGGAAGTCAGCAGGGAAGGTTGCAAATGGCAGTCACAGGATGATGCAACCGTTACAAGTGCAAGCCGGTTGCCAAGTGCCCGGATTGTGACCATGTGACCATGGGGGTGCTGGGATGGCCAGAACTGGTCATCGAGGACTGGATGGTTGAGGACTGGTCATAATCACCATTTGTTCAGCGCCGTTGTAACTCTGAACAGTTGCTGAATGAGTGGTTATTAAGCGAGGAGTACCTGTATTTGTTGTTGTTTATTCGTTTAGTCGCTTCCGACTCTTCGTGACTTCATGGACCAGCCCACGCCAGAGCTTCCTGTCGGTCGTCAACATCCCCAGCTCCCCCAGGGACGAGTCCGTCACCTCTAGAATATCATCCATCCATCTTGCCCTTGGTCGGCCCCTCTTCCTTTTGCCCTCCACTCTCCCTAGCATCAGCATCTTCTCCAGGGTGTCCTGTCTTCTCATTATGTGGCCAAAGTATTTCAGTTTTGCCTTTAATATCATTCCCTCAAGTGAGCAGTCTGGCTTTATTTCCTGGAGGATGGACTGGTTTGATCTTCTTGCAGTCCAAGGCACTCTCAGAATTTTCCTCCAACACCACAGTTCAAAAGCATCGATCTTCCTTCGCTCACCCTTCCTTATGGTCCAGCTCTCGCAGCCATATGTTACTACAGGGAACACCATTGCTTTAACTATGCGGGCCTTTGTTGTCAGTGTGATGTCTCTGCTCTTAACTATTTTATCGAGATTTGTCATTGCTCTTCTCCCAAGGATTAAGCGTCTTCTGATTTCCTGACTGCAGTCAGCATCTGCAGTAATCTTTGCACCTAGGAATACAAAGTCTTTCACTGCTTCTACATTTTCTCCCTCTATTTGCCAGTTATCAATCAAGCTGGTTGCCATAATCTTGGTTTTTTTGAGGTTTAGCTGCAAGCCAGCTTTTGCACTTTCTTCTTTCACCTTCATCATAAGGCTCCTCAGTTCCTCTTCACTTTCAGCCATCAAAGTGGTATCATCTGCATATCTGAGATTGTTAATGTTTCTTCCAGAGATTTTAACTCCAGCCTTGGATTCCTCAAGACCAGCTTGTCGCATGATGTGTTCTGCATACAAGTTGAATAGGTAGGGTGAGAGTATACAGCCCTGCCGTACTCCTTTCCCAATCTTAAACCAGTCCGTTGTTCCGTGGTCTGTTCTTACTGTTGCTACTTGGTTGTTATACAGATTCTTCAGGAGGCATACAAGATGACTTGGTATCCCCATACCACTAAGAACTTGCCACAATTTGTTATGGTCCACACAGTCAAAGGCTTTAGAATAGTCAATAAAACAGAAATGGATGTTTTTCTGAAACTCCCTGGCTTTTTCCATTATCCAGCGGATATTGGCAATTTGGTCTCTAGTTCCTCTGCCTTTTCTAAACCCAGCCTGTACATCTGGCAATTCTCGCTCCATGAACTGCTGAAGTCTACCTTGCAGGATCTTGAGCATTACCTTACTGGCATGTGAAATGAGTGCCACTGTTCGATAGTTTGAACATTCTTTAGTGTTTCCCTTTTTTGGTATGGGGATATAAGTTGATTTTTTCCAATCTGATGGCCATTCTTGTGTTTTCCAAATTTGCTGGCATATAGCATGCATTACCTTGACAGCATCATCTTGCAAGATTTTGAACAGTTCAGCTGGGATGCCGTCTTCTCCTGCTGCCTTGTTATTACCAATGCTTCTTAAGGCCCACTCAACCTCACTCTTCAGGATGTCTGGCTCTAGCTCACTGACCACACCATCAAAGCTATCCCCGATATTGTTATCCTTCCTATACAGGTCTTCTGTATATTCTTGCCACCTTTTCTTGATCTCTTCTTCTTCTGTTAGGTCCTTGCCATCTTTGTTTTTGATCATACCCATTTTTGCCTGGAATTTACCTCCAATGTTTCTAATTTTCTGGAAGAGGTCTCTTGTCCTTCCTATTCTATTGTCTTCTTCCACTTGTGCGCATTGCTTGTTTAAAAATAATTCCTTATCTCTTCTGGCTAACCTCTGGAATTTTGCATTTAATTGGGCATATCTCCCCCTATCGCTGTTGCCTTTTGCTTTCCTTCTTTCTTGGGCTACTTCTAGTGTCTCAGCAGACAGCCATTTTGCCTTCTTGGTTTTCTCTTTCTTTGGGATGTATTTTGTTGCCGCCTCCTGAACAATGCTGCCAACTTCTGTCCAGAGTTCTTCCGGGACCCTATCTACTAAGTCCAGTCCCTTAAATCTATTCTTCACCTCCACTGCATATTCCTGAGGAATATTCGTGAGCTCATATCTAGCTGATCTGTGGGTCTTCCCTAATCTCTTTAGTCTGATCCTAAATTGTGCAAGAAGTAGTTCATGGTCTGAACTACAGTCAGCTCCAGGCCTAGTTTTTACCAACTGTACAGATGTCCGCCACCTTTGGCTGCAAAGGATGTAATCAATCTGATTTCGGTGTTGTCCATCTGGTGAAGTCCATGTGTAAAGCCGTCTCTTAGGTTGTTGGAAGAGAGTGTTTGTTATGCAGAGTGAATTGTCTTGGCAAAATTCTATCAGCCTATGTCCTGCTTCGTTTTGTTCTCCCAGGCCATACTTACCTGTAATTCGAGGTGTCATTTGACTGCCCACCTTAGCGTTCCAGTCTCCTGTGATGAAAATAACATCTCTTTTAGGCGTGTTGTCCAGTAGGTGCTGCAGATCCTCATAGAACTGCTCTACTTCAGCTTCTTCAGCATTTGTGGTTGGGGCGTATATTTGGATCACTGTGATGTTAGATGGCTTGCCCTGAATTCGAATTGAGATCATTCTGTCGTTTTTGGGGTTGTATCCAAGCACTGCTTTAGCCACTTTACTATTAATTATGAAGGCTACTCCATTTCTTCTGTGGTCCTCTTGTCCACAGTAGTAGATCTGGTGGTCATTTGATGTGAAGTGGCCCATTCCAGTCCATTTCAGTTCACTGACGCCCAGGATGTCTATCTTTAATCTTGACATCTCACCAATAACTACATCCAATTTGCCCTGGCTCATAGATCTTACATTCCAGGTTCCAATGGTGTGTTGATCCTTAGAACATCGGATTCGCCGTTCACCACCAGCACCGTCGGCCGCTAACCATCCTTTCGGCTTTGAGCTAGCTGCGTCATCACGACTGGGGCTAGTTGAGCTCATCCTCTGTTCCTCCCCAGTAGCATTTTGACCATCTTCCGACCTGGGGGTCTCATCTTCCGATGGTATACCGACATATCTCTGGTTGTACTGATCCATTTAGTTTTCACAGCAAGAATACTGGGGTGGGTTGCCATTACCTTCCCCAGGGATCGCATTTAGTCTGACCTCTCTGTCATGACCTTCCCGTCTTGGGTGGCCCTTCACGGTTTAGCTCATGGCATCATTGAGGTGCTCAAGCTCCAGCACCACGACTAAAACAAGAGTTGGCAGAAGAAAATGCCAGGCAATGTCCAACTTACCCACCTTGTTAACCAAGAGAAGCCACCGGACTCTAGGGAGGAAAGCAGTCCTGCAAATATCTAATAAATGTGTGTATGTGTTACTCTTGTGTGTGCATATATTCATGTATATACACCTGCTCAGTCAAAAAAGATCTAGTAACAAAAAATAAAAATTTAATTCATTATTGCTGATTAAAATTAATTGCTTGTAAAATAAAGTACCCTCTTCAATGTCATAAATATAGCCAAAGCAGGGGTGGGGGAAGTCTTGGGGCCCGGAGGCAGTGGGCACCTGGCCAAGGTTTTCAGCCTTTAAAAAACCAAAAACCTGGTTGTAGTCTGCTGCTGGGCTGGCACATACCCATAGAAGAACTAAAATATTGGCCTGTGGCAGCAAGATTGGTAGAAGTACCTGCTCATCTGAGTATGCTCAGTGTGACAAATAATTACTTCAGTATTAATCACGTGTGAGACCATTAGATCATTGGTGAAAAAATGTGCTGAAAAATATGTATGGGTGCCAGTGGCTGCAAAGAGGCATGTTTTTCCTTCCATCTGGTGGAGCATATGGGCTGTTCCTTCCATCTGGTGGAGGAGCACTGGTGGACTCCTTGGCTCCCAGGAGGTCATGCTCCAGAAGGTGGGGAGTTTTTTGAGTCTGGGGTGGGGGCAGGGATAGGAGAGAGGCAGGGGGAGGGAATGGGAGGGGTGGTGAGTGGGAAGTGGATTGTCACTGAATGCCAAGTTGGTATGCAACTTGTTCATTATCTGATTGTGGATGAGACAGCTGGCCTGGCGTGTATAAGCAAGCCTGGGTGGGCCTGGAGAGGAGGTTCCCGTCTCTGAGATATGTCCATCTGGGTTTCAAGTCTGGCACCAGACTCTAGGGAGGATCATTTTGAGGTGTGGAACAGAGAAGCAAACTCTGAAAATGACAAATAAGAAACTCAGAGAATGAAGTCTTGGTAGGAAATCATGATGCAGAAGAGCTGTAAAAGTTCCTTCTGTTTCAGTAGAAGAAACCAAGTCATCCATGGACATCTTTCTTTGATGAGGGATATCTTGAAGGAATGAGTGTCCAACATGACATCTAGTTGTGTTAGTTACTGGGAGGGGAACTCACAACTTTTAATTAGCTTCTGAAAAGGGTAAATAATAAACTTGTCCCTGGGCAGTGTGAGAACTGCAGAATGTATTCGTGAATCTCCTAGAACTGTAAGTCCCCTGTGGATTACACCCATGCATGAAAATATGTGCCTCCACTTGATCAATTGCTGAGTAGGGGCATCGGGCAGATGAATGCCTCTTTTGCGTGTTCTTGTTGACAACTCCATCTGGCATTGAAGCCACCTGTGAATTAAGGCTGTCACAAAAGCAAAGTTGATGATTTTGGTTTGTGTTTTCTTTCTTGCCAAACGTTTTTCTTGTCTTTCGTTGTTATTAAAGAAACTTAAAGGGATATTCCACCACCCAGTTGTTGCCACTGAAATCCAGTGGCATGTTTTTATTAGATTTTAATGTCTGTACATAGTGTTATAAGGCTTTTGCAAAACATTTAAGTGTTGAAGGTTTGGGCAATATAAAAATACTCTCTGTCCCACCCTCTTTTTAAAGAGGTCTACAAAAGTTACTAAATACTGCCAGAGGGAGCCAAGAGAAAGTGGCTGGGTAAGGCAGTATTTTGAAGCTGTTTGTGTATGGCTTGCATACAAACTCCCTCCTTCTGCAGTTCTTTAGCATTGTGGGAGTGGATTCTTGCCCTGGGCAGTCAGTTGAACTAGAGTTCAAAGTCCCTTCCAATCCTTACATTCTATTATTACCTTTTCCTAATGCAATATCAAACAGGAACAGAAGTATTTTAGAATAATAGCCCTTCAAGTGTTTTATTTACTGATTTGTTTGTTCAATTTATATAGCCACCCACCTCACATATGTGACTGTGGGCAGCTCACACAAAAACAAATACAAATAACAAAACAAACAATAAAAACAAAAACAATTTTAAAAATTAAAACACAACACAGGAATGTGCATCCATACAGTCCATATATTAATGCAGTCCATACATTACAAACAATGCAACATGTCACAGGGTCCATATCACCACCAGATCCCCAGGCATGACGGCAAAGCCCATGTCTTCAGGGACTTACAAAAGGCCAATCTAACCTCAGAGGGGATGATGTTCCAGAGGGCAGGTGCTGCCACAGAAAAGGCTGTCCTTCTGGGTCTTGTCAGATGACACTCCTTAATAGATGGGACCCATAACATGCCTCTTCTGCTGAACCTGATGGGATGGGGAGATGTAACCAGGGACAGGTGGTTCCTCAAATAACCTGGCCCCATGCCATGTAGGGCTTTATAGGTCGTTACCAGCATCTTGAATTGATCCTGGAAGCAAACTGGCAACCAATGCAGAGATGTACCATGCACTGATCTAGGGGCACACATAACTACTCACACTGCTGCATTTTGCACCAGTTGCAACTTTCCAGATACTCTTCAAGGGCAGCCCCATAGAGAGCACATTGCAGGAATCCATGTGGGAGGTGACCAGGGCATGAGGGACTGAACGTAGAGCCTCCTGATCCAGGAATGGGCACAAGTGGCAATGGCCTTCCTAGCCATGACTGCCACCTGTTCATCAGGCAGGAATTGTGAGTCAAGAAGAACCTCTAGATTGTATATAGGTTCTGTTTGGGGCAGTGTCACCCCATCCAACACCAAAGATGGTGAGTTCCCAGATCTTGAAGGCCTCAAAACACAAAGCTATTCAGTCTTGCCAAAGTTGAGCTGAAGCCTCTTGCTCCCCATCCAAATCCCAACAGCCTCCAGACCCTGAAATGGGACAGTACTTTTGCCAGAGGTGAAGATGTATAGTTGGGTATTAGCATACTGATGGTATCTCACCCCATGGTTTCAGATGGCCTCACCCATCAGCTTCATGTAGATGTTAAACAGAAGCGGAGTACTGAATTCTGTGAGACCCCATGAAGTAGAGGCCAAGGGCAGGACCTCTTGCCTCCAATACCAGCTGGAACCAGTCCCAAAGGAAGACAACCAGCACAAAACAAGTGCCACTCACCCCCAACCCTGCACTGGTCCAGAAGGAATCCATGGTTGATGCCACTGAAGGCTGTCAAGAGGTGAAGAAGGGCAAGGATTGATGCACTACTCCCATCCCGCTCCCACCAAAGGTAATCCAAAAGCATAACCAATGCTGTTTCAAACCCATGTCCAGGTCTGAAACTCGACTGAAAGGGGACCAGATAACCCACTTCATCCAGGATCCTCTGAAGAGGTTGCATGGCCACCTTCTCAACAACCTTCCCTAAAATGGGAAGATTGGATATTGGACAAAAATGTCTGGTACGGTTGGATCTAGCAGTGGTTTCTTGAGGAGGGGATGAACCAATGCCTCTTTAAAAGGCACAGGAACAACTCCACCTCTCAAGGAAGAATTTACCACTGCTAGAACCCAGCCACACACCACCTCCCAGAGGGCCTTCACCAACCAAGAGGGGCATGGATCTAATAAACAGGTGGCCAAGCTCACAATCAAGAGGACCCTGTCCACTCCTCAGGCGCAACAGGTTCAAACTCCTCCCAGATAACAGGGCAAGACTGTGCCTGAGGCATCTCCACAGAACCTATGCCAAAGGTGATGTCCAACTGGGAGCGAACCTGAGTGATTCTGTCCAACAGATGGCCTACATATTCCTCTGAGTGGCCCTGTAGGTGAACCACCAAGTCCTCTCTACCCAAGAGGACTCAGGTCATCCTAACAAAGTCACCAGTTGGTTACCTGCAAATGCAATAAGGACAGAGAAGTATTGATGCTTCACCGCCTTACCACCACAAGGGGGGCCTTACTCTAACCCATGTTCAGTCACGTTTGCTATACAGTTATGTATGATGGTGTTTACTTTTGACTAGCTCTGGCAGGCTGGAAATAATTTTAGGCTGATCCTTCAAAACAGTTATTCTAAGGAATGCAGTGTGTCACAGCAGTTTTTCTATTGGACAGAAAACCATAACTAAGAAAGTATTGTAACCTGCCATTCAAATAGCAGATAGATATTTTCATTTAGGAATATCCTAACTTGCCACATATCGTCTTGTTTTTGGTTTTTACTGAGTTATCAACTAGTGAGGGGTGTACTAGAAGATGGACTATGGTGTTTTATCACCTGTTCAGTTGGTGGTACTTCCTTGTAGAACAGGGCAGGGAGAGATTCCTAATACAGACTACATTTAAACTGGGCAAGATGTCTGCTAATTAAATTGGTATCATTGGGTCCCAGTGCTTTCTTTTCCTCTTTCCCTCTCCTCAATCCATCCTACCAACTGGGACCCAGAGATAAAACAGTGATGAACAGCAAACGCTACTGCATTGATGGAAAATGGCAGGGGCTTCTAGTGGGAATGGCAGACTAAACAGCTACTTGCAGCCAGAGGGGGCGCTAGGGGGGCTCCATAATCTACTGTGTGAGACATGGAGGATTTCAAAGAGATTTTTTTTTAACCTTCACCGAGATTTCAAACAGATTTCTTCTGAATTCTATCAAGCTTTTATGCAAGATATCCAGGACATTGTGGAAAATATTAGACCTAAAATGTGCCATCAGGCTGAGGATGTGGTGGATGAAATTGAGGAATTTAAGAATGAAAGTTGTTTTTTTTTAAGACTGAGATTGGGATTTTTATCGAGACGCTGGATGAAGATTTGGAGTTGGAGAAATCTAAGGGAGAGAGTGATCTGCAAACCATAAGTAAAATCGATCTCCTGGTGGAATGCCAGGAAAAGAACCTGGAATCTCTGAGGGGGGCAGTAGGGCTGTTTGATTCTTTCAAGAGGAAAGCTCTATGCACATTGTGGGGATATGTAACTGCTCTGGTTTATTTTGAAGTGGGATAAGGGTTGAAGAATGTTCATCTGGTTTGCTCTAAGGGTTTGATCAATGCTATTCCTTTTTAAAGATATGGAATTACTGTTTTGAATTGGCTTTGTTTTTTGGGGTGGCGCTGCGGGTTAAACCGCTGAGCTGCTGAGCTTGCCAATCAGAAGGTCAGCAGTTGGAATCCGTGTGACGGGGTGAGCTCCCGTTGCTAGTCCCAGCTCCTGCCAACCTAGCAGTTGGAAAACATGCAAATGTGAGTAGATTAATAGGTACCACTTCGGCGGGCAAATAACGGCGTTCCATTTAGTCATGCCAGCCACATGACCACGGAAGTGTCTACAAACGCCAGCTCTTTGGCTTTGAAACGGAGATGAGCACTGCCACCTAGAGTCGGACACGACTGGACTTAATGTCAAGGGAAACCTTAACTTTACCTTAAGATGAAAATTATTAAAACTGTTGTATTAGGGTTAAAGAATGTTTATCTGGTTTGCTTTAAGGATTTGATTGATGTTATTCCCTTTTAAAGATACGGAATTACTGTTTTGAATTCTTGTTTTTTGGGTTTATTAAGATTGGGATTATTAAAATTGTTGTATTATTAAGTATAATAGCAGACAACTTATGTACTTTTTAATTTGAATATTAGAAATGTACAGAATAGCAGTAGGAAGGTAATAATTAAATATGTTTTATCTTTTGGAGGGAAGAAAGATGTTCAGGAGGATTATGTGAACTTTTTTTTCTTTATTTTAATATAAAGGGGAGGAGTAACTGTACTTAGTGATTTTTATTATGTGTTAAAGTGGAATGATTTATAGAAATAATGTGATGTTTTGGTTTAATATAGAGTATAGATTGATTATGGAAATTTTTGTATATCCTTGCTGTTAAAAGCCACATCTTTCTGTAAATTTGAAAAACTTTTCTCTTGTCTTTCCGCACTTCTTTAGTTTTTTTCTTTCTTTGTAGTTTTTTGTTTTTTGTAGTTTTTATTAGTCAGTTGAAACCTAATAAAATTTACTAAAAAAAAAGGGAAATGGCAGGAAGTTGCTGGAAGCTCAGTTTCAGAGCCCCCAGGTACTGAATGCAGGGCCAGAAAAGCTCTTAGGTAAAGGTAAAGGTTTCCCTTGACGTAAAGTCCAGTCGTGTCCGACTCTAGGGGGCGGTGCTCATCTCCGTTTCAAAGCCTTGGAGCCGGCGTTGTCCATAGGACACTTCCGGGTCATGTGGCCAGCATGACGACTCGGAACGCCGTTACCTTCCCGCCGAAGCGGTACCTATTGATCTACTCACATTTGCATGTTTTCGAACTGCTTGGTGTGCAGAAGCTGGGACGAGCAACGGGAGCTCACCCCGCCGCGCGGTTTCGAACCGACCTTCCGATCGACAGCTCAGCGGTTTAACCCGCAACGCCACCGCGTCCCAGAAAAGCTCTTATTCCAACACTAATGACAATATTGGATTGGCACCAGTATTTAGCTGGACCCTAAAAGAAATTCCCTCCTGTGCCAGGTAATTTGAGGGGGAGAGCCCTGAACCAGTTCTCTTTATGATTTCAATCTCTAGTGTCAGTGCTAGTGCAGATACTGGGTAAGCAAATAGGAACTGTCTACTGTCCTTCGTCACCAGCAGATGGGAACACCGCCACTGGGATGGAAGAGAAGCCAGGGTGCCCAGCAGTGCTCAGAGAACAAGAGCAGTCATGTGTGTTGGCAGATTGCTGGGAAAGCCTTTGGCCCAGGAAAGCTCAGAAAAGTCACACACCAGGTATTTCTATAAAAATAATTTTATTTACAGAAAGCAAAACACATTTAAAAGCTTCTGCATTACTGCAGACTCTCAGTGAGAGCAGCTCACATGCCTACACAGAAGGGAAACAGAAAAAAAAAAAGTCCAGGCAAGTTCTTCCCCCCAGGTGCAAAAATTAACATCTGAAAAGGGGACAGTTGAATTCAACCTTTTCACCCGGCCAAAATGATTAGTTACCATAGTAACCTTAACCTGTAGTAGAAAACAATATATTAACAATGTGCCCTGCAAGTAATGTGGGATGGTGGCATGAGGTTGGCTTGCCCCACACATAGGGGTTGGGGAAAACCCATCACCCTTCTCTCCAAGGGTCCAGAATACCTGTAGGTGAAGAAGCCTGGGCATGCACCCCGCAAAAGGTGCTGTCCCCATCCACCACCCCATCTGAATATTGGGGAAGCCTCACAAGCAGAATTGGGGCAGTTTGGAAATGGCCTCCCTGGCCCACAACCAGGGAGGCTGCATTCCAGGACGTTGATGTTGTTGCTGTTGCTGCGACACTACTAGAAAAAAAAACAATGTTGGGACACTACAGGCCAGAAAAAAACAATGCTGTACATGCTCAAGCATGTGGGGCCATTACCAATTGGAAGAGGGCTTATTCTGTATGATTGGATTCTTGCTTCTTGATGAATAAGCAGAGATATTTCAGACCCTATACAGGACTTTATAAGAGCTATATATTATACAGCTAATTCCCAAGGAGAGAACTCGCTGAATGAGCAAATAAGGCAAGCAAAAATGTTCACCAAAGGAGGAAAAGTTGAAATTTTAAAACACTTTTCCCTCTGAGCTATCTTAAGTGTCTCTGAGAAGAAAGGCAGGTAATAATTTTCTTACCTTTCCTTCAAAAAGAATAAGGGCCTTTCTATTTTCTGTTGGTAGAAATACCATAAGATCAACAAAAGTGGGAAGTGCAGTGAACTGAAGCCTGTCTGGATTGATGAGCAGTGCAGAGGGAGCAACTATACCAGGCCTGTTAAGTAGAACTATGCAGCACTTTGGATTCAATCTCCAAAAGGGGTACTGGTGTGCCTGGGAGCATGGATGTAGCAACTATCTGCAACGCCTTAAAAAAGCTGGGTCTTTTCCTGGGATGATGCAGCTTCTTTAAGGTGTTACAGAAGGTTGCTACATTAGCATTCCCGCGTGCTCCGAACCATCTTTTGGACAGCCCTACCATTAAACCGCTCGGAAAAATCAGGGGGAACACTGATTCATGAAGTTTGTGGCCATTGCTGTTTAGGTACCAATGCTCTACAAATGAGAAATAAATAAAATGAGCTAAAATTTGTAATACCAGAAGGCAAGTTTGATTTAATAGGAATTACCGCCTACCTCCTCTTCTGGGGGAGATGGGTGGTGGCTAAATTTGAGTAATAAATAAATAAAATAAAATTACAAAGATCATTACTAGAATTTAGGAACTGAAGGATACAATTTCTTTAATAGGAACAAAAACATTAAAAGGAAAAGAAGTTGTACTGTTCAAAAATTTAAGTAAATGAACTTGATAATACTGTAGAGAACAAAACACCTTTGTTAAAATAAGTGGAAGAACCAATAAAAGTAGTTGGTGTCTACCACAGCTCATCCAGCTGTGAAAATTGGATGATGCTTTCCAAAAGCCAGCTGCAGATCTTTGAAAGAGGCTTGTAGGGGACTTTAATTAACTTAATATCTATTAGGAGACAACACTGACAAACGTAGGCCCTGGTCACCCCTTCTTAAGTTCATTAATTGATTGCACAATTAAAATGTGGCAAGCCCCCAGATCTCTCTTCCAGATCATCTAACTCCAAACTAGACTAGTAGAAATATGGAATAATAGTCACCAGTTTAGCCATGCTTTTTACCAACACTGATGAAATAGCACTTATTCCTGATGATTGGAAACTAGATGCTATTGTTCTTGACCCCTCCAAAACAAGGCAAAATCTGACCAATCAGTTTATTTATTTGTTATTCAAATTTTGCTACCGCCCATCTCCCCCAAAAGAGGGACTCTGGGTGGTTACCAACTAATTACTCTGCTCAGTCTAACCAACACACACACACACACAAACACTAAATAAACAAACAAAATGTGAGTTTAGTCTTACTAGAAGGCCAGCTGGGTGATCTCTCTATCAGTCCTAGGAAGGAGGCAAAGGCAAACCACTTCTGAAATCTTGCCAAGAAAACTGCAGGGACTCATCCAGGCAGTCGCCAGGAGTCAACATTGACTTGAAGGGACAAAAAATAAAAAATAAAGCAGTATATATACAGCACCTGTATGGCGGAAGAATCATGTCCTGGCATATTGGGTGCAGTTACTTTCGTGGCACTGTCTCTGGCATTTAAATGGCTTTCTCTGGGTTAACTGATGAGCAAAGGCAATACAGCCCCCCCCCCAATACTATACTGGTGGACACATTTGGAGTTGTGATTGCCCTAAACAAGCAGCTGCCAATGCTTAGACCCGAAGCAGCATTTCCCAGAAGCCCAATGGGTGCGGTCACTCACCACTACCCCCTCTCGCTTCTCGGTTTCGAGATACAGAAAAACAAAACAAAAAAAAGCTACCAAAAAAAACCTGAGGTGTGAAAACACAAGAGAAATTTTTAAAAAGATTACAAAAAGAAGTGACTTCTGACTTTAAACATCAAGGATATACAGCAATTTTCCATAATTGCTTACTCTAAATCAAACCAAAATTTTCACATTATTTCTACAAGTCATCCCCTTAGCATATTAGAAAAAATCACTAAATACCATCGCTCCCTCCCTTTATATTAAAAGTATAAATCACCTAATCAACTTCCTCCCCCTAACATACCGATTACTTAATTATTCCGTTCCTACTACTACTCTATACATTCCTGTCTACTATAATAAGGATCAAAAATAAAAAGCATGTAAATTGTCTGCCATTATAATTAATAATACAAGAAACATAAATTAATATTTTTTTATAAAAAAAACCCTTAATAATCCTAATCCTAATAATTAACAATAAGTAAAATCATCCAAAGCCAAAAGACCATCCAGATAAATATTTTGGTCCCTTAACCCAGTTCAGAATAGACCAAGACATCTACATATCCTCATAATAAACACAGCTATTTTTTTTTAAAAAACAGCCCAACTGTTCCCCTCACCAACACAGACTTCTCTCCAGAAAACCTCCCATACGTAATAACCCTTTCTTTTCCGAAACATTCCATCAGAAAGTCAAATTCACTCATGTCTTGCAGCTCAATTTCTGTTTAAATTCTTCAATTCAGCATTGTCAATTTCATCCAGGATTTCAACAAAAGCTGAAATCTCACTTAGGAGAGACATTTCCATCGCTGTTAGATTCTTCAGTTCCATCCGTAACATCCCCAACCAGATGGCACATTTTAGACCACGTATTTTCCACAATGCTCTAAATGTCTTGCATAATAACTTGGCAGGAATCAGAAAAAATCTGCTTAATATCTGCTTTAATATCTCGGTGAAAGAGAAAGCCTGGTTAAGTTCTTCCATGTCTGAGGCAGTAAATTATGGTGCCCTCTAGATACCTAACCTGCTGAAATGAAAGGTAATGGAAAATTTTTGAACTGAGTTAAAATAACAGACAGTTCCCCAGAAAAAGTAGCGGCAGGAAAGTAAAAAGTTCAGAATGGCAGATTCAATGTGTAGGAAAAATGCAAAAATCTTCAAAATTAGCACAAAAATAATAACAGGGAGATGATAACGTACTCTCAACCCTCCTTAGCATTGGATGGAAAGCAAAGCTTTAATTTTTTTTTAATCAATCACAAAGTTAATGATAAGCACCAAGAGAGATAGTTTCTCCTTAATGTAGAATGCCTCTCTTAGGGTAGCAATACTTAAAAAGAAAAATAAATGGGTGCTTTATAAATGGAGTGGCTGGACTTAATGTCCCTTTAAGGCTGCAGCATGGCTTGGAAATGGTGATATCCCAGCCTCCTGGTGAAGTCTCACCGGTTGATCGCACACTGTTTATGATCTCCTGGCTGCAACTCACCGTCCGGAGGACCAATGGGTCAATTCCGAGCATTTTCCTTGATCCAGAAAAACGCTCCTGGGCTTCAGGAGAAACCAGCCTGAGCTCAAACTGCCACGATGCCAGTTCTGCCTGTGGAGCTCGTGGGCACAGCTGTTCAGTCCACCATGTTCCCACCAGAAGTTGCCTGTTTCTTTCTAGCACCTCCACTTCTGCTTTTTTTCCCCAGGTAGGGGGACGCACTTCCAGACAAAATCCTGGGTTGCAGACTCAAACATCTGTTTTTCCTAAACAGGCTGAGCCCCTGGGTGTTTGAGGCTAACCTGCTTTTCTAAGTGTGAAGAATCCAATCCAAAAAAGAAGGTACTGAATCTCAGAGGGGGCATCAGCAAGGGCCGAGGTAGAGACCCAGGAGATAAGGCACATTGGATAGCCCAGGAGCCTTTGCGGGCATGCCAACTGTGGAGTCTCTGTGGAAACACGGGGCCTTCTCCAGCCCAAGACCAGCAGCCCACTGCTTCAATGTAGCAAGCTATTAAGGAATCCGATCATGGGCTTCCAAAAACTTAACTCTGCAAAACATTTCAGAAGAATGCTACTTTTCAGCTGCTGAGCCTGCCACAGGAAGAAATGGGAAGATCAGTTGTACAGAAAAATATAATGGAAAGAGGGAAAGAGGACACAGAAAGCAGGGCAAAGAAAAAGAAAGCATATCTAAGAAAGTCAGGAGAAATGAGAACAAGAGGAATCAATTTAGGAGCAGCAGAAGAAAAGGCTGGGTCTAGAAGGCCGGGGCAGTGGGAGATAAATTTTGTCTGCGCAACAAGCAAGCAATGCAGGATGGATTCCGCTTCTGGCCCCAACCCATTTTAGCTAGCTGAAGAAATAGCAGGAACCTAAAAATGGAGCATCAGCTTTTAGACTTGTTTCAGTCAACCTCCTGTATGTTCCGATCCATTTTGTCCTACTCCAGCTAGCAAGTGCTTGCATGGCCAATAACAAATGAAGAGTCTCTTTGGCAATATATCTTTTTCTCTTTTTTATTGAAGCAGTAGTCACATGATTGTGCATCTAGCTTTCTAGAATACCAACAGAATAGGTTTGAGTGGTCATCTGACCTAAACTTTTCCTTTGTGCAAATTAATATCACATTTGATAATACATTATCAAGGACTGAAAATCAGTTCAAAGATGACGTGCTGATATGTTAAACGACCAGCTCCACCCGACATGATACGATAACACTCTGAGAACCATCCCTTGAACGAAGGAAATGCTTTAGAAAACCCTTTCAGCCCGTCATCCTCTGAGTGGACGGGGCATATACTAGGACGACCAGGGAAGGCTTCCCTTCTTTCTCCACCAAATCAGATATCATACAGGACCTGTTCTAGCTTGTAACAATATGGTAACTTAAAGAAAAGACGCTACTTGCCAGTCCTTTTATTATTAGATTCAAACCCACCGTCTGAGTGGAGGAAAGGGACAGGTTTAGAAAAAGTGCCACAGCGAAGAGTCCAGGTGATGGACAGGAAATATTTCGAAATAAAGACCACACACTTTGTAACTTTTAAATTTCATGTCCAGGCTAACCTACGTTTTATTTAATGCAAATTACAGTACCAGTTAACTATTTCCGAACCAAGTCACACAGAACATAATGTATTTACAAAGGAGCAGAAGGGAGGAGATAAAATAATGAACATTAAGCATACATACCACAAAAAAGTTTATACTTAAAATGAAAAAGTAATCAGTCACAGAGGCATTCAAGTAGTAATAACGGTATACATGTTTTGCTTCTTTGAATCAAGACAGCTTTGCGTGTGTATGCAATAGTTTGTATACAACCCACAGTCCATTATATATATATTTAGAACTCTGCTTTTAAGATGAAAGTGATCACGCTAATTGTGTGTACAAGCCCAAGTGATCAGCAACATAGTAACAAATGCAAATTTTACAAGCAAGCATATTATTTATATATATAAATGGTTTTTTGTATTTTTCTCCAAAAAACCAAGAACAAACAACACTAGGAAGAGACATATCTCAAGCTAACCCTTTAGGTACCAGTCATTTTGCTTTTATTGCCTTGTTGCAAAATGAAGCAAGGAATTAGTTCCTGTAGAAATATTGGGAATTAAAAGGTGTTCCGATGCGCACATCTGAAAAATATCAGTCTTGGGCTAGATAACTTAACTGTGCTTTTCCTTACTGGCTTTGATCTGTAGAGGCTAAGATATTTAATGGAGAAAAATGCTGATAACATTTTTAATTTGGGATTGTTTCAAATTAACATCTATTACAGACATCAACTATTACTTGGCTTATTCATAGAAGGAAGCTTGTTCAAGCACCAGCTAGATGACATTAAAATAATCTGTTGAAAAAAAATCCATACCTTTGTTTGAAAGGACATACTTCAAAATTAATACTACTAGTGCCTTTTTTCTGACGTTCAGTCAATGACACAGAGAATATCATTAATGCCATCTCAGGGTTATGCACAATTGCAACGCAGACAAAGGATAGATTCAGAGACTATACGGTACTTCATTTAAAAACAAACCATAAAATTTAAATTCTGAGTGGACTGTCAGAAACAAAATACTCTCACTGACCTTTATGTCACCAGAAAAATGGCATCCTCTGTCTAACTGGAATGAACAGAAGATGGTTACAAAAAGCTTTAAAAAAAAGCAACCTTTGGTTTGATAAAAAGTTCAGCATTTTGCCATTAAAGAAAACCTCATGTAGAATATTAACAAAGTTGAATATACATATGAGCAGAGTTTTAAAAGCAAGGCCTTTGTGCTGAGCACAAAAATTAACGTTCATTAAAAAAAAATTGGCAAGTAAATGAGAAGGGAAGTGATAATCTATGGTTATAGACACTTAACTACCACAACTTTCTGTCCAAAAAAGCTTGCAAGATTTCTAGATCTAAAAAATACAGGTGTATGTATGTGATCCCAGTTCTTCCCTCCCCAAATACAGTTGCTTACTTTTTTTACAATCTCCAATTCTGTCTGAATAAACCACATGGCCAAGCAAAAGCTCTATGAAGCAGTGGTCTACAAGACCCCTTGAAGAGCCTATTGGGCAAAAATTTGCAAAATGTAAACCTGTCATTTAGATACCAAGGTGTCATCTATATAATGAAACCAGTTACAGTGGGGATATGTTTAAATCAGTGTGCAAAGTACTGGGAAAATGGTGGCCATCCAGGTGCTGCTGAGCTGTGACTCGCTGCTATCAAGTTCAGCAGGATGAGTACAGCCATGGATGTCTGGAGGCATTTTCTTTTAATGCTGCTACTGACCATGAAATGGCTGAAAGAAGGGAAGCATATCTGCACATATGAGGCATCTGTTACAAAAAGGAAGAAAAAAAATCATGGAAGCAAAGGCACTCCAAACTATATAGATACACTATACATTGCTAGAGTTATTGTTACAATAATACAGGCCAGTTATCTACTGTACATAGTTAGAACTATATGGCTTTAAAAAGCTTGTCTACAATTTGTCTGATTATTAAAACAAATTAACTGCCCTGAATGGTAACTTTTGTTCATTAATAACAGTTCCTGTGTCCACGTATTTACATATAAAGCAATAAAACTTAAAAGTTTAAGAACTAATGTACAAACTTGAATTTGGTGAGGAGCTTTTGTCAGTTTATTTACAAAAAAAAAAACGATACTGAAACACCTGGATCTAGATTTATATAAAATTTTGCTTGCAGTTCTGCCATGATCCTTAGGAAAAAAAAATCAGGATCCTAGTTTTTATACACACACACACACACAGAGAGACATATACATTAAAAAAAAGTGTTAAAGCTTTTTATTATTCTCCCCTATTAGACTTCAGCCAATGAAAGTAATACAAATCCTCCTAAGATCTCCTTTCTGAATTCAGACTGTCTTGCTACCATGACTACAAAATTGAGCTCTGACTATGATGGCCGTACACTCAACGTGGAAGACACCTGTGGGCTCATTCCATGAAGCAAGAGGACCTTCCTGGCCTCCCATTCATTACGGATTCTTCTCCAGTCTCGCTCATGGCTCTTAAAAATGGTTTAGGTAATGATGTGAATGGTCTTTAAAGCCATCTGATTTTTTTTTTTAGAGAGGCCACCACTCCTTTCCGGACATGCCCCATTCATCATATGAGGGCTTATTTCTCTTCCCTCAATGACTTCACACCTAAGAAATGAATATAAACTACTTGCTCTCCTTGGCCCAAATCTAATTTCAAAAGGTTCACCAATGAAAGATATTGCAAGGTAAACTACAGTTAATTTGATGGAAGTTAAATAAGCATAGCTATCAAATCAAAGAGGGAGCTAGTCACAAGAACCCATTAGTGCTTCATGCATTAGTAATGACATTCTTTCTCAAAACCTTTCTCAAACCATCCAAGGCATATTGCTTTCATGTCAGAGAGACCTTTGGCCACAATTTAATAATCCAGAACAAAGACACAGGAAACAGGCATTTCTGCTTCAGAGTATTTCTAGATGTAAAAATAAAAAGTAGCACTATGTATACGTGTGCGTGCTTATGTGTACGTATACATAACACAAATATACACAGACACACTTGACAGCTGGAGCAAATAAACTATTTGTCTAGAGATTAATATTCTCCATTGTGACAAAAGCAACTTCTGAAAACCAGTAAAGAAAGATTAGAAAGGAAAAGGCTGAAAAAGGTGAATTTAAATATAAATTCAAACTGGGGTTTAAATCTACCTGTTAAATAACCTATCAACTTAAAAGCTCTATATGCTATGAAAATATTATCTCCATTCACATTATATCCCTTGCATCTTTTTCCCAGTCTGCTTCTTCAAGAAAGAAGTCAATTTAGAATCAAAATGAATGAACAGAATGCAGAAGGATCTTTATATTTTCTGCGCATGGAGGGATATGCACACCTACTCCCATCTACTGAGGTGTGGATATGATTGGTCATGCTTTCTTCTATGATTTACAGATCTTTTAATATCCAACTCCTAAAACACTGGGATAGGTGCATTCAAGCCAAAAGTATATGTTCGCAGAATTCTTCAGAGGCAAATGAAATTTAAGGTGATTTGTTCCTTACTATTTCAAGCTTTTTTTCACACTGTAACTCCCCCCCTCCTTCATAGTTCCCTTTGGCAATTCAGCATATTATAGCACCTCATCTTGTTCTTCCTCCTCACCCAACACAAAGACATTTAATTCCAGCAAATGATACTCAAGATGAGCAACTTCTGTTAAACTCCTAACCAAATTCAAGTTGTGCACTACACCAAAAACTGAAACTTCACTTAAAAAATACAAGGCTTCAGCAGAATGAGGGGTTTCTTTCTTTCTTTTTTTTCTGGTGATGGCGGTGATGGTTGGAGGGCGTCAGATAAGATTCCTGATTCTAAAGTACACAACAGCAATTGTCTGAAATTAGAAGATTGTCATGGGAAGAGAAATTGGTGTGTTCTAACAATCCATTTCCCTTTTCCCGCCCCACTTATTCCCATGCCCCAAAGAGCCTGCAGAGTGAGCATACAATGAAACTGGTTTTTTTACAAGGTTAAATAAGAACAACAATTTTTAAAAATCCAACACTATAATGAACAGTTTTTCCCCTTCTTTTTACATTTTCTTTCCAAATGTGACCAGTGTTGCTGAGTAAGACTCAAAATTACTGGTGATTGTTCCTGTACAAGCTGCTGCTTGAGATCAGTTCAGGTGGAGTTGGAAGCTGATGTTGAAGCTACATTATTGGTCTGAACTCGATCACCTGCACTGGAATCTGCAAACATCAGGAAAAAAATGGAAGAGATGGTTACATGTCAATAATATGAAGTTTTACGGACAAGCTTCTATTCTTGCTTTTGTCCCAGGAAGGCTAAAGGGGCTCAGGAAAGACCAAAACGTGTCGTTTAGAGACGTCCCAGAGGGAAGGGCATCTTTGGCATCAGAAGGTATAGTTCAGACTGTTTTTCACCTGCTGTTGGACATGCTCCACACATTTTATCTATTGAAGAGCAGTAACGATGTTTAATGCCAACATCACGATCAGTCTGGCTGGAGGCCAGTATGACAAAAGTAGCAGAAGCAACTGCCGTGACTATCACTGTAAGGTATCCCTAATGTGCCAAGAGGACACTGGATACAGTAAAAACTGCCCAGAGTCCCCTGATGGGAGAAGATGGACGGGGACAAATTTAATAAATAAAAACAAACAAACAAACAAACAAAAATGAAAAATAGCATGTTAATAATAACTGGAACGTAAGGCACATTTGAACAATACAACTAAATATATTTTATATTTTTATGTAGTATTTAAGACTTCGCATGTACAGTACCATGTTTAATTATTTCACATAATAGAGCACGAGATGTTAAGGACCTGGTTCGCAATCTGCCTGATAAGAGGATGAGCTCGATTTGATTCTGCAAAAACGAACCTAATACTGTATTGTCAGATGTAGAGGGAGAAATGTTAGATACCAGAAACTTGCCATGCTTCCTACCTCTGCTAAGCATGATTTTTTTCCAACTTCTTGGAATTGGTACTACCGGCAACTACTACATAAGGAAAATTATTCAGCGAGAGGGAAGAGACATGCTCCTATTTCTCCGGGACCCATTCTCTAGCTCCAAGGTAATCTTTCAGCAGGCTCAGAGAATGGATTTTTTTTAAACAGAAGGTTGAAAAAGGAAAGCATCTGTTTGAGACACCATAAGAAGGCAGACCCCAAACATTAGTCAAATAGATGCCTCATATTAACCAAATAAAGTAACAGAAATGGTCACAAACAGCAACCTTATCCCATATTAGCGGAGGCTGAAAAAATCACTAACTGACCAAAGTAGGTAGTGAATGAGAGAGGTACAGTGTGCTTTAACATCTGGCTAGCTGCTGGTCTGCTTCCTACCTGTGGAAAAGCTGGGAAAGATCATCAAGAGACTCCGGACATATGTAAATGATGTGTTATTTGACGTTAATTGAGGACTACCTGTATTGCTAAGAAGAGACAAGGAGCAAAAAACAAGCCTCAGGAAGGAACTTTAGTTTCAGAAGAGATTAGAAGAGACAAGAACTATTACAATGACATTTATAAAGATATTATAGATGGAAACAGACATGGAAAAACAATGAAAGTTTTCTAGAAGATCTCCAAATTCAGAAGGAGGCTCCAACCTCAAATTGGTATGTTGAATGACCCTCAAGATGGAAGGAATATACTGAAATTCTGTAAAGTAGAGAAGTCAACATCTAAGGTACCTTAGAAGGCATTTCCTATCTACAAGAATTTCTAATATTGAAAGATGAAGATAGGTCAGCACTTCACTCATTACCTAGTTGGAAAGCTACAGGAATTGACAGACTATCTATAGAAATATAGTAGGCAACAGAAGAAGAATCTGTAAAGGTTCTAACCAAATTATGCCAGCAAATCTGGAGAACAATACAGTGACCAACAGATTGGAAGAGGTCAATCTATATACCAATACCAAAGAAAGGAAACTTGTGCAAACTATCGCATAATTTCACATGCTGGCAAGTGCTTAGGATCATCCAATTTAGATTAAAGCCCTACATGAGAAGGGAGATGCCAGATGTTCATGCTGGTTTTAAAAGACCCAAAAGGGCCATTGGGAGACGTGAAGGGCCAGGTTGGGGGCACATCACCCTGAAGAAGGTCTGTCTATGTGATCACTAAGAGTTGACATTGACTTGATAGCACACAGTCAGTCAGTCACTCAGTCACTCAGTCAATCATTTATTAATAATTTTAAAATAGAAAACAAGAACGTAATTGTTTCTGAAAAATAATTTCATAAAGTAATTATTTTAATTTAGGAAGGGGAAAGGGCCACATAAGCCACTGAGTTTCCACCCCTTGCAGGTACAAGTATCCAAATTGAGGAATCCATGACAGATGGCTGTCTGACTTCCACCTGAAGACATCTATTAAAGAGGAACCCACCACCCTTTCGGGTAATTGTTGTGGATGTCAAACCGCTCTTACTCTTAGAAGTGTTTCTAACGTTCAGCTGCAATCTGGTTCCCTGTAATTTAAATCCTTTGTTTATTCCATACCCTATTCAGGTGCAACAGAGAATATATCTTGACATTATTCTGACAATCTTAGAGGTATTCAAATAATGTTATCCTATCTCCCCTCAGTCTTCTCTCCTCGAGGTTAAACGTACCTGCCGCCCATCTCTCTTTCTGTCTGATCACCCTCACTGCCCTTCTCTGAACTAGTACAAGTTTCTCTGAACATTTCTTAAAGTGTAGTGCCAGAACTGGACATACTACTCATACTGGGTTCTGACCAGAGCAGAATAAAGTGGATCTATTAATTTCTATTATTTGGAAAATAATACACAACCTAAAACTACATTTGGTTTTTTTGTAGCTACAACACACTACTCACTCATACTCAGCTTGCAATCAACTATTTCAAGGTCTTTTTCACAATAATGTTACTGACCTAGCTATTCTTCATCCTGCACAGGCATCTGGGCATTTGATTTTGGCTTCCAAAGGACACATCTCTGCAATTTTATCTGTTAAATTTCTCTGTTACCTTTAATTCATTTTTTTTAACCTTCTAAAATAGTTTTGAATTTTATTTCCGCATTTTAGGGTACTAACTTTGTGAAAATTTGGACCTTGGGCACTTCCCAAGATTTTTTCTGCAAAATGCTCACTTCTAAAGGTGCTCTAGCAGCAGAAAAAGCAGATTCTCTGCTTGAGAAGCAGAAATTGCTGATCCAGAGGGCATGTTGTCTCTTTTATGATGCCCTGGCATGTGCATTTTAAGCTGTGGTAAAATCTCTTATACTAGCATTGTCTTAGGGCTAAAACATGTTTGTAGGGAGAAGGCTGACTATACTATAGTTGAGTGTACTATACTAGTGCAGTCAACTAAATGGCTGATTTCTTTCTTCAATTATCCAGATTTTCTTTTGTCACATCTCTATCTCACTGCCAAGTATATGAGAAGAGCAAAATCTTAGACTGGTCTTCCCGTACACTCAAGTACTTCTTGCAATGTTTTATATCCAGGTAACTGTTTAGCTTCTTTTATTACAGTTCCAAATGTTGTTATAGTTTTAAGTTTCTATTGCCTCAGTCAGTAACATTTCCACTAGAATTGATGCTGCTGTCACAAAAGTCTCAATATAGTTGAAGACTGTAGTCAAAAAAGACTGAAGGATTCTTGTTGCTAGAGCTACAATAGAATTATAGAAGATTTGGGCCTTTGGAGGATCCAAATTTATGCTGAGCAAAACTACCCAATTGCTTTAATAAAAGATTTTCTATAAGAAGTATGTTGGAAAAGTTCATTGTATCACTGGTCCCTCTACTCAGGCTGCTGACAGTCCTTAACTCTCTATTTCTAAAATATACAGTTAAAGTTCTTTTGAACTATGGCCAAGATAGAAAAAAACTGCACCCAAGAAGGATGAATTTTGTTAAATAGTCTGTAAAGGAATAAATGTTTTTGAAAGCTTTTTGTGATCAGCATTTGAAAACTTCTTTGTATAACGTTAACAACCTTATTTTGGAACAAAATGATACCTACTACAAGTGTGTTTACAATTGCTTACTGCTGCCTACAGATTGTCACTTTTTCTTAACTATTTTTAAAATTCATTTATGGTCCAAGACCAAACACACACACAAAAAGATCAGCAATATAATACTGTAACTATAAAAAGGAATTTTAAAATCATGAGAAAATCTAAAAGAGTTAGCAGCTAACAATTAATAACATGAGGGAGGAACCAGACAGCTTCTAAAAGCTATAGCTATTGGTAAGAATTCTGCAACCTTCTTGGAGGTTTCTGAAGAGTGGCCACCCTGGAAAAGGGTAACGACTTCTTGGTCACAATGATAATTAAGAATTGTTAACAACTGGAAGTATTAAACTTGATCAGCACTGCTTGTACAACGGGCATTTTAATAGCACTTCTGAGACAGATTCTACCTCCAAGTCTGAACAAAACAAGTCTGGCTTTCATATGGTTGTTGCCCTAACAGATAATGCCTCAATTTGGACAAAAGTAAATGTCTCTTAAGTGGAAGATATAAGATATTAAAGAAATAGTCCAGGGAGGAGGAGCAAACATGCTGGAAAGGAGGGGGAGACTTTGGCTCTGTCATTTTGGATATCCAGATCCCTGATGCTCTGTTTCAGTTCAGCCAGAATGTTATCAAGTCCCAAAGCAGGTAGTGCTGACAACATGAGATTTGTCAGCTTAGGGTGGAAGAGAACCTGTCTAGCAAGGTGAGATGAACTAAAGAAGTTCTCCAATACAGGTAGTCCTTGTTTAGCAACCGCAATTGGTTCTGGCAAAATGGTCGTTAAACAGAGAGACAGAGACAGAGCCTGCAAAGATCATTGGTTGCTGCCACCTCATTTAGATAAAATGCATAATTTGGTGCACATTGGTTGGAAAATTATTTTTTTATTACCATTTACTACCCTCATATTTACAAATGGTTGCTATCTGATGCAGTTGCTAAACAAGGACTACCTGTAGATTTGCCCCATTTCTATTCTCCTTTATGTAGACGATGAAGCCATATGGTACATAACCCAAGTAGGCCTCTGAAGAAGCCTTAAAGCTGTATGCTTTACTTTTCTAAGGAGAACGCCGTGAAGTAAACTACTCTAAAACAGAAGTACTGATATAGTCTAGGAAATGTTTTAAGGATCCAATTAGATCGACAATCAATGAAAAACTCATAGAGCAGGTAAAATCCTTTAAATATCTAGGTGTCTATTTTCCATCTTCAATTTCAATCAAAAAACATTCCTCGCAATTGCTAAATTTGCAGTCAATTTGGTAATAATCATGTCCCAGCAGCTATTAAACTATTTAAAGCCAAAGTTCCGGATTTGATGCTATATAGCACTCAGCTATGATAAGAAGTTTTCTTTTGAAGCAACTCTTGAAAATCTTACTAGTTCCTTATTCAACTTCTAATGCTCTAACATGCCTGGAATTAGGCTGCATTTCCCTTGGGGCCTGATTAAAACTTTGCCATCTTAGATTCTGGCTTAAATATTTCAGTCCGTGACTTGGTAGCAAAGTTAAATAACTGTGATTATAGAAATATAATAGCAGAGCTTTTTTTCGCCTTTATGATAGTTCTCACTAGAATTTTGGAGTGATCATATGGTAGGTGAAGAATCACACACACACACACCCGTTTTGGAACATTTGAGATCTAAAACTGTTTTCTTAAGGAAGATCTGTGTTCCTTCAAATGGTTTTGTAGGAAATCTCTGTAAGGCAGTATATACAAGTTGCAGATGTATTAATATTTTAAGTTGCAGATGTATTAATATTTTTAATCTCAGACAACAGGACAGAGAATGGTGCTAGAGGAAGGCAAACTCTACTTGCATGTTAGCAAATCATCCTAAGTCTAAGAGCAGTTTGACAATTAAAACAATCACCTAGAAAGAAAATGAACTCCCGTTCAGCAGATGTGTTCAAGTAAAGGCTTGAGAATTATGTTTGGGGTGCTTTATTTGAACTCCTGCACAAAGCAGTGGCTTGGAGTTAGCAGCGAAAATAGCCCCTTCTACCTCTAGAATGCCACGGTTCAGTACGTATTTCGAGTAAGATTAACACAATCAGCTCTGAGGTTGATAGATATTTTCCAAGTCTTCTGATCATATTTCTTCAATAAAATTTCTGGAATATTAAGTTATTAATCTGGCAGATATCTAACATACTTTGCAATTCCATTATTCTCCAATTAAAAAGCTCACATCTAGCTTCTTTTACAGTTTGACTCCACTAGTTTCCTATTTGTTTGGAGACCCATTCTATTTTTAGTTAATTTTCTATCCCTCTATGGGACATTCCCAGGTAGATTCAGTTCCCACCCCTGTTCCGGCTGCTTACCCAGATTATTTTAAACATTTTATACAAATTTATCCAGAATGATTTAAGTTAAGGGGCCTATAATTTTCTGGACAAATTTTAAAAATTGGCATTATTTGCCAACCAACTTCTGCAATGAAGTCATATGCAAATATATTTAGTTCTTTGGCAATTTTTTTATTCTTCTTTAGTATATATAATTCATACTGATGTGTATATCCATATATGTATTCTTTCAAAACATATTCCCCTAGATTAATGTAGCTTTGCAATACTTGTTATATTTATCATTTTTATACAGTGCCATATGAAATTACTGAAGACAAACAGCTAAAATATATCCAGAAGATGTAAGAAACATTGTTTTAGCATTTTAACTTTTTTACCCATGAGAGGCACTGATTAAGCAATCTGATGGTTTACAATGAGCGTGAAATGCTTTTTTTCATTATGTATTTATGATGCTGATATGCTAATATCTGCATGCAGTTTTCCAAATCTTTATGTTAGAGATTTGTGATACTTGACTACAATTTATTAATTCAAGATTTAACATTTGCAACAACACTGGGATGATCAGCATTTGTGTCATTGAAGATTGCAGGGGGGAAACCTGCACACCAAGAAAAAATATGGTATAAATGTGATCTCACCTGAGGCTGCTGAAGTATTGGTAGGGGTTGAAACAGCGGCTTGATTCCGAGCATGAGCAGGTATGAGAATTGAAGCCAGAGAGGGATTACTTGACAATTCTAGAAGCAAGTTGAAGAAAGATCATTTATAAGCTTGCTCAGAGCAAAATTCTACCATCCGGTTTAGCAGATCTCCTGATGAAGCCAGGAATGTAAGGGAAGTTCTCTGAAAAGTTCTATGATAATCATTACTGCTGTGGAAGAATAGGGGAAGGAAGTTAAATCCCACCAGTGCTGCCAAGCACATTGTTGTGAAGGATAAGGGAAGGACAGAGAATGCCAATATTGTTCCTAACACTTCCCAGAAAAAGCACTTTACCTTTTTCTATTTTAAAACTGTAAACTATGTGCCACCATCTTTTTTCTCAGGAAACCAAAACAGATAGTCCATTTTAAGCAAGGGACTAAGAATGTCATAGTCCAAGATATTATTTACAGTAATTAAAAAAAAAAAAATTACAGGTAGTCCTCACTTAACAACCGCAATTGGGACTGGAATTTCAGTCTCTAAGCAATGCAGTTGTTGAGCAAGGCATCACATGACCGGACCCGATTTTATGACCATTCTTACTGCAGTTGTTAAGCGAATCAATGGTTCCCTATTGATTTGACTTGTTGGAAGCCAGCTGGGAAAGTTGCAAATTGCAATCACATGACTGCAGGATGCTGCAACCGAGCCGGTTGCCAAGTGCCCAAATCGCTATCACATGACCATGGGGGTGGTGTGACAGTCAGAACTTCAAGGGTGGGTTGTAACTTTTTTTAGCCCCATTGTATCTCCAAACTGTTGCTAAACAACCTGTCATTAAGCAAGGACTTAAATGACAATAATGATTTATTGGCAGCAACGTAAAGGTAAAGAAGTTCAAATTAATTTTGAGTACCCTTGCTTAGTTATTGTTACAAATATGTTAGTGGAGTTATGACAAAGAACAGTCAGCTCCTAGCGACTATATGGATAGGTCCATGTTGTTTCTTGGCAACAATACAAAGGTATTTTGCCATTACTTTCTTCCAGTGTACTTTCTTTTTTTTACTTGCCTACAGCCCTGGGATTTACTGATAGATTCTCAGTTTTAACCCTGCTTAAGCTTTCTTGAGATCAGCCAAGATAGGCTACCATGTTCTCTGACAACAGTGACAGTGACTTAGCAAGTTAAGTCAATCTTAACTTCCTCTATCCTGTATAATTGCATCCACACAGTTCCCAAGGCAGTTTCCAGAAATGGTTTGCCATTGCCTTCTTCTAGGATGTTTTTTTTTTCATTTACCAGTCTATCCAACAACTACATGGCATTTCAAGGCAATTCACTACCTATGTAATAACCAGCACCAATGGTTTTAGCTTTGAAGATCAGCCAAGGTGGGCTTCCGGAGGACAATAATTCTTCATCTATATATTCTATCCTGATATTTCTTTCCAACAATTTTTAATTTTTCACATAATCCCTCCCAACATATTCCACTCTATTGTGTACTTTTACCCTGAGTGAAGGTAGGGTCCACACTAGATTTTCGATAGAGCAAATTTTCCTTACAAATGAGATTTTTTCCTGTTTCATTATGTTCCCAGAATTCTGGCTATGGAAGAAATCTATCTGGCTGTGAGCCATGCTGCTTGCCATTCATGTCTGGTACTTTGGCACACTGGCTGGGTTTACAAACATGTCAAGGCAAAATGTGCATGGTATACTGTGTCTTTAAGAAAATTTCTTTAATCATGCATGCTGAATGTATGTTCATTCAATCTGTAAGGCCACCTAACTGGCAACACTTAATCTTGATTGACTTAACAGCATGTTTATAAAATTAACTTTCTGATTTGCTGTCATTTACTCTGCACCTTGACTCTGTTCATTTTACTAGGCCAGGAAATAAATACCTGTTTGAAGAACTGCTTAAGTATGGACTGGGAATGATACGGCACAAGCAGTCTATGCCTTAACAGGGACTGCCTGTGAGTATGGACTCCTTAAAGCTTCTTCCTCTACTTGTATCAATCCCAGAATTAGAAATAGAAGAATCTTTGTTTGTCCTTGACTGCAATTGGGGCAGAAGAGGTTTCCAAGAAATGGCAAGTAACCATCTTGCTACATTGGGTGGAGAAGGAAGCACTTGCTGCTTATAATAGCTTGCTTGCTTGCTTCATAGATGCTGCAGTCCCAGATGACACAGAAGAGGGTCTATTAGGTTTACGACAGACAGGAATGTTCTGTTTGAGCATTACAGTTTTTGGAGCTATATTCAGATTCCTGGAGACATTATTAAAAAGTTTGTTATAAACCTCAATCTTAAGATCAGCAACTATGATTTTGGTTGAGTAGCTGATGATGGTTCGAGTTTAAGATTATTTTCTCATCTTTTATACCGAATACAAAGGAAAAGCTTCTGAGTGGTCTGAATTGTGTTAGAAAAAGCACGTGCTATTTGCCATGCAACTGAGTAATGAAAACCCAGGTGCAGCGACGGCAGTTACTTCAGCATCTTCCGAAGAGTTGTATTCAGTACATATCACTGAAAAGAAATGGAAAAGGCTCTTAAAAGGTTTCTGAACCTTAGACGTTACAATCTAAAGGTAGCTATAATCAATGCGGGGAAAAATCTGCATCCCCATTGTGGAGCCAACATCAGCCCCGAAACTGTCTTGCATTTGAGATTTGCCATAAATGTGCAAACAAAACAAAACAAAACAAACAAAAACCATCACTGGGCTAGAGTATGGTTAATGGAAAATTGTTACATTCTATCTCTACTCACTATGTAAGTCAGGAAGCAGGACAGTAAGCTCATAACTTTAAGCCTTCAAACTTGATATAGGAGCAGAGAAGATCTTTTTCCATTGCAAGTTTCCTGTGAGTTGCTAACAGGAATTTAATACTTAAGAGTGAAATAACCCTTGTAGTTTATGAAGGAGCTAGGACTCAGCCTGTACCACTTGTTGGAAGTCAAGCCTGAAGGAGAAGAATTATACTACTATTTTACGTGACACATTTCTATTCTTCCAATATTGGGGAGAAAAGCATGATTATCTCTGGTTTGCTGGATTAGTACAGTAAACACAGTAAAGCTTTTGAACAAGAAAATTCAGAAGTTGTTGATGACTTTGATAAATTTGAAAGATGTCACTATAAACACATTGATCCAGCAAGAGTCCTCAATATACATGTACATATGTAGATGCCATTTGCAACTTGCTAGATTAAAATATACTTCATCTCAAATGGAAAAGGCATGAGCAATATCAAGAATTGGAGGACCCACACACTGGCGAAGCAGTCATAAAAAAGCAGAAGACTCATGAGTTGAGAATATGTCAGAATCCATAGGCCCTATACAAGGGTCTGCAAAGATAGCATTATAGCTTCCTTGCAACTGAAGAGATTCTTGATCCTTGCAAGCATGGAGGTTTTTGCTGTTCTGGATGAAAAGAATGGATACTAGCAGGTTGTGCAAAGGAGTGGCAAAGCTACTCCTCAGAACAGCCAAAAAGGATGATGGAGAGGGAGCTTCATGAGACAGAGGAAGAGCTAGGAGGCAGGATAGGGCAGGAGTTCTCTCCAGTGGAACTCTGCAGCTGCAAAAGAAATGTTAACAAAATTAATTGATTCAACCTAGGAAGACCTCTTCAAGCCTCACAGCACTGTGGGGACATGGGGGCTTGATCTTAGGTCAGTGCAGCCTTTGCATGTAGAACGAGGCTTAGTATTCTGGGCATCTTCTCACTGTCTGAAATATTCTATGTACGTGCCTCAGAACTGTATATAAATAGAAGTACAAAACACTTTGCCTTCAACATAACTTTTCTCGTAATATTAGAATCAAACACTATCATAATCAGCTTATAATGTCTCAGAGAACTTAAAGGGAAAATATTGTTCTACAAAAATTAATTCTTTAAATGTGAAACCAACAGAATCAGCATCTTAGAAAGGCACAGTCATAGAGTTACATTTTACTAAAAATCTTTGTAACAGATTCTGATGCACCCTTTCACATTTTCCTAGCTAGAAGCTGCTCATTCAATTTAATTCAGGCAATATTGTGTTCTTGTATTTTTTCTTAATTAAAATATTACTATCAAACAATGGCATTCAAAGTGATCAAACAATGGTCCTCAAAAATCACTCTTTTGTAAACTTTGATTTGTTCCATTGGTCTTTGTGTGTTTATGTACTTATATTTACATAGAAAAATACTTTAAAATGTGATCTCCTTAAATCCAAGCCTTAAAAATCTTGAGGGGAGCGAGAATATTATTATGCTACGTGTTCATCTACCTCATTATGTATGATACTGTATCTTAATTAAATCCGAATAAGGCTAATTCAGGCTAAGTTTTAATTCTCTCAAGATATTTTCCATGATTGAACAGAGGGAACATTGCAGAAAAATCCCTGTCTATGTATGGAATATGTTTTGTGCTAAAATAAACCCAAATATTTCACATTCCTTTTCATTTGTGTATAACATTCATATTTAATCACAATATGAATAAAAATGGCAGTCAGTTGCATCTCTAGTATGAAATATCAAAATGTTTTTTTTAAATCACCAAAATATTGATACTTTGGAAATAAAACAAGGAAACTAAAATAAGAAAAACTTCTGAATTAAATATTCCAAAAATGGATGAAAAGGTTTTAGTACTGCAATTTCACATAATATCAATATGTATTTTTATAAGATCAGTGTATATGACAGAACAGGATATATAACTTAAAGCAAAATGCTGGATATGTGCAAAAGCCTTAGATTGGATTGGGTTAGACATCTGAGAGACACCTAAATGTGAATTTAATTTATTTAGTTAAATGTGAATTTAGTTAATTTAATTAAAACTGATCTGATACCAGACTGCAACTTATTTTTAGACAACAGAGTATTAATTGTAGACAAATCTTAAAAATCACATCTTATTTTCCAAGATTCTCTTCAGTATAGCGAAAGAATAGTTTACATTATAGAAGTTTAAATGGATTATGAAACAAATGAAACTGAGCTTAAAAAGAGAGAGCTGCTATACTGAAGTATTTTTCTAACAAACTTCAGTTTACTACATATTTAATAATATTTCTAAATAAGTTTCTCATACTTGATCTCCACTATTATAACTCAGATTTTTTTTTTAACTTTAACTTTATTGTGAAAGGTGAAAGGTCCCCTGTGCAAGCACCGAGTCATGACTGACCCTTTGGGGGGACGTTTCCTTGGCAGACTATAGTGGGGTGGTTTGCCATTGCCTTCCCCAGTCGTCACCTTCCCCAGCAAGCTGGGTATTCATTTTACCGACCTCAGAAGGATGGAAGGCTGAGTCAATCTGAGCCGGCTACCCAAGAGAGAGTCCAGCTGGGATCAAACTCAGGTCGTGGGGAGAGTTTCGGTTGCAATACTGCCGCCTACCACTCTGCACCACGTGAGGCTATTTTTAACTTTATTACTTAGCTTTATTATGGGTCACAGATCCAGACTACCTTAGGGATTTTATGGATCACAACTGAAACAGACCAACTGAAGAACAGAACTTGAGCAAAAGGAATCAAAGCAATAGAAATGGAAGAGCACATCTGCAGAGAAATCCAAGGGAATGAACTTGGTATTACTAGTGAAACCATCAGAACTAAAATCAGTTAAAGAAGGAATCAAAGCAGAACCATTGTTGGTATCTACGCTCAATCATCCAACCAATAAGAAGATGTGGATGATACTTTTCAAAAGTAAACTACAGACCTTTCAAAGAGGTATGAATAGCTGATACAGGTTTTTAATTACCCTGTATCTGATGAAGGCAAATACTGTAAAACATAGTCTTATCAGGAAATTTCTATTTTGTCTTGTTGACAACTTTCTCCTTCTGAAGGTTGGCATAAAGGGCCAGCTTTCTTTTGACTTGCTGTTAACCAATATAGAAAATTTAACAGATAAAATGGAAGTAGTGACAACTTTAGGGAAAGTGACCACATAAAGCTAGAATTCTTGATATAAATGGAACTAAAACTGAAGGTAGACTTATAGTCTGGAAAACAGAATTTAATAAACTTGGGATAGTGATATGGAACAGGAGCAGCTAAAGATAAAAGGAGCCCAAGATGGGTAAGAATTCCTGAAAAAAGGAAATACTAAAAGCCCAACCAGAAACCTTCCCAATGAAAAGGAAAATTTTAAGACAAAAAAACCAGTCAATTTGACTGCACAAAAAGCTTAGTAAAAATTGAAAATGACAAACGTGATATGAAAAGAGGAACACCAAAGAGTTATACATACAGTTAGCGTGGATTTGCAAGATGCCATCAGGTAAAACAAAGTTCAGAATAAGCTGAAATTAGCAAAAGGTGCTAGGAACAACTTTTTAAAGATTCCTTCACTTACAGTATGTTCAAAATAAAAATATGTAACAAAAGGCAGTAATAAAAACAAATAGGTTGCATTTTGTCCACAGCATTTCACTGCCTACTACATATGTGAGCAAGCTAGTCTGAGAAAATTTATTCTTGACAAATCCATGTTGCACTCTGGTAATTACCGCATTATTTCCAGATGCTTACAAACAGATCTCTTTATTAGAATCTTCCCAGGTATTAACATGAGACAGACCAATCTGTTCTTCCATAGACCTTTATTCTTGAAGACAGACACATTTATTTTCTAGTCATCTGACATTTCAAAAATTCTCCAGAATTTCTTAAATTTAAACAGAAACTCGGCAACAGTAATCAGTGTTTCTTTCAGTGTTCCAGGATGCAATTTATTTACCCTCAATATCTTAACTCATGTAAAGTATATAATTATTCCCTGGCCATGTCTCAAGCTGCAATCATACTTCATCTTGTACTTTGAAACTCTTATGAAACTAAAGCCTTCTTGTTAAGGAAAAAACCCCCCGGAACAGTTCCATCATTTCTTTGTTACCCATTAGCACTGGAGCATCTGCAGACCAATGCCTTTCCTTTTATTTTGAACATCTCTGCAATTACAAACTAAGTGTGTATACCCTTCCTTAGTGATCTTCCATCCTTCCTCTTCTTATGTGTCCTTTCTTAGTTTTCGAATTGTCACTAGGCATTCTATGTAGTCACTTGGCTTGTTCTGGTGTCTCTTCTTTTTTTATTGGAAGTGTTTTTAAATATCCTTTCCGCTCCTTCTTTGCTAGGGATCCCAACCATCTTGACCTTTTCACTTTAGCTTCTCCTGCAATACTTCAATATATTCCAGCCAAAAGACAACTATCCATCCAAGGCTTGGTTATACCAGTCAAGTTGTATTTTTCTTTTTACATGAAGAGTTCAAACCTCATCTTGTTTCTCTTTCATACTCTGAACAGTAGCATATAAACAGCAAGTCTGTGTTGAATGTCAGATGCCTCCCCATATAAAAAACTCCTTCCTGCACATTTAAACTTGCAAGATTGATGCCAGCCCTATTAGGTAGACCAGACTAGGAAACAGACACAATGTAGACCTAAAGCTACTTTTATTAGCACAACTATAGTAACGGAATCTTGCAAGTCTGAATGTGATTCCCTTCCTCCCTCTTTTATCTTCATCTGTATTGGGGGGAAGGGGATGCTGTCTGAAGCAGTTCATAAACCACTTCTTGGTCTGGGCTCAAGCCTCGTTTACCTGATGGTTGGCTTGGCAACAGATCTTCCCTCTGACCTTCAATGCCACCCTCTATACTCACTATGTTTGGCCAGATGCAAAGGTTGTCTTCAAGTATCTGAAGAGCAGTCTCATGCAGAAGATGAGGTAGACTGTTCAATACTTTCCAAATGACAGAGACAATAAACAGCAGCTTTAAATTATAATGAGGCAGATTTCAAAAGAACGTTCCCTAAGAGTTAAGAGTTGTTTGCAATGGAACAGACAGCCTCACAAGGTAGTGGTCTCTCTTCCATCAATATATTTAATCTAGCCATTTGGGGAGGCTGCTATGGTACTGCAATCTTGCAGTGGGCAGGAGGCTGGACTAGTTGGATCTGCAAGTCCATTACATTCTATGATTCAAGAAGATGAAATGAAACGACTGAGAAATGGGTCAATTACTCATGTTCATGTTAAACATTACTGCCAATTTCAAGAGTGCTCACATCTCTAATTAATTATAAAGAAGTTGTTCTGTGATATTGCCCACCTTATAGTTTTGTCACAATGGCATACCTTTTAGAGGTATAACATAAACACAAATGATTTTATAAATGCATTTGAATGAGCCCGTCTGACAAATAATAAAAAAAGAACTGCTCAAAGAAGTTGTGACTACTTGCATGTTGCAGATCCAAAGATGATAATGGCTCATGTTTGAAACCAGCATGACTAAACTCTATCATGAGGAACAAGCTACACTTTTACTAACACCTGCATCAACTCCTCAGGCCTGGGAAAAAAATCTGTCCGGAGAGCCACTGACAAGCTGCGTGGCTAATTCTGTCACAGACAGATCAATGATATGACTCAGCATGGTAGCTTCTTAAGAAGCAGCTGTGAAGTTCAAGTGCCACAGGACCATGTACTAAAAAAATATATTTTACATTTTTGGGGGACAATAGTGAAGAGTGCGCAAGAAGGAAGAATTACTCTCTCTTTTTGTATAAACAAAAAACTTCTTCCACATAGGACTTCATTAATAATAGTAAAATCCTACACATACCTATTCAGAGGCAACTTACTCCCAGGGAAAGGTATATAGGATTATTTTTTATTATTATTATTTTGCTACATTAATCTACAGAAACATTTCTAATTTAAAAGTACTGCCTTTTAAAAAAGGAAGTATTATTTTTACTACTAAAAGTAGGTAGGAAGCATAATCTGGAAAGAGGTAGTCTCCCTTATAGCACTGAGAAAGAGACACCTCTTTGTGTCTTATGACACACGCGCATGATGTATAAACAAAGGAGATATGCCTCTTACTTCAGAAAGTTTGGGCTACAGCCATGATTCCCAAAAATATGAAGCATAAATTCAAATTATGATTCTATTTAACAGTCCTTAGCACTATCTGAAAATAGGTTTAATCCTACTGTGTCTATATGATTACCATTTTATATTTCAAAAATAATCTTCATTAAAAAAATTAGGCTACTTAGTGTTCTAATTTACTTACTCATGTAATTATTAAATTTATTGCCTAGTAAAAATTGCAACATGGACTATAACCACAGCTACATTCATTCATTAATAAACCATTAGGAAATGACTTGTCAACTGTGACAATTATGGATGCAATTAGATGTCACATCATCTTGTCTCCATCAAGACTGAATTGGCAACATATAAAAATGTCTATATGTACTATTTCCAAATGTTTCCTTTTATTCCACACTCCCTTGAAACATCTATGCTGTGAAAAGAATATTTTCTTTCTAACTGTCCAACATTTTTATCCATCATTTCTGACTTCACTTCTTGATAGGATGGCATACAATTCTCTATAATGCTTCCAAATTACCTTGGGTAGTGAAGTTAAAGAGTGCGGGCTTCTCTCGCCCACTTGGTAGTTTGATGTTTGGGTCCCGTAATTCATCAAAGAAAGAATGTGCACAGGCTTCCAGTGGAGTCAGGCGGGCAGTAGGGGTATATTCCAACAGACGGCTACATAGAGCTATTGCTTCTGGTGGAGTGCGGGGTCGGAAGACCTATGGAAAAAAGAGGACAGGCTGTCCATTTTCTTTCACTTTCATAGTCTGTTAGCAAGACTATGAGTCTGAACAATTAAGCCTCCTGGAGTAGGTATTATTTTGCATTAAAAAAAAAAAAAAAAGCTAACATCAGATCTTTGCCAACTGGCTAAGGTAGAAATCCTTATTGGCAAGGAGCTATACTGAATAAAGTTGAAATTACAAAGCCCCTGAGGGATATGACTGACATACAGCACAAAGCTGAGGAAACTTTGGGAAGACAGGAAATAATACCCTTAAAAACATAAAGGGATGCAGCTAGTTAGGCAGAGAAAAAAGCAAGGGAATGGGATTTTCTGAAGAATATTATACAGTCCCATTAAAAAACTGACAATCCAAAGCATGGATTTATGTTACCAAACTGGTTCAGGCTGATTTGTTAATAGTTTTAGTTGATCTTTTAATATTATTTGGCAAGTAATTAATTAAAATATTGTGTATTCTCAACAAGCCATCATCACTGTTGCACTGCTTATTTTCTCAGAGACTCAGTTTAGCTGCCTTAAACTGTATTTTCACCTTTGTGGAAAATGCACCGCAGGCCTTGGAGGATAAACAATGGTTAAATCCTGAGTGTATTGTGAGATAAACTGAGTTCACAAAATGAAAGCAACAGCATAGACCACATGCAAAATCAAATGCAGATCTGCACAAATACATTTTTAAAAAGACATATTAACTTCAACCACATGGAAACCGTGTCAAAGATCTGCCAATCTCTAGTAAAGACAGAGGGAGAGACTGGGCCTAATTTTATATACTACCAGAAAAGCTGAGTTTTTACAAAGCACTAAAACTTATGAGGGAAAGCCTAGAAGACCAGATTAAAACAGAGTAGGATAGGATTTAGAGTAAACCAAAAAACATAAAAGCAAAATGCTAGTCAATTTCTTTAACCACCATTAAAAATCCCAAACTAGTGCTAAAGCAAGGCTGCATTTTTAGACAAGGTAACTTTGATGTAACAGAGTGATGGGGTGATGGGAGGAGAGTACAGCTCTTCCCACCCCAGGTCCTCCCTGGAAACCCTTCTCACTCAGTCATATACCTAAAACAGCCACACCCATAAAACTCCTTTCTTCTAGTTGTGCTGAAATCCAGTTTTTGATTTGTAGGAGAAAACTGTGAAAGTGAAGATGCTCCCAATCCCTTGCGCTTAGCAATTTTCCTCGGCAAACAGACCTGAAAAAAAGCAGGATTTGAAATCCTGTGGCTGTTGCTTCATCTCTCTGAGCCTTGCCTCACCTTATAATAGCTTCAGTTAGACACTCTAAGCTGCTCTCCTAACTGTTTCACTCCAAGAGGGGCAATTGCTTTATAGACAAGATAATTTCCAGATGAAAACAGTATGAGGGGAGCTGCTGCAATCACATCTTCTGGATGGAAAACACAATGGCAATTGTGCTTGGGCACACGTTTTGGAAGAAAGTGAATGGATAAGAGATTGAAAAAACAGTCTTGCGTGTGTAATAATATATATAATGAGATGAACAGTGAGGGTAGAATTTAAGAGCAAAGAAGTCAAAGCCAGTGTTCCAAGCTGTTCTTCAGATATCCAATTTGGGAACTAATTTGGATTTTTATTTTAAAATGCTTTTAATTGTTTCATTAGATGTTTGTTTCTTATGGTTGTTAGATAATTTTGAGAGTCATGTATTAAAAATGACAACGGATATTAGTCATATCATTGTTATTTTAAAAAAAATTAATCACAATATAAAGTCAGTACAGTAGCACAATTCTGCTTCCTGCTTTACAGTCTGTATGCTTGTTTTAAATTGTTCTTAAGAACATGTGAATTAGTAAGTTTCATTACCTTACTGTTAGGGGCAAACACAAGCACTGCAGAACAAGAAGGTGTAAAGCATTTTTCCACTACAAGCCCTGGGTGAATTGTATGATCCCTTTCTGAAAGAGCGTATAGAAGAGTATGTGGATCTGAGAATCTTCCATTGAGGATGATGCAATTGTTGCTTTTTTGAAATCTCATCAAAAAGTGAAATCCATAGGACATTGTTTCAAACACGTGTTGGGAGTTTGTGTAACAAGACTGGCCATTTTTTACTCAAGGGAAAAAAACCCTCTTAACCAGAGAGTTAATTATTCTGAGTGACTTTTCAGTACATGGTTACTAGATTTTGTTCAATCTCCAAATGTGACACAGAACAAAAAGCAATGTATGAAGCATGGATGTGATGGAAGTAAGGATGCTTTGTGAGGACAGAAATGAATGGAAGAGTACAGAGAATTAGTTTTGCTATATTCCCCTTTCTTATCTTATGCCATAAATTTCTTTGGCATAGTATTTCTCACACCTTTTTGTGATCTGTATAATGTTCACCCGTAAAGAGATTAGCATATGGACAGGTATCTATGTCCAAATATAAATGAAGTGCAATTCAATCCACTGATTACAGCCAATGGGGATATTTGTAAAGAAACATCCTTAAGCTAGTATCCTCCAGATGTTTTAGGTTACAATTCTCATCACCTCTAACTATGACAATTTTTAATTTGGTTTTCTTTATTTTTGGGGAGAGGATTAATATAGCATTTGCTTCACTAATAAGCTGGCAGAAATTATTCTCATGTATCTCCTCATGGTCTATAATTAAAATTGCAGGCACTCATGAAAATCAGGGAGTTAATTTTTCTTTGGAAACTTGAAATAAGTCATGAGATGTTTGCTTAAATGTTGAAAAATGTAAATATTACCTCGGTTCCCAAGCATCTAACTCTACAATGGGAAGAGAATATCTAGCTGACTGGACCTTGGAGTCTAATAGCTTGGTGTAAACTTTTCTATCCTCATTTCTGTTTCTATTTCCCCAGCAATTAACCTGGTGATATGGACAAAAAAAATAATATACATACCCGTACTCCTGAGGTGAAATGTCCTGTTCCTGACGAGTCCTAAGGATGATAATGCAGTGAAATAATCCAAACAGGGGGAGTCAATCCAAAAGAATAGTCCAGCAAGGAAAAATATATCCAATATTATAAGAAATCCAAAGTGATGGGGAAATATTAAATGTTCAATACAATTAGAACCTTTACACATCAGCAGCAAGTCCAAACTCAAAAAAAAAAAAAATAATAATTTTGCAAAGTTGAGGCATAATATAGAAACATTTTATTTTAATGCATGTTCCAATGCCAGTAGTTTTACTAAAAAGTAACAAAAATATGAAATCAAAAGTCTATGTAAAAGTAAAATTAGATTGAATTTTCAAAACTAAGCTACAGGTCTCCTCCCTATCTTGGAGAGAGATAGATACAGGAAGGAGCATGAGACATGCAATCATGCACAGACTCATTTATTCCTGTTTATTTATCCCAAAAGCACAAGCTGAAAAGTGTTCTGAAACAACACTTGTAAGAGAGAGAATAATTACGTTTCTCATTTCTAAGATGACCACTTTAAATGTCTATAAGCTATGAGTACATCAGGCCACCGCGGATTATTCTTCATCTTGGATTGACTTCCCCGCCAATGGATTTTTTTAGCATTTAGATTTTTAGCTGATATTTCATTAGGATGCTTCAGGAACTGGACTTGACACTTCAGGAGTGATGGTAAGATCTTAACTTACTTTCCCTTTTATTGTGGCTTCCTCCCTTATGCCCTCACAGTCATTTAGTAAGTGCAGGGGATTTATGTTTTTCTTTTTTAAGAGCAACTGATGATGACAGAAACACACTGCGTTCTTTAACTCTTCTCACCCCAATCTGTTCTGATGCTTTATTCACCCACTAAGAACTACTTAACAACATACAAACAACCAACATTAAAAGCAAGGGACTGTCACAGTTACAGGTCAAACAGTCAATAAGTTTGCCAACACTTAAGCACAATGGGGCTACCAAAACAAGGGATGTTTTCAGTGTTCTATTGTGCATAGGTGTCAAAGGACATATTGTGAAGTTCACTGTTAGCTGTGAACTGCCCTCACTATTATGTTTTGAAGAGAATAGTTACTGTTTTTCAGGTAGTTTTCAGTGAGGGAATTGCCATTTTGGATAAATGCATAAATAATCCGCGGATTAGTTTTTAGTCTGCGGACTAAAATTTAGCACTCGGTCTAAAAGCCGGCCCGTCACAATGAAATCTATTGAAATCTGAAAAAATCTTGACCAAGGAAAGGAAAAGCTGACAACACAAAGAATAATGCAAGTGGGCAGACTAACCTTTAGTATGCAGACTAAATACGGCCAAGTAAAATGCACAGGAAAGCCACAAGCAGAAAACTAAAACTAAAGTGACACATGTGAATGCTAACTAGAATTATTAAAGATGACTTCATTTCTTAGCAAATATATTTTACTGTAATCACAGATACTATTTTTAATTGATTTGCTCAGTTTGTTTATTAACATAAGTAATATGTCAAATGATATAAAATGCCATGCTGGAAAAAACATATTCATGAATGTTGCCATGTAATATGCTCCTGTTCAGAATTCCAACCTTTTCCAGGATATGCCATTTCATTTTCTTCTGCAGCCATACAGGAATTACCATTTTATAGCCTCCTGAACATGCTCAATTCACACTGCACTGTTTTGGAGAGGAGATTCCTATCCCTCCTCATTTATGTTCCATTTCTGCTTAGATGTTCTCACCCCCTCATTGATACCTTTGCCTATTTAGAGCATTCAACAGCGACATGGTACTGTTTAGGATCTTTTACCCTCTTCTTTTTAAGGGTTTTTCCTGCTCCTTTTGGCTAAAGATTCTTTTTATAGTTCTAGAAACCTTAAGTTTTGATAAGATGACTAACCTCTTCTAGTTTTATGGAAAATTGTGTCTCAGCAATAAGTTTATAAGATCACAATAAGGCTTTTTACATGAAATAACAGTCACTTGCATTTTAAAAACAAAAAATCCCACGTAATAATTTTTCGAATTTAGCACACTGGGTAATACCTTGGAGGCAAAGTATCAGTGAGCGTTGGTAAGATTTTTAAAGTGTCACATTTTCAAAGTTAGTATAAATTTCTACAACGTTGTCCCACATACTCTACCACCTTCCACCTGCGGGCATAGCGTTCTGAAGAACCAATATTAAGGAATTTATCTGGCTGTGACAGAAATACTGTTCTCAGTGTTGGCACTACACAGATTATTCAAACCAGGTGTTTTTTAAGTGAACAGGACTTCTGGAACTGCTTGTTAAAGGCATGAAATAACTGTAGCCACCCAAAGGCTGTTCTTTGGAAACACTGTTGGAAAACCCTGGCTGCTGCTCTGTATTTTAGTGGCAAAATGCAGTTAACTGAGACTATGAACGGGGCAATGACCTATTATATTGAAAAATACTGCCCTTTTGAACAGCAGTGGCCTATTCAGCTACGTACCTCCTGAGGAGTCTCAACAGTGAAGAGGAAAAGAAGAGGGGCAGTGAATCAAGCCAAGGAATAAAGCACAATGCTGCATCTATTCTGCAGTAATGGCTAATCCAGCCCCCTAAAATGTACTGGTCATGGAACCACGCTGCATTCACGATATGGCTGAGGATTCTAGCTTTTATTTATAAGGAAAGAGAAGTTTTTACAGCCATGAGTTCAGAAGGGCCAAAACAAGATTAGCTAAAGGAACTTCCTTTCTCTTGATGAAAAACCTTTGTTTATTGGAATCTTTAAAAGTCCACACTGACTGGATTAAAAAAAAAGTAGATGTGGAAGAAATATTTACTAGCTAGATTATACATCTACGGAAAAGAAGCCAAAATGAGAATTTTTGGATTTTTTTCCAAACAGCTGTGCAACTAGGAATACTTATAGTAAAACAAAATATATTAACTCAATAAAGTTACTGGCAGCCTAATCCTAAATTCAATTCACAATGTCTTTATTCCTGCCATTCTTATGTGACATCATTTTACTTACTTACTTACTTATTAGATAGCGTTGACATACATCTTAAGCCTTTTCAGGCAATCATATCTCAAATTCTATATTCTTTAAGCTATACTTCAATACAGTATATAATAAACAAGGCAAAGAATTTTAAATAAAAAATTACTTAAAATCACCAAAATCAGTTATTACAACCTCTTGAATTGGCTATTTGCTGATATACAGTAAATACACTTGCAAACTATTTCAAAACTAATTTGATACATTTATTCTGACTTTTTCTTGGTCTTTTCCCATGACATGTATTTGTTTTCAGTTTGCTCCAACATAACTGCTCGCTGCATACATCAGAACGGAATGTTAATTCCTACCCATTAAAAATCAAACTCAATTTTATAATGAAAAAGGAATCCATTACTAATATACTACATACACTTTTCTTAACTATAACAAGCAAAACAGAAATTTCACAGAATCAAGCTGAAACTCTGGTACAGCACAGAATATACTAAACTCACTTCACCGGATCAAGAAACTATTTAAGATAAATTTACAGAAGAATTAAAATCTTACCACTAACTGCTTTTCATTAAGACAACAAGTTTCCTTCAAGTCCATGAAGGATGGATAGCTTTAACAGCTAGGTTGAATAATTATATGTACAGCTATGCTATAAATTTGTTAGCTTTCACTTAGTTATTTTTATTTTTTCTAAAAAAAATCAAACCCGTGTAGTGTCTCATATTCTTCCTGATTAGATTATCTTAATCCTTCAATATGAAAATGTTTAACCCATGCAGCTTGCATTTTCCCACTCCTGATGTATTGATACATTAATAGATATTCTAGATCTAGCAGTCATCCCCACAAAGATTAGCTGGCAGAGATACTGTATTATATGAGAAAAACATTTAGAATCACAAGTTTCTTAGTTTTATACTCTGCCTTTTTTCCAGAAGATGGAATACACAGTACTCCCTCCTCCAATTTTTCCCACAACAATAATTTTCTGTACTCTTAAGATGAGAAAAAGTGACTGGCCCAGTCACCTAATGATTCTCCATGGCTGAGGGTGGAAATGAACCTGGGTCTTTATTACAGATAAAGAACTCTCTACTGGCTCTGGTCCACAGGATTAACAAACCATTCATTTTTTTTCAGCAATATACATAATCTGCATCCTACTACAAGGCAGTGACCTATAATCTTTTGCTAAAAATGTCCTTGGGAGGGAGATGGGCAGTGACAGAATTTGACAGACAGACAGACAGACAGACAGAGAGACAGGAGACTCTCATAAATTGTCCCCCGTCAGCTGGCTAATTTCCCCTTTATGAAAAACCAATATAATCAACAAAATCAAATTCTCCAAGCTGTGAGGCAGAAGGAACTGAGGTTGGATGGAAGTTTTGTTCTTGATGGACAGATGGGATGTTGGAATGTTTAGGAATACAGAAGTATTCTTGACAAGCAAGATGGAATAACCAAAATGCAAAACAGAAGTAGGAAGAAGAAAAAAGGATATAGTTGTTCAATCCTCTGTTGATTTCTGCAAGACTCAGGTCAAGAAGGGAATGGAAAGGAAGAATGGAAAGAATGAATAGAATCTGTTCGAGGTTAGAAAGTGTGAGCAAAAGATTGTGGTTCCATCCTATACAAATAGAACAATCCTGAGTTTGCCCCAATGGGACATGGTGAGGGCCATCATGAAGGACACTGTTTCTGTTCACAGGTGACCATCTTACTATGGCCAAGGTAGCTGGTAATGCTGGAGTTGGAGAATGATACGGGCTCTGACACCTTCAAGGCAAAGATCTTGTGCACAAATACATGAACCACACAGTCACTAATGGGAAAAATGCAGCTCCCTTGATAGAACTTACTGTTACTCCTATGAAAGGGTTAACTACAAAAAGACTTCTCATAGTTGACCCAAAGATCAAGATGATATTGAAAGAGAAAGATTTGAAATATATAGCTCTGCAAAGGGGTATGCAGGAAGAAATTATTTCTCTAGGTAAAGAAACAGAATGATACCTTAGAGGCAGTGGAAGGCAATGACAGATATCATATACTAGGAAAAAATGGTAAATTGTCAAATGGTAAAAGAGAAAATGGTATATGGAGCCATCTGCTATAAAACAATGGGATCTATGTTAGAACATGTACTTTGGATAAATAATGGATCCTGAAATACTTTGAAAAGTAGGTGGAAATCTTAATCCCTAAAGCAATACTCTCCCTTTTGGAAGAAGGAAAAACCTCCTGGACTCTGGGCTGTTCGCAATATATTCGTTCGTTCACTCACTCACTCACTCACTCACACACACCAACACATATATGGTTTGTAAAGCAGACCTGCCATGTTGCAAGTTGTTATTTCAAATTCCACTTTATATTCCATGATGTGACTCCTACAGGAGTTAGAAGTCATGTTTTTTGAAATGTGCATTAACTCCAACCAGCCATCTACAAGCTAGCTAGTTTGGGACATATTGATAAACTACCTAGCAGAGAACAAATAAAACCAATTAAAAGTTCTAAAAGAACATCCTTATTCCAAAGATCCTTTATGACTTCTGAATCCTCATCTCGTTAAACATTGGATACCATGGTAAGAAAACAATCTCCGACTGGTAAAGTACGTATGTGCTACTAAAGACCATAGGGAAAGGACAGAATACATCTGACAAATTGCTTTTAACAGTTTGCAAGTATATTTATATCTGGCAAAGCACCTTTGAGAATTTGAAATTGTTACCCATACAGTATTGCTTATTTTGGCTAAAATTCCTTGCCTTTGTTATTGTGTACTGTATGTATTGATACTATACACACACAAATATATCGCTTATAATTATATATGTGTATTTCAAATATTCAGAAAATGTAATTTTAACCATTACGTAACTATATATAATTTTTGTATATTTTAACAATTCTTGCATATGTTTTCATTTAAAGTTTGTGGTTTCTCTCTGGGGCCAAGCTCATTTTTGTTTCTGCTGTTCCTGGGAAAATGTGATACAAAGAAACGACAAACACACTGGTAACTACTACAGAAAGGAGCTGGTAGGGTATTAAAAGCTAGAAAGGGACCACATAGCAGTAAAACAACTTTATTTTGTTAACAATTGAATTTAGTTTTATATATGTACAGAAGAATTTATAAAAACAATTTTTAAATTTCTTTCATGCTCCCAAGTGAAGTCAGATAAAGTCACAGTGCTACACTAAGTCCCTGCATGTTGCAGGACCTGGCCTCCCTTGTTATCATTTCTATACCCAAGAAATCGTCTTCTTTACAACCTTCATCTTAAAAAAAAGTCAGGCGCTCTGCAGTAGCTCTCTAATTCAACCTACCCTGTCATTCCTCAAACTTATCAAAATCTTTGCACTGTCACCATACAAAAAGCTCTTACAGTTAAAAAAAATTGTCATATTGATCTGAAGATAAACAAATTTTAGGTAGGGCATATACTTTTTCTTCCTCCATCTGGGTAACAAAGTTACCAGGAATGGAATCCAAAGCAACAAACCCACACTGCTTTCATGCCTACTATCTTAGAGCAACACTGGGCATTTTCCCCCCCCAGTATGGGAACATATTTAACTAATTTATCTTTGGCTCCAAAGACTACAGGGGACATGTTAGTGACATGGCAAATTCTATATATCATTAATTAACTCAAAGCCTTTTAAAAATATTTTTGAGGGGAGGGAGTTCTTCAAATAAGTTCATTGAATGTACCAGAGTTAAACATACCTACGTTGGGGCATTTTTATAAAGGAGGAAATCATACTACCAAAAATTTGCTATTTTGGCATTGTTCAATAAGATTTATACAAGCCTACATATTCTGCATGCTACTGACCAAAGTTTATGCTGTGACTTTTCATTTACTTTCTTTAGAGAGGATGCAAGTATATTTAAATCTAGATAACCTTGAATGAAGAGTCTTGGAAAAGAACCACCAGTCTTTGTAAGAGAGACTGGTGTATGGAATGAAAAGCATGATCTAGCAAATGGCATGGAAAATTCCAAAAGGAACATTTTCTGTATGATTTAAAATAGCAACTGAGAAGCAATGAGTTAGAGAGATGTCAAAGAAAACACCAAAATCAAGAAAATGTGTTGATTTCCAGAACTGGGCTAATTTCTAAGACTAGCACAGAAGTTAGTCCCAAGTACAGTCAGGACCAGAAATATTGGAACAAGGATAACTGTTTTGGCATTTGGCCTCTGTACACCACCACACTGAAGTTGAAAGGAAACACACCCAGATGGGAGCGAGGTCAGGACTTTCAGCTGTAATTCAAGGGGTTTGACTAAAGTGGGGCACTAACCATTCAGGAAGTACAGCCAGTGGCATACACACACCCATTGTTGGTGGCTCATAAATAATGGAATGAATGGCTGACATGGCCAGGTGTGGCCTGTTTCCTAGGTACCCCATGACCAATCAAGCAGATAAAAGGCCTGGAGGTGGTTCTGAATGTCATATTTGCATTTGGTAGCTGTTCACTGGAACTCTCAACATGAGGTCCAAAGAGGTGTCCATGCGAGTGAAGTAGGCCATCATTAGGCTGAGAAAACAAAGTAAACCCATCAGAGAGATAGCAAAAACATTGTGAGTGGCCAATACAACAGTTTGGAACATCTTGAAAAAGAAGGAATTAACCAGCAAGCTCAGCAACAGCAAAAGGCCTGGAAGACCATGGAAGACAACTAAAGTGGATGAGCACAGAATTCTGCTTATGGGGAAGAAGAACCCTTTCACAACATCTAGCCAGGTCAAGAACGCTCTTGAGCAGGTAGGCATGTCATTGTCAACATCTACAGTCAAGAGACGGCTTTCTGAATGTAAATACAGAGGCTTCACAACAAGGTGCAACCACTGTTAACACTCAAGAACAGAAAGGCCAAATTAGACTTTTCCAGCAAACACCTAAACAAGCCTGCCCAGTTCTGGAATAAGATTATTTGGACTGACGAAACCAAGATTAACTTGTACCAGAATGATGGGAAGAGTAAAGTATGGAGAAGGAAAGGAACAGCTCATGATCTGAAGCATACCACATCATCTGTCAAACATGGTGGAGGCAGTGTTATGGCACGGGCATGTATGGCTGCCAATGGAACCGGGTCACTGGTGCTTATTGATGACCTGACTGCTGATAAAAGCAGCAGGATGAATTCTGAAGTGTATAGGGCTATACTTTCTGCTCAAATTCAGCCACATGCTGCAAACTGATAGGACGCCACTTCATATTGCAGATGGATAATGACCCACAACATACAGCAAAAGCTACCCAAGAGTTTCTCAAGGCAAAGAAGTGGGATGTTCTTCAATGGCCAAGTCAGTCACCTGATCTCAACCCAACAGAGCATGCTTTTCACTTACTGAAGACAAGACTGAAGGCAGAAAGACCCACAAACAAGCAGCAGCTGAAGTAAAGGCCTGGCAAAGCATCTCGAGGGAGGAAATTCAGCATTTGGTCATGTCCATGGGTTCCAGACTTCAGGCAGTCATTGACTGCAAAGGATTTTCATCCAGGTATTAAAGGCGATCCTTATGTTTGTAATGATGTCGGTTTGTTCCATTACTTATGAGCCACCAACGATGGGTGTGTGTGTATGCCACTGGCTGTACTTTCTGAATGGTTACTGCCCCACTTTGGTCAAAGCCCTTGAATTACAGCTGAAAGTCCTGACTTTGCTCCCATCTGGGTGTGTTTCCTTTCAACTTCAATGTGGTGGTGTACAGAGGCCAAATGCCAAAACAGTTATCCTTGTTCCAATATTTCTGGTCCTGACTGTACATGACATAATGAACTTGTTCATAAGCAAAGGAACAAATCAGGAATATGGTTTGGGTATCTTATGATTGATTCAGAATGCTGTCTCATAGAAAAGAAGATTCTATTTGCAACATGCCATCTCCACTTCTCCTGCCCAGCACACCTCAATATACTACAGCTTCACATTTTTCTATAGACCTTTTATAGAGCACTATGACTAGAACATTCCTTTCTTTTCCAATCACTAAAAAATCAATTAATAAAAGGTGCATGAATGTGTTTCAGTTCAAACTGGCTGAATTCCACTGTTTTTAAAATTCAGCATTACTTAGGCAGGAGTAGAACCACTGTGATTGAAACCCTTAGGCTACTGATTTCTAGCAACTCAAAATAATCTTATGGTTATGTCAAAAACTCTTACAAGATTCACCATGTTAAGACCCCAGGTGCAGATAATGAGATAATTTGTATCATTACTATATCATCATTAGTTTATGAGTAGTAAAACTTAAACTTCTTTGTTTCTAAAAGCCAGTAAGAAAAGAGATTCAAATTGGGTCACTGGCAGGATCATCTTTGCGTTCCAGAAATATTGCTTCCAAACTGTTGGGTCAACAAATTAAGCTCTTCTGTTAATGTTCCATCCATTCCTTTCACTAGACTACACACCGCAGAGGATATTTATTGCAAGACTGAGGTTGCAGCAACAATACTATTGTCCACATTGATGGTTGAAATAGAAATAAAAGTGAGCAAGAGTGAACTAGTGATCAATGGCTGCAATGTTTTCTTCTTACTTAGTTGATTCTTCCCATATCATCCTATAGCTTCAACAATCCTGCAGCATCTTTACTCTATACCCCTGTGAGTGTGTAAGCTTTGTTACAATTACAAGGTGTCCTCCAGCTGCAGATCTGAGTCTGTGATCAGCGTAAAGACCACTGTGAAACTGCAAACTTCGCCTACCAGGAAGGACCCCCCGCCAAAGGGAAAACCTGACCCTATCTATCAACAAGAGAGAAACAAACTTCAAAAAGATTACTTTCTCATTCTTGTAAGAAAGGACAGTCTGATTTAACAGTTGTGAAAGAAAGAGAAATCTGTATTATGCTTTTTGGCAAGAGGTAAACCTGGTGAGTTACGTGGACGTGAATGGTTGTTGTTTTTTTAATTGAACAACTGTAAATTTTTGTAAACCATTAGGCCATAATTTTACTCTAAAATGCATGTTTTGTCTCTGAGGAATATAGGGAGTGTGGCTGAAACCTTCAGTATTTTCATTTTGTTTAGGAAGTGTTTGGAAAGATTAATAAACAAAAAGGGGCTTAAGAATTGTAACTTTATTATTTTGGCAAAAACTCAGTGAAAACATAAAATCTTAGCATTGAACTGGGGTTTTCAAAAATGAAGATGGAGGTGGAATATGACCACAGTCTGTGGGTTGCCCATCACTGTTCTATTCCATTCCATTTTGAAGCCACTGGGCATACTTTAGCTTCACTGGACTTTTATTTTATCTGGAGGCCAGAAATTGTCCCTTTTGGTTTTTTTCCCCTCAAAAAAAGATTTTTTGTATTTTTGCAAACCTTGTTATCTCCGTAAGCATGCCAATACCTCCACACTGTTTCTAAAGTACCTTCTTGGGCCACAATCTGGTTAGCACTCTTTTGATACAGAAGAAGTGATGCTGTTCAAGAAAGAAATATCCTGAAAGCTTTTTTTTTTTAATCACTTAAGCAGAAGGCATTTCCTATGCAGAAGCATTTTGCTACTTCCCTCTCCCTCAATGCCTTTGTCTGTGCACGGCAGCATACCCACCCCAAACGGCCCTCACTCTTCAGAATAGTTCTGTGGAAACATGGAGGGCTGCAGGTGAGGAGGAAAATCTGTGTACTTTTCAGTCGTATCAACAAAAGTATTATTCTTAACATAGATAAATAATCCAGATTAGCAATCTGTAGAACTATTAAGTAATACAGTGTGATGGTTCTGTTTATTGCTTGTGAAAATAAACACACATACCTCAGTGCTGAATATGCCCCCCCACACCACCATTTTAAATACACTCACCTTAGTCCATGGATGTGCTTTAATCTGAGGAAATTTAAATTCAGTATAGTTTGGATTCATTTCTCTAATTTGTTCTCTTGTGGGAGTTCCAAGGACCTGGAAAATGAAATGGATTAACTATAAAACATTTCTTCAAGGAAGGGATCACCATCCTTAACACACATTAAAGTCATTGCAAAAAAAAAAATACAGAGGAATAGATCTCAATCCAGGATAGTATACATCTTAGTTTCCTTGTGCCAGTGTATATCAGAAAAAAAAAATCTGAGTATCAGAATTTTTTTTTGCCACAAGACAAAAGGCGGAAACTGGTTTTCAAAGTAAACCAAACCAAACCAAACAAAAAATACAGTAATATTTATGACTCTGACCATGTTCAGATTTGTACAGTACTGTGAAGTAACAAAGATATAATTAACTACAACACAGATAGAACGATACACCAAAATGAATACTATGCATTTTCTGCATTTCAAACTAAATTGTTTAAACACTATGTCATGTTCGCCGTTTCAATGTCTTTGATGCATTGTAACGTTTCGCATGTCACTAATTGGATGCGTGTTTCATCTTTCTGGGGAGGATGGGAACGGTTATCTTTTGGCTTTGCTTTGGAATGTATTTGTATTATCTACTGCGCTCAAGGTTACTTTCCCAGGCTAGCAACTCTGACGTTTGCTAGCACCTGTGCCGGGCGGGGCTGTTACGAGGGAGGCGGGATACGTTTGCACCAAGGGTTTAAGTTTGTATTTGGCGCGCTTTTGCTCATTCTCAGCTTTCTCTGTATTTGTCTTTAGTACTCTAATAAATCAGATTTCATTTAGCAGCCTCTTGTGAGTCTGAGTATTTGGGGCTAGGGCAATCATTACATAAAGCTGAGAATCTAAGTTCCTAACTCCGCTGGCCCCTGTCCAGGAAAGACCAGCGTCTAACCCTGTGAGGGAGAGAGCCCGCGATGACTGAACCCGACATCATGATGATGGAGGAAGGGGAACCGGACTCGACCGTGAGGCAGTCTGGCCGACCGTCCCAAGGTGGGGAGCTGTCAGCCATCCGAGAGGAGGCGAGCTCCGAGTCGGAGAGTGAAGCCGGGGGGCTGAAAACGGCCCCAGAGACCACCGTAAATTCTCCGGGCGAGCTGCTCACCTGGGATGAGACCCAAGGAGATGCCACGGCAGCGGGGGGTCCCTCCTGGAGGCAGAGATACCCATTATCCCCCAACGTGGTGCAGGTGCAGCCAACGGAGGGCTCACCCACTCCGGATCGGATCCGAGTGTTGGAGTCCAAAATGGATTCGTTGGAGGCTATATTGAAACAGCTGAGCTTGGATGTGACCTCGTTGCGAGAGGTCCGGGAAGAATCAAGCCAGAGGCATTCAACCCCCTCTTCCCAGGGGCTGTCCCCGGAACGGCGACGGGTGGTGCGGAGGCGCGAAGGGGACCAGTCGGTCCAGATGGAAATCGCAGCATCGCCAGGGCGATCGCCCCGGGGCCCCGTGCCGCCCCGAGCCAGGGAAACACAAGCCGCGGCAGCACCGGTGGTGGGGCGCAGCGCGGTGGGAGGCGGCATGCGAGACTTCCCTGTCAAGTTTGATGGGGACCCGACCAAACTCTCGTTCTTCCTGACGAACGCGAAAGCCTATATGGAAGAATGGGGGGCGTTTTTCCAATCGGAAAAGGCAAGGATCATCACCATTGCCACCAAACTGAAGGGGAGGGCGGCAGACTGGTATGTCCAGATGTGCCAGTCGGAGGCGCCTGAACTGGAAAGTCTCGAGGAGTTCCTCGGGGCGTTGAAGCAACACTTCGAGGACCCCTTAGCAAAGGAGAGAGCAAAGCGAGCCCTGAAGGAACTCAAGCAGGGGTTCAGATCAGTGGCCGATTATGCTTTGGAGTTTAAAGCGCTAGCTGGGAAGGTGGATGACTGGTCCCAAGCAACCATTATCGAGCTCTTCAAGGATGGCTTGAATACAGAAGTGCTACGCTGGTCCCTGGGGAGGGACGACCCATACACGCTGTATGAGTGGATCCTGCTGGCGGGGAGGGCTGAACATGCCCAGGAGATCTTTGCCCAGCGGAAGACCGCCAAGTCGGGGCGGGAGGTGAAGCCCAGCCGCCCATCGACCACCGGGGGGAAACCGGGACAACGACCCTGGGACGAGGAGCGGGAGAAGCGGTACGCAAAAGGCTTGTGTCTGAGATGTGGTAAGGAGGGGCATCGAGTGGCAGCATGCCCGAAGGCGAAGGTAGAGGAACGACCCGGAAAACCGCCAGCAAAGTCCCCTGCATTGCCGAGGAAACAGAAAGCTGCGGTGGCTGAAACCGAGGGAGACGATGTGATGTTCTTCGAAATTGAGGGGGAGACCGAAATCCCGCAGCCGGCGGGAAACGCCAGCCACCTGCTCTAAAGGGCGCCGCTGGGCAGGTGGTAGAGGACGGGCGCGAGCCTCCATCGGTGAGTGGCACTTACCGCATACTCATGGTGAAATTGAAATTGGGCTCCCAATCCAAGACTGTGGAAGTATGGGCCATGATTGATTCGGGGTGTTCCCGGTGTCTTATGCACCCCGACGTGGTGGCGGCTTTGGAGCTCCCCACGTTCCCTTTACAGCGACCCATCGCTTTTACTCAATTGGATGGGTCCGTGGCAGGGGGCAAACCGGTCACCCATTTTACAGGGCGTGTAGCCTTGCAACTGGGCAGTCACCAGGAAGGGTTGTCTTTTGTCGTGGCTCCTGTTGGGGGACCATTGGTGGTGTTGGGGGTACCCTGGTTGGTGCAGCAAAACCCCCAAATAAACTGGGTCTACCGAACTATCACGTTTAGGGATGGGTTTTATCAAGCGGCAGAGGGGAAGGGTGCCCCAGAGGAGATGGTAGGGGTTGCGGCAGCTGCGACTCCGCCTTACCCGGCCTCTCCTCTGGAAGGCTTGCCGGCCGAGTACTGGATGTTTGCTGATGTATTCGGTGAAAAGGAAGCCGATCGGTTGCCCCCCCATCGAAAGACGGATTGTGCCATAGAACTGTTGCCCAACACCCAATTGCCTAAACCAAAAATTTATTCCATGACGCAGAAGGAACTGACTCTGTTGAGGGAATTTGTGGACAAAAATCTGGCGCGCGGATTTATTGAGCCGGCGAATTCACCCGTGGGGGCGCCGGTTCTTTTTCGCCCAAAAAAGGACGGGACATTGAGACTTTGTACGGATTTCCGCGGATTAAATGCCGTCTCAATTTCCAACAAATATCCCTTGCCATTGATAAAGGACATGTTGTCACATCTGGCCAAGGGAAAGATCTTCTCTAAGCTTGATTTAAGAGAAGCCTACTATCGTGTACGAATCAAGGAGGGGGATGAGTGGAAAACTGCATTCAATTGCCCGTTGGGAGCTTTCCAGTATAAGGTGTTGCCGTTTGGGTTGGCTGGGGCCCCTGGGGTATTTATGCAATTAATCAATGAAGTTTTGCATGAACATCTGTTTAAAGGTGTACTAGTGTATTTGGATGATGTGTTGATTTATACTGAAACCATGAAAGAGCATGTAGCTCTGGTAAAGCAAGTATTGTGTAAACTCAGATCTGCTGAATTGTATGCCAAGCTGTCGAAATGTGCCTTTCATCAGACCCAAATTGACTACTTGGGGTATAGGATTTCAGCTAAAGGCATAGAAATGGACCCTGCCAAGGTGCAGGCTATCATGGACTGGGAGAGTCCCCGCACCCGCAGGCAACTTCAAAGTTTCCTGGGGTTCAGCAACTACTACAGATTGTTCATAAGGGGGTTCGCTGAGATTGCCTTGCCCCTAACTGAGCTGCTGCGAACCAAAGGGGTGGGAGATACTAGGAGAGTCAAGAATCCCGGAGCGCTGTTGAGGTGGACGCCTGCTTGTCAGACAGCGTTTGAGCAGCTGAAAGCAGCTTTCGTCAAGGAGCCCATTTTACAGCATCCTGATCCCTCAAAGCCGTTTATTGTACAGGCAGATGCCTCCGATTATTCTATTGGGGCATTGTTGATGCAAAAGGACGAGGCAGGATGCCTCAAGCCCTGTGCCTACTTATCCCGCAAATTTTCCGAGACTGAGAGGCGTTGGCATGTTTGGGAGAAGGAGGCATTTGCCGTAAAAGCTGCATTGGAAACTTGGCGGCATCTGTTGGAAGGGGCAAATCATCCCTTTGAAGTATGGACTGACCATAAAAACTTGGAGGCTCTTAGTACCCCTCGAAAACTGAGCCCCAAACAGGTTCGTTGGGCTCAATTTTTCAATCGATTCAATTTTCAGTTCAAATTTATTCCAGGGAAAAAGAACTTCTTGGCTGATGCCTTGTCAAGGCAACCTCAGGACTCTGGGGCAGCGCCAGATGTGGTAAGCACCCTATGGACGGCGCCCCAATTGGGCATGCAGGCTGTGACGCGAAGCCAAACGCGCGCGCAGCAGCCGCCCACCACAAGCGCTGTTCAGCCAAGTGCTTTGTCAATTCCCTCCCAGTTGCAACAAAAGTTTCTCAAAGAACTAAAAACGGATACTTGGTTGCTTGCGAATAAAGACAATGTTACTTTTGACAGAGGCTTCGCTTGGAAATCCGACCGCCTCTACGTTCCTGAAAGCCTCAGAAAAGATGTGTTACTACGTTCACACGATGACAAACTCGCAGGTCATTTCGGGTTTGTAAAAACCTTGCACCTCGTTTGGAGGCAATTCTGGTGGCCCACATTACGTAAAGATGTCAAGGACTACATTGCCTCCTGCACTGTTTGTGCCATGTCCAAGCGCAAGGCGGGCAAGCCCCAAGGACTGCTGCAACCAGTGGCAGCCCCTTCTTCCCCTTGGGAGGAAATCTCCATGGACTTTATTGTCGAGCTACCGCCCAGCCAACGCAAAACGGTCATTTGGGTGGTCAAAGACTATTTCTCCAAACAGGCTCACTTCATCCCTTGCGTGTCCATTCCGTCGGCACGTCAATTGGCTCGCCTATTCCTTGTACACGTGTACAGGTTACACGGATGTCCCTCCCGCTTGATTTCGGACAGAGGTACACAATTTACCTCGCAATTTTGGCGGGCGTTTCTCAAGCTGTTAGGCACGAAGCAAGCCCTGTCCACGGCTTGGCATCCTCAGACGGACGGGGCCACTGAGGCGGTTAACTCTACTTTAGAGCAGTACCTTCGAGCTTTTGTGAATTATCAGCAGGACAATTGGGTAGACCTCCTACCGTTTGCTGAAGTGGCTTACAACAATGCAGTGCATCAAAGCACTGGCCAAACCCCATTTCGGGTAGCTCAGGGTAAAGACTTTGTACCTATCTCTGATCTACCGCAACCTCCAACAGCTGCAGTCACTCCAGATGATTGGACAACACAACTCGCTGACTCCTGGCCAATGATTCAAAAGGCATTGGCTGATGCTCAAGCGGATTATAAATTGTATGCTGATCGGAAGCGGGGCCCCCAACCTGCATTCCAAGTTGGGGACTCGGTGTACCTTTCTACCAAGTTTATCAAGTCATCACAACCTTCGAAGAAACTTGCGCCTAAGTTTGTGGGTCCTTTCCCGATTATCGCTCAGATTAACCCTGTGACTTTTAAACTTGACTTGCCTCATAACCTTAAACGCTTACACCCTGTTTTTCATTGCAGCTTACTCAAACCGACTATTCCTTCTGACCGCTGGCATCGTCAACCTCCACCTCCCACCCCCATCATGATTGATGGTCAGCAACACTTCGAAGTTAAAGAAATTCTGGACTCTAGACGCCTTCGCAATACTTTGCAATATTTAGTTCGTTGGAAACATTGCCCTCATCCTGAGTGGGTCGCTGCACCAGATGTAGCTTCCCCTGTTTTGGTGGCCCGCTTCCACTCTGCTTATCCCGCTAAACCGGGTCCCTAGGTGTATTTTTAGGGAGGCGGTATGTCATGTTCGCCGTTTCAATGTCTTTGATGCATTGTAACGTTTCGCATGTCACTAATTGGATGCGTGTTTCATCTTTCTGGGGAGGATGGGAACGGTTATCTTTTGGCTTTGCTTTGGAATGTATTTGTATTATCTACTGCGCTCAAGGTTACTTTCCCAGGCTAGCAACTCTGACGTTTGCTAGCACCTGTGCCGGGCGGGGCTGTTACGAGGGAGGCGGGATACGTTTGCACCAAGGGTTTAAGTTTGTATTTGGCGCGCTTTTGCTCATTCTCAGCTTTCTCTGTATTTGTCTTTAGTACTCTAATAAATCAGATTTCATTTAGCAGCCTCTTGTGAGTCTGAGTATTTGGGGCTAGGGCAATCATTACACACTATCTGAATTTTACATTCTATAATATGTAACTGTACACTCCATATGAAGTATGATTGTTTTTTACTTTTAAGATACGACTCAAATTCAACTGTAAACATGTTCAAGGACAAAGATCATGTTTATGGCATTGAATTAATAATTAATTACTACTGATCCTTGATACTGAAACCATTATATGGTGTGCATTTTATGGTATTTTCTCTCTCTCTTATGAATTGAATCCTCTTTACAATTACCCTTCCCCTGATATTTATGACTAAATTATAAAACTGTTTTTAAGAACTCTCACAGACATCACTGAATTAGCTTTCTAAAAATTCAGAATACTTTTTGCAGTATAACCAATATTTATAATAGATAATTTTTTACATTGAAGTTTTGCTATTAGGCTACCTTTCAAATGGATTAAGGATAATTTTAAAAGATTAAATCACAATTAATGGATAACAGAGTGCTACCTTAAAGTTTACTATTCATTGCTGCTTTTAAAAAGGGCAGCTTAAAACAATAGGTTTGAAATCACATGTTATATTGGTGAGGACGTTTCCTCCAGCATCCTCTTCACCAAATGTGTCTCGTATCAACTCTGCACCTCAAGTTCCAACTTTATTGCTTGAGCATTCCAAAGCTGTTAGGCATATGCTCCTTTTTGATTATTTTTATATTTCTTTGTGGTTCTGAAGGAGCAACTTGTGACTCCTCACCAAATTAACTCTTGGTTAATTGGCCTCCCAATTCTTAACTTGCAGTTACAAAAAGTTCCTGTCATGTCATGCCTAGCCACTTGTTAGCAATTTAAATGTACATGAGAATATGAAGAACTTTCCTTCATCCCACTAGCCATGTATTGTGCTTTGTGCTTGGAAGATTCTTTCCACCTACCCAAGTTACTGCCCCCCAATCAGGGCCGTGACTGGGGGTGGGGGCAAGCGGGGCATGTGCCCCGGGCACTATGCTGGGGGGCGGCAAAATGGGTGCGGAATCCATGTTTGCCCCAGGTGACACACCGTAGTTGCGGGCCTGCCCCCAATTAATTCTAATGCTACCTGCTATCATTCAGTTTCAACGAATCCTCCCAAACAGTTCAAGCTGTTTCCCTTGACTAACACAGTAGAGAGAGATGGAGGAAAACAGCATACCCTCCAACACAAGAGTCCAGCTGACAGAGATTCTGTGCCTATTAAGGGTCACAAAAACATTTCTGAGTTCAAAACTATGTTTCAAGTGTTGTTTCACTGTCCTAATGTTTCAAGTTTTCTAATGGCATCTCCTTCATCTCCCAAGAAGCATTTGTAGGTGCTGTTAGTGCTGAGCTTCAATCACCTACCTGGCTGGGTCAGACAGAGTGCATAGCCTCTGAGGCTACACGATGCTCCATCAGGTGCAACAGCCAACCAGTTGGACGTAATAATTAAGAACACTGATTGTTTTAATAGGTAAATGTACTGCTATTTTTTATTTTCTCCTATGGGGAAGTTAGGGTTAATGAATTATGTTATATATTGTTATATGATCTGTCTCCTGTGCCTTCTTTATCAGATTGATTGCCAAACTTAAAATGTGTCAAGAAGACAACTGCAGCCAACACTACATAGGTGTATTTTTGCTGCTGCTATGTGGTTTACTGACATATTCATTGAAGAAAAATGTCAAGGTAAATACAAACCTTTACAGAACTAAACAGTATTGATTACTTACCTGTGGCTGGAGTTCATTTAAATTGTCTTTTGTAGATTCACAGGCTTGGATTTTGTGCCTGCACAGAGCCTGTTCAAAAACTTTTAGAGCTTATACATTTCTTGGCAGGAATCCTTCTGTTTGTGCATACCATGTGTGTTTGGGAAAAAGGTAGAGAAAATGTCCAGTCCCAAGTGGAATGTGGAAGAAAGGAAATATCTGGATGAAAGGTACTTTACCCCAATAAAGGTTGAGGAACTGTTGATCCTGATGCAACCCATGTAACTTTCCCTTTTGGCTTCAGGTGGATTTGGATAAAACTAATTTCAGTTAGCGTTTCATTTGAGATATGGTACTGAGACTGCTTTGGCTGCCCTGGTGGATGACGTATGTCAGAAACTAGATGGGGGGGAGGGATGCAACACTACTTATTCTTCTGGACTTCAATACCATCAACCATATGCAACTTAACTGGTACCATAGGATGTTTTGTGATGCATGACCCATGGTCAGTCCTAGAAGACACCAAAGGCTGGTGTGTGTGTGTAGAACTGCAGGAAGTTGTTCTGCATTTGGTCTGAATGATCACAGGATAGGGGAAGAGAGCCCTAATTTACATTTTTTCAGGACAAGGAAAAATTGCTTGTAAAGCAAAGTCTTAACAGAGAGCTACTGTGGGTGAGTGACTGCACTAAGCCTATTTTTGAAAAGCTTAACACTGATTGTAAGAGTCCACTGTGTGGTCATCCTCAAGGCATAAAAGGCAAATGTTATTATCTATCTGAAGGGAGAATCTTGCTAGAACACTAACTGTAGAATGGTAAAATACAGCCCTCAGGGCCAGAAGGCTAAGGGGGGATTGTGTGGAGAAAGTGTGATCACAGGTGCTGTATCCAACAGAGTTTCACATGGAGAGGCAAATATGTTAAATGAAATAAGATGAAATGGACAAATTCTCAAACACTTGAATGATGAAGCTCAAAAGACTACTATGGCTGTGATAGCTGAAAAGAACCTGAGGAGATTAGTGGGAGCTGCACCTAGTTATGTAAAGTAAGGGTTTACAGAGAAAAGGACTCCCCCCACCTCCAAATCTATTATCTCCAGAAGATTCCAAAGGGGCTCTGAGCAGGTACATACTCTCTCAATATGTGAATCACAAAGATCACAAGAAAGAAACACTGTGAATATAGGTAAGAAATGATAACCAGATTAAATTTCTCCTTAAATTGAAGAGTTTTTCAAACCTCTTTTTGTTGATGTTTTTTGGGGGGGGAGTTGGCTTGAGCAATCTTCTAGAATATGGAAGGTTAACTTTTCCATCCTTGCAAAATCAGTTAAGAAGCCACCATTGCAGGTGATTATCTCCACAGTATCTGCTCATTATTTTAAAAAGTATCAGTTAGTTTTAACTAGAATGAAGAATTTAGATAAATATTGTTGTGTTTATATTTAAAAATGATGTCCAGATAATAAAAAAAACCCTTCATACCTTAATTATTTCCACCAACTGATCTACACCACTATCTCCTGGGAAAATTGGTTGCCCTAGTAATAATTCTGCCAACACACAACCTGCCGACCAAACATCTGGAGAGAGAGAGAGAGAGAGAGAGAAAATATAGGGAACTATTACAAAAATTCATATCCAATTGTGTCTAAAGTTGCATTATGTTAAAACATAGTTTACCATGTTCATTAATGATTCTTCACCTTTGAAATTCATTCTGTTAGAAAAGGAATAAGCAATCTGGAGTTCATGGGGCACATGCAGCATTAGGGCCTTTATATTCCAATACTCTCGTTTCTACTATCGGTGGGTTGCTATTTATTTAGTCTTCAAACTTATATACTGCCTTTTCTTCATGAGCTCAGGATAGTGCACGTAGAGTAACTCCAATTTTTTCACCCACAACAACCTTTGAGGGAGATCAGGCTCACAGAATGTGACTGGCTTAAAGTCACCCAATGACTTTAGGAGGGTGGATTTCAATATGGCTCTCCCCATTCCTTAAACACTGCACTGTATGGGCCATGCATGATTAGACCTTTTAAAAAGTAAGGAGAGCTGTTCTAAATTAAGACCAAAGGTTTATCTAGTCCACCATTCTGTGTCACACAACTGCTAACTAATTTATCAGGGAAATTCAAAAGCAGAATACTGTTTTCTCCCCAAAAATGGAATTTAGAGTATGTCACTTATATTTTAGAGAATAAAAAGATGGAGATTAGTAGCTATCCTCCATGGATTTGCCTCATCTTTTAAAACTTGGCCACCATTAATACATCTGATAGCAGGATATTTCATAGTTAAACTGGAATGTTTTTGCCACCATAGGCTAACACAGCTCTCCTCATACAACAGCTAAACTGTGTGTGTTTAAATAAGCATTTTTAAGTATGTCTTTTTACTGATACAGAATCTCCCCATATTTAATTTCAATGGATTGTCTGGAGTTTTAATATTTTGGGATAGGAGAAGCCTTTCCAATATACTTTTTTCCTGTTATGCATGCTTATAAATTCCTCTCTAAGCTAAAAAGCCACAAATGTAATATTTCCTTGTAGCTGAGCTGCTTTAATCCACCTAATCATTTCTATAGTTTTCCCTGCCTTATCCTTAAGATATAACGACTACAATGATGTAGAGCGTTTCAAGCGGAATCACAACATAGCTGAGGGATCAGCAATCTTTTCAGGTAGTAAGCACCCTCATGGGATGTTGCAGATGTTAAAAAAAATGAAACAAATTTAAAGTAATCAAAATGCCAACAATTTAATGCAACCTCATCTAAAATGAATTTATGAATTATTTTTGAAAAGCATTTTAAATAATTCTGGAAGGTCAGTGAATATTTAAGAAGTTTCACAAGTGCCATGTTACCAATCCCCAACCATGTGGTATCAGCCTTGTTCTGCAAGGCCCTACAAATCCAAATTTGTGTTAATGAAAAAAAAAACACCAAAGGAACAGTGGATACATTGCTTCTTCAATAAGAGGATTTTATGGATGATAGGCCTTGTGGTAACAGTAAGCATGGGAGCTTCTAGAAGCTTCAGCAGAAGCAGCAGTGACTGCAATAGTGATAATTTAGGAGTGGCTGGATAAGCGGGAAGTGGCTTGAATCTTCTCTCCTCAGCAATCTCAGTTTCAAGCTATTCTCTTCAGAACAGCCAAGACCCCTGAGAGAAGAAGCTCTGTGTGAAGTGAGCTTAACGTATTAATTATTAAATGTACTGTAAAGATGATAAAGGATGGATTTCGGAGAAAAATAATTTTAACTTAAATTTTAAAAGTGGAAAAAGAGGTACTTAGGGGACAAATAATTTTAAAATGTGTTGTAAAATTAATAAAGCATGGCTTGGGAGGGAATCAATTTTAATATGGCTTGCATCGTCCATTGCCTGAAACACCTTTGTGAATCAGCAATATTAAAGTGAAGAAAATGATAGAGAAGTCATGTCCAAACTGCAACAATGTTCTTCATGAGTTCAATTTTTACAAAAGGAACCAGTACTACCAGTACCTGATAGTACTCATCAGCTAGTCCATGAACTGAAATCCTGCTGGTCACCCTATTCTGTAGCCCCCACAGAGCTCCTAAGATTATTTCAATAAATTTTGCATAAAATCAATGATTTTGGTAGGGCAATTTACTGTTTATTTTTTAAATAATAATAGTAACTAAAATAAGCTTTGTAAGCCTCTAGAGCAGGGTTCCATGGAACCCTAAGGTTCCGCAAAAAGTCACTAGGGGTTCCCTGGGAGATCATGAATTATTTTAAAAAGTATTTCAAATTCAGAAAACACATTAAAGAGGTAAGTTTCATTCGTTATTTTTAGTTTAAGAACACTGTTAATGCATATATTAGGCCTACACATGAAACGAATATAATCATTTTGTAACTTCTGGCCTATATCTGAGCCTGAATGTGCAGGGGTTCCCTAAGGCCTGAAAAATATTTCAAGGGTTCCTCCAAAGTCAAAAAGTTGAGAAAGGCTGCTCTAGAGTCTTAGCTAAGTGGTGGTACCTAGCCAAATATGTCTGATCTTGAAAAGGTAAGCAGGATCAGGCCTGATTAATAGCAGGGAATCCAGGGCTGGAGGACAGACTGGGGAGGGAAAAAAAAAACCTGGCAATGGCAAACTGCATCTGGATTGTAGCCAAAAAAAAAATATGGTTATGTCCATGGTATACTAAGAATCAAGCTTTACTTAAGTGACATTTTGAACACCTTCCAGTTGACTTAACAATCCTGCTTTATTAAAAGGAGGATAAAACTCAAATCCCCTTAAAAATATGAAATTTTAGCTCCATCTCTTCTTGTGAATTCATGATGTCACCACCTTGCTCCCCTGCAATTCCTTGGAAGCAAAAAAAGTATTTTTGTCAAGAATGCAAGCCATGGACACACAGACAAAAAAAACTGGTTGCCCAGTGTTAGGATCAGGTAACCAAGGAAAAAAGAAATTACCAACTGAATGGATTTTCTCTATTCTCTTCCATTCCTTTGGGTGAGAAGAAATATGTTTATGTAATGCTGCATGTAACCCTCTGTTCTCCATCCTCATATACTGATCACTTCCATTTACAAATAAAAAAATACATACCTATACTAGAAGTATAATCTGTGGCTCCAAAAATTAACTCTGGTGCTCTATAATATCGAGAGCAGATGTAAGAGACATTAGGCTCTCCACGAACTAGCTGCTTTGCACTGGAAATGAGATTATAATATAAAGCTTAGTGTTCAATATTCAAAATATACAATTTTCAGTAAAATAATACTTAAGGTAGTCTATGCACTTCCCCTAAAAATTAAATCATGTAAGCAGAACAAAATGGCATCTATCCTAAATCTAAGTATTAATGATAAATAAAATTCAGTTTATTTATCATTAATAGTCAAGTGTTATGATAGATAGCCTGGTACTCCAGTTAAGTGAGCTTTAGTGCAAACAGGAAAAAGCAAGATGATATATGACTGCAGGCAACATATCAAAATTTCAGAAACATTTTTTTCAAATCTACATGGATGAAAAATAAATTCTTAGTACAGAACCTTCTAACTCTTCACAGTCTTCAAGCATTAGTAGCACAAGGCTGTCAGTTTTCCAGGAAATATTCTTTAATTGATCCCAAAGGATCAGACATGTTTATTAAACAAAAAAGATAAATATATTTTAAAAGGTAAAGACTAAACATAAAGACCCTGTTGAAGGTTTATACACTGAATAATCCAGTAAACTTTTTAATCAATGAACAAAATGAACACAAATATTATCCTAAAGGAAAACAAGGATATATTTGGCATTTATAATAAATTTTAAAATGCATGGTTTGTTTTGAACTTATTATAAAGGGCTCTTTATAACAGAAATAATATTATATTATATATATCCTCAAAACCCCCAACCTTCTTGACTCTTTGAAACCAACTTAGCTTCTGATTATTTCTAAATCACACAAGGATGCCAAAAGATGTACCTACATACAACAACAGCACTGTAAATCAAGATTTAACAAAAAATACCACTGCATTGCATTGCATAGATTAAACATCTTTAAACAACTGTATATCTCCTGACCAATCCAATTAGAATATTACTGTATGCTGAATATACCAGAATTCCACCTGCTCTCTTGTCTTTAGACATTTTTAAAGCATTTGGCAGTGGCATGCAAATTTTGTTAAATCTCTTACTAAAAATAGAATTTAAATAAGTTCATTTATATAACCAATCAGCTATAGCAATGGGCATACATAGTAAGTAGAAACAATAGACTGAATACAATTTCTTTTTTCCATGAAGAAATAGTGGCACCAAACAAGATGACCCACTCTTCCGTTTTTTTTCTATTCCAATGCAGAAGTGTATAATATTAGAACCAAAATATTCAATGTTGTAATACAGAATAGAACATTTGATAACACTGTTGCCAGGTATTATGCTTTCCTTCAAAATCCTTTCTTAATATTGTAGCACTGATTTATAAAACCTTCATGTCATAGACAGTAAAGTTTTATTTCTTTTCACAAAATATTGCTGAATTCTTTTGTGTAAAGCCAATATTCTTTTGGTAAAACCTGAAGTCTTGTTACTGGCTGTTCCCCTTATCAGTGCTCAATATAAGATGTCTGGCAAGATGGCAGTCTGCTAGGGCAAAGTTTGTTTATCTCTTCCCCCATGAGTTGTGAAAACAAAACTTTGGACTGCTAGTGAAAAGTTCTGGTAAGCAGAAATACTAAGCTTATCACTTTTTACTGGAATTTGGGGAAGACCATGTGCCTCATAAACACAAGAAGCAGGTTTCCCCTTTGTGTACACAAAAGCTCACTTCTCCCCCTGCAGCTCCAGCTTCTGGTGAGGCAACTGAAGAACTGGGTAGTGTCTCTTCAAGTGAGAAATAAACTAATTACCCCCCCCCCAAAAAAACAGGCATGGATTATGGCTGAAACCACAACTCACATGGGCAATTTTACCTTCTGATATTATTGCCAGAGATGTAACCAACTTTGTAGTCAATGTCTCTCAGACTATATGGCTAAAGTAGATACTGTATACTGGGGAAAAAATAAAATGCTTTTAAAAAGGTAGAAGACTTAATTTTTTTCCCTTGCTAAATTGACTTTATGGGGAAATCCAACATTAAAAATTGGGGAAAAGAAGGTGATATGGAAAAATTGGATGGAAGCAGTGTTATTAACTTTGGACTAATTAATAGATAGTGAAGATTAGTTTTTAATATATGCTGTGTTAAGAGATAAATATCATTTACCAGATGCATCCCAAAGGCAATATTTACAGCTACAACATTTGTTAACAGCATTGTTTGGACCAGCATTTTTAACTTCTGAAACACCTGAGATATTAGAACAACTTGTTAAACCCTTTAAAACTAAAAAGCCCTACTATTAGCTTTTATAGATATTTGTTATCAATAAATAAATTTGACAGGCAGATGTTAAAAGATGAGTAGAATAAAGAATTAGAGATTTCTATATTGCCTAGACAATGGGAGATTGTCTTAACTTCTATAGCAAGCATGTCAATGGACCTTAAATTATGACTTATAGAACAAAAAAATAATACTTAGAATTTATTGGACTCCATTATGTTTGTATAGAAAAGGACTACCTAAGACAGCATTGTGTTGGAGATGTAATCAGGAGAAAGCCTCTTTAAAACATATGTTCTTGCAATGTCCTATACTTACTAAGTTTTGGGAGAAAGTAGTGGATCATATATATGTGACTGTGTGATGAAAGCTAAAATTTTCAGAGGACAATATTCTCCTGAATTACATACCTAGTACATGGAATCTGACAACTGGATAACGTAAAAGGATTCTCTGTGCCCTTACTATGGCTAAAAGACTGATATTGCAACATTGGAACAATAAATGTATGGCCCCATTTACTCAATGGATTGAAGACCTGATTAAACTTGCCACCTGTGAGAGGACTGCCTATAGACATAGACTTTGTGTGGATAAGAATAATGAAATATGGGACTCATTTATATAAAATATAGTAGTTTAGGGAAAAGCATGATGGTTATATAATTATATTTATTTATACACAAACACATACATGCATATTTGCATTAGATAAATATATATAGAATTGTACCTGTTTACTGTTGTAATGACATATTTCATATTTTTATTTAATTTTTTTCTTATATTTTCCCAGTTTTTTAAAGCACCTGTTATTTTTTTTGATAATGTATATATTTTTGTGTATTGTTTCTTTCTCTTTTTTCCTTTTTCTGTCAATTTAAAAAGCAATTAAAATTTTATTTTAAAAAAGGTAGAAGAGCAAGGAGTCATGTTTGAATTATATGAGAAGTGGATTAAAACCTTAGAGGATTTAGACAAAACAAGAAATAAAAAGCTGCTGGCTGCTAGGAAGAGCTGGAACACATCCAAGGTGAAATGTACACACACACACACACAACTTTTTTTTCAGTGAAAGATAATCACTTGTGGCTGCTGTGGAGAAAATGCATTCAAGGGCTCTTCGACTTAGATCATTATGATTTTATTGACACAGCTTATTCTGTGTCTTCAATATATAAATTGCACCAACGTCCTAATTGTGGAAATTCTACTGGAGAATTTCCCTCTTTGATGAATGCTCCATCTAACTGTATTACACAACCATCTCCAATAATGCTCATTATTAAAATAGTATCAGCACCCAATACAGATGAACTTCTCACAAGTCTGCCATTCTGTCTTTGTGCCAGTTGCCGCAAGTTCCAATCTCCACACAGACATAGATGCAACAGACTGGCTCCCTAGCCCCATTAACTGCAAAAAAATTAATCAAATGCAAAACTCCAAGTATCCTGTTCATGCTATTAAAAATGAGAAAAGGTCTGGAATCCTTTCAAATCTATCTAAAATATATTTTTGTGACTTAAATATCAAGTCTGCTGCCTAATATAAAACACAGGCCCCCTGCCAAGTCACTTTACCAAAAAACAAGTACTCCAGACAACATTGACTCATAAAATAAGCTGGCCTTGAGCACAAAGACCTGCCCAAGGACCATTTAACTCTGCTAACACCAGGTGTCATCCTTGAAGCAGCTTTGGTAAAGAATTCCTTTAGCCAGCTAACAAAGATGGAAGAAACAATTATCCTTTACAAACTGGAGTTGGGCAGCCAATAAATTAAAACTAAACTAAACCAAACCAAACCAAACCAAACCCAAAACTCTGATATGCATTGCTTAAAACAACCCTATATGTCAACACCAGCACTTGGGTCTCATAAAACATTGCTTGATTCTGCATCTGTATAACCAAACATGTCTTCCCATCCCTTCCCCCTTCCCTCATCACAATTGAAATCCTACAGCAGTCAAGCCAGATCCTTGCCAATTAATGGGGCCAATTCTACCTCATTCTTCTCCAAGTTTGCCTGACCCTACATCCAGCCTCTCTTTCTTACTCTCCTGCCCCTGTGGAAGTGGCAAAGCATGTCATCGGCTGACCCTGGTGCCACAGCTCTCCAGACCTGTGCTCAGCAGAGTTCAGCCAAGGGATGATTTCTCTGTAACTCAAGAAGCCCATTCCAAGTTTTACAATTCATGTGTATCAGCACTACAGACCAACTCAAATACAATTTCATCATGCCTGAATGGCCACCTATTGCCAGATTCAATCTTACGCACTATTCTGAGCTACTCCAGGAGCCCTTCTCAATCAAACGACTTCTGATTCCAGTCACACACTACATTTGGCATATATCCAGCTGGCATCCCAAATAGAATGTCCCTCTTTTCACTTCTCTACCAGCATGACAGTATCTTCTCTAGAGCATGACAGATAGTATCTTCTTTAGAGCAAATTACAATAAATGCTTAACTGTTAAGTAAATACAAAGCTATATTGCTGTATGACATTCTAGTAGAGTATTAAAATACTAAAATATTAAAATATTTAGATAACTGAACTAAAAATGTGGTGATAGAAAGCAAAGTGTACACTAAAATAATAAAATTCTATCTGAAACACTTTGAGCATAATTGATGATGCTTACTTAATACCTACTCAGTTGTATATTATAATCAGACTTTAGGGTCATATAAGAGACGGAGAGAAAGAGAAAAGAAAGAAAAATAAAATAGTCCAAGGATGTTGAGCTATCAAGTTGCATCTGAACTGTTACCTAGTTTTAACTGCTGCAGTGATAAATTTAGCTACTGTGTGGGTGACGTCACAATATTAGTCTGAAAGGAGACAGTGGGTATAGACATCATTCTCCCCATCATTAAACTATTATTATTGGACAGTAATCAAGGTATAACAAGGAGAGTTGCTACTTATTACCGGGTAGCGGTGAAGACACACCAGCTGACCCCCTCAATTAATTTCAATTCTTATCGGCAATTTATATTTTAAATTTTATTTTTCTGCTCTATGATCATAATAATTCATTTAGTTATACATACTAAAACAGCTCATTTAAAGGAAAACAGCATTTCAAATAGTGTTATCTAGATAAATGGGGATATCAAAATATGTACAAGTCTGTGAGGAAGTATCCATGCGAAAATGAATGTGGTCTCAAGGCTGTTCAGGGTACACGGAGAGCTCTGTCTACGTAGATTCAGCTTAAATATTTTAAACAAACCGATGAGCTAACGGTAGTTTTTTAAGGGGAATACACATCTAGGATTTCTCTTTTAAAGCAATGATCTCCATACAATAAAGGTGATTTTAATTTTTCTCATTTCAAAGTACACAACTGGGTGATTTTGACTTCAACAGAGTATTGGATTGAAAATGATACTAACTATATACTACTGCGAGCTCAACTTGAGAGTTATTATGTCTCCCCCTTGGCAAGTTCCGATAACAGCAGGGATGTTGTGATTTTACAAGCATCTAAGGCAGTTTGATGTATTTTGGCTTATGTGAAAAGAAACTGAAATTTGACATATTGCTCTCATGACATACTGATGTTTTGGAAAAATCTCTATTTTAAAGTAACTGTTAAAATGGGATAATTGCCCTTAAACAGTATAGGTATTGTAATGACATTTATAAAACATTTAAAGATTACAAAAGGAATGTAATCACCAAACATTGTTAAATGGCAGAAAATATTTATTATCCCCTTGTTTGGTAAGAATGCTTCAGCAGCCTCTGAAACTTCAGCAGTTTTAAATGTTTTGGAGAAGATTTTTATAAAGGCTAAAGCTACAATTCAATATTATCAATTTGGAATAAAGAATTGAAATATTGTATATTATAAAATCAATGGCCTGTTTTTTTTAAATGTTTTGTTATATTTTGTACAATTTAAAAATAGATTAGTCCAACAAATATATTTTTGGGGTTCACTGGACTCTTCCAACAGAAGTTCAAAAAAATGGATATACTTCCTATGTAAGAAATATAATAACTCTGAAGGAACCCTGGTGCCGATACTGTGGTTCTGCCAACTAGTAAATCCATTTGGTTTTTTGGTAAATCCTTTTTTTGGGGGAGGGGGGGGAATATTTTTGCAACGGTAAATAGTAAAGGAATGAAAGGCTTAAAATGTCAGTGTGTTGTTAAATTTTATTTTAGGCTTCCTCCATCTGTGATATATTATGCCTGGACTGTTGTAAAAAAGGTTATTGTGTATTATTGGAACAATGAATGCAGGGCACTCTAAAGCAGGCCTGCCCAACGTGCAGCCTGCCAAGCAGCAGTTTTCAAAAAGTCAATAAATTTGCTGCTGCTGTGAAAGACATGCTGCTGAGGACCTCCAATGCCTCCAGGCCTTACTGCACTGCCACTGCTCCATTAGCTGCCGAACAGCTGATGGGTGTTGCCAGATATTCCTTTGAGGTCCACAGTGATTTTTAATTAATCAACATGGCCCCTTTCCCTCGACAAGTTGTACAGTCCTGCTCCAAAGCCTGGCTGAATGAATTCTGCATCACTGGAGAAGCAAGAGTGAACAGTATGATTCTGTCTGGTTGTAGCTTAATTTGTTGTTCAAAAACTAATGGCGATAAGTTTATAACCAGGATTTGATTATTTTTTTATATTGGCAAAAAATACAGAATGTTTAATTATATTGTATTATTGTATTTTTTTCCTATTCAATATGCTCTGCTTAGCTTTCTTTAAAAAAATACTTAGCTTTTTAAAAAAAAAAATAGATTCATCACCCAGTTCATAATTACTTATCTTTTTTGCAACAATTGTTCACTGTGACCAGGATCCTTCTAAAGCCTATCATCATACCATATTATACTGCAATACCAAACCTATATTATTTTACTGTTCAATTTTTATCCTGCCTATCAGGAAGCACTCAAGGTAACTACATCATCTGCATACATAAAATCTGAATGTTCTGTGTTTCTATGAATGGAGGAAAAGATTTAAAAGACAGAAGCTCCAATCCCACACCACTAATACAGACATTAAAAAGAAAAGAGACTAAGATATAGTGCCGTTCAACATTACCAATACCATATTTCCTCAAAAAAAAAGATGACAGTAAATTTGTGCAATGCCCAGTTGGCCCCCAGGTCAATCTAACATGGCTAACTCCACCAGAAACTAATCCTAAAAAAATCCCCAATGTGTGCTTGAAACACACTTGTATGCTTATGTGCTGAAGATTTGGTTCTATAGCAGAAAAAATCTATCAGAAGCTTGTGGGCACATTTGCTGCACCAGCCTGTGATATGACAGTAGTCAATATGCAGGTTGGAAAGGCAGTAAAGAACAGACAACTTTAATCCAAACTGAGGGAAGATATCCACCAATGAGAATGACAGACCAAGGATAGAAGAGCTAAAGCTAAATCAGGAATCACCACTGAAAGTATCCCATACAAAGTGTTACAAAAGGACATTAAGTAAATCTCTTAAAGGAAAAAGGATACATGACATGTATGTATGAATATATTTCCCCACCACCACCTACACAGAGACATAAATAAATTTCTCCTGTTGTAAGAAAGCTCTTACACAGGAGGCTTCCAGGCACTCCTATAAATTGCAATGACTGTAGAAAGGCTTCCTCAAATTGACACAACATGGAAACTGAGGTTTTGAAATAATTCAGAAACGTGATGTATTTCCAACAGCCTGGGAGAATCCTAATATTCTCAGTGCAGGGGAAAACTGAACAGGAAAACACAAACCCAACAGTACATATTGCTACCTGCAAATTGCAGCTCTTTCTTGAACTGGAATCTGGTGGTAAAGTATGTATTTTCAGGATTGATTGTGGCAAACCGACAGCTGCAATATACAAACAACGCATGTGTAGGACAAAATGTTTCCATATGAAATTGGGTAGGGTAAATATAAGGACTGAAGTCCCTTGGATCTAGTTTGGGATTTTGCTCCTATCCCCCAAATGCCTATTCTGAATTTAAAAATAATAGGAGTAAAAAGCTGTCCCCAGTCATCCTCATGGGAAGAGGTTCCGCAGCATCTTTTTTGGATTATATAGGACACTTTATTTTCCAATGTGGAGACAGAGGAGATCAATGAATTCCACTTTGGTAGAAGGGAGCTACTGCCAATTCTATCAAATACCTCATCTAAAGAATGTTAAGACCCAAATGGCTATGACCTTCCAGTCACTCTGTACATTAGATCTCAAAACATTAACATATACTGATTTCTTATCTGTTCGTCTTCCCTTAGCAACTCGAAGAACAATATTTTGATGAGTGTTTTATAAAATCTCCTATAAGATCTATGAGGAGAGGGCTGGATGCAGTGTTTTATTGCATTTTATTTAATTTTCTAATAGTTCTACTGTTCTATTTCACCCAACTCCAGAGACTCCAGCTGGTTAATACTCAAATAAAAATCATAATTGTTAGCATAAATATCACATAAATAATAAAAACAAGAAATGAGGGCTAGTGACAATCAGTGCTCTAGATCTTAATCTCTAAATGCTTACTTTAAGAGCTAGGTCTTCGTTGCTCTGTGAAAAGAAAGGTGTCTACAAGCCATTTGAATTTCAGGGGTCAGCATATTAGTCAGGGCTGGGACACCTACTGAAAAAAATTGTTTCTCAGTCCATTTCCTCCTTGCTCTGTTGTGGTGGGGGAATCCAGAGTATCTCTTCATGGACTGAAGAGATGTTGGGCAGATTGGGTCTGGAGGAGAAAGTCCAATAAATTGCCTGGATCTAAGCCCCACAGAGCTTTATAGGTAACGACCTGCATCTTCAATTATTTCTGGAAGCAAACTGGTAACCAATGGAGAGCCTGTAACATTGGTGTAGCAGTATTGTATTTGCTCTCACCTGCCTGCATACAGGTTGCTGCAGTGTGCACCAGTTGAAATTTCCATGTTACATATTTAGCCATATTTATCTGTTTAAAGGGAAAAGGCCTCTACCAAGAACATCTTGGTTATCCTACAAAAATGCAAAAAGAAATGCTGTCTTTTTTGCATAAGAAACAGGTGTTCTGTGCTGAACATGCCAGTCTGGTCTAGTGGTTAAAGTTCCAGGCTAGAAATCAGGAGACTGAGAGTTCTAGTCCCGCCTTAGGCGTGAAAGCCAGCTGGGTGACCTTGGGCCAGTCACGTTCCCTCAGCCCAACTCACCTCACAGGGTGGTGGTTGTGGGGAAAACAGGAGGAGGAAGGAGTAATAGGTGTGTTCCCCGCCTTGGGTTATTTATAAAAATAATAAAGGCGGGAGAGAAAATAACTAAATAAATGAAAATCCAGAATAGGCCTGCAGCACAAAATTTCCTTTCACTCTGTCATTCAGAGCTCATTTAATCCTGAAGCCGATCTGGTCTGTGCTGATTCTCAATATTTAACCCAGGTATTCCAAACACTGCAATCACCTGACCAGAGAAAAACATTTTTTCTGCTGACATTGGGGCTATGAATTCTGAGGCTCTTGTCATCTGTTGGGAGTCATATTCTCCCAAACACATAGCTTTGAATCACAGAAATGACAGTTGGAAGGCTCCATGGAATTCATTTGGTCTGCCATGAAATGCTCAAAATCACCTGGGGAGTGTGCAGACACCTTATCTCATCCAACATTCCCTAAAAAGATCCAGGTAATATTGAACTGGGCTGCTGAAAAGGAATCTGTAGGCTCAGTTAAGTATAGAGAAGATGATGCTTTGCCACCATACAGGCTCAAAGATGAGCTTTTACCAGTGCTCAGTCATATTCTGGTTTTCTGCTCCATCATTCTGGGCCTCTTTTCAATTGTATCACCTCTTTTAGTTCCTCAGAAAACCAAATCATTCTATCATTTTGCTTAATAAGTGCTGTCTTGTCTGAATCTCATATAACACGTCTTCAGATAATGCATTTAATTGATTCTATTTCTCCTAGATAACTTGGCATAATTGTTGCAAAATTGAAAGGATCTTTTATCTGTACTGGCAAAGCAAGGGTGGCAAACAAAGCAAGTCTGCAAAAGACCATTTATAGCTTGGAGTGATACATGAATTTAGGTAATCCATTGGATAAAGATCTACATTTACTCATATGGAATGGAAAAGCCTTGTAGCTTGGCCTAACTCATGCTGAAACTCAGTATCTGAAATCCTGATTGATCTTTCTTTGGTTTTATCTAAGCCATAATCGATTTTTTTTTGTAAACCGCCCAGAGTCCCTGCTTGGGGGGGAGGGGGAGATGGGCAGTGATAAAATTTGATAAATAAATAAATACATATTTGCATGTCATTTTCCATTTGTGCACACTTTACCAACAAGGATGGTTGGGAGATTGAAAATAAAGCTTTATGAGGAGAAACCCAACACAGTAGCATCTATGATGCCTTCTGGCATAATGTGAAATATAATTATTTTGCTTTTTTTGCTGCAGGAAGATAAATTAGATAAAGAAGACTGATCACAGCTTTTGTCAGAAATTAGAGAGTTGCAATTCCAGCAAAGGAGGACTTGACTAAAGTAATTCTATATAAAATATACATATGTTCTCTCAAAACATCAGTAAAATTTGTTCCAGCATACCTTTTTCTAGAAAATCTGGTTTACTCAAGACTTTATCATATATTGCCAATTAACTTGGTCTCAAGGAAGAAATAAATATAGAAAGTTCTTTAAGATCCTGGATCTATGTCCCAATTTCTCAGCCTCACTTTCCAGCTAGCCCCTTGTTGAAATCAAGGGTTCTAGCTTTGAGCTGAAAGCATTCAGAAATGAATCAGAAAAAAGAACTGTGAAACAAGAGATTTCCTTCAGGCCATTCCAAACTGCACCTATAAGCAGTTAACCCCACTAAGTATAAAACAAAGCAACTGCTGAAGTGTAATTGTTACCCATGGTAACTGTGTCCTATTTATCCTATTTACCATTAGTGGGAATAACTGCCAAGACTACAATAATTACAATAAAAATGTGTATTTAGGAAACCATGAAAAGAGTCCTGAAATACTTACCTTCCAAAATCACAAAGTTTTAGGACAGCTGTGTCAGGGTCCAGCAAAAGATTCTGTGGTTTTATATCCCGATGACATATTCCAAAGGAATGGATATAGGCTAAACTTCGGAATAATTGATACATATACAACTGTAACATAAGAAACAAATATTGTGATCATACTTTCTGTATCAAAACACTGGCAGATAGTAAAATTTCTAAAATTTCTATAATACTTGAAATAATATCTTCTTCATAACATACACATTTATCCATTTTACAAAATATTTTTTTCACATTTCTTTCAGCACAGCAGGTATAATTCAGATGTTCTTGAACTGCAATTCCCAGTAGGCCACAACAAGCATGGCTAATTGTAAGGAATGCTGCACTAGGGAAATCAAAGCAGCTAAATGCATATAAATGATCAAAATAACACAAAAAATAAAATAATACAGTTATCTAATTGGCTCCCATCATTAGTACATTTTTTTCCATTGGACAAAATCTACCATTATGTAACTCAATCCTACTTGTAGAGTATTGAGAACATGTCTTTATGTTATTCTATACGAGAGTCCTTCATATAAGTCTTCCCCTTTGGAAGAAGCTAGCTAAATTTACCTGAAGTGTAATCCAAGGCAACTGGAAAGCCTGCTCAATGCAAACATAAAATAAATTATGGGATTCCTGCTTGTTGGAAAGTTTTCAAACAAGAGCTGAATGGCCACTATCAGGGATAGTTTAGCACACTTCTGCACTAACACTGATGTATGAGCTCCCTTCCAACTCTTCCATTCTAGGGAGGGAGGGAGGGAGGGAGGGAAGATTCTGATGAAGAGAAGGATGATCAGCTCAGGGGCAAATGTGCTAACACTGTGGAAGTTGAAAACGAAGTGGGAGCTATGCCTAGTCACTTAATAAGGGGCAGGGGTGGAAATGGAAGGCCCCTGCAAACAAAGTTTAAGTGTTAGAATGTTTTGAGCATAGAGAGCTCTGTATAAAAACATAACCCATGTCCGTAAATCACAAAGATCACAATTAAGGAGGAGAGGATAGTCTAGTACATAGTATCAAAAGCAATCAAACAGTCCAAGAAAAAAAAAAGGCCAAGCTTCTTCCAAATCAAAAATGCCAAGAACTCCTTCCTTCCTTCCTTCTCTCCAAAAGCTGTGAGTGAGTGAGATGGGCAGTGACTAAATTTGAAGAATGAATGAATGAATGGGCATGTACAGGAGCACATATCAAGAAGAAATGAAGTGGGCAGGGACCGCAATAGTGGCAAGAGAAAGTCTGTGAACCATTTAAAACTAGTCTGTCAGCCTTTCCAGACAGGAAACATGACCAGACGAGCTAATTCTACTGTATTGTAAGACTACATTAATAGAATCTTGCAAGTCTGAAAGTACAAATTTCCCGCTGTCTCTTTTACAGCCTGGTAAGTTAGGGAGGTTCCTTTCTGAGTTTCTTTCTCTGTTAGTTATGCAGCTTATCTGATTGTTCCCTAGGCAGCATCTCTTCCCCTCATCTACCAAGGTCATTCCCACATACCATTACACAATCCTGCAGTGATCTGAACTTCATCTCTTAACAGATAAAGAGATTTGGGTTAAACAAGTAACACCCCAAACTGAGTCACATCTTTACTGAACACATTGAGTCAATAGTCACTACCTTATTGGAAAAATAGGCAATACTCTGGACAATCAATTCTCTTAAGGGTAAGTTGAGTCAGATATTCCAATCAGTGAGATGGCAACCAGGTCTGAGTTTGAGGAACTTTCCCTGATTAAAAAAGTCCACATTAGGTGCCCCATCAGAATCTGCTCTTAATTGACAAGATTTGTGGAAGTGAATCATACCCCAATCAAAGAACTCTACAAAGTTCAGAAAAAGAGTTTTCAATGCTCATAAGGCTGGAAAGGGCTACTACAAAAGAATTAGGTCTGTATCAATCCATAGGCAAGCAGATAATGGAGAAAATATAGTACCACTGTTACCCTTTCTAGGAGTGGCTGTCTAGCAAAAATCAGCCCAAGAGCACATACAATACTCGGGGGGGGGGGCTGGAGAGGGTAATGGCAAAAGATACATTATCTAATGTCAGTGTTCATGAATCCACAAAAAGGAAAACACTGAACAGGAGAGATATGCATGGAGGATAACCAAGGAAGAAATAATTGCTCACTAGAAAGCATGTTGCTTCCTGTCTTGTTTGCCAAAGAGGATCTGGATGATCCAGCAGTCTACTAAAACAAAGTTCTGTGGGATAAATGAGACAACCATGGAATGTTTTGGCATTAATGAGAAACATTATGTTCGGAAAAAACAAATCATGTATTCCAGAAAAGGAATCAATCAGTCCAATCATCAGACTTTATAGAGAGAAACTGCTAAAAAGTAGTCCCATACTTCTAAAGATGAGGGAGGCCAAGGCTAGGAAGCACTGTTTCCCTGTGGCAGTGTCAACTCTCTGGAATGGCCTTCCTACAGAGATCAGACTCATCACTCCCTACTGACTTTCAGGAAAATGCTGAAAACAGAGTTATTCCAATTCTCTTAAGCACTAGGCTATCCTTCACCTTTTAATATGTCTTGTCTTATTCTTGCTGTCTTCAATACAGAGTGTTTGCTGTTATCCTTCATTTTAATGGTACCATGGATGTTTTAAGTTTGTTATTCTCTATACTGGCAAGCTGCCAAGAGTTAACCGGGGCACAAGCTGAATGAATGAATGAATGAATGAATGAATGAATGAATGAATGAATCTCATCCCAAATATGAAGTATGATGGTGGGAGTCTCATGGTTTGCAGTCTCCAAACCAGGACGGCTTGTAATCACTGTGAAATAATGGATTCTGGATTGTATCTGCAAATTCTAAAGGAGAATGTCAAGGTATCCAGCTGAAGCTTAAATGAATATGAGATATGCATCAAGGATCCTAAACATACAAGTAATGTCATCTACAATAGTCTTTCTTTTCTTATTTTTTATTCTGTCAACAACTGCCCTTCAATAGAAGGTAAGCATTTAAATTTGCAGAAAGACATGTCTGTACCATGTAGAAGATTCTCAGCTTCTGTTCTGCTTAGGGAGTCACAGAAACATAAAATTTGACAGGATGCCTAAACTTTTGCATGTATTGACTCCTATAGATGCAATAGAAAATCACAAGGTTTCCTCAGTACTGAATATTAGACCCATCCTTTGAAATAGAGAGAGCAATGAATTCCAGGGCTACCACCACCAGAGCTTCATCAGCAACAATATTCTCCAATGAGTGTGACACCTACAAAGACTGAATAAAAAGTAATGCCTCCATCTCCATAACTTCAGTTTAAATAGGGAATTTTTAGTAAATGAAACAGGAAAATAATCCCTGAAAGGAGCTCTTTTGCTACCTGTATTTACTTCTGTACAAAATCCCTACCATTTGCTACACACTTCTGCCAACACTGGACAAACTTATCAAGCTTATTGGACAAGCTTACTGAACTCCACACATAGTCTTTTCAATCGGGTCCTGAAAGTCCTTTCCATCTCTTCATTTGAATCAAAAAGATACCCACAAAGTATTCTTTCAGTTTGGGAGAAGGTAAAGTTACATTTCATCAAGTCTGGACTGCATAGGGATGTGGTAAAATTGTGAGATCCAGCTTTGCAATTGCCTCTTGAGTGGCTTGTGAGGTATAAAGCATAGTGTTATCATGTTGCACTGAAATGGCCTTGTGCCTCCAAACTCTTGCTCATTGTTTTAAAGTTCTGACTGTCACAATGTTGTACTTGTTAATAGTTAGTTCAAGGAAATCCATATGAATAACTTCATCTGCATCCCCAAAAAATGTAACCACGAGTTTTCCTGCTGAAGCCTGGGTTTTGATTTTTTTTTCTGCAGGGAAATCTTTGTGAAATTCCATGGACTTATCTTCATTTCTGGGTCATGATGATGAGCCCATGTTACATCAGTAGTCACGATGCTGTGAAGAAATGATTCACTTTCATTCTCTAGGTATGCCAACAATTGCCGATAAATTTCAACTCTTGGAACTTTCATCTCTCCATCAGCATTCTAAGAACCCATCTTGCACAAACCTTGCACACATTGTCTAGTTTGATAGCCATTTATCTTTGAGTGATCTGCTAATTGTCCTTAATCAGTTCATCAATTTTTCTCATGTGAAACTCACTGGTTATTGTCACAGATTGTCCACTTCATTCTTGATTAAAGAAATCAGATCTTCCCAGTTGACCATCTTTCCATTTTTTTAACCCAATGACACACAGTACTCACATCAACAGTAACAACCTGCATTTGGCAATGAATTTCAATTTTTGATTTGACTGGCAATCAAAAATTCAGTCACAGCACACTGCTTGAAACTCATTGACAGGCTTCCATTTTACAAACAATATCCACACAACTTTGGTTCGCAGCAATTTCCCATCAAATTGTGAAAGAACAGATGCTAGTACTGACATTGTTGGTGACTTATAACACTAAGGCATTACTTTTCATGCAACTTTCAATAGCATTTTGGCATGAGGGTTAATTTGGAACATTATTCTCTATCTGAAGCATCCATTCCCACAATAAAATTGAAGTACAGGAGTGTTAAAGGACAGGGGAAAGAATAGGTACTGCTTCCCTCCAGAGACACAGCAGGGATAGATAATGGCTGGCTGTCAAAAGTAGTTTGCCGCCCCATGGAATATACTTAGAAAATAGAGCCCTGAGTTGCACAAATCTGCCAGCAGGTGGAGAGACAATCAACTACAGTCAGCATCAATTCCAACAAAACAAATTGCAAAGGGGAAAGAAGAAGAAGAACATTAGAAAGGGAAAGAAGAAACAAAACAAAACAAAACAAAACAAAACAAAACAAAACAAAACAAAACAAAACAAAACAAAACAAAACAAAACAAAACAAAACAAAACAAAACAAAACAAAACAAAACATGAAAGTACATGGCTTAGAATACCCATTACAGGGGTGATGGATGTTCTGTTGTCAAATAGGGTAAAGGGAAATAACAGGAGCTACGACGTAGAACATGTTGTCTCCAAAGGAAAAGGGATGGGCTTCCTTCTAAAAAATTCAGTTCCAAAGCTTTCTGAGAGTGATACAGCTATAGACAATACCATAACCAAGAACTATTGAGTTTCTCAATTCTTTTCACTTACCTTCACAAATATCATGGGGAGTGTCTGTTTGGCTCTACTATAATGCCTTGCCACTCTGTATACTGTCTCAGGAACATAGTCCAACACCAAATTAAGATATACCTCATCTTTCTGGAAAGGAGAAAAAGCAAGAAAACAAGAAAAACAGTAATAAGATATTCATATAGTAATATTCATTTTAACTTTTTGTTAGAATTTGTTAGCTGAAAAAAGTCATTTCTGTAAAGGCTACAGCTTACACAAATAGGATTAGATAAGGAATGCAATAAAATTAAACTCTATTTCAACACCATCCTTCTTATAAAGTATTCTATTTGAAATAGAGGTATAGAGATATGAGTGCTTATGAAATAACCTCATCTACTACATTAAAGGGAAGAAAAAGGAAAAAAGAGGGAAAGTGACACAAGAGCTTAAAAGGAACTAGATAGTGAAATATATTATAAGCGTGCTATAAAAAACCCCAACATTTTAATTAATTTAACATTTAATTAAGCATTCCAAAATGTAACCTCAAAACAGCATGAGCTATAAGAGCTTGATTCACACAATTTGCAATTAGATGCTACATACCAAGATTTAACTACATATTGCTAAACTACGTTCATATTATTTCTAGCCTGAATATAAAGATTCTATCCCCTGAAGTTACACTCACCTTGTGGACCCATGGTGGCATGAAGAAACACTTGCTTAACAATCGAAAGGAGGCCGGCTACTAGCTAGAATGTCTGTTTCTCTTTATCCATTCTATTCACTCCAAAGCACAAAGATTAATCTGGTATTTTACAAGAAGGAGAGGTCTATTTGCTGCTGTTCAGCTGGATGTTTGTTCCACCAAAGTGAGCCAGACCACAAATATTGCTTCAAATATCCTGCCTTCTATCTTATCTTTTCTTTTCTATAAGCTCCTCTAAAATATATGCTACTTCTGTTCCTTGCCACTGCTTATGCAATCAGCCACCCCCTAATTCTCTTGTCAGATAATTAATATCCAAAATGATAAGGAGATGAGCCACACCAAAGCTTTGTCTGTTGTTAGTATTTGTACTACACATCTATTGCTATTCTAGAATATCATTTTTTTCCCCAACTTACCTTCTCTCCACTGGAGTAAAAGAAATAACGTAATCTGACAATGTTACAATGATCAAGCTTTCTCATGATTTGAAGCTCTCGATTCTAAAAGAAGAGAGGATAATATTTAAAAGGTCATTTTCTAAAATCTTCATATGATTTGATACAGAACTCATATATTTTGTCAGTCTGAAAAAAATACAGTGCAATATATTTTGCATTGACTTTTACTGAAATAACAGCATGTAGCAGAACAAAGAATTTTTATTGCACTTGAACACTATATTCAGTATTTAAAACCACTTGACGTAGATAATGTTAGCAGGATAGATTCACATAAAGTATCTTATATAAATTACCAGAAAACTCAAAAGGTTCAACCCAGTATTTCTTATTTGTTAATTCCTAAGAAACTGTGTGTTATGGCCTATTAGAAGCCTGCAGACAATGCTTATGGAATGGAAGAGTTGAAAAGGCCTGTTTAGACTATTAAATCCAACTTCCATTCAATGCAGGAATCTAAATTAAAGCATCCACACAGGATGACTGTCTAGCTACCTCATGAACCAGCAAATGAACTCTATCATCAACCTGGGCAGTTGCTCCTACACTGAGAAAGCTTCTTCCAACATTCAGATGGAACCTGCCTTCTTTTTATCCTGTTGGCGTACACGGCGAGATGATATAAAACTGGACTTTCTTCTATGTCATACCCTTTTGGATAGTCCCTTCAATATTTTCTTCTCAATATTTCAAATACCTAAAATCCCTCTTCACAAGAATTAGTTTCTAATTTCCTAATTATCTTTGAAACTGCTCATCTCCGATCCTGCCCCAATTTCTCTAAATCCTTCTTAAAGAGTAGGGTATAGAACTATATTTGAGATAGGTGTCTGACCAAAGTAGAATAAAATGGAATGATTATTTCCCATGATTTTCAAATTATAATTCTGTTGATGCAGTCTAAAATTGTATTTGCCTTTTTTGAAGCCACATCACACTGGTGGTTCAGATTCCATTTGCAATCATCTACTATTCCAAAATCTTCACAAGTCTCAGACCTGGTATCCCCCATGCTACAGCTGTGTATTTGATTTTTGTTTCCCAAGTGATGAACTCTGCAGTCATCTGTTAACATTTATTGTTATTTTCACTGCCATTTGATACTATTAATATGAAAAAGTGTGCAAGAAAGAAAAAAATATATACCATATCCATCCATACCATATTTGGTTTATATCCAAAAAAAATCCACCACCCCCTGAAACAATAAAAATACTACGGTGATAAAACTAAATTTAAATCTCTAATTTCCAACTGACAGTAGTCAAATATTACAATGCAATCCTGCTACCTCTTACACAAATTAACAAATTACTCAAGTGACTGTTACTGTTAATATTATACAAACGAATAGGAAAAGAAAATGAAATAAACTTTAATGAAGGAATATCTTTTATAAAGGCCAGTTTTTTAAAAAGAGGGGAAAAAAACAAGTAGGGGGAAAGAAGAAATGGGAGAAATTGCAGCTGTAAAAGAAATTACAATTTGTAACCACGATCATACCAAAGTCAATGCAAATGTACCTTCAGTAGGAGTGGAGCTGCCTCAATGGGTTTCTGCATTTGTCTTTGTAAATTATTCCTCACATTATTTTAAGTTGCCACAATTTGCTAGGACTGTTTGAGGCTGCCTTAGGGCTTTTCTTTCCTTCCTTTTCTTTTAATTCTTTAGAGCTTAAAGTTCAAAAACTCAAGTTTTAATCATTCAATCATTGAAGGAGTCCTAGGGAACAGGGCAGAAGTGGAAGATTACTCTTACCAGCGATATGCCGTATTTCTCTGCATGTAATCAGCAAGGGTCAGCAAGGCAGCAAGCCACAAGTGTATACTTTGGAACATAGGCTTTTTCTGCTGCTTTGTAAAATCCTGTCGCTGGAAGCATAAGTTAAATGCAACTGCTCACCACAGGGTGCTTTATTCAGAAGCAAGGCAGGATGAAAACAGCAAAAGCTGCCTCTCCTCCCATAACTTTGAGGGGTGTGAAGAAATGCCAGAAGTCCTGCCTAGGCAACTGGGAGCTAAAGCAGGCAAATCAACTTTTTACAACGACTGACAGAATCTGCAGATGTGCTGAACCAATCGTTATCTGTTTCTGAGATCCGGCAGGGCAGAGTATTTTCTATGTCTTCTGCTTCTGGCTGTCACATCTACTGGCTTGGCCTCTGTTTGTCGTTTTTATTGAAAGTTGCTTCCACTGTTAACTTCTGCTGAGAGCTGCCTTTATTTGAACTGATAAATCCTTGTTTCCATTCAGTGCTCCAATCCTTTAACTTTTTCTTTCAAGAACTATTATGAGCTGCAACTATTGCTGCAAATATATGTTAGGTTGTTTTCAGTGAGGAAGACAAGCATGCCACAAGCATTGCAAAAAAAAAAAAATTTTTCCACCAAAAAATTCGAAGTCCTTTCCACTTAAAAGTTCACTTTTATTTTAATGGGTCAGATACCGCTAATAATTTGAAAAGGGCCATGTTGGATAACCTGCTGACATACAGCCTCTCTCCATAGCACAGTTTTGCTGTCCATGGATTCTGATCAAGTCGGGGTATATCTTAAACAGCAAGTTCTGTGTAATGACTTGTAACGAGCATGACATCCTGCATGCTGAATAACAAAACGAATTAAATCTATTCCTTGACAATGTTACATTTTGGAGAATGAATCTGGGTCTGTGGCCAGGTAAATGTTTCACCAGCTTGAAACTGCCTGCCCACTATATTAGGACTCTCTATGAGAAGCATATTTGCCTTCATTCAAGAGTAGTCAAAATAGTTGGGCCTATTCTACTATATCACAAATTGTATTAGGATCCTCACAATAAACTTGTTATACCTGCATCTGTTTCTTACGTAGTATATTACTCTCTGGATGATTTGTTCTTGCTGTTGTTTGACTATAATAAAAATGCATTTATCCATACAACATGGTGTCATGACCTCGTTGCAAGGCACAAAAGAGCCTCACAACGTAGATCATGATCATTAAGGAATGGAGGAAGAAGATAATTAAACCAGGGATTAAAACAAGCACCCAAAGCACCCACACCCATGGACCCATATGCAGCTGAAAAGAAGGACGTCGGATGAGCAGAGATAAGCCGTACCTGGTGCCCTGGAGGACACACCAGAATCGAGAAGAGAAGACACCGGGAAAACGCCCAGGCAGCCATCAAGGGTCCCATCAAGAAGGATTGGGACAATGGAGGGTGGAGGAGCCCGGGGTCATACAAGAGGGTATAAAATGGGCACCTCCACACCACACACCCCGTTCTCGTTTTTCGTTCTGTCAGCCACCATTCCAATAAACCAGAAATCCTTAATACCCATTAAGTGAGTCTGTGTCTTATTGCGAAGCGAGACTGACCCTGACAATGGCTTAATGTGATGACTGAACTAGCTCAAAGTCTGAAAAGGTGCAAAGACAACTAGATCCTTGCATAATACATATTCAGGATGCAAACACAATTTCTGAAAGCATTATAAATGGCATCTTCACATGAGAGCTGGGATAAAGATTAAGAATACATATGCATTACATTCCCTAGTCTACTTAGATTACCTTCCCTAGGACATTCTAAGAGAGAATGTGGTCTGATTAATAAAAATGTATCATGGACTAACAACACTGCCAAAAAACAACCTCTGCTTTTCCAGATTATCAATTACAACTTTTGTAGTGATTTTGTGTCAGCACAGTTTCTATGAAAAACAATAAATGCTGCAGGCGAAAGAGTTATACAATCTGAAGAGAAACCAGAGTATCCTTTCTGACAAGGATCCGAAAATATCCTCCCAGGTTGCCCAGTTTTGTGCTACCATCTGCACAATACGCCGCACCATCACTTAGATTTAGAATTCCTTAACAAGTATTTTATTTCAATTCATTTTACTATTTTCATTCTTAATTAATTTTGGATCATAGTATACTAATTGCTTTTGTTTTATATATATGTAATAACGTAAGACTGTTGCTACCGTATAGTTCTATTGTGTCTGGCCTTAGGGCTGTAATAAATGTGATGATGATGATAAATGCTGTAGTATTTCTGAAAATGCTCTGATCCAACAGCCTGCAACCTTAGAAATGTACAGAACAGATTTGTTTTCTGACCATTGACTACAGTGAGCTCCCCACATAAGGAACCTTTTTATTTTTTCATGTTATCATTTCCTGGTCCCATAAACAAACCTGAAATGCCAGCTGGATCAAGGTTTGATGCCCTATCAAGAGCTAGAGTTGCAATCAAAGCATCTTTGTTCAGAAAAGCTCGTAACTCAGGAAAAGGGTTTTTAAGTTCTTAGTAAGTATCACTTGTTCAAACAAAAACAAAAAGAGGCACCTGGAATTCTCTTTTTCCCTGTTGAAAAGTTATAGAACTGATTACTTTTTCAACAAATAGTTCTTTTTTACTTTTGAAATGATTCTGAAGAGCCCTACCAACACAACATTCACAGGAGTCATAGTGTGCAAAATGCAAAATGAGAGAGTGCTAACTTATTTGTAATTCTTGACTATGGGATTAGTTTCTGGCTGACTATACTTGCCTAGCAATATAGCTTCCATAAATTAAACATGGTCAAAATCTCATGAGATAGCTATCTCTTGCAAGCTCTCTGCTTTCACATGAGAATTCATGTGACTGTGGCTATTTTAAGAAAAGTCCGTAGCTTAAACAATAGATCCTTCCAGATAATTGTCTTTTGGAGAATGGTGTAATGCAAAAGGGACTAGCTACTCTTGACATGATACTAAACAACAGGGAACCATCTAATGTTGAAGCTGCGTGTAATCAAATGCTGATCTAGAAAGTGGATTTTAAAAAAAGATGGGAGTATCTAAAAACAAAAAGTACAAAAACAGCACAATTACAAACAATTCTAATGAGAAAAAATCATGAACAGCAAAATAAATCAATGTGGAAGACTGTATAAGTTTTTTAACTGATTTAATAAGTCTAGTAAGACCTTTCAAGACAATGTCTTATCCTTAAACTCTTGATCTCTTTGCAGTATATATATATGGCTGGAATTTCAAAACAAAGAACCATCAGCCTGTTCTTGCTATAGAAACACTAATAAATGAAGTACTAGCCCTGCCAGAAGGTTTAGAGAAGGCACGCTGCATCCCAGCCTCTCCTTTCCATATAGCCAACAACAAATTTAATTTATGAGAGGAATTTTCAAGTTTGTTTATCAGCTAACTAGCCATTTTTGTCCTCAAGTCATTGGCAAGAAGTCATTTCATGCTTCTGTGGAAGTTTTTTCCCCACCATCTTAAGTTTCTGCTTTGGATGACTGAAAAGTTCCTTTGATGTTTTTATGTTCCTTGTTTGCTTTTATGCCAATTTTTAATTTCAGGCTGCCAAACGGTCTTCAGCATCTAATAAAAAATTAGGTTTTTTTTCTAATTGATCCTCACTAAAAGTAAAAGATGATGAAGTACTTTCTACAACTTGGATTATTTTTAAACACGTAACATTTTAATGTCAATTAAACAGAAACAGATTTTCTCTTTCTCCCTTACTGGAAATAACAATATTAGTTTATTTTAAAAAGTGTAAGGGTGCCAGGGATGTTTTACAATAACTCTGATTTATTTTTGTATCCACTTCTTTGGCCTTTTATTTCTTTTTACCTTTTTTGTTGGAACGCTTTTGTTGGGATAAATGAATATTCAGAACAGCAATCATCTTTTTTTTCCCTGTTACTGCTGTAGTAATAATTAATTTAACTGAAGTTTCCTTTGCAACATGGGAGTATAAAGATGTTTGGGCAGGCAATGATGAAGATTTTATTAAAGCATAGACCTTGCAAGTATTAAAGAGAAGTTGCCACCTGTCAATGGGTAGAGGAAACTGAAGAGGAGCCAATCAGAAGTGTGTGCTTCCCCATTCAGATGGGCTTTCAGCAACAGGATAGGGCAGTCTCTATTTTGCTCTGACATTTATTTTCTCTTCTCTGAGGTTCACTGGAAGCCAGACGGGAAGATGGCTCCAGCTGGCAATAGCAGGGCTGGATCTAGTAATCTGAACAGCAAGCTAGGGTCAGTGAAGCTTCTTAAGTATAGATTACATTATTAAGAACTGAAATCTCGTTTGTGTGAATTTGTTCTGATGTGTGCATTTTTGAGAGACACCAGGCTGAGATAGCAGGTGACTGAAATCAATGTCTTCAGAATTGTTTATTCTAGGTCTCTGACCTTCCTATACATAATAAAAGATTTAGAGTTCTTAACAAGCCAATCATGCACATTCCAGAAAGGGGATCTGTCCTTTAGCATAATCTTTCTCATCAGCTTGGGCTACAGAAGGAAGGAGGACTGCAATCTACCTTCTCTCTGGTAAACCAGTGGCAGAGAAGAATTATATGGAATAAAGTGGCTGCAATAAACTAGTCAGCTCTTTCCAGGAGCAGCTGTAAGGAAATTGTGGGAGAAAGGTTTGCAGACACTTCATGGGAATCAGTGGGACCCTAGCAATCATACTCATGCATGCAGACAGATTAAGTATGCATGCATGCATGCATGCATTAATTAATTAATTAAATTTTATAGCTGCCCATCTCACTGGAAGTGACTCTAGGTGGCATACAACAATCAGATAAAACAACAGTATAAAAACAATCATTATAAAAATATAAGGTAAAGGTAAAGGTTTCCCTTGACATTAAGTCCAGTCATGTCCGACTCTAGGGGGCGGTGCTCATCTCCGTTTCAAAGCCGAAGAGCCGGCATTTGTCTGTAGACACTTCTGTGGTCATGTGGCCAGCATGACTACACGGAACGCCGTTACCTGCCCGCCGAAGTGGTACCTATTAATCTACTCACATTTGCACGTTTTCGAACTGCTAGGTTGGCAGGAGCTGGGACTAGCAACGGGAGCTCACCCCGTCACGCGGATTCGAACCTCCAACCTTCCGATCAGCAAGCTCAGCAGCTCAGCAATTTAACCCACAGCACCACCGCGTCATGGACAATCATTATTAAATATTTAAATAATATTTAAAAAATTAGAATATACAATCCACAAACGGAGAGAGTAAATACAGCAACCACGTATCACCCATAACAGGGGAGCCACCTTAACACATCACTGGTCCCCTGGGCCCCCCAAGCTTGTTGACATAACCAGGTCTTGAGGAATTTTAACAGGGATGGAGCTAACTCGACTTCAGGGGCGGGGGGGGGGCAGGGAGAATGCTCCATAAGGCAGGCACCACTGCAGAGAAGGTCCACCTCCCAAGACCCATCAAATGTAGGTCCCTCACAGATGGTATTTGATATTTATGTGAACTCTGGAATAATGGAGCAATGGAATGTCACATTTAAAAATGTTAAATGTTTAACATTAAATGTTAAATTCCTTTGGATTTAAAGGTAGTTTTAAAACAATAGAAAATTCTGTTTCATTATGCACTGGATACCTCAGAATAATAAGGGCTCAACAGAAATCACCTTGCTGTTGGAGATTAAATTCAAAAATTGAAATGTCCAACTACATATGGGGGAGAAATCCGTATTATGGTTAACATGACTTTAAATTTATCATTACTGGGGAAAGACACATATGTTCTGCTTTGCTCTATCTCCAGCATTTGGAATCTACCAAGACATCAAAAAGTATGGATTTTTCATGCACGGGGATGGTCAAAATAATTCTTCTGAAATACCGGAAGGACAAAATTATACCTGACTTTAACATAGTCCCAAACAAACCATAATAGCTGTTATCAAGGCAACCTCTATCTTGAACTGTCTTTAAGTAATGACCCATAGCTCTTCCAAGTACATTCTGGTATCTCCCTGTCCAGCCAATCAACTTATCCACTGTCTTCCCTTTCTAATTTCCTCTTCCTTACAACAAATAATATTTTTTTCTACTCCACTATCATCACATGCTCAAAATACTTAAGTTTCTACTGACTGATCATTATCTCGAAAAAGCAGTCAGATTTTATCTGGTTAAGGGCTGACTGGTTGGTTCTTCTTCCAATCTATGGTAATTTCAGTAACCACTCCCAAATCTGTAATTTAAAAGTGTCTCCCACCTGTGCTCAGCTTTTACAGCTTTACATTTCACTGGAAAAAATACTGCTTTAATATTCTGAACTTTACTATCGCTAAAAGTGCATAATCCCTCAAGATCTTGGATCTTTTCTTTCACATTTTAGGAGTATTTGTTTCTACTTCAGTTTTCACAATGTTAACATTTCCCATTGCTTCTCAGCTTCTTTTTTGCACTAGTTAAGCATACTAAGTTCTTTAAACCAATCTTTTCATTTTGAATGTATGTCCTTCAGATCAAAACTTGCTGCTGCACCCACTCTATTTAATTTTCTAAATATAAAGTATTTATTTGGCATCATTACTCCTTGATCTGTTCCACAATCTGCACTTGGTTAACTGGATTACAGTTTTCCATTTTCTGTTTCCTATTATGCATTTCCTTTGGTTTTCATACTGTCCATCTGGGAATGCCCAGGTGTAAGTTTTTTTGCTTGAAGCAGGTCCTTACAATGAACAATGAATTCTTTGCAAAATTCATTTTAAATTAAAATTACTAACAGAAAGAGCTTTCGACAATGGCAGAGACTGCCCTGGGAAGTGGTGGGCTCTCCTTCCTTGAAGTGTTTAAAGAGAAGTTGGATGGCCATCTCTTGGGGATGGTGTAGTAGTAGATTCTTGACTGGGGAAAGGGTTGGGGTTAGATGATCTCCAAGATTCCTTCCAAGCCTAACATTTTAAGATTTTGCAATCAATGTCAAAAGTTAATAATACCTAAAAGGGAAGAACTGCAGTAGGAAAAAAAATACTTGTGTCTTGACTACAGATTTGAAATATGTTTCTCTGTAATACATATGAGCAAACCTGTTTTGTATTATGAACCTTGCCTACTTGCAGCAACTCTCAAAAAATAAATAAAAAAAACAAATGCCACCTGTTTGGTACATGTATTTTTTGCCTCCAAAGAAAACTGTGAGTAGCAGCAGTTTACACATTTTTGCATTTCAAAATGCTAACTCAGCAAAGCTCAACACACAGTGAGAAGCACAGGGCAGGCTATAGTACAACTGGAAGCCTCAAGTCAAAAATACTAACACAAGTAACACCCAAGGGTAGCACCTGCAAAAGAAGAAAACACTAGATACAGAGAGGGGGTCAACAAACGAGACAACCCTTGAACTAAATTTCAATCTAACTTCTCTGTATATGTTCCATAGCAGAATAGTCCAAAACAGCCATTCTCAGCCTGAAAGCATGGTTTTATAAATGGCAATCTCCCTCGCCCACTTTCCAAAATCAGCCAGTTGGTCACTATATGTGACACTAGATGGTTCTATGGCTTGATCCAGCAGGACTTTTATGCTCTCGTTATGCTTCCTTCTCAGACCTCAGGCCAAGGAGCAGAAAAGAAGGATTACAGTATTTACAAATGCTAGAGAAATTCTTCTAAAATCCAAGCAGATCATAATTTAAAAAATAGTAAGGCAATTGCTAGAACTTTTGGAACCACCTGTTCAAAAATGGCCTTGTTTTAAGCTTGGTAGAAAATCAGGATTTGGCTTTGATTTCATGACAAACTCTCAGAAGCATAAGTATTTTGTTTTGAGATACGGAGATTAAAATTGTCAGTTTTAGATTTTCAAAGTTTAGGATGATTTGCACAACCTTAGAGGAAAAAAGCATACTACCTTCATCATGAAAAGTTACTCCTCTTTCTGAGTTACATGGGGTGTGGACAAGGTGGCAGGCCTTCTCAGCAATAGCCCTTTCTTTATGGTACTCTCTTGCCTGAGAAGTATGTGCCACTCTCATCTTCCTGGTTTTTCTTAAACAACTTAAAACAGTTTTATTTCATCATGCCTTTGGACCAAGCTTAATGAGGGTACAATTTTTTTTTCAATAAGAATTTTATAGTATTAGTTGTTTGTAGTGTTGTTGTTTCATTGTTCACTGCACAGAGTCCATTGGGGATGGCCTAGAAATGCTGTAAAAATAAAATAAAATATCCCATTCTTGTCAAATTATGAAGGAAAAGGCAAAATACCAAGGTCACTGGAGAAACAGCCATGCAGCAGCTACAACCCAATTGTTTGAAGTTTGGAGGAAACTGGAACAATTGGGGAGATCACTGAGAACATTTTCAACTCTTTCAAAACTATTTCTGGTAACAATTGACATCTGGAGTTTAGAAGCAGTAATACATTTTCTGTCGTTTGAAAGTTGCTAGATTAGAACTTTGATCTTTGATAAGCAAGGACATCTGGTGGTCAGAAGCCATAATACATGGAAAGCCTCAAACTGGAAACCTGAGAAAAATTCTAAGCAGACACACACGCCCCCATGTTACATACAGATTTACCTGCAAGGTTAGAAACTCAGGCTGCAAAAACTACAAATAAAGATATACATGGAATCGTTCCACTTTTTTCTGCTTTGGTGAAACTCCATTTCAAGCACTATGTACAGTTCTGTACTCCACACTTTAAGAACAATTTAGATAAATTCAAACAGGTTATGAGAAGGCCAATGGGAATGATCAGAGGACTAGATACTAAGTCCCATAAACAGAGATTGAAGGGCTGGGCATAACTAGCACTGAGAACAAAGCTGAATGGGGATATGATAGTACTCATCAAGAAATTGGGAAGATGGGATATAGAACATCAAAACTTTTTCTCTTTCATTCCAGAATGCAAGACAAGGAATAGTTTTCCCTCAATTCCTGTTGCAAAGACAGATTTATTTTATTATTGGAATAAAGTGTTAATTAAGAGTAACACAGTAAAAATTACCCTGAGGTGAGGAGTTTCTCTTTTAGCAAATGTCTTCAAGTGGAGCTCAAATCTGACACTTTCCTCTGGATCACTTGCACTGAGCAAAGGGTTGGACTCAATAATGTCCCCTACATCTATAATAATGAGCTATTCACCCCACAATTGCCAAGAATCATCATACCTTCCATCTGTTTTTTGGTGATTATTTTCCCCACTAAATTCAGTGGCTAAAATGCTTCTTATAACTATATGGTTCTATTATGAGAATACTGGAAAAAACCTAAGGCAAAAGGGAGAGAAGAATAAAAGCTCCAGAGGAAGATCAATTTTGATTTCCATGAATAAATATGCCTAAGTAACAGCTGTGCTAGATCAGACATTTACATACACCAGCATTCTGCTCAAACAGTGGTGAACCAAATATTAACTGCAAGCTCACAAACAAAACCAGAGCTCCAACAGCACCCTCCCGTACAACAGGTATCAAGAGGCTTACTTTCTTCAATACTGGATTGAGCATAAAGTCGATAAAAACGTTGTCCTACATGTATTTGTCTAAACACTTTTTAAGCTATCCAGCTGGAGGACACCACTGCAATTCATGATAGAAACTTCACAAGTATTCATACATTTTCTTTTTGTCTACAGTGAATATTCTACATATTCAGCTTTAAAAGATTCTGGGTTGTAGAATTTGGGGATATGGACAAAAACATTCTTCTTTTTCCACAAGAGATGCTTTAGCACATCTCCTTCACTTGCCTTTTTTCTAAGCTGAAGCTCCCCCCCAATACTGAAAAATTTCCTTTAAGATATTGGATGCTGTAGCCACTGAGTATTTATGGGTTACCTTTTCTGTGCCTTTTGAATCTATGAAAGACCAGAATTGTGTAGGAAACTCATCTGTGTGATGTATTAGTAACAACCAGGTTCCAAATCTTAAATTGGCCCGCTACCTGAACAAGAAAGAGCCTCGTGTGGCGCAGAGTGGTAGGTGGCAGTATTGCAACCAAAACTCTCCCCACAACCTGAGTTCGATCCCAGCAGAAGCTGGATTCTTTCTTGGGTAGCCGGCTCAGGTCGACTCAGCCTTCCATCCTTCCGAGGTCGGTAAAATGAGTAACCAGCTTGCTGGGGAAGGCGACGACTGGGGAAGGCAATGGCAAACCATCCCGCTATAGTCTGCCAAGAAAATGTCACAAAAGTGGCATCCCCCCAAAGGGTCAGACAAGACTCGGTTGCTTGCACAGGGGACCTTTCACCTTCACCTGAACAAGATCATTGTTCAGAAATTTAGAAGAGCCTTGCCCTTGGCCCATTTTCATACTCTCTCCCCACAGTAGTGTGGGAAGGAAAACCAAGAAAATCCCTTTGCTAAATAATGGTGTCCCTGCAATGCAGATATGATAGAAACTCCAGCTCATGTTTCATTATATTGCCAGTTCTACAGGGACCCTCATTTACAGTTGATTTCCCCTCTCCCTTTTACATTCCCAGGGCATTCTGATTTATTTTACTTGCATTACTTATGGACAACAAAGACAATTCAGTGTCCTTAAATGCTGCTAAATTTTATTACACCATGTGTAAATTCTGCCCTACTATGAGCTGTAATTGCTACTGGTTATGTTATCTTTTACTTTGGTGAGAGGTTTTTTTTTTTTTTTTACTAAAACTGTAATAACATTTAACTATCTATCTGCTGCTCACATGATAGAAGAAACCCTTCTGGCTGCAGAACTGGCATGTATATAGTTCTGAGGGAGATCAACTTTCACCACATCTGTGCTATGATCTGGAGACAAAATCAGAAGCACACATAAAAGCCTCAACTTCTTCAGAATCTTCTTTCCCAAAAAAATTCCTGGGGCTAACCCCAGTATCTTAAAGAGGTAATCTTTTCATTCTTTATATTCTAGCTCTGAAAACACTGTAATGTTGTTGTTATATCCATGTTGCAGCCTTGAGGACCAAATCCGTTTACAGGTCAAAACTTCATTCAGAGTTAAGTATCAGCCCGACTAGGTAGACCAGATAGGAAATCAATTCCACAGTAAGACTAGAACTTTTATTGAGATTGTCTACAATAACAGAACCTTGCAAGTTTGATTGTGCTGTACATCCCCACCCCCATCCTGTCTTATACTCCAATGAATCAGGGAGGTGTCTGCCTGAGCCACCAGAATATTATCTCATTTTTCAGGGTTTAGAAAATGTTTCAGCCCCCTTTGTTAGGTAAGAGTTTTTGCATATTTTCATCAAGGTGGTTTTCCTTACTGTCAACAGTAACGGAAGTGCCAACAGTCTAAGGGAACTGAAAATCCTATATTCAGACTGGGGGAACCAAATTTTAAGACCTAGAATGGCTATGTGACTCTTTTTAACATGTACTTAAAACTGGAAGTGTGTTGCCATTGTTCCCCTGCATGAAAGGAAATGCCAAGACCCTTGTGTAAAACAACAGAGCCTGGATTTTTCTGCAGGAACAATGCCATTATATGAGACTGGGAAAAGGAGTAATTGGGTCAAACAGTTTTAAGAATCACTGCTCTAAGTAGTATGTAGTAGTTTAAAAATGTGTGAGAATAAATAGAATTCTTAGCAAATAGTTTCATACTGCTTAGGGAGTAAAGGATATGGATATCCCTTTGTTTTTTTAACAATTTTATGAATAAACGTACAGGTAATCCTTGTTTAGCAACTGCCTCATTTAGCGACCTTTCACAGTTACGACAGTGATGAAATAGTAACTTTATGGCCAAACCTCACATTTACAACCTTTGCAGGTCTGTAAAGCAAAGGAAAGCTGAAGTAAGATCATAAGCACAGTTGCTAAATGAGGACTACCTGTATAAGGAATGCTTGTGGTGATGTTAGAAGTCTGTTGGTTGGGGACATGAATGCCATACTGTTGATTGAGAACCTAAATAATATCAGCGAATGAGACAGACTGCATGATGCCACATGGAGTACAGACCTGAAAATTAATATATCAAAGACCAAGGTAGTTGTGTTTGAGAGGGAAAATGGAAGAATTAGTGGTGAAAAACTAGACAAAGTAAACGAATTGTATACCTTGATAGAATGTTTACTGAAGATGCAAAAGTAGAGAAATTTTAAGACATTCAAATGATGTTAAAAAGGTAGTAGGTAGTATGTGATCTGTTATGAGGAATGAATGAATCACGTCACTAGTTAACTAACTGAAGCACTGCATAATGAGCCAGCCCTAATTATTAGAAGTTCCCCTAGAACACTGAATAATCCATTGAATTTCCTAAGTCTCTGTGGACAGACTTAATATTCTCCTACTCAAGCAGGTTACAGGGACTGTTACAATGAGACCAAAGTTCACTGAATCTGATTTTGAGAATGCTACTACTTTGTTTCTCTCAATATACAGATCATCACAAGCTGAGGCAAAGACTAAATCAAGAGCATAGCCTCTCCTACGCACTGGTCGCATAACAACTTGGAAGTGTCCCATCATAGTCTTGGAAGCAATTAAGTCCCAATTTGGCTCCATCAGGATATCCTCAGCATGAAAGTTAAAATCAAGATCAATGTTAAGGTCAATGTCCTGGGATTTTTCAAACTACCTGTGTAATTAGGAATGCCACTGGGTAGCAAGGTAGGTAGAGGTATACCTTTCTAGACATCAAATTATAAGCAGGACAGGAAATATTTAACTCCACCTCTTCTAGCTAGAAGGCAGGGCAGGACTACCATCAGCCAAATGCATTAGGTGAGTGCAGTCGCCATCTTTTTTTTTTATCAAATATTTTACCCGTTATTGTCAAGAAACAAATAGAAAATAGAAGCAATGCCTGTTTTGACTCTTGTTCATTAGCAGCTACAGTGTTAAGTCAACATTTTCATCTATGGTCAAATAACAGATAAGCAAGATTTTATGGTGAACTGACTTGGCACTAAATAGCAGCATCAACAGGCCAGAGATCCTAGTGGCAAAGTTTCAGATACCTATAAAATGAAAGTTGAACTAACAGGTGAGATGCTCTACAACTGTCTATAATTCTAGATCCCTTTCCTTCCTTCCTTCCTTCCTTCCTTCCTTCCTTCCTTCCTTCCTTCCTACCAACCATAACCATAACCATAACCATAACCATAACCATAACCATAACCATAACCATAACCATACCATACCATACACCGATACCTGCGCATAACCCTGCCATGTACAAGTATGTACTTACTTCCATCCATCCTCTCTGTCAGCTGTGTCAGCACCTCCTAATACACTTATGAATTATAGGACTTCAATCACCAAACCCTATGCCAATAACATACTGTACACTGGAATCACTTTTCAAACTTAGTCTGCACCCACAGATGACAACCATGTTCTTGCTATCATTACCACTTCCAGTCTAAGGCCCTTGCAAATTGCCCATTCCAGGCCACCGCCAAGGCCTCAGCCAAACCACCCATCAGATCCTTGGGAAAAAACCAAGCTCCTTCTGAAACACTGACCTGGCTTTCAGGATGAATGTTGAGGACTGGAAGGCAGGACAGGTTTTAACCGCTGGTCCTGTTGCCCCTTTGAGTGACCCACCCTCAGCCTCCCGCCATACCTCCCTTGTTGGCCACAACAGTGATGGAACTACCTGCCCTCTTTCCTTCCCAGGTCCTTTCTGCCCATCTCAATGCCCACCTAGACCCTGGAACAGATACAAACACTACACACTCACATCTACTGCCACCCCAACACTACCACCCACAAGCTGCCCCAGCCTCTAGCATTCAGCAGTCTGGGGGAGGCCTACTGAAGTGGATCACCAGCATCTACTCATCACCCCTCATCAAAATCCCATCTACCCCCATCTCCCAGACTCTTAGCAGTCCAAAAAGACTGTAGGTGAAAGTAATACCAGGCTACTCTCCCAGGTTCCCTGATGTAAGAACCAGATGGAAAATAAAGGACTCTGACCCCAACAACCACTACTGAAGTAGCAGCCAGCAATGCCCAGGGGGGAGCAGAGCAGCCACAGGGCTCAGGATAATAACCAGAGCCCAGTTACCAGCAATGTGATAATAATGCCAAGAACAGTAGAAGTTATGCAGCATCTACATAGAACAATTATTTGAATCACCACAGGGATCTAGACAGTCCTGCTGTATCTCCCTGTAATTGAAAATTAGGACAATCAAAGCAACAACCTTTAATCTGGACAATGCTGAGAGTATAATACAATTTATACTTCTGATTTAAGTGCCAAGACTCTACCGTTTTACTAACAGAACCATTCAAATTTGATTAAGATAACAAAAAAAAGTATACATTTAGGTGGAAATAGGGGTAAGTTACAAAGAAGAATAACAAAGATGGCCTGGAACTGATGTCACAAAAGCTAAAGCTTAGAATGAACTGAGGTTGACAAAGAATAAGAACACTAAAAGCTTTTTCAGGGTGAAGGAGCAGAATTGAAGCTTCATAGAAATATAGTCAAGATTAATACTAACTGAATCTGTTTGAATCTCCAAGATCAGATTAACTGCATCCTAGGAACTCACTAATGGTTTTCTGAATCTTTATGTATTGTATTTGAGAAATCTGGATAATAGGTACAGTGACAGATGACACTTATACCTGGAATATTCCATTAGAGATCACGAAGCAAACAAGTTTAAGCAACTTAACAACAATGCACAATTATTAGAAGTCAGTAAGAAATTGTCAAAAACAAGTCTAATCATATTAACTTTATTTCATTTTTTTATCCTTAATAAATTGTAGGAATTGTAGGAGTTCATCAAATCACCTGACTAGTTAAGTATAGATAGTGTCCTAACAGCCAGGAACCATGCTGAGACAAGGAACTGGTCTCTAATGTTTTATTGCTTGTACATAACAGGAATCCTAACAAACTGAAGAAGCGTGGGAAAAACCCAGACATATAAACCCCCAAGGGTTAAGGCGGTCCCGATCTGTGTCTCTTTGAATGGCTGCCCAATTCCTCAGTGCTACGCATGCGCTTGACAGTCTGGATGGGAGCCCCCTGCTCGCCATCCTTACTCATGACAGATAGGTTGCCATGACAATTAAGTGAATTAACAGCTGGCTCAAACAATCAAGCAGCCAGTGGTTCCTTTGGGGAAGATCAAAGTTTGGTGCTAGGCTCTGTACTCTTCAATTGTTTTTGGTGATTTGGTTAAAGAGGTAAAAGAAATGTTTTATCAAATTTTCACATGACAAAAAATTGGGTGGGACAGCTAGCATATTACAACAGAAACAAAACTCAGTTACTTGGATAAGGGGATTGAGGGTCACTCATCAAGTTTACAGATGACACAAAGCTGGGACTGATGACTAGAGGAGAGAGAGAGAAGATGAAAAAAGATAGAGAGAGCCTTGAGCAATAGACTGAAATAAATACAATTATATTTAAAATTAAAAATATAAAACTCCAAATCTGGGTAAGAAAAATGAAAGGCACAAGTGTAAGGATGTGGGAGGCCTAGCTTAGCAGTAATATATGTGAAAAGAATCTGGATGTCAACTACAAGTTAAACTAGAGCCAACAGCGCAACGGAACTGCTAATAAGGCAAATGCCAACTTGGGAAGCATTAATAGGAACACCAAATCCGTATCACGGGAAGTAATGTTCCATTCTACTCTGCCCTATTCAGATTCCAATCTGGAGTACTATGCCCAATTCTGGGCACCACCATTACAAAAATGAGGGTGACAAACTGGAGCAAGTTCAGAGGCCAACAAGATAGCAAGAGGTGTGAAAACCAAACCCAATGAAGAACAACCAAAGGATCTAAGATGCATAGCCTACAGAGGATACAATTGAGGGAAGATGTGATAGCAATCTTCAATATGTTACGGGGTTGTCACATAGGAGAGGGAGTGGACTTTCTCTGTTGCCCCAAAGAAAACAGAGGGAAGGACCAGAACCAATGGGCTGCAAGTACAGGGAAGTAGATTTAGGTTAGATAGGAACTTCCTGACTGTATAAGTTGTCAGCAAGTGGAACAGGCTGCTATTTAAAGTGATGAGTTCTACTTTGCTAGAGCTCTTCAAACAGAAGCTGAATGGTCATCTGCCAAGATGATCTAATAGATCCTGCAAGGAATAGGAAGTTGAACTAGATGACCTTTAAGATCCCTTCCAACTTCATGAATTTATGACTGAAAATAAACAGTGTGAAATTTAACCAAGACAACTGCAAATTTCTTCACTCAGGAAACAGAAATGAAAGGTTTTTGTGAGGGATACCTGGCTTGGCAACAATACTTTTGAATAACATTTGGGAATAACAGCCTTGAGAACAGAGGGGCAATACCCTTCACGTACCTAAAAGATGTCATCAGAAGATACTCAAAACCTGTTCTGTACCGTTCCAGATCAATCAATTATAACTAAAGGAAGTCAGATACTGGCTGAATGTTAGGAAAAATATCCTAACAATAAGGGCAGTTCAACTACAAATTTAATTAACTACAGAGGTAACAAGCTCCTCTTCATTGGCTATGTTTCAGCAAAGGATAGAGAGACAATTTTCAGGATGCTTTCATTTGGAATTCTCCATAGAGCATGAGACTGAACTCACTGGTCTAAATGACTTATCCAACTGTATGAATCTATGTATTTCTCTTTAGAATGTTAAATTCAAGAAGACTAACTTTAAAATAATCAAATACAGGACAATAGCTTTTTTTTTCATGCCAGGTTTTGCTTTTGGAAAAATTAACTTCTGGGCAATTCATCTGAAACTTACTTCACTATCTCTGCATTTCTACAATGAGATACAGAAGTTCATGTGCTCGAATAAAAATGCATCTTAGGTGCTACTTGATGTCTATAAACTAATAGCCATCCTAACAGCTGGATATAAACCAAGAGCAGAAAATTAAGTTAAAAAAAAGCCACATCCAAATAAAATGGTATGCAAAATTGCAAATAGCTAATATGTTACAGTGCTTCCCTATGTCTAGATCAACGTATATCAATTATGTATATATTAATTAAAACAAGCAGTAATGATCTACTGGTACAAAACAATAATGTGATTTATTAGGTTTCAGTTTCAAGTATTGTACAAACTCAGCCATTGTGTCTTGTAAACCATGGTTTAGAGCTTAATGCACTGAATAACCCAACTAATTGTAATTCAATAGACCACAATTAAAACAAATGGTGTTCCAGTGCAATGCAAGAACCTAGCAACTGGGTTGTTTTCTTCAGAAAATCTCCATAAAATAGAATTGATTGTAAAATTAACCTATTAAAATTAACCTATTAATTTAGCTTCCCTAATTGTCCATCCATATACAGTTTCTGGGGGAAAAAATCATCTTTATGACTAAAATAAAATCACTAAATCAGTCAAATTTTCTATTTCCCTCTTTACTGTCCATCTATCAGCTCATTACAAATGTGTTATATTTTCAGCACAAGACTTCTGTTTTGCACATGACTGTACTTGTAATATTGGGATGTCAATGCACATTATATGCTCTTTGGAGAAAAATCAATCAGAAAGGAATGAAAGAGAAGGACAGAAGTTACTATTAAGACTGGTCTTGATCTCACCTTAAATCTCTTGTCTTGCAGAACTTTTTTAATGGCAACCAGCTCTCCTGAGTCACAGAGTTTGGCTTGATAAACAACACCAAAAGATCCATTCCCAATCACTTTAGTGTCTGTATAACTAACTTCTTGAGGCCTATCTGGACCTTGTCCGGGAGTTGCTACTACTGTAGTCACTTTGCTGCCATCTTTGTCTCCTGGAACAACAACAAAAATATGAGATACTGTTAAATTTATGCTGGAGGAGAAAAATGTGTAAGGCATAATTTAATATATTGGTCATATAAATAATTAGGCTGGGAGTATCATCTTTTTAATGTCTGTACTATGAAAGGATAATCTTTTAACATCAGATACAAAAGGCATGCCCTCTAAAGTCATAGAAAATTAAATTCTATTTTTTACCAATAGATTTATATGACCTGCACTAACAGATCACGGTTTCCTGCCACCATTAAGAATAGAAAACCAAACAATTTGACCCCATCAGCCAGTGATTATCAACTAGCAGAGACCAGATTGTTAATTTCCCATAGTGAATGACAGTGGAAAACTAGTGATCCACAGTGGATCTCTAAGAAAAAGAAGAACCAAGAAAGATGAGTAATTAAAAGGGTACATGACTGTGGGATATACACATATAGAGATGGGTTCATGCCTTGTGGAAGTCCAATTCTCGCATCCTATATACAGTACTCATCTTTTAAAAAACACATCACTATTCCTCCAAAAAGCCAATCACTCCTATATGTCATGTAGTGCCATCAACTTTGTAGCCCTGAATCCCAACAAAAATGTTAGGTGTAACCCTTGCCCACCCAAAGATTGCCCACTCCCAATGTAAAATTTAGATTCTCATAAAAACAGGGGAAAAGAATAGTTCATATGTAATGTATACTGTGGCTTATTTATGCATTTATTTTAGAAAATGTACGTGGCCACCTATTTTATAAATTATAATCCTAGGCAGCTCATAGCAACAGTCCAGAAAAACGAAAAATATAACCTGCCCCCAAAAGACATCATACTTCCCACCACAGCACCACAACATCCCATCAACTCTACATTTGCTGGACTCACTTCCAACCAGTGCTTGGGTGAAGAGCCAGGCCTTCACGGTTCTCCCACCGGGTAAGAGGGTGGGAGCCCTCTGAATCTTGAGGAGTAGAGGCTATTCCAAAAAGGGACAAGGCAGCCACAGAAAAGGTGCACCTCCAAAGGTCTTGCCAGAGGGCAACACTTAAGAGATGGGACCTGGAATGTGCCACTCTATCTGACCTGGTGGGAGGGGCAGATATCCTGAGAGAGAGGTGGTCCTACAGATAACCTGGCCTCATGCCATTCAAGTTTTTAAAGGTGATAACCAGCACTTTGAATTGCACCTGGAAGGAACTGGAAGCCAATGAAGCTTGTGCAACAGCAGTGTAACATGGGCAAATCACAAAACTCCAGAACTGGGTGCACTGCTGTATACTGGACCAGTTGTAATATCCTGGGTGGTCTTCATGGGCAGCCTCATGTAGAGCACGTTGCAGTAATCCAACTGAGAGGTGACTAAGGAATGAGTGACTGAACAAGGCCTCCTGGTCCAGAAAATGTCATAATCAGCACACAAGACAAACTTGTGTGCTTCAGAACTTCAGATCTGCAACCTGAAGACATGATATACAGGTAGTCCTCGCTTAACGACCATAGGTTCAGCGGCTGTTCGATGTTATGGCAGTGCTGACAAACCTCCATCTGGCCCTTATAGCAAACTGTGTTTGTCATCTCTGTTTGTTTCCCAGCAACACATCATAATTAGAAATTATGATTTGCTAAGATATAGGAAGCAACAATCACTGATAAACAGAACCTCTCCAAAGGCTGATTTGCTCTTGCTGTTTTTCTACCAAATGAACCTTTCCTGCTGCTATCTGCCTGGCAACAGGAGAGAGTTCCCCACCCTATTAATTCCTGATCAGAACATCTCTTAAGGCAGAGCATCTAGTTCGCATTTGCTTCAACAGCAACTGTTGAACAGAAAAGCTGTTGACCAATAAAGCCGTTGAAACCTTTGGGTTCAAAGGCAAAAAGTACTTTGGATTACACAATAGCTGCAGAAGGCAGCTGCAGATCTGCAACCTGAAGACATGATATACAGGTAGTCCTCGCTTAACGACCATAGGTTCAGCGGCTGTTCGATGTTATGGCAGTGCTGAACGCATGGTAGTTACGCCCAGTCCCCAAGTTAAGGCCATTGCAGTCCCCTGCAGTCAAGTTATCAAAATCTGGGCACTTGGCAGCCTGTCTACACTTACGACCACAGGGGTGCTTCAACTCCCCCCACCCACCTATCTGCCCACTATCTCTGCCCTTTTGGCCGTCCTGCCCTCCCCTGCCTCTGGCGCCCTGTGCTCCGCTGGCCCTGCCCTCTGCTGGCCCTGCCACCCTGCGCTCTGCTGCTCCCAGCTGACCTTTGCTGACTTCTTGCTCCTGCTGCTGACAAAGCACACCTGGTCTGGCCCTTCCAAAGCAACTGGCCACACCAGACCTTCTTCCGGAGCTCATGCATGACATAATGATATGTGGGAATGACCCTGAGAGACAAGGGGAAGAGATGCTGTCTAGGGAATGATCAGATAAAAGGCGGAGGAGCCCACAGCTGCATAACGGGCAGAGAAACTTAGAAAGGATCCGCCCTAACTTATCAGGCCATAAAAAGAGACGGTGGGAGATTTGTACTTTCAGACTTGCAAGATTCTTGTAATGTAGCCTTACAATAAAGTAGAATTAGCTCATCATGTCGTGTTTCCTGTCCGGTCTACCAGGGAGGCTGACAAGCGGTAATTTCCTCACAAGACCTTGGGAAGGTCTCGCATAGCCAGCAGCTGCCTTGCAAAGGGCCAGGCTGGGTGTACCTCTTCAGGAGAGGAAGCAAGAAGATGGCAAAGGTCAGCTGGGGCAGCAGAGTGCAAGGCAGCAGGGGCCTCAGAGTGCAGGGTAGTGAGGCTGGCTGCGGCTGGGGCTTCGCACCACACTTCTGGGCTGGGGTGGCTGCGGCAGCTTCGCACCACATTGCTGAGACCCCAAGCGAGTAGAGGGCTTTTGGGTAGGCTCTGTTAACACTGCGCTCGCCTCCACCCCTTGCTGAAGCCCTCCAGGCCAGTTCTCCAGGAGCACTTCCAATGTTCGCTGTAGAGCGCACACTGGAAGCGCTCCTGGAGAGCCAGTCTGAGGGTTTCAGTGTGTCTTTACAGGAGGAAGGGGGCAGTGAGCTGCATCTGGTGTGTGGAGCCACAGAAGGCAAACTGGGCTTGCATGTGGGAATGTGTGGTGGGCTGAGACTGCTGAAGCAGGGTAGGCCTGCCAGGAGCCTGGTGTGGCAGCAGCAACAGCAAGCCCAGCATCAACAGAGCCCCCACACTAAGGAGGTGGAAGAAGATGGCGAAGGTCAGCTGGGGGCAATGGGGAGTGGTAGGGGTAACCAGCAAAGTGCAGGGTAGCCAAAAGGGCAGAGATGGGAGGGAGATAGGCAGGTGGGGGGAGTTGAAGTGGAGGCAAGTGCATTAGAGCAAGAGACGCATAAGTCTGCGCCTAACAATGGCACAGTCCTGGTCTAACAACTGCAACTACGACTACTGGAACTGCTATCTCTAAGCAATGTGATCACATGATGTTTTGTAACAACCGCTTCGCTTAGCAATGGAAAATCTGGTCCAAATTAGGGTAGTTAAGCGAGGACTACCTGTATTTACCAATGCTGGGAGAGATATGGGACTATCTGAATAGAAGCAAGAAAGCTGCTCCTAATTTAAACATGGTATGTAGCTGCCTCTGAAAGTTCTCTGAAGGAATATCATGTTAAACTTTTAAAAGGTATATGCTAATAAAAGAAGCTTCAACTCATTTATGACTGAATTGAGAAATAAAAAGAGTCCTCTACTGTGCAAAGCTCAGATTTATAAAAGATGAGCTCTGTAAAAGAGGATGAGTTCCGGGGGAATGGATATTTAAGAAGAGGGCTAAACCCAGCTGCTGAGATATAACAAGATACAACTGACAAAAGTGTAAATGTCAATCAAGACAGAGATATTAGTCAAAGAAATGATAGAATGCAGCTACCTAAGGACTTGCTGAAGGCCTCACAAGACACTGGGGGAAGTGGTCCTTGGAGCAACTTTTCAGCCTCAAGGTCCACATGTCATGCTGGATGGTAGTCTTGCCCCATTTCAGCATCAATGTACATACAAATGAGTGGAACTTGCATCATACTACTTGATCTGCAATCTTGCTGATTTTGACCTCCCACTGCGGAGACCACTGCAGTCATCTTACTGGGCATTTTCTCAGCTATGAAAATCTATTTGTCTAAATAGCAGAAGGTAGCTGTGGGTTTCAAAAGTGAGTAGACTGGTCCCTTGGAACCTCTCCAGATAAGGAGAGGAAAGGAGATTGCCCACATGTGCTTTGGATGGCTACTCCTCGCAAGGAGACTGCAAGGCAGTGGTTCTCTGTGGGTTTGAGTGTCAGGAGACGACAGGATTAGCCATCTTGCTCGCAACTGCGGCGGAGACTTTTAAAGGACACTACATTTGCAAACCTCACTTTCTGAACACTTTTTAAATCACTCATCAACTACTTCTAAGCTAACCTTCGGACCAACAAGTTGAAAATGCCGGGTGGGTCTGCCTTCAATCCTGAATGAAGTAAAATTTTAATCTAAGTGTAAGAATTTAAAGTCTGAAATAAACAGCAAAAAGCTAAATAAGATTTTGATCTTAGAAAGTTATAAACAGACAAAGGGTCCAGATAAAATTGGAATATTGAAATTTTTACAATAAGATTTTGGAATGAATTATAAAAAACAAACAGCTTCTCATGGAAAATGGATTCTGTTTTGGTTTTTATAAGATAAAACAAAGGTAAGTAATTTCATGATTTCAAAAACTGGACACTAGAAGGGACTAAAGTTTTTAGGTAAAGATTTACAAACCTGTAAAATGTTGCAAAATTGTGGGGGGAGATAGGCAATGATAAAATTTTGATAGATAGATAAATGTTTTAACAATGAAAATACTGATGGAGATTTTTGAAGAATGGGATCAGAAAATAGTAGTCCCAAATATCAACAATGTCAGGAATGATGTCTGCTTCTATGGATAGACTATGTCCAAAAAGATGTTATTGAAGAAATGACAGATGTAGAACAAATTTTAGCTGGCAAGATAGAGATGGTATCAAAAGTGGATTTACAACTGACAGGCCAAGAGAATGACTTAGAAAAGGTTGTTTCACTGGATCTACAAAATAAATTTGCTTTAAAATTTAAAAGGGAAATACAAATGACAAACCAAGAGGGTAACCTGGATATTTTTTTTCCTACTGGATTTACAAAAGAGGCTTGTTATAGTCTTGAAGAACCCTGTGGGATGGGACAAAGAAAAAATGAAGAGAAATCAAATCCTATGACAAAATTTTAATGAACTAAAGATTAAGACTGTCAGAAGTAAAAGGAAGGAATATAAAGCTGGTTTATTTGATCAAGGTTAAAACAAGGTATGTTGTTACCTCTGGCAACCCCTTACAGACTTTCTGCTGACACCAGAATTGAAGAGATGATGTTTTATGGGTTTGTTTATAAATAAGAGATGAGATATAGGATGAAGAGATAAATATTTGTAACCTTAGAGGGGATGAAGAGTCACTAAATCTGTTTATACCTTTGATGAAAGTTGGAAGTAACTTCTTTATGTGTTTCTTTTCTCTTTCTTTATAGTCTTACTTTTCTTTTTTCTTTCTTCTTTCTCTTTTTTCTTGCACTTTTTACTCCTTTCTATTCTCTTTTAAGTTTAGTTTGTATTAGATTTTACTATTATAATCAAAATTCTTAAAAAGAATGGGTACAGGAAAATCTGGAAGAGCAAATAACAAATTGCTTCTTCTTTCTGTATCTTGCAAATCTAGTTCTATAGTTATTATTAAGGAAAGTGATCCTTAAATTCTGTGTTTGATTCAGATTCTGCACTTCGTTACTAATAAACAAAACAAAAATAAAGTGTAACTGTGAAGTTATCAAATTCTCTGTAAGCTACTGCTCCGATGTCATTACTGACTGCTAGGAAATCAGACAATGCTTCCAACTTAAGTTTCAGGTTGTCAGACATGCTTACTGTTTAGAATCATTGGTAGAGAATCAGGACCCAGACTTCCTGCTCTTTCTCACGAACATGAAGCTGCGGTTGACAGCATGCAGGATGCTAAAGCTGAAACTATGAGTGCCTGTGCATGTGCCTTTGCAGAAAAACTGAGGCGCTTCAGAATAGAGGGACTAGAGCAAGGGTCCTCAAACTATGATCAGAGATGACACATACACCCCAGGGATCACAAGCCATTTAAGAATGGAGGTTGTACTTTTTTAAAAACTTGTCTCGAGCACTATAGTTAAACTGGGATTACTGCATATCACTAAGGTTACAAATTGGTTTTTTCTATCTGTTTCCTTTCCTTACCAGAGGTAAGGGAAATCTCTGAACTGTGCCAATATTTGATTTTTCATTATGTATGTTATAAAACATTATTTTTACATAATTGTTTTATACTTGTAGACCTATTTATTTTACTAAATATTTAAATTTAAGGATAAAAATCTGTTATGTCAAAAACATTGTTGAAATTTTGGTAATTTACTTTGGTGAAAGCATAATATATTTCATGGATTAGGGGTTTAATGCAGCTGAAATGACAAATTTCCATTTTGTTGAGCATAACAAATGACACCAGCTAGTCATGTTATTAGACGTTGGCATTGACAATTATGTTTGATCAGTGCAAAATCAGTTCTTCCGGGTTAAGGAAATATTTTTTTAGGCTAAGGTAAAGGTAAAGGTAAAGGTAAAGTCTTATTTGAGTTTCATTTCTGGTGACCTCATAGACCATCCATGCAGTTTACCTGGCAAGAATACAGAATAGAAGAGGTTTGCCACTGCCTTTACAATAACTTTTTTACTTTCCTATCTAGTCTCCAGCCCTGGAATTCCTTGGCAGTTTTCCCATTCAAGTACAAACCAGGTAATCTTATCCAGTAGAAGCCAAAGACCTATCTGATATTGAAGAGGTGAGACACTGTGATTGACAAGGAGTTAGAAGGTGGATTGGAAAATCAAACTTCAATTAAAAGCATAGACATCAACTTCAGTAAACACAAGATACGCTGATAGTACCTTATGGCAGGTCCAAACAGAGCACATGTGGCTTAGTCTCCAAGTTGATGTGGGGTAAATGTATTAGGCTATCAGCTTAAAGCAGACATCATCAGGATGGAGAACTCTGCTTCACTCCTAAACCGATTTGTCAGTCCCAGAACAGCTGACAGTAGTTTAACTAAAATGTAGTTGCACCCATTCCTGGATCCACATGCCTTTCTCACAGTCACCCATGCCCTAGTCACCTCCCATTTAGACTACTGCAATGCACTCTACATGGGGCTGCCCTTGAAGAGTATCTGGAAGCTTCAGTTGGTTCAAAATGCAGTGGCTGCACAATTTTGCACAAGTCTAGATTTGCGCACGTGTCACCTCTTTTGCAGCAGCTGCATTGGTTGCCGATTTGCTTCCGGGTCCAATCCAAGGTGCTGGTTCTCATCTTTAAAGCCCCACATGGTTTGGGGCCTGGTTATTTGACAGACTGCCTTTTCCTAGTCATATCTACCTGGCCCACCAGAGCAGGGAGGCAGGGTATGTTATGGATCCCTTCTATGAAGGAAGTTCATCCAGAGGGACCACAAAAATGGGTTTTCTCTGTGGTGGCTCCCTCCCTGTGGAACATCATTCCCCCAGAGATTAGATTGGCACCCATCTTGATGTTTTTCCAAAAGGCCCTGAAGGCATGGTTCTGTCAGAGGGCCTGGGGACCACAGGTTGAGACGGAGCTGATCAAGTGGCTGATCTGATTGCGTCTGTAGCCGCCACGGGGGGTGGGGGGTTGACAGGTTTTTATATTGTGGATTTTAATTTTGTAAGCCTCCTGGAGTCACTGTGAGTTGGGTGGCCATATAAATTTGTTAAACAAACAAACAAACAAACAGAGGGAATGTACATTATTGCAAGCTGCAACTATCTTGGCCTACAAAAACTGATCAAGATACAATCCATTGCATCCTCTTTATTTCTGTCATCATTTGTGCAATCAGCAGTATGAGAGGAAGTATACTGAGAGAGCCCTCTGAGAGAGTATTTGTACTCTCTTGACAGTACAAATATTACAAATATCAAAAGATATCCCTGACCATCAGTTAATTACTATAATGAATCAGTTAAAAGCCCTGAAGCTTGAACCTGCTGTCTCTACTGTTTATTTTCAGAAATGAGTTAATTCCTTCTCTAAACAAGATGCTATTTGAGAAAGTGAGAAAACACATACCACAAGCAGTGGTCAATGGAACAGCATATCATTCTACAAAAGTCCCATAGCCTGATTGCAAACACACCATTGTTATTTTATCATTTCGGAATTACAAACAACTTTTGAAAACCACAGCTACCTTCTGCTATTAGACAAATAGATTTTCATAGCTGAGAAAATGCCCACTAAGAAGACTGGAGTGGTATCCACAATGGGGGTCAAAATCAGCAAGATTGCAGACCAAGTATTATGATGCAAGTTCCACCCTTTTGGATGTGTGCTGACACTGAAATGGAGCAACACTTCCATCAGGATGGTCTGTCTGCCACCTGATTTTACCCCCTCATTAATGGGATGCAAGGCAACCAGAACATCTTAAATAAGAACAAAACTGGAGAGATCTTGGTTATCTACTGTTAAGTCACCAACCTTCTTTTCAACTTCATTCCAATGTTTGACAAGATTTGCTAAGTTGGATGAATGCATTTGTCAGTAAGCAACACATAACAGAAGAGCTCAGTTATCTGTTCATGTCAGTAAAGACAAAAGGACACCTTAGAAACTAAGTCAGTGTCACATCTGCATTTTTTTATTTTTTGATGGAAGCTTGATTAAAAACTCAGTTAATTTTTTTTTAACAAATCTGGAACAGAACAGGTACAAAGGAAAAATGCAAAAATGTATATAGGATTATTAACCAGGGGCATTTAAAAAAAAAATTTAAGTCCAGGGCTCCTGCTATCTTGGTCAAGCTCCCTGCAGAAGCCCTTATGTGTCTGGAAATGCAGAGGAGGGGTAGGTCTGATCCCCATGTTGATATTCAAAGAAGCAGAGGAAAAACACATGAGAGGGTTGTTCCAAATCTACTCTTCCAAAACTATTTCTCCATACACAAACAGGTAGTAATAGAGTACAGCTACGCAAAGAAACATTACTGTGTTACTGTTATGACTGCAAGAATAATAAAGATATTAATAAACTTATATGCTAACATTGTTTTAAATTAGTTCCTTGATCTAGCCCTGTCTCATTTTGTGAACTGCCATATTTCCATTTCAGCCATTTTATGGCAGTACCCTGATATCAATCAAGTTCAAAGGTGGCTTTTCACTAGATCAGGGTTTCTCAACCAGGATTCCATGGAACCGTAGGGTTCTGCGAGAGGTCACTAGGGGTTCTCTGGGAGATCACGATTTATTTTAAAAATTACTTCAAATTTGGGCAATTTCACATTAAAGAGGTAAGTTTCATTCTTTTAGTTTAAGAACATTGTTAATGCATATATACATGCCTACACATGAAACAAATATAATCATTTTGTAACTTCTGGGCTATATTAAAGGCAAAACTGAAGTACTTTGGCCACATAATGAGAAGACAGGACACCCTGGAGAAGATGCTGATGCTATGGAGAGTGGAAGGCAAAAGGAAGAGGGGCCGACCAAGGGCAAGGTGGATGGATGATATTCTAGAGGTGACGGACTCATCCCTGGGGGAGCTGGGGGTGTTGACGACCGACAGGAAGCTCTGGCGTGGGCTGTCCATGAAGTCACAAAGAGTCGGAAGCGACTGAACAAATAAACAACAACAACAACCTTCTGGCCTATATTTGAGCCTGAATGTACAGGGGTTCCCTGAGGCCTGAAAAATATTTCAAGGGTTCCTCCAGGGTCAAAAGGTTGAGAAAGGCTGCATTAGACTAACACCAAAGCAAATAAAGGTACACTTCCTAAACTCAGGCTGTTATAATCTAGTATTTCAAACCTGAGCGACAGAAATTAATGGGAATAAAAAGGATGTCTAGGCTAACATAATTTCTAGAAAAGGCTCTAAATAGATGCTATTATTTCAGTACTGGTGAAAGATATATAATGAATATAAAGGCTCCTCATAAAGTACTAATTTCAAAATTACCTAACTTCACAATTTAAACAGCTGTTTCTTCAGGAGATAAATTTCACTTAGTAACTTTCTTTGGAAAATGTCACTTTGATACTCCAAAAAGTTGTTACATTATTTTCTCACTTTCTGCTTCCTGTATAGTAGTTTTCCCTCCACATTAGAACAGATATTCACTATTAGAATATATGAAATGTACTTCAAGAAGAATCTCCCCAGGAAGAACTTAAAACCAAAGCAAGTAGTTATAGGGAAAGAGTTCCCAGTCATAACGAAGTCCTGAGCTGTTGAGGGCTTTAAAGGTCAGAGTCACTACAGTATCTTGAAATGGGCCCACAAGTAAATGGACAAGCGTTGCAGCTCCCTCATGAGCAGTGTAATATGATTCCCTCTAGCTACAGCTGTTAACAACCTAGCTGCTGCATTTTGCAATATTTGAGTTTAAGAACAGGCCTAGACACATTACATGTGGTAGAGTTGCAGAGCCAATAATTTTGTATGGGAATATAACAGAAACTAAAACCAAAATGATAGCAGCATGAGGAAAAGGCAACATAATGTAAATCTTATAGACAGGATATGCTGGGCTAGAAAGCAGACTTCAATAATAATAATGAGTGATGAGAAAAGGATCTTGGCAAAATAAACAGGTTGAGATTAGACAGAAAAGAAAAAAAGCTATAAACAAAGCATGCAACTGGGAATAGGACCCACAGAATGCAGTAGGACTCCTTTTTAAATAAACCTGCCCAGAACTGGGCTGAAATTACAATAAAAACAAGTCTGTACCACTGTTTGTTCATTCCATTGTTTAAACAGACTATGTGTAAAATAGGTAAATCAAAATATCATGGACCATTTTTAGAAACACTGGCCTTCAGCACCATAAGCAAAGCTCTTATATATTTATTGACTGGAAGAACTCTGAGCTAAAAGGCAATCAAGTGCCATACAAAATCAGGCTAGGATTGGCAGAAAAAACTGTTCGGTGCTCATTTTATACACACTTAATCAAATTGGATTTCCTGAACCCATCTGAAAACTATTGGAATTTTGTAGTATTGTTCACAAGAGTAAACATGATAATCTACATATTAAATCTATATATTAAAGAAAAGTGCATAATTTTTCCTAGTTTGTGGTGGGATGGAGAGATAGTATTACAAAAGGAAAAGCATGTATAAAAATATACATCACAATGATGCATCAAAATGTAAATATATGAAGTTTTTTTTTTTGGATAATTGACAAACTGATGAGGAAAAAGGACCAAACTATTTGCAATGAAAAAATTAAATGGATATAATCAACCCTAGATCAGGCATTTTTGCCCTAACAATGCAGGCCACTAGGAAACTTGTGACTTTGCATAAATAGTGATATCGCTCCTGTGCAATGTACAGAAGCTAAGACTATTTTCATTCAAACATACAGGGTAGCCATCAGAAATACTGCAGCATATAAACATTTTTAAATAGCCAATATCTGTATCCAGAGTATCACTTATCCTTTACTATGGAATATACTAAGACTCATATATTTAATCAGTTGAACGTGAGAACAATTAATTATAGAAGAATTATAGGTTATATATTAGACCCAGGGTCTAAATGAACATGAGAGCCAGTCTGGTGTGGTTATGGCACCAGGCTAGAAACCAGGAGACCGTGAGTTACAGTCCCACCTCAGGCATGAAGCCAGCTGGGTGACTTTGGGCCAGTCACTTTCTCTCAGCCCTAGGAAGGAGGCAATGGCACACTTCTGAAATCTTGCCAAGAAAACTGCAGGGACTAGTCCAGGTAGTTGCCAGGAGTCAAAGGTACCAAAAAAATAAAAAACTCTGGATATACTGACATTTTCCCACCATTTAATATTATATATATCTATGCTGCAATCTTTTGGATGCATTCCTGGGAATAAATTTAACTATTAAAAACTTTCCTATACTACTCTTCATCAAAATACTATAGAGTATAGTTCCAAGTAATCATATATCTGATAACAACAGAAGAATACAGATTTTTGACAGATGAGAGTTTACCTTGGCCTGAGGTAATACAGTATATGCAATTTGTGCACTTGCTACTCTTTACAATTTGCTGGTTTTCCAGATTCTTGCAAAAACTTACTCTCAAGTTTCAAAAAAAATCTTGATTACAGAGTTTGCATTTTGCTTTAATGTTAATCCTTGTCCCAAATTAAATTCAGTTTGAAATACCAGCACTATGGAAGCTTTAAAACTTTTGAGATTATTTCTTGTAATCTGGAAACTTGTGCCTAAGAGTTTTCAAGTTTATATGTAATGACAATTTTTATATTTGAATTGACCTTTATATAGTACTTATGATACAACATAAACGCATAAACTGCTTTAAGTCTACATGCTTCATCTCTTAATCAAGTGTATAAGCCATCACAGAAGTTGGTGGACTTCTACCTTCATTTTTTAAACCTTGACCAAAAATTTCAATAACCAAAATTCTATATGGATTATACATTTTAAGGTGTGTGTGTGTGTGTATATATATTCGCACACACACACACACTTAAATATGTAATCAATTTTTGAATCTGAAACAATTCCATTGTTTCTTCTGTCAAATTATATCTGCCTTAGGGTATTTCACACTGGAGCCTTAAGCTGCTTGACTCCTGTGTGTAAACCAGCTAGAAATGAAACCAGATTAAATAATCCCTTTCCAGGTTTCAACCCTTCTTTCCCTTTGGCTATAGTTACAGCCCGGCGTTATCTGAATCATGCCAACCTTGGTCCCTGGCTCATGGCTTCCCTGGTTCCTTGCCCTCTCTACCAGGCCGGGAGGCTGTGCACTAATCACTTTTTTTTCCACGGGTGCCTCTTGGGAGGTGTATGGTTTCCACTAAGAGACCTTTTGTATGAGCCCCTCTTCACACACTCTCCCGCATATCGGACACCCTCCTGTTTGATATGTCCAAGAAACAAAGAAAACACCACAGTTTTACCATTATTCCAGCCACTTGGACTAGAAGAAGAAATTGGTAGAATTCTTTGTCTGGTTTAAGAAAAGAAAAGAAAGATGCACCTTTGGACCTTTCCATCAGTGAATCTGTAAAAGAAAAAAAGGGAAAACAGCTCAGCCTTTCAGTGAACCTGTTTAAAATAACTGGCCCAGCAGCCCAGGATAAAGTGACCATGGGTGCCAGCGACTAGTGTCTGGAGGTCTGGTAGGGAAGGTACATTCCTGCCACGCTGCACAGAACCCAACCAGAGAGGAGGGGTTGCGACTGGGCAGTGCACCTAGCTGGATTAAGGCTGCCTTCCCACTGGGCTGGGAGCATAGACAGGGTACCGCATGGATACTGCCCTCTAGAAATGGTTACTGGTTGGTACCAGAGCTAGGGCGACATGCTCACAGAGAACAGCCCATAGTCCGGCTTGAATAGTCAAAGCCTAAAAGATAGGTAAGAAACGTATGCCAATTTCCACAAAATCCTCAACCTTAACAATGCTAATTGTAAATTATATAGATTAATACAATAATAGGTAAAAGCAATAAAACACAGGAAAGAAATCTTACTTCCAATATCACAACAGTACAAGAATGTAAAAAATCTTAAGTGATATTTTGTGCACTGTAACGATGAAGACATAAAATCATATACTTCTTGCCCGTATTCATCAAGGAGATCTGTATAATGTACAGTTCTGCTTTACATGCAAAACAATTATCTGCTATATAAATCTCAAAAATAAGTTGAAAACAAGGGCGTGAATAGCAAAAATAGATACCAAAAAATATCTATTACAAGAGAATTGATTAAAAAATGGCGATACAGAAATGCTACAACACATTGCAGGAGTAGAATAACTGCTTTACTATTTTTCAAAACAAAAATTGAAATATTAAGTGAAAGCCTGAATCATGCTATGCTTCATCAATCAGCAAATGGTTACTAAATACATAGGAACTATGTCTCATATGATTTAAAAGCACTTATTAAAAAGTTCGATCACTAAAACCTGAGATATTCCAAGATACTCTTGCCATTGATCTGTGAAACTACTAGTGCATAACTACTATTGTACACTCCAAAACTACTGAGTTCATTGCTAACTGCAAAATGTACAGTGGATTTTGGCAGATTGAAACACCAAAGCGTGACCTCAAGTTGACTGAGCGTGTGTGCGTGCATGGCTTAAATATCTGATTTTTCTTGAAAAAGGAATTAAAGAATATAACAAAATTGTTTAAAATGCAAAGAAACAATGTTTAGATCGGGATAAGCAACCTAATACTCCAAATTAGCCTTCTCCAACTTGGACACCTTCCAGATGTGTAGACTTCAATTTCCAGAATTCCCCAGCCAAACTGCCATTGCTGAGAGTTGAATTGCACATATGGAAAGTGCCAAAATTAGGAAAGGGCATTCATGTTCTGGACTACAAATCCCGTAAGGTACAGTTAGCAGAGGAAAGGGTTAGTAGTTTAAAGCATCACTGTCTTTAGAACAGAACCGTCTAATTCTATTCTATACCAAGAGGCTCCACACGTGCAAATCTTTACATCAAATCTATTACAAAGATTTGTAAGATATCTGTAAGATTTAACTGATGCATCTGTCCCACTGTTTGTTTTTTTTAAAAGCCACCGATTAAAACAGTACCACATACTAATTGGACAACATATTTTATCTTAAGACCTGTGCATATACAAACTGCAGTTGGCATTCTTCCTTCTCTCACAAATGAGGAATAATGATGCACATTTACCTACCAAGTATGCTTATTTCAAATGGACTACTTATATTTAAATGTATCAACAAATCAGTTAGTAAGGTATAATGATACATATTGATATTTCTCACTGGAATATTTAAGTAGGCTGAAGCCCTAATATTAATAAACTTTAGATTTTTTTCTTGAAATATTTTACTGCTTACGAAAGAAATAGCATAATGGGCATGCATGTATATTACTGGAATATATTTAAGTAAGCAAATACTGAACAGTTTTCTTCATCATTAATAGCAATGAAAGGAACTGAAAATTACTGGGGATATTATAGATTAACGAAATTCTAAACATTTTATTGAAAACAATTTAGACTCAGATCCTTTTCTTCATCACAACTCAGAATTAAATACTTGGTTGCTTAAAAATAAAAACCACAAGTTGTGCCAGAAAATTAAATATTTGCCAATAAAGAATAAAGTGAGGCAAGAGAAAGGTATCTACCATGGGAAAGTCTCCCTCACACCTCTATTCTATCCCCAAAGAGCCAGAGCTAGAATGATGGTGGAGAGAATTAAATATCCCCTCCCACATCAATCATTTCCTGAAAATACCCTGGGCACACATCCTGATCCAAATTAATTCCATAAGTAAACATAAGATTTGCCCTGACATCCATAGCTTTATCAAAACTGTTGTTTTTAATATTGTAACCAGTTAAATTAAAGGATGGTCAGTCTTTTTTATGATCAAGTGCCACACTTTATTATTTTTTCCATCTCCAAGGGCTACAAGTATGTAATAACCACTAAAGATTGTGAAGGTATCCCTCCTTGGGGCTCTTTTTTCTTACATGGTACTAAAATAGGTGCATTATTCTAGTTACACACCTGTTTCATTGCATAGTTTTTTTAATGGGGTGAACTGCATTGCTGTAACTGCAGTACCACAATCTTGGAGGACACCGAATGTTGTATGTGACCCACTCTGATTTAATTCAAACATTTTTAAAAGCAGAGTTATATGTGAACCAAAGCATTATGTCACAGTATGACTCGTTTGCTTTTGGCTTCAGCATGAAATATGAATCTATCCATTATGGCTTAGTATTAGATGCAAATCAGATACAATAACACAATGTTAACAATGTTAATTTAAAAAAAAAAGATCTTGACTTTGTGCAAGTTGTAAACCCAATCAGTATGTGACCTAGGTTTCAATTCTATGTATGATTCCCCAACCATAGCACCCTTGAGATTTACTGCTTTGAAATCCCAGAATTCCCAGCAATGACCATTCTGGCTGGGAAATCACATAACCATCACTAAAGGTCCCTGGACTGAGAAAGGCTGATATATAGTACTGAGGGTCACATACTGACTGCATTCACAAGCTGCATAAGCCAGGTAACCACACATATTATCACTGAAGTCAGTAGAGACTGTTTCTGAATAGATAGGCGAAGGATTAGTTGTATGCAACTGTTATTTCAAATGAAGAATATCATAAAAACCAACATCACATCTCCCCATGATAATTGACAGAAAAAAGGTACAATTTTACATTTTTTGTGGTCAGCTTTAACTTTCTCCGATCAATAAACTGCAATGGATTCAACGAACACTCTCAGAATTGCAAACTGATATGCTATGCCATTAAAGTGATATAGGATGTAAAGTTTTGAGAAATAAACTGCAACTCCTTAAGGCTTCTCATCTCACATTCATATGGAACAACTGGCACTATATACAATATTCTAGGATTTAAAGATATCAAAACTGTATGACGTTTTCTATGCAAAGCATGCTAATTGTCAGCAATGCTTTTAAAAATCTGAAAAACAAGACATTAAATTAGGATTGGGTCAAATTTAATCTTTAATTCAGACTTGCATAACTTGTAATCCACCAAACCAAACAGTTCACCAGAGACTTCATAAACATGTTGTGCTTACTATGTGGTACTTAAGAATAAAGAGGGGGCTAACACACATTTAGTGTATTGGTTGACTTTGGCTTGCAGAGTTACATATTCTGTTAGTCTTCTGCAGGTCAGCCGCTTCAAACTAAAGTTTCAGAAAATAAGGGTTAAATATGCCATCACATTTTTCAGAAGTAACAACAACCTTTAATACCAAGTAGTAACAGGCCATTTATAGTCTAATAAAATACCTAGGAAGTATCTTGGGAATCACTGCCTTTGGTGGTAGAGCCAATGTCAGAAGCAAGGAAGTAGCCAGTTTAAAGTTTTGTTGCACACCAGTTTTGTTCCACATCAGTGCTTTGAAGTAGAGTTAGCACACCAGAGTATCTTTAAAAACAAGTTATGGCCACTATATCTTACCTTAAGTTTTTTGACACTAGCGGAAATAGAATTATATTAAACTGTATTAGTAGAAAGCATTCAATGCCATACACATTATGATTTATATACTTGTAAAGTTGATTATTCACCACAAAATCCTGATTATTTGTTGAGTATGAAACAGTGAGGTCTAAAATCAAGTGGAACACAGGCCTCAATTTTGGAAAGTATTGCACCACCACTCAAATGAAAATTTATATTCTAGATGGACAATCCTTAAACTGTAAACATTATAGTAAACATTTTTTCCTTATTTACCACACATGAAATAGAACCTGAGAAAATAAATATGCATTCATTGCCAAATCATTTAAAAGCCTGTGACAATGAATCAGAAATACAGAATTCCATAGATGCATTTCTGCAAAACCCAGTGTGCAAAAAAGTACACAAAATATGTGCACAGAAATATTAAAAGAATGCACTATTGTAAGCACATCTGCCACCTCTGTATGATCAAAAACCTGTGGTGTAATACCACAGAAGTTGTAATATAAACAAAATTATACTTGAAGGCAAAATAAACGTCTGATTTTTTTCCTCCTAGATGGAAGCCATAGGATAGACCTAATCAAGGTATGGGTGGAGAAAGCTGCAGAGAGGACATTATGAATCTGACAATTCTTAATTATGGGGACCAAAAAAATAAAACAAAACATTTTTAAAATATAAAAAAAACCACATGCTTCCTTTTGGGAGATCTGATGTAAAAGGACTGAGGATGGAAATCAATACTCACTGCTAACTTTCATGCTGCCAAAGGCTGAAGGCTGCTGCACCGGTTTGCAGCTTTCTGCAAAGGAGGTGGTTCTCGGGCGCCCTGACATGGTTGTTAGCTGTTAGCTTTTCCCCCCTACCGGATCGACTTTCTCCTCCTCTGGTTTCTCTTCCTTCCTTTTCTCTGCTCCGTTTCGTCCTCTCAGCGAAGAGAAGAAAAGCAGAACGTAAAGATCAGCCCCCCCACCCTTAAAGGAGGGCGCCCCCCTTTAGTCTTTTCCCAGCCCCTTTTCCACTTCGCTTTATCGTAAGCAGGCCACCATCCTCTTCATTCCTATTAGCAGCAGCAGCAGCGCCAGGGCTCGCGGCCGCCTCCGCCCAGCCCTACAATCCGGTCACTCCCCGCCCCTTTCTGATGCGAGGGGCAGGAAAGAGAAGCAGCCCCGCTCGGCTTTCTGATGCTACGCCTTTCTTCCTCGCTCGCTCGCCTTCCTTCCTTCCTAGCTAGCGAGTCAGTCACGTGAGAAAGCGACGGCCAGGAGAGGTTCTTTTTTTCCTCGGGGTGGGGGCGCTGGGGAGACACGGTGAAGGGACGGACTATTTCCCCGGCGGAGGAATATGACGCGAAGGATGGCGCGTCCGCTGGCGAAAAGAATCTGACAGAGCGGCGGCCAAACCGCCGGGGCCGTATGAGGAGAGGCGGCGGGGGCAGGAAGGGCGCGGGGGAGGGGCGGCCTGAGGAGCGGGCTCCTGCCTTCCTTCCTTCCTGCCTACCTGCCTCGTCACTCCGTCTCTTTCTCGTCAACGCGGGGGCCAAGTGCCGCTGGAGTTCTCCTCATAGCGCCCGTGCGGCGGGCAAGTCGCGTCCGGAGGGGCGGCTCAGGCGGATGGCGCTGCAGTGCAGTTGGAGGACAGCGGGGCGGTCCATGGTGCTGCTACTGCTGCTGCTGAAAGCGGCAGATCTTTCCGACTCAGCCGGCTGCGGCGTTGCTGGCGGTGGGTCTCGCTTGGCCCCGCCTCCGCCACCCCTTCGCTCGGGTTCCTTTGTCCGCTACGCGCTTACGGGGCCGTTGCAGCTTCTTTCCTCTCAGTTGCTGTTGATACGACCTCAAGGTTCTTTCTAGCTCCTTGCTCCGCTTACGCGCCCCTACGGACTACTCTTCGGGAATACGGAACCGACCGCCCCATTTCTCCGGACTCGGAAGGAGCCACTGCGCTCTCGTCGGTGTTACGCATGCACTCCCCCCAAAGCCGAGCTACGCAGCCTTGCTAAGCGTCTTCCGTGGATGCCGAGCCGAACAGCCGAACGTCTCCGAGCCGAACAGCTTCGGAGGGAAATCCAATCAGGAGAAAGTTAACGCGGAGAGCCCTCCCTTCTAGCACTACATCGGGACCAATCGCCGCAGGTGGAAGGGAAGCATCCGCGCTATATAAGCAGCCAATGACAGAAGGGCTACGAAAATAATCGGACAGCACATTCTTTCCTTTCTGGGATCCAATGAAGAGCGTCGGGGGTTGAATTGTCACCCCCTGCGGAACCAATGGAACACGCGGATGCTTCCCACGGCATTTGGACGAACCCGGAGAGGAGGCTGACGCGAAATGGGCGGGCCTTCAACGGGAACTTCTTTGCCGTTCCAGGGAGCTTTTCGGGGCGCGAGCGGCTTCGTCTGGTGGCTGCTGCTGCTGCAAGGGAGGCAGCGTTCTTTCGTCGCCCCGAAAGCGCGGCTGCAACTCGGATTTTCTCTTGGTGGAAGTTGCGGTGCTTTGATGGCTGTTTCTTGCCAGCTCCGGTGGGGGGAAGTTGGTTGGGTGCAAATGTCGGTACCGCTTTAGGGACGCAGTAAAGTGCAGACGTCGCCCTGCGCGCTGATGGCCGAGCTGGTCTTAGCCGTGCAGCGGTTTGAGGGGAGAAGGGAAGTCCCAGCACGACGAAAGGTGGGTCTGCTTAGCTAAGCATTCCACGATGCTTGCCCGATGCTTCCGAACAAGGAATGAGAACAGCAGCATGGTTCACCTCTGCATTTGGTGCCTCTAAACGTTAATCTTATAGACCACAGATATGAATGTATTAACTATTGAGAAGACGGAATCAAGTAGCTACATCGTCTAAGAGACCATTTTGTTACATTGGCCAGAAATTTCTCATGCCAGGTCAGCATTGATTTGTCAAGAATAAGTCTTGGTAGGCTAACCTTATCTCATTTTTGATCAAGGGTATAACATCTAACAATACTTAGAACACTTAGATTAGCAAACTATACGTGGGCTTGATGTGAATATTACGCTCAAGACTCTTGAAGAATTCATCAGATTGAAGGGAGATACTAAGTGGTGTACTGCAGGGTTCTGTTCCTGTTGCATTTTTATTATCGAGGTGAATGAATGGCTATGAAATACACAGATGACACAAAATTGGATGTGATAACTAATGTCATAGAAGAAAGCAACAACAAAACCTTGAAACATTTACTGAAAATAACATAATATTTCATAGACATTAATGCAAAGTTCTTCACTTTGGAGAAAAAGATGGGGGGGGCTGTTATGCCTAGCTGAAAAGGAGTCTGGAATTGTAGTTGATTAGAATTTGAATAAGTCATCAGTGTAATGTTGTTGCGAAAGAACTGTAGTTTTATATTGCATCAGTAGAAATATAATTTCTACTGCTAGGAGTAGTAGTTACTCTGTATTTTGCGTTGATCATATCCTGCCTGGTAGAAATCGTTCTACTATTCAACATAGAACAAGTTTAGAGAATGGCAACAAGGTTGATCAGGTGATTGGAAACTACTGTAAGCCCTATAAGAAGAGATTGAGGGAACTGCAAGTACAGGTTGTCCTCATTTAGTGACAGTTTGTAGTTACAACAGTGATGAAAAAGTAACTTTGTGGCCAATCCTTGCATTTATGAGGTTTGCAGGTCTGTAAAGCAAAAGAAACCTGAAGTAAGGTCACAAACAGTCATGGTTTCACTCAGTGACCACTTTGCTTAATGACCAAGTTGCAGTCCCCATTGTGGTTGCTAAACGAGGACTACCTGTACTTAAATGGTGTCACATAGAAAAAAGACCATGACCTGTTCTCTAGAAATCAAAATAATCTTTGCAGGGGAAGGGAAGTTTTATTTAAATATTTCCTGACAAATATACACACATGTACATTCTTCTGTGCTTTTTAAAATCAATCCAAGGGGATAGAAAAATACATCCCCATTAAGTAATGGTCAGGGGCATCCACAAGGGGGGGAGGAGATGTCAGTGATGTCAAAATGGCAAGCACAGCCAGACAAAGCCTTTTTAATGTTCTCACTCCTGCTTCTAGTGACTTTATGGTTAAGCCCAAGTACTTTTATTGGCAATTATACAGAAGAATTGTTCCTTCACTGATGTCTTCCAGGATGCTTTTTTAAAAACGTTCCAGTCTAGTCTTTCTATAAGCCTTCCTTTAGACGATGTGACACTAAGAAAAGTGCTGCACCTAGGACAGAAGTGATTCATCATCAGTTCTGTGTTCCAAAAGCGGGGGAAATTTTGTCCTAAATGTAATTAGATTGTGGAGATTTCATACCAGCTCAGTAAATGCAGATTTCTGTTTCTCGGGCTAATCTAGTTAGAGATTGCTTGAAATTCTTTTTCACAATTTTTGATAAAAGTTTTAGAAGGGCAGTTCAAAGCATAAACATTAAAATAAGTTATCTCCTTCAACTATGTTGAAGAATAGTAGAAGTGACTCTTTTATTCATGAAGGCAATACAGATAGAGGGAGAAAGAAGTATTGGACATGCAAACCTCAAAGAACTACCTTCAGATCTCACAGTTGGAAAAGACACTAAGTGGAAGGGTAACCAGCTGACTTGAAAAGCAGCTAATTTTGACCCTTTTCACAAATAGACATTTTTTTAAAAAAATCCCCTAACAGATAGCTATTTTGGGCTTTTATGGTTCCTTTGGCACCAAATGTTCCCAAGTTCTTGATAGATTCTAAATGCTGAGTATATAGCCAAGATGCAACTTCCAGGTGGGTAAAATTTATTCTGACCACCCTGCCTGCTATAGTTTTATGGATGTGTTTGTGTTGGTATGTTGGTACAAAGAGGGAAACCAATCACAGTACAAAAAAATAGTACAGAAGTACAGAATCAATGAGGACAATGCGATTTTGGAGCTGCCACAACATATGATACACATATAAGCTACCAGCTAACAATGTTGATTGCCAATTTTATAATGATATTGCTTTGTGCCAACACACAGATTGGGTGGATAGGGCATTCAATCTGTAGCGGGGAAATAGCCTTGCAGATGCTGGTAGGCAACCTCTGAATAGGCAATCAATCCTATTTCACAGCCTGAAGCCAGCTCAATACTAGCAAGGCATAGTAAGTGGGGTTGGACCACTCAACCCAGCTGAGGCCAGCAATGAGACAAGGGAACAGCGAGGACAAGAGAATGTGAGAAGATAGACTTTGCCTCTTAAAAGATTTCCCAGGGACTCAGAAGTGAGGAAGGAGAGAAACTGTGAGACTAGGCTGAAAGTGCCATAAGATGAAGGAGGCAGCTCTGCAGCTCTCTTGTAAGCACTCTTTGCCCTGTTCAGCTGCTCCTTTAACAACTCCTGTGTGGCTTGTTGCTCTTTAAGAAAATCAGCCACGGCTGGAACAGCTCCCTGCTGGGAGGAGGTGGGCAACACCCAAGGGTTAACCCCGTAGAGTGCTTGGAAAGGAGACATCTTGGTAGAGGATTGCACAGAGTTGTTATAAGTAAATTCTGCCCTGGGGAGCAGGGCTGGCCAATTGTCTTGCTGATAAGTGGTGTAACACCTGAGATACTGCTGTAACCATTGGTTAATTTTCTCAGCTTGCCCATTACTAGCCAGATGATGCAATGATGATAGGTGGATCTGGACCCCTAATGTCTGGAAAAGTGCCCTCCAGAACCTGGAAGTGAACTGAGGGCCTCTGTCACTCACCAAGTGATTTACCATGCCTCTATACCTAAAAACATGGTCCATGAACAACTGCGCTGTGGCTTGCGCAGATGGGAGGCCCTTGCAAGGAATAAAATGCGCCATTTTAGTGAAAAGGTCCACCACCACTAGTATGGAAGTCAGCCCCTGGACCGGGGGTAAATCAGTGATGAAATCTATGGAGATTGTATCCCAAGGCCTACTGGGGGCGGGTAGGGGTTGCAAGAGTCCTGTGGGCTTCCCTGGGAGAGGCTTGGCTCATCTACAGGTATGACAAGAAGCAACGTAACCCTTTATGTCTGTAGTCATCTTAGGCCACCAGTAGTCTCTCAGAGCTCTACGGAGAGTTTTGAAAACACCTCCATGGCCTGCCGTTTGATGGTCATGGCAAAGTCTCAGTACTTCTTCCCTCAATGAGGGGGGAATGTATAATCGCCCGCTATGCCAGAGGATTCCTGCCTCCACATTAAAGGGGGAGGCAGTGTCTTGCAGGCCCCTCTGGAGGTCATCCATCCTGGCCCTGGCATACGGGTCCTGTTGCTGCTGAGCTCTGACTCTTGTAAATAGGTCCTCTGCTTGTCTGCCTGCTGCTAAAATCTCTGTCTGGTTCCCCCTCATAGACTGATCAAAGTTGTGAGGTTCTAATATAGTAGCCTGTACCTCCTGGTGAGTAGCGGGGGTTGCCTGAATGGATCGAGAGAGGGCATCTGCCAAACAGTTCTGTGCCCCGGGAACATAAGAAATAACAAAATTGAAACGGGAGAAAAACTGGCTCCATCTGATTTGGTGTGGGGTGAGGGATCTGGTGTTTTGTAGAAGCTGTAAATTCTTGTGATCGGTGCAAACTTTCACAGGAAAGGTTGCACCTTCTAGCCAGTGCCTCCACTCTTGGAATGCTGCTTTAATTGCTAGCAACTCCTTGTTAAAAACATCATAGTTTCTCTCTGCTGGTGAGAGCATGGGTGAAAAAAAGGCACAAGGAAGCAATGTATTCTCGGTTTTGTTTGTATATTGCAATAACACCGCCCCAATGGCAATATCAGAAGCATCTGAATGCATTATGAATTGCTTCGTGGGATCAGGGTGCTTTAAAAGCGGCTGAGATGCAAAGAGTTGCTTAAGTTCTTGGAAGGCTGCTTGCTCTCTCTGCCCCCAAATGAATTTTGACCCTTTCTTCAAAAGTTGTGTGAGGGGTTTAGCCCTGTCACTAAATTTATTTATGAATCTCCTGTAGAAATTGGAGAATCCTAGGAATCTTTGTACATCTTTCACATTTCGGGGGGGTTGCCAAGAGAGAATTGCTTGGACCTTAGAAGGATCCATGGATATGCCTTCTGTTGATATTTTATAGCCCAGGAAATGTAATTCAGTTAAATCGAAGGCACACTTCTCTAGCTTGGCAAACAGCTTGTTCTCTCTCAATCTTTGTAAGACATTACGTACATGGGTTACATGAGTTGTAGCATCGTCAGAGAATATTAATATGTCATCTAGATAAATGACTAGATACTTATCTAGTAAATCAGAGAAAATTTGATTCATAAATTGGGAAAATATGGCTCCTGCATTAGACAAGCCAAAGGGCAAAACAGGGTACTCAAATTTACCAAACCTGGTATCGAAGACAGACAGATATTCATGCCCCTCTTTCATCCGGATCAGATTGTATGCATTCCTGAGGTCAAACCTAGTAAAAATGTGTGCTTTCTGTAAGTGATCCAGCAGATCAGATATTAGCAGGAGGGGATAATTTTCTTTTATCGTGAGTTTATTGAGGGAACTGAAATCGTGGACTACTCTCATGGGTGCCTCCTGGTTTGCCGGTGCCAACGGGTCAGGCTTCTTTGGTACGAAGAAGGTAGGAGCAGACGCTGGGGAAGTAGATGGTCGGATGAAACCCTTTTGTAGATTAGAATCCAAGTAATCCTTTAAGGTGGCTAGTTCCTTGGGGGACATGGGATATTGTTCCCTTGCTGGAATCTTGGCTCCTGGTATCAACTCAATGGTGCAATCACAGTCCCTATGGGGGGGTAGTGCTGTGGCCTCTTGTTCGCTGAAAACATCTGCGAAATCTGCATACTTGGCTGGCAGCTGGACCCCCCCTGCTTCCATGGCTTCGTTGGTTGCTGGGGAGAGGAGAGCGGCTTGAATCTTGTGGTGCTGGCATTCCTTAGCTGGGAAGGAGATTGCTCCCGTAGTCCAGTTCAACAATGGGTTGTGGATCTTCAGCCAAGGTGTGCCCAGGACTATAGGCACATTAAGTGATGCCGTAACATAAAGTTGGATCCACTCAGTGTGGTCTCCCATTGTTAGTTGCAAAGGTTCTGTGAACCTTCTAATCGGCCCTGCCTTGAGGGGCTGGCCGTCAATGGTCTCCACTTCTATGGGATGTGGCAATTCTATGGTCGAGATGTTGAAGTCTTGTACGGTCTGTACATCAATAAAATTGGTGGAAGCTCCGGAATCCACGAGGGCCTCTAGCTTGACCTGGTGCTCTGGGTTTACGTGCATTATGACTGATAAGTAGTAAAAGGATTGCCTGGAATCCTCGGAATGAGCCTTTCTTAATTGATTGATGGTCTCCCTGCTGAGCTCTGTGGAGGGAGACCGGCGGAGTTTCCCTGGTTGGAAGTAGAGGCGGAAGTGGCTCTTGTTTCAGCTGCTTGCCCTGGGGCTCTTACGGAATTTGCTTGGCTTCTCGCTGGGCAAGCTCTCACCATGTGCCCCTGGAGTAGAAACAGAGGGCTCTCTCTCTCCTTCTCTGTCTCTCAGCCTCGGAAATAAGCCTCCTGCTCGCCCCGATCTGCATCGGCTCCTCTGGTCCTGAGTAAGGAGATGCTGCGGAGAGAGCTGGAAATCCTGGAAGTGCCCTGAGGCCCCTGCCTCTCCCCGGCTGCATCTGTCTGAGCTCTTCGAGCCTGGCCTCTATGACCACAGACAACTGATATAAGGCTTCTAGGTTAGCTGGTGTTCCCTGGTGCACTAATTCATTCTTAATTTCTTCATCCAGCCCATTTGAATTGGTCTTTTAAGGCACACTTATTCCAGTCCAGATCTCCTGTTAACAACCTGAAATCAGCAATGTAGATTCCCACCCTCTTGTTACCTTGCTTCCGAATTTCCCGGCTGGCAGTGACCTCTCTGATTGGTTGTCAAAGTGTGCTCGGAACCCTGCCAAAAAATTCTGGTAGTCGTTGAGAATTGGGTCGTTGTTCTCCACCATGGGAATAGCCCATTTGGCTGCTGGTCCCTTTAGCAGACTTAGGATGAAGGTGACTCTGATTCTGTCTGTGGGAAACTCTGCTGGTCTGCTGTCGAAAAACATTGTGCACTGTGTGAGAAAAGTTCTCAACTGTCCTGCTTCTCCTCCAAACTTCTCTGGTAGACTGCCCTGGGATCTCAAGACTACTGGTGGAGCTGCTGCGGCTGCTGCTGGCACCAGTTGTGGGTTAATCGGAGCTGGTTGTTGTAACTGCTGTAGCATGGCAGCTTGTAATGTGTTGATCTGGAGATCTACCTGTTGTTGGTGTTGCAGGGCTGCTGCCAATTGTTGGATGGCTTGCTGAATTTCTTGGTTTTCTGAAGACATTTGTCATGAGTAAGGATGGCGAGCAGGGGGCTCCCATCCAGGCTGTAAAGCGCATGCATAGTACTGAGGAATTAGGTAGCCATTCAAAGAGACACAGATCGGGCCCGCCTTAACCTTTGGGGTTTATATGTCTGGGTTTTTCCCACGCTTCTTCAGTTTGTTAGGATTTCCTGTTATGTAGTAGTAATAAAACACTAGAGACCTATTCCTTGTCTCAGCATGGTTCCTGGCTGTTAGGACAACATTTCCCAAATGTCTCTCCTTTAGTTTCTTTGTTCCTCCCTCTTTCAATGGGAGTAGGAGTTTGTTAGGATTGATGTCCTAACAGTGAGAATCACAATGAGACGAGGAGTAGTTCTCTAGTGTTTATTACTGCTACATAACAGAATCCTAACAAACTGAATAAGCGTGGGAAAAACCCAGACATATAAAGCCCAAAAGCTAAGGCGGGCCTGATCTGTGTCTCTTTGAATGGCTGCTTAATTCCTCAGTACTACGCATGCGTTTTCCACCCTGGATGGGAGCCCCTTCCTGCTCGCCATCATTACTCATGACAGAAAGGCTGTCCTGGACTCACGACTCCTGCTCAATGAGCAGGTGGCAGTCGTGGCTAGGAGGTCCTTTTCACAACTTCGTATTGTGCGCCAGTAGTGCCCGTTCCCAGATCGAGGGCCCCTACTTACAGTCACTCATACCCTGGTCACCTCCAGTTGGACTACTGCAATGTGCTATATATGGGGCTGCCCTTGAAGAGTATCCGGAAACTTCAACTGGTACATATGAAGTGGTGTGAGCAGTTGTGTGTGTTTGGTAGAAAACTTGTTTACACCTCTGCTTTGTGAGCTGCATTGGTTTGTTTCTGGATTCAATTCAAGGTGCTGGTGTTGACCTTTAAAGACCTTCATGGCATGGGGTTGGGTTATTTGAGGGATGCCTCTCCCCGATTTCATCTGCCCGTCCCACCAGATCCAGGAGAGAGGACATTTTATGGGTTCTGTCGTCTAAGGAGCTACATTTGGTGGTCCCTAGGCAGCGGGCCTTTTCTGCAGTGGCGCCCGCATTGTGGAATCTTCTCCCCCCCTGAGGTGAGGTTGGCCTCGTCACTATTGAGCTTCTGGAGGTCCCTCAAGACCTGGTTATGCCAGCAGCCTAGGGACCCCAGGGACAGGTAAAGTAGTGAGGTGGCTCTGTTATTAATATCCCTTCGTCTATTTTTTTTAGTTCAGTTGTTATGGTTTTTAATGTTTTTTTAATTTTTAATAATGATAATGGTTTTAGGTATTTAAATTGTTTTAGCTGTGTTGTATGCCACTAGAGTCGCTTACTTTGAGAGATGGGCGGCTATATAAATTAGATAAATAAAATAAAGCAATTCAGTAAAATAAGGTAAGAAATGACCCGGTAAACTAAACAAAAAGCTTAATTAGCCAATCATATCCTTATTATTATTATTATCCCGCTTTTTAATATATAACTCAAGGCAGTAAACATACTTAATACTCCTCCTACCTCCTGTTTTTCCCACAACAACCCTGTGGGCTAGGCTGGGCTGGGCTGGGCTGGGCTGGGCTGAGAGAGACTGGCCCAAAGTCACCCAGCTGGCTTTCATGCCGAAGGTAGGCCTAGAACTCACAGTTTCTTGGTTTTTAGGCCAGCACCTTAACCACTACACCAAACTGGCTCTAAAACACAGATTTAGACCTAGCACCTTCCTACAGCAACCACCTGAGCAAAATTTCACAATTTTCCTAGAAATTTATGAAGACTGGTCTGTTAATTAAAACACTGTTCTCTTTTGAGAGAGAAGCCTGACCCAAACAGTTAAGAGGGGGTTTATTAAACTGGAATGAAAGGCTGATACAAGGGACAGTGTAACAAGACATGGAACCACTATCAGGATTAAAAAGCTGCTTTAAATGGATAAAACTGGTAGAGAGATTAGAGAGTGTTATCTTGTAATCATTAGCACTAGTGCCCATGGCAAACTAGAAATTAAATTCTCCCACAGGGTTACCAACTACTGTACTGAACTATTTAAAAATATATCAAATTTGATTGGGCTAGCCTTTATCTCCTATTATTAATTCCCTCATTCTTTAAGGCAGTGGGGTTATATATGAAACAATCTGCTAGAATCATATCATAGTTGGGTGCTTCAACAATAGCTCAACTAAGTGATCCTCAAACAAATCCTGATAGTTTTAGACAAGGTATGGAGGAAAATAAGCATTAACTAGTTAAAAACATTGATTCCGTTTTCAGATTAATAGTGATGCTCAAGCAGTTGCACAAAAAGAGCAAGAAGGCAAAGTATGTACTGTAATTTAGCAGAAATTAAAATATTAATACTTCCATGAACATGCTTTCCCTTCAGGCTAGGAATAGGCAGTAATAAAAATGATGTATTAGCTCTGTGTAAAGTCTCATTCCCAAGTTGCTTGTAAAAAGATGTTGACTTTTTTAGGGACTTCTGGGATGATGAGATCTGGGTTCAGAATTTTCAGAAGACCAGGACAACAGAATTGCCTCCCAGACAGCCACTACCCTTGTAGTGCATAACGTTGCTGGAAGAATGTTGAGATAGCCATGCTTGGTTTGCTATGGGGAAGTTGCATACCAGTGCACTGTTGGGAGGTCATCAGTTGGTGGGATCATTGTGGAGATCATTTCATGTTTGAACATCTCTTGAAAACCACAGTGGGTTGGCCCCAGGCTATAGTTCTTCTCAGGCAAGCAGGAAGAATAAGGAGGGGGAGGTTAGCTAGGCTGAGGCAGTGAACTCAGGTTCTGGCACTAAAAGGATTGCTTCAAATAGTGCTATTCTGCCTCAGCTCTCACAGACTCTGTTCTTGAATTATATGCCAGTCCTGTATCACCTTGTCAGTTTTCCGCTAGAAGATAGAAAGGAATGCATATGAGTGCCAGGGCTCATAAATCACATGTAGCTTGAAATGCCAGGTAACTACATCTAAAAGGAACTGGCCGTGCTTAGGCAAAGGCTTAGGACGTCTCAAGTGCTGCTGGAACAACTTCTGATTACAACCCATTACTCATAAGCCTCAGGCTATATTTTTCTTCTGGCTCCTTAACCATCTACTTCATCTTGTGTTTCTGCCTTGCCCTTTGAACTCTGATTGGAATGCTCTTTTTGTCTCCTGGAATTCTACATCTTTCCCATCATCTTTACTACCAGTGCTCTCTCACCTAGTTAAAAACTCCACACCTTGCAAAACATCTTGATGAGTTCTGAATATAATTATGCATACGCTCTGGTGATAGGGATTCTAGAAAACATTCCTGTTCTGCTTCTTGCATTTAAACAATGCAGCTTGTGCCCACAGTGAATAACATGAGCTTGACTGTCATGGTGTTGATATGAATTAGAATCTCTCTGCCCAACTTTGGTAGTCACAGTAAAATAGGTAACAACTTTAGCTTCAGTCAGTTTAGACTGCAACTTGCCTTTTCCCTAACTTCTAATTTTCCCCTAACCATTGTGGCAATGGCATAAGCTTGTGTCTGTTCTCATCTACTTTTTAAAAAGTTTTCAAAGGGTCTTCTCCATTAATATTACTGGAACATTTCCCATTCAGAAAACCTTCCACTAGTTCTTATTCAAGCAATTTGTATTTCTGAGGTGCAACAACTTCCTGAAATGATAGGAGCAGCTAAGGGAGTTTTCTATCCAGTGGACACAGTTTATTTTTATTTTATTAAGTAAACACAAATAACAAATACACAATAATGAAAAAGAAACAAAAAAGATTTCAATAAATATTAAGAGAGTCCAAAGATATACCAATCCATGTCCCTTCAGCTTGCCAGGAACTCCAAAGAAACAGCAGAAGACGGGCCCCCTTGAGCTGGCAGTTGCATAATACTTCCTGGTTCTTTGGGTCAAGGTTCAGTGTCTGGGGGCTTTTGACATCATTGGTCATCGCTCGGATAGTTGACCCACTGCCAGGGATACAGGATTCCTAGTAGAGAATCCCTAGGGATAGTGTGATGGCATATCTTGCCAATAACTTGGGAACCCAGATAACTAACCCTCTGCCAAATATATCTGTAGACATTATTTCTAACATACCACTACTTCCCCTCTGTTCTGCAGACGTTAGAGAACTCATGTTATCATCAATTGCTCCAAGTAGCAACACAGATAAAACACTCAAAGATAAGAGAATTTATAATTCAATAATGCAATTTGGAAAGTTTGCTAAGAAAGCTGCCAAGTAACAATAATTACACACAAATGGCCTCACCTGGCTAAGTAATCCTTTCTACACAGGTATATGTTATACATGCAAAGAGAAAAAGGGGACCACATCATTATTTGACTTCAACCTGTAATTATATTTATGAAGCCGTATCACACTGATGGGTCATACTAGCTTACAAGCAACTACTACTCCAAGACACTTTTCACAAACGTCATTAACCAAGCTAGATATTCCCCACCTAGGGCTCGGATTTTTGTTCCCTAAGTGAAGAACATTGCACTTGCCTCTTAAATTCCACTTTGTTGCTTTCAGTGTATTTCTCCAATCATGGTAATTTTGAATTGTATTTCTATCTTCCCTGGTATTAGTCCTCCCTCCCAATTTTGTATCATTTGCAACTCTTGGGGGAGATGGGTGGTACCAAAATTTGAATAAATAAATAAAAACTTATTGAAAGTAGATCTGGAAATGTTCCTTATGGCACTTTACTTGACGCCTCTCTCTAATTAGTCTGGCAAGACTCAATAAACCATACTGGCTTCTGGTAATCAATACATTGAGAAGGAGTTTGCTCACAAAAGTGCTTCCTTCCTTATGTGTAGGCATGCCTACATAGCATGGGTCCAGGTTACCTGAGGGACCATCTCATCCCCATTACGTCGTCCTGTCCCACCCGGTCAGGCAGAGAGGGCATGTTGCAGGTCCCGTCGCTGAAAGAATGTCATCTGGCAGGTCCCAGGAAAAGGGCCTTCTCTGCTCTTGCCCCGGCCCTGTGGAATACTTTTCCCCCAGAGGTGAGGCAAGCTCCCACTCCCCAGGCCTTCTGGAAATGAGTAAAGACCTGGCTCTGCCATCTCGCATGGGGGGCAAAGAGGGGTGGCCAACCCTGGGGGTGGTTGGCACCTAAAGTCACTTCCCAGAATTTAAATCAAGAACTTTTTACCAGCCATCTTTTAGAACATATTATTTGTTAAAAAGACTGTTTTTACTGTACTGTTTTACTGTATTTTAATGTTTTATTCCTGTTTTATGTAACCCACCTAGAGTCGCTGTATGAGTAGGATGGGCAGGGAATAAATTTTATATATATGGATACTGAACTTATTTATTTATTTATCAAATTTCATCACTGCCCATCTCACCCAAAAGAGGAGGCATAGCAAAGCTATATTTTTGGCAGAGGTATAGCAGAGCAAGAGTGAAATTGGTATTATTCTACACAAAATATCTTACTTGGGCTTCTATGCCACTAATTCTTGTAGGCTCAAACAGAGGAGAAGCAATGCTTTTGAGGATATTCTCATTTACTGTTGGAAAACAGGAATCTGTAATAAATTCAAATTTTATTTTTACACATACGTGGGTTCCAAATCTACATTGAAATTTACAATTGGTTGAGCGTTGCTGTAAAGTTTTGCATAATCTAAAGTCATACTATACTCAGGATCTGTGTCAATCATGCAGCTGTCACTAGAAGAAGAGAGACTGCAATGGCAAACCTCACAAGCCTGTGTCTGGTGACAGTAGGTTCCCTCTCCAGAAGAACTGCTGCCAGAATCAAAGTAAAAATGCTGGAAGGGAAGGAGGCCTGGAATAGCTCTTGTCAGAAAATCTTTTTGCTGATAATGGAAATTCCTGGAGCTTGTGGGATAAAATGAGGATGCACAGTTCTCTACTAGATGATTATCTAGCAGCAAGTCATAGCTTTCATTGTGTAATTGTTCAAATACATTGTCAGGCTTAGTTTGCAGTGCTTTCTTAAGCACCAGTGATGGCAAAGGTGGAGGCTGATGCAAAGAAACTCCATCCTTGGTATTTCTTGGTGCTGACCAAGGGTATTCCATTAATCTTCTGCTCATTCTTTGCATTCTGCTGGCTGATTTATTCAACCTACACTGAATACTGGAGGCCTTGGAACCAGAAAGATGGAAGGGGATTTTCTTCTGAACCTTCTTTGGCTGCAACATAATGCTCCTTTCATAATTGTACTTAGGTCTCCTGGAAGATGTCTGCATTACAGTAATGTGATTCACACTCAGGTCTTGCAAGGTTTCTTGAAAATTTTCACTGCTCACAGAACTCATTTCTGGGTTTTGTTTTTGGTTCACTGCTGAAGAATGTGGTTGGTTTGCTTCTTTGCTTAGTGCACTGAGACTCTGTTCATGCAGCTTCTCCCTAGTAAGTAAAGTGCTGGACTGAGAAAACCATTGATCGTCATCATTCTTAGCACCTGAATTCATCTTATTCACTAGTCTGCACTTAGCAGTAATGTCTAATGATATGTTCTCTTGATTTGTAAGTTCTAGGTCATCAACGCACATTTTTTTACTAAGTGATCCTGCTACGTATTGTGAATTTGAGAATTTAGAATTCTGCCATGGCTTCAGCTCCTGGCTAAGTGAGAAGGGTAGATTTTCAGTTGCCACTGAAGAAAAATTAGCTGTAGAGTGAGAACGCAATAAATGGGAGGTAGAAAGAAATGGAGAGTCAGCAACACTGTGGTTATCCTCTGTAGCCACCAGTCTCATCAACTTCTCCTTAACACTGTTCATTTGTTCTTGAAGATTTGCAATTGCTGTATCTTTCTGTTTTAAATAAACTCTGGTAAATGTTTTGATTTAAATGCACCAAACACAATTATAGTTTGCATAAAATGAACAAAGGCCTGCCATGCAATGAAGAAGAATGAACTGGAATAAGTGTTATGCTTCAACAAAAGTTATCACAATGGCTAATAATAAATGATACACATAATAAATGTATATAATAAAAGAGATAGGAGGAGAAAAACAGTATCACTATCAATCTTATATTAAAGGCCTTTGTCAGACACAAAGCACTAACATTGTATGCACTGTTTTGTTAATGACATACAACTACAAACAAGATATTTTCCCATTTAACCTCCTCAGTTTTCATATAGTTGGAATATACTGGCAAAATGTCCCTTCATGGGGACCCAATTTGAAACTTCACAGAATGGACTTTAATTATTTCAGACTAAATGGTAAATCAAATTCTGAAATCCTCCACTCGATAGACTGGGCTATAATTGTTCTTTATGATGTGCTTCATTTGTTTATTTCATAGGCCACTTAGATTTGCTTGATCTGTTATAGATACAAAGACTTGTACAGAATGTTTTTCTCTACATGGTAGAACACCAGAAATTATATTTCCTATTGTTAGCTTAAAAGTGTTATATTCTTCTACCTCAGTCTCCTGTATTTGCAGAGTTGCCAGTATCCTTAAAACTTTAGAAAAAAGCAACTGAACAAAGTCACAAGATACTCTAAGAATAGTTCTCCTTGCTCAGGATAGTTACCTATTTAACCTTGAGTTCTATTTGTGCAAACGTTGCTGCAAAAAGTACCTTGCTGCCTCCTTTATTCCAACGATTTTCCATATTGTTTGCTAACTGAAGAGACTTGGTAAAGTTTTCAATGGAGAGGTTATAAGCCACATCTGCCAGAGAAGGAGCTATATTTAAACTGTTTCCATCATGGGAGCAAAGCCCATGACGGTAGATAGGATCTGCTGGGATATACTCATACTTTCCTAGGAACTGATACTGCTTTTGAAGATTAGCATCATTTACTGAATACCTGCTGAATTCCTCACATGCTACTGGAATGATAATCAGTGAGCTATGTTTTCAGTATGCACTGAGAGATCCTATAAAAGGCTAACTTCTCAAATTTTCCTCCACTAATAAATATGGGGGAGCACAGAAATGAGAGCATCTCTGTGCAGGAATAAGTGTGTCCAGCATCTGCCTTCTTGCACAATTTGGCAATTTGTACCTATGTTCTCTTTGTGAAGGGCACATTCTTTTATGATATTGCAAACTTCCAGATAGCAAAGTTTTTTTTTTTAATGATACAGATTCTCAGTCACCTGAACATTTTTCCTATCATTCTAAAATGTCTTGCAGGCGAAAAAAAATATAGACTATAGTGGTCTTTTTCCCCAAATAGTAAGAGTCTGCCATATTTATCACTTGGTAAATAGGTAGTCTGAGGGTGAGGCAGACTTAATTTTTTTTTCTTGTTTTTATCCCAGGTTTTCAGATCTGAAGCTCAGTTTTTATTCTACAGTATGAGATACTTTAAATATGTTCATATGTCAGAATGGTAGGTAGTGAGGAGCTACTATGTTTCCGTTCTTTCTACTGATTATGTAAATCTCCCACCTCTGCAAGCTGCTGCATCATGGTATTTTTCTCCCCTAGCAGCTGGTATATCTCTTCATCACTATACATTGTAGAGTGGAAATTCTTGTTGGAACCTGTAAAATATTTGGCCATGTTGCTGACGTCAACTTCTTGTTTTTCAAAAGTCTTCCACTGTCTGATCTGCTGAACATTAAAATAGAATTAGAGATCAACTGTATCAGAAACAGAAGCGAAGAAAAAGAATCAAGACAGAAAGAGAAGGATAGACAAAAAGTGAGAGCTAAGGAGAAACACGGGGGGGGGGGTCCTTAAAACTCCTGTGTTGTTTTGTCTACACAGGTAAAGATCTCACTCTCCCTAGCGCACACGCACTCATTTCATTGGAGGGCAATGTCCGCTTCCTTTGTCCACATTTCTCTCTCTCTCGAACACACTTTTTTGGGACAAAGTCTTTTACCTCAGGTCTTTTCGCTATTTAAGGAAAGAAGGGGACAAAGCAAATGGAGGAGCTTTGTCAACTGGCAGCTATAGTATCAAAGTATTTCAAGGTACATCACAAAATACATGAAATAAACTCTTCCAAGTACCTGGGTTTTTAATCACTTTGTAGAATAAGGGCACCCTGCCTAAGTTTGGGAAAAGATGAAATTAAAACATTTTATTTATAACCTGCATTACATTATTTGTCAGTTATTATCGTACAAATTGTGGAAAGAGGAGGGCTACCTGTGATCCCAGAACCATAGAAAGCCCTCAAAACCTCTCCAAATTCTCAGCCTAATTTCAGCTTCCTGTTACTTTGAAGTGAAAATGCATCAAACTTGTAGTAAAATAATTTTAGTACAGATGTAAAGAGTATAACCCCAGTGCCTCAGGGTCCCCTTAAAACAGAAACATGCTTGCCTCATGCATGAAGGTACATTTTGCATCTTTGCCCCACTCACCATAGCTGTCAGCTTCCTAAAACCATTTAAATGTGGTTCCTGGTCATGAAAAGTTTGCCAGCTATAACCCTCAAGTTTCACCCCTAGAAGTAATTTCACTTCATTAGAATCCTAAGGGACCAGCTTTGGTTCAGTCTTTCATCTATCTACTGTAGAAAGATCGCCTAACTTTCTAAAATCTGCAAGGTCCTGAAATCTTTTTTTTCCTGTATCACAGCTGTGGTTTTAAGTCTATGGTTTTTAACTCAAAATACTAAAATCTCCTGATCACAAAGCAAGATAAAAATAATCTAATGTGCTACAGAATATGGTGGTCAAACACAGCACCCAGAGGTATGGCTGGGTGTGGGGGGCTCATTCTTTTTTGTAGTTTTCTTCCTGGCATTTTCCTGCTATCGTGGGGTCTGCTTTTGGGATCCTGAAACGCCACTTTGCCCGGTCTCCGCATCCTCCAGGTGCAGGCCCTTGATTTGCATGTCCTTGTTGATGGTGTCTTGCCATCTCTGTTTTGGCTGCCCACAAGGCTGCCAGCCATCAATTCTTTTTCATAGTTTTTTGTATTTTTAAAAAGTTTTTCTGTAGTCTTAGTTTATAGGCATGGTTGTTTTTAGCTATTTTTATTGTAAGTAGCCCAGAGTCTTCTGGAATAGGCAGCCATAATACATTTGATAAAATAAATACTATAATCTAACATTTGAATGATGCTAACAATTATAATGATGTATTATTAGGGATAAAATTAATAGTTTATCCAATTTTACCCACAAAATAAATTAAGAACAAAATAGTGCTCAAACTGTGAAACTAATTCCTTAACTGCTTCCTTGAAAATGAGCTCACAAACTCATTGCAGATTTCACAGTAACCTTAAATTCGGTGGGAATTCATCCATATTAAACCATTTCCTATCTCCCAAATTTTATTGCATTTTACAGACACTGGGAGGTAAAGCCAAATACTTAAGACACAGTATAAATAAGCCACACTAAAACATGTGAACTTCTACACTAACTGAGATCATTGAGATCATCTGAGCCTACTGTTTCCATGAGGTTATCTGACAGTGACTTGGAACTGAGCCTTCTCTGTTGCTGCCCCAGCTCAGGGGAATTTAATTGCTCTTAATCAAGTAATGTCACATTTTATAAAGGTCAACAACTAGAGCTCACAAGTAGCCTTCAAGGAATTCTGGTGTTATAAGAGGCACAGATTGTGCTTGAGCAAAAACGTTTTATCTTGCCACAGCTGTGCAATATAACCATGACTCACTGTTAAGTTTAATAGAAGAGAAAGATTTTAGGTTTTAAGTTATTTTTAGCAAAACAAAGGACTCCGATATGTATTGTGTTACATGTTTATAAATTGTTATTTCTTTCTGCCTGAATATAATAAAAGATGATGATGACAACAATTAGTTCCCTACATTTTGGGCTTTGGTATCTTGGCTGACCTGAACTTTGCTTTTGCAAAATTGGTTCAACCTTATTTCCTTCACATTGTGGAAGGCTTGGTGCCTGAACAAAAGAATACTGTCTCATGAATCCACAGTCTGATTCAACTGGTATGTTCTCTCTTTCTCTTTCTGTGCTTTGTCTATCCTAATCTTACCAGTCAATGACAGCTGCTCACAGCAGGGAAAGTGTGTGGGTTTATGTGCTTCTCATTTAAATTGTATATCCATTTTTTCAGTCTAAAAGAGATACTTCACATTTGGAGAAATCATACTTCAAAAAATCGGTAAAATCATATAAAGGAACAAGAACTAGATTTAAACTGATTAAATGTAATGCATTTCCCCTTTATTTCAAACTTTTAAAATACGATTTAATGAAATCCTGACATTCAAATAAAAAAGGTGCACACCATGAGGGTTTTTTTAAATTATTCCCTCTTTTGCTCCAATTCTACAACTATGTAGTGCTAAAATAGGATGTTTAGGGTGGCTCCCTACAATAGTTTTGAGCCCTTAGATCAATCGCTATATAGCACAGCTGAGAAAGTGTATTTGCAAGTCCCAGTATGACCAGATTCCTGTCATGGGCTTACTGGAATACTAAGCAGAATACATTTATTATGAGCTGAGGATATACAACTGCATTTCCCTGCGGAGTAACCTATAGTTATCTCACCATTTTTTAATTCATGTATTTACTCAATTTAGATGCCAACACCTCAGGTATTCCATTTATATGCAAGAGTCTGGGGGGAAAATAATTTGCAATACCACTCATCTGCTTTCTTACCTGTGGGATAAAAATCAAACAATTTATTGAAGATGTACAGACAAAGATTCCTCCTGAGGTTAATCCATACACCAGATTGTGCCACATGTAGAAAAAACTATTAACCACCAGCATAATTCCAATAAAGAGGAAAATAATAGCCACTGCAATTATGAGTGTCAGTGACTGATTAACTGGTGGGCAACTGAGATTATCTGTTAGACCCGCAAGATAAGTTCCATACATCAGCAGGATTTCCTGAAAAAGAGCAAAGATTTTTTTAGTAGGTTCAAACCTGAGTTAAGTCTAATCTTCCATTCCGTTAATCTAATCACATATGGATAAAATTTTATAAAACATCTATACTGCTCGTTTGATGCAAAATCAAGTGACTACAATGGAACAACAGCAACCATTCTCTACTGTTCATCCCTGGGCAATATTAGAAGGGGTCAGCATCCAGCTCACATCTGATGGAGCTCATGCTGCCCAGCACCCTAGCCACTTCACTGAAATCTGCCACATGGAATGACTCCCAGATACTCTGCAAGTTTCTATTTCTGTCATTCCATAAAACCTGCCCATACAGAGCCAAGATTTAAGTAGATTTGAGCAATGTTATGGCAAAATGGTGCCCAGTTTTTCATAACAGCCTGTGGGCAGATCTTGCTAAGTCTCAATCCCCAAAATAGAACATTACAATAAGGACAAAGTAAGAATGCTTCCCTGCCTTAGGCCCAGATACGTAGGAGCTCATACTTGGGTTTAGCCAAATTCACTTCCAGCCTTTCTCCACCAATGCTCTAGCATTCTCTTCATCCATTTCATCTCCCAGTGCTCCTTGTTGACGCAAGGAGCCTCTCCAGACTTGTGGGAGAAGCCATCCAGGAGCAATCTCATCTTGCACCCTGGTCACAGGGATTAATTAGGTGCTTGAGAGAACTGCCTACCAGTTAAGTGTCCTGTCCCAGCCCAAATCACATGCAGTACACCAGGAAGGCTGTTGCAAACTTTACTGAGGAACTTGTGAGGTAAACGAACAGGCGGCAAGGAAGTGTGAGCGCAAACACAAGCAAAAGTCCCGCGAGCTTGCCTTGAAGGAGTTTCACATTCAAAACAAGATTAGTCAAGCGAGTCCAAGAGTCAGGTCACAAGGTTTCCGATCAGGAGTCAAGGCACACGGAATCTGGTAAGCAGACAGTTATCTCCAATAACTGGTCTAGGCTTGCAGCTCCCTTTTTATAGAGGCAGAACCGGGTGGAGCTTATTTAGGAGGGCGGGGCTGCTTTCTTGCGTGTAGCCTCTACGACCTCCGCTTTCTGCTCTCCTTGCTCTCGGGCTGGGGGGGCGTGGCAACCCCACGTCCTCATCCCTGCTGAGGGGATGTCCTCCATCTTCAGATCACGTAATAGCTGCTCTGACAAGACTAGATCTGGAATAGTACCCCTGACATGCCCAATACATGTGCCTAAGATAACCCAGTTCAAGCCTATGACTGCCATGAATTCCTAGATTGTCCTAGAATCCTACCATAGATGTTCCAGGGGATGATTAGTGAAGTCCCCTAGCAACAGAAGCTGGGAGGACTCCAACACCAGCCCAGCAATGAGATTCAAGAGGCCGGAAAGGTACTCTGTCTTGCAGAAGCCAGGTGGTACATGAGCAGAATCCCTAGCTGTCTATACTGCCCAATGTCACATAAAGGCATGTATAGCCCACCACCACATCAGCAATACTCCTGGATGTGACCAGTTTTTCTCTGAGGATCACCACCAACCCTTCTCCCTTGTCCTGGCATTCAAAGCAGATGCAAACCCACACCTAGGCAGGCAGATTTCAGAGAGGGTGACATCGCTGCCATTGCCCAACCGGGTTTCAGTAATGCATGCCAGATCCACTTGTTTGTCCACTCATATGGACTTGGCATTTACCAGCAACAACTGAAATCCAGGGCCTCCAGTGTTCTGGCCACCTGGCCCTTGGAATGAGCTCACCATGTAACCAGCAGCCAATTAAAGGTTGCCTTTCCCTTGGAATGGCCTATTTTGTTCTGGTGAAAGAGCATTTTTGATGCAAAAGCAGTAAGGATACCCTCCTCCACCAGCCATGGTATGTGAAGCCACTCTCCAATTCTGCATGATGGAACCTCAGTACTTTATTTGGGTGATAGAGGGCAGCTTGGGAAGGAAATTATACCACAGTCCCATACCCAAGCTGCTAATTAATTATCCAGTTCCTAGGACTTGTCAGCCCAACTGCTTGTACTTGTTATCATCCCATGTCAAACCTACAACAGGCAGTGTTTTGCCCCTAAATTTCAGTGGTGCAACTTGGGGGGCTTTGGTGACCTATTATCCCCCCCCCCCCACCTTATAAGTTACATTATAGCCGAATGAAAATGCTGGGTGGTAGCAATTATTTTAAGCTTGTTTTATAAAGTTTTAGGATTTACTGTAAGTTGCTTTGAATTTAATGTCCCTGCAGAAGTAGTGATAGATGAGTGAGAAGAGTTCCTCGTCTGCCTCCTGGTAAATTCCCTACCAGCAGCAATGCTCCTATCAATCATAGTTCTGTCCAGCTATCTTCCATGCAATAGGTGACTGCATTTCTGAGTTTTGGCTGAGAAATGTGATGTTTTAAAAGAAGTAACTTGTTATCCTTTCTCTTATCAATGAGATATTGAAATGATTACATACCTTAAATCCCAGAAGGAAAATAAACCAAAATTCAGAATAGAGAGATTTACAGACATATCCATATCTCAGTGTGCAACTCATGCCTTTGTCAGTGACCTGCCAAAGATTGAAATACATAGCGGAAGTATCTTAGTTTGCAAAATGTTCAAAATCCTAACACTTTACTTCCATTTTCCTATTACAGAATTTAATTCTAAGATGTTGCTAAAAGAAAGAAAGAAATTAAAAACTCTGACAGGATCAGAGGCAGGGGGAGAGGGACTTGGAGATTGACTTTCTTAGTAGAAGCACCTCAGAATAGCTTGCACACCGATGTTAAGTGTGCATCTATTCTGATGAAGTTTCAGAAGATTATGAAGATTATGGAAACAGTCTTCTTTAAGAGAGCAATTGGGCTTGTTTGAAGACATGTTTACTTACAGTTTTTAACAGTGTTGTTTAGTATTTATTGGCTCTTATGGATGGCTTTTATAATATTATTAACATTTTATCTCATAAGTTGTAAGCTACTTAGAATCAGAAAAGTAGGCAGCATATAAATTTTGGCACATCGATCAATTAAATAAATAATTCAATTTGTCAGTCCAACATTGAAATTCTAGTCCTTTCCTGCTACCCTTTCAAGTCAATGGACTCCTAGTCATTCTTGTCTTGGCCTTGAGTATTGAATTCATCCTGTTCCATGTTTACATAGTGATTCTGTCTAATCTGAAAATAGCTGATTCCTGCTTCACAAATTTCAGCTTTTACATGTCTGTGTAAACTACAGACTTTTGTAATATGTTGTAACATTTTCACTCTTTTCCAAGTAGCTTTTACATCCTCTTTTCTTACATCAATTTTCCATTCATTCTTTTGGGATATGAATGTATCTTTTATTCCTTTTTTTATACATGACTCCTGGGAACATTCTACTTTCACTCTAGTTTTTTTCACTTTTTTCCTTCTTCCATTCCCCCCCCCCCAAGATCTATTCTTGATACTACCAAATACTGGTCTGTCCCACATTCAGAATCTCTCATTACTCTTGTATTTTTCACTCATTCTCTCATTTTTTAAAATCAAAAACAATCAAACCAATTGAGACTTAACTTTAATCCAGTCACTGACCAGTATTTTGTAAAATTACTGTAATGTGTTACAAAGTACAGATTAAAAAGCATAGGTATTTCTAAAATCTACAGAAACGAAAAAAATCTGTAAGAAATGAATATAGTATTAATACTGTAACACTATATATGCAGAAAATAAAATACTAAGAAATCTAAATATTAAAACTATAATAAAACTACTTTGTGAATAAAAGACTAATACGTCTCATACTAAATACTAAGCCACTGAGCATAGATTGAGGCAAAGGGCTAGTGGGAGAGAACTTGTATAGAGTGTTATAGAGCTCTTTCCACCTTAGGCAGAATCTTAGTTTCTGGCCAAGCCATCATGTTGGTTTGGGTGCTTGAAATTATTTTCCAGAAAAAGGGTGGCATTTCTATCCTTTGTAGCTTGAAAAAGTCATTCCCAGTTGTGGGTATGTATGTAGCGTACATGTAAAAATTTGCTTCTTTCTTTTTATTAGGTTTTGCAACTTCTTAAGATCAAGGCAAGAAAGAAATGTCTTGCTCTTGCAGTCTGTTCAGACCATCTAAGCCTATGAGTGGCTGAACCCTATGCCATTGTCCCAAGCCTGGGTGGAACTATCCAAAGAGGTCAAAAGGGGATTAAGGCCCAGATGAAGTGACAGTGGCAAGTGATCCCTACCCAGCAACAATCCAATTTTAAAGCTGCTGCTAAACTAAAAACATAGTATGAGGTTAAAATGATTGTACAAGAACAGCTGAACTTGTCACTATTGCTAAGTCTGGCATTAAAGTCGCTTACCAATACAGCATTTGGATAATCCCAAATAAGTTGGGACAAATAGTTCTCCAGTTTGTCCCATCCAGAAAGCAACCTGTGAGGGGGAAGTTAGACATTTATAATTAAAATACCATGTCAGGCTCAATTGCCCCTAGAAGCTATTGCTGGGTGGTCACATGACTCCAATTGTGTGATCAGGTTCAACAGGTTATTTGATATGAGTGTACAGATGCCTTCTTGGACATGACCCCTTGTGGCATCAGGGACAGTATTAACAGAATGCACTTATTAACCTTATAATCCCGTGGACTCTAGAGACCAGATTTCCTATAACAATATAAAACTGTATTTCCAAATTAAGTCCAGGAAGTATGGGTTCTGGTTTTCCATCCAACAATGTTCCAGAAAATCAGGGAAGTCCTCCTTTGTCCCCAGTCAGTCTGAGGGTTGGTTACAATACTGGGCTTGCAGTTCTGTTGTAGAAGATTCTGCTGAGGAGGGATGGGATGAATTTCTCAGATGTGCACTTTGGATGGAAGATGGAGACCGCCTGGGTGGTCCTCACTGATGATATGTTCCATCCATGAGACCCTTTAATAGCTATTTGGAGAGGAGGGGACATGGGAGAGTCCAAATCAATATATCCAATGGAAATCCAGACCAGTGGGGATGATACCATTGGAACAGATCAGGTGGTGGATGTTTCCCAGGGGATGTTCAATCAAGTTGGCTTGACACCTGTGATCAGTGTCAGTCTGTCTGGAGCTGAAATTTGTTTCTGAGAAAAATGCATAATTATGTCTTTCAAGAACATTAGTTGGAAAAAGGCAGGCAGCTTGTCAGCATTTATTAAATTGGGTGTCCATTTGAGCTGCTTCCCCTAGATTCCTGATGTCCAACCTAAAACCAAAATTATTTTTGGTGGATGAAAGGGTGGATGAAAGCCTTTGGGATCTAGCTGTTTCTGTTATCCTTAATTGCCATTCAATTAAGTAGAGCAGCACAGGGCTTCATTTTCTCTTCGACCAGTTTCATGGCTTGGGCAAGCCCTTCAATTCTGGATAATATCCCCAACTGTTTGTCTTTAGTCATCATGCTGTAAGAGATAATCAGTTCACTTTCAAATTTTCCTTGTGTTGGTGAAACATTTAGCTGCATTTCCTGCTGTCAAGGTCAGAGATAAGGTAGAAGGAACTTGGCAACTGTCCGAGATAGATGCAGCATTTTGGAGTGTGTGAGCTGATGTAATATTATTTAGAAGGGGTCTCACATTTTGATCAGTGAACCCCAAATGGGGATAATTTCAGAAGTCTTCATTAAGATCCTCATTTTTAAAACCATCAATGGTATTGTTGGATTGCTAAAGAACAACTGAACCCTTTTCTGCCACTGATAGCAGGGAGCCAGTTACTGTGAACAAGGGTCAATGGGTATGAAATAGTTGGCTTAGGGAAAAAATGAACAAAGCCTATGGAAATTCATCTTCCCACATTTACACTGTGATTACGAAGAGCCAGAACTAATTGTTCATGTTGATATATGAGGGCAGAGTCCCTTTTATTATCTGGGCTTAAGGGAGCATAAAATTTGCTGTTTACAACCTGCTTATCAATTAAAGAGTTGGGAATAATTCGCTTGCTGTTTCTCTTAACAGAGTCCTCTAAGGGCATCAAAAGTTTTCTTCAGATCCTCAGTTTTTACTGAAATAATTGTTAGCTGCTCAAACAAGGCTATTCCAGTTCAAGCAGTTAAAAGGTAATACTTAGCCAAGAAATCTGATAGGGATCACTTAACTCATCAGCTGGAACATCATTAAAGGCATAGGTGCCTCTAATGCTCTCTTCAGAATAGCCGGTGTGCTTAATCCATAGGAGTCCATCATCTTCATTAGGGAGGAGAATTTGGCATTTCATCTGACTGCTGGGAGAGCACTTTGAATCTGTTTACTGAATTCCAGGAGATTAAGTCCTCAATAGAAACTTTTGACATGAAAAACTCAACGATCTTCAGTTGTTTTGTTGCTTTGACTGGTTTCAAAGTTTCAGGCTGGTTCAGTGTCCGTTTTTCCTACCCATAGTGTCAGATGCTTTTAAATTGCAAGTCAGGAGTTTAAATTTATAAAATAGGTAAAATCTTCAGAGAAAGTAAAATAAGATAAAATAAGATAAAATGTAGTTTCAAAAAGAGAAAATAATAAAAGCTGAATAAAATGAAAACATCTCCAGAGCTAGCTAAAGGAGCTGCTAATCCAACACCATTTTATGAAAAAAGCCAATCAAATCAAGAACATTTTCCAATTCATTCTTTCTCCTTGTGAATGCATGAACAGACCAGTTTAAATCATGCATTCAAAACCAAAAGCCCTTTTTCTAAGCAGATTCTCACCAGTCACTATTCTCATTCACTCTTGGGCCTGCAAATGGCCTAATGACTTTGTTTTTATATTATCTAATTTTGTTCCTAGCATCCATTCATATCTCCCAAGTACTTTTTGGTTCTTCCATTATCATCATTCACTGGAGTATAACATGCAACTATCACCAACCTCTGGATTCCTACTTTCAAATACACTCACAACAACCTAGATGACACCAATTCATTATTTCAAACATACATTTAGCCCATTCGTTCATAATTAAAGCTAAACCTATTCTTCCCTGCATGTATTCAACTTCACTCAAGACCAGACCACCTTAATTCAGATCTATTATATCCTCCCCCTTTCTCTTAGATCCACAAACACTATTTTTTTCATTCATTCATTCATTCATGTTCTTTATCATCTACTCCTCTTACATTTCCATATGCTAGTGATCTCTTTCTGTAATTTGCTATTAAATATGCAGCAGAAAAAAACAAAACCAGTACCTTTCATTTCAAAATGAGCATTCTAAGGAAGCAGTATTGTATCTTTTCTAGGCCAATTATGTTTTAATAGTTACATAATGTTGGTTTCATTAAAATCCTTCAATAGATTTTACAAAGCTAAAAACAGGAAGATGGAAAAGAAAATAATTTTGGAATTGAATTTTTTTTTTTTTTTGGCTTTCATCTGCTACTCAAAATCCTCACAAAGAGCTTTACCAACTCTCAGCAGAGAAGCAGGTATCTCAGTGCATTCCTTGGGCTCTTCCTCACTACGCTCAAGAATGCAACTGGTACAATGATACCCTCTTCAAGCAGGATCACACAGCTGCTAGTGAGTTTTGGGAGTCTGTTTCAAGTGGCCCATAGGGCAATTTGTTCTTCCAGTCATAGGGAATTCCCTGTGATGTAATGACTGATTATGTATCATCATGTCAGGGTTGACTCTTAATGACCACATAGACAGATATTCTCCAGGAACTCAGTAATGACAGAAAAACTGTGTAAATATTAAGGCCAGGAGCGTTTAAGCAGGGGATTTTCTTATACAACTCTTCACAGGTTCTAAAATTCAGGCTTAGCATTCAAACTGAGTTTTTTTTCACACCTCAGATGAATCCTTCTGTTCTGCAAATCTTGACTTCTACCTGGGAGAAACTATGTTTCATAATTAAAATGGAATCTATTCTGGTCATGTGCAGAGGCATTCAGTTTACTGCACATACACCAAAGTTCAGTCCTAGCAATAAAATTTCATCACAAGTCCAAGCTTAAGAATGTAGGGAACCATCATCACTAAAAGCATGTCTTAGCTGGCACCATTCTCCCTGAACCTTTGATGGGGCAATGTAACTTTAAAATGTATGCTTCCTGGCAAATAGAGTCTGAAGGTCAACTGCTTTTGTCATTATTCTGGGGAAAGGTATTTTCAAATCAGGGATACTTGATCCAGAAAATTCATATCCTTACCCTCTCCAAAGTTATGCAGAAAGAAGATGCATAACCCTAACTTTTCTCCTGTCCTATTTCAAATGTTTTGTTCTGAGACTAGTAATGATCTACATGCCTTTTTAAAATCTCAGTGCCTTTTATACTGCTTACAGCAGAAATTCTGATTAGCTTCTAATTCTGTGAATGGGGCTTTCGGGGAGGTATGGCAAACTAAGGATGGTTCTGTGAGGGTGGAGCCAATGACCACAGCAAAGACTGGGGAACTGGTTCCTTGGAACCTCTCCAGATAAGGAGAGGACAGGAGATCGCCCACATGGGCTCTGGATGGCTGCTCATGAGGTTTTCTGCAGGTTTGAGTGCCAGGAGATGACGGAATCAGCCATCTTGCTCACAACTGCGGCGGAACCTTTTAAAGGACACTAAGTTCTCAAACCTCACTTTCTAATCACTTTCAGAAATTGCCTACTAACTATCATAAAGCTATCAGAGTCTGGTAATCAGGACAGAGTCCTTCAGAATGACAAATTTAAAAAGTCTTCATCGGGTGAATTTATCTTCAACTCTGAATAAAAGAAAGATTAATTACAAGCTTAAGAACTTAAAGAATTTGGAATAAACAGCAAAAAGCTAAATAAGATTTTGATCTAAGAAAGTTATAAATGGGTTAAGGGGCCAGATAAATTTGGAATATTGATTTTTTACTATAAGATTTTGGAACTAACTATAAAAAATAAACAACCTTGTGGGAAACAGACTTATTTTGGCTATCCTGGTTACTGCAAGTCATAACAAAAGATTAGTGATGATTTTAGAAACTGGACACTAAAGGGGACTAAAAGTTTTAAGCAGAAGAAAAAATTACCAACCTGATGTCAATTAATACATAAAATAGAATGTGATAAATATATTCTTAACTCTGTTTGCGTGCATGTGTGTCTTACAGATAATCTCCAGTTTGCCTTGCCAACTTTTTGACTTGGAAATTATCCATGAATGTCCTGCATTAAATTATGTTCATAGGTGCTTCTCATATGCGTGGGGAGCAGAAATATCCCTTTTTTTTTATAGTGGTGGGGAGGCAATATATATATATCATGATTCACACAAAAAAGGTTAATGTTTATTATTTGATATTCAGTCCTCTGATCTGAATCTCTTCCTATCTTACCTTCACAACTGCATTGAGATTTTGGAGACACTGGACTGGGTCCAAGAAGATCCATATCAAGAGCAAGATAATATCAGCCAGGACCAACAGTGATAACATCACCAGCAGCTGAAAATCTTTGATAATCTGCAATACAAATACTCAACATGCCCACTTCATGATGTGTTCATAATTTGTTTACAAAAAATATGATTTTTTTTCTTTAGACTTTACAATAGAGACCTCTGCCACATCAGTCAGACTGGTCCTTTAGCAATTCAGTCCACTTAAGGACCAATGTGAATTCTTCACCTCTCTGAAGCCCTCCTTCCAAATCTAGTCCCTCAAGGTCAACAATCTGATGATGCCCCTTTCTCTCTGCACAAAATTATGGGGGTTAGAAATATAGAGTGATCTAGTATAGTGGGTTAGAATATAATTCAAACATATAAAACATAGGATTAGTAATTATAGTCTGAAGAAATGATGCAAGCATAACTACTCTCTTCTAAGGGAAAATGTATCACACAGTTTTATAAGAGGATCAATAATGCAATAAAACTTGTTAAGCCAAGCAACCGTTTTCAGAAGTGATAGGAACAGCAAAATAAAGAAACATTGGACATTTGCTAAGACAGACACACAGTTATATAGAATAAAGATCAAAACAACAAGATATGTCCAAAATAGCCAGAAATGGAACATCCATCTAAGATTAGATTATTAGAAGCAACTCTTGTTGACTGTTACTGGAAATGCTGATATAGTCACATCTGTATAAATAAAATGGGGTAGAATAAATAAAACTAAGTGGAGAAGTTAATTCCAATAAGCCTTATCAAATAGTCAGTTAGACAATAATGTTGTAAGATATAAAATAGATGAAACCTGACACAGGAACCATACTGCATAGGTATTGAACTTCTAACTCTTTGAGAGTGGGGAGCAAGGGAGTCTATTTGTATTGATTAGTTTAGTGCTGGCATTTGATGCAGATTGTAAATAATGTCATTGAGCTTAATTTATCACAAATATGCCTCATCATATTTGTCTTAATTGTAATTGTCTTAATTCATGGTTCTGCCACTTTATATACAGTCCATATGAGAAATATGGGCCTGAACACAATACATTGAGGACAGTGATTATTGGAAGCTAACCTGAAGAAACAATTTTTTGTCTTTTGATTTAGTCTTTCTCTCCATCTCCAAATCACTGATAGTGGGAAGACACAACACTACCACCACCACCTCTGACTGAGATCATGCTCTCACCCAGCCCACATGAAAAAAAGATCATACAGTAAAAGATCAAATCATCATCATTAGTTGTCATTAATTATTAAGAGCTATTACAGTTTTTAAAATGCAAACTATTCATTTAAATATTAGGCAGTGTTGGGCTTCAGGGTTTAGTGACTGTGGTCCAGATAACAGATTCCTTGATGTTTTGCCAGCAACTGTGGCTAGCATCTTCACAGGCAAAATAGTCTCCTACACAGACCACAGCCAACTCAGCAGGAACTGACTGAGTCTTTATAGCCAGGTGTCCTGTCTTCTGATTGGTCTTTAGCCAAACTGGTTTCTAATTGGTGCAGGTTGGTGGGGGGTGGCCTCTGATTGGTTATTTGTGCCCAGTCCTGATTGGTTGTTTTGGTGTGGACACCTGACTTTATTGCCAGGTGTCCTGACCAATCAGAAGACAGGACACCTCACTATAAAGGACACCAGGACACTTGGCTATAAAGACAGGAGCCCAGTCAGTCCCTGCTTAGTTACCAGCCAGTTTTATTTTTTATCTGTCTGTCTGTCTGTCTGTCAATCAAATTTATCACTGCCCATCTCCCAAAAGGGACTCTGGGCAGTTTACAATAAAACATAAATAAGAAAAATATAAAACTGTAAAATACTATAATACATAATAAAATAAATATGATAAAAACCCCAATGGCTGAAAGTTCTCTGTGATTTGCAAGCAGAGCAGAGTCCTTCTAAGAAACTAACCATCCCCAGGAATGACTACTCTCTCTCTCCCACCCCAGGCATAATTACAGAACCGAGTCTTTAGTTGTTTCCTAAAGTCCAGGAGGGAGGGAGCCAATCTCACTTCCGGGGGAAGGATATTCCAAAGGGCAGGGGCTGTTGCAGAGAAGGCCTGCCTCCTGGACCCCGCCAGATGGACTTCTCTTACAAACGGGGTCCGTAACATGCCCTCTCTGCATGACCAGGAGGGACGGGTTGATATGATGGGGAGGAGACGGTCCCTTAGGTAACCTGGACCCGTGCCATGTAGGGCTTTAAAGGTGATAACCGACACCTTGAATTGGACCCGGAAGCATACTGGCAACCAACGCAGCTCGCGGAGCAAAGGGGTGACATGTGCTGATCTTGGGATACCCAAGATTGCCCATGCGGCTGCATTTTGCACCAGCTGTAGCTTCCGGATACTCTTCAAGGGTAGCTCCATGTAGAGCGCATTGCAGTGGTCTCCACAGTTGCTGGAGAAATGTCAGGAAATCTGTCCCATTGCTTAATAGTTCCCACAGTCGGCAAATTCCTAGTTATTTCAAGTTTGGAGCTTCTACCCACTTGTTCTGGTCTTACACTTGAGTGTCATGGAAAATAAATCCATACCCTTTGCCTTGTGACATCCCTTCATGCATTAGAAGATTCCTATCAGGCCTCCCCTCAGCCTTCTTTTCTTTAGGCTAAACATATCCATTTTTTTAGCTATTCCTCATAGGATTTAGCCTCCAAGCCACCTACCATATTTGTTGCTCTTATCTGTACTCTTTCCAGTTTCTCAGTACTGTACTCTTTTTGTATTGTGGCAACCAGAACTGGACACAGTATTCCATGTGCCACCTGACAGTGCATCACAGAGTGCTATAACTTTCATGATCTCGACACTATACTGATAAAACACATCCTTCTCAGCTTTACACGCATCTTTGGTTGGTGCATACATTTGAATGACGGTGATCTTCATATGCCTTGGCTGGAACCTCAATGTGATAACATGTTCATTCATTGGCTTCCATCCTATTAGAGCATTCATTGGCTCTTCAGTTAACACCAGACCAACACCATGCACATGACGAACAACATTCATTCCCACAGTAAAGGATAGTCTTGCTGTCACTCACTATCCAATCACTTCTCAATAGATTAGAAAAAATGGTCTAAAACGAAACTAAAAAAAAATGGAAAACTTTTCACATAGGAAACAAAAATTAAATGCACATCTAAAAAAGCAGATACTACATTCACTGATGGTACTTGTGAGAAAGATTTTGTAATAGTATTAACAAATATGTATCAACAGCATGATACAGTTTTCAGAACGACAAATGCAGTTTTAGACAGCATCAGCAGAAGCATGCTTTTCAAATCCACTCTATTCCGATTTAGTCAGACCACAACTTGAGTACTGTGTCCAATTCTGGTACCACGCTTTAAGAAGGATTCAGAGAAACAGGAACAGGTTCTCAGAAGAGCAGTGAGGATTTTAGAAGACTAAAAACTAAATCCTTGGAAGAGAGATTTAGCACTGCATTCCAACTCTATGATTCAACATAATGCTAACAATAGGCAGGAAACAGCTTTCCCTCAGGCTGACAACAGAAGAATTCCAAAAGTCAGTTTCACAGAGCATCTTGCTCTCTCAAATGCCACAACTCCTGGACTAACAGAACTTTCTCCCCTCCTCTCCACAGCAAATAAAATAAATTGCAAAATAAATTGCTAACAGCCCCATCCTTACATATTCAGTACATTTTGTGTCCATGTATCTGTTCATTTGCCAACACAATATGAACTCTTATTCTGGCGGGAAACCATTCTGCTGGGGAAAGCACTTTTCTTTCTCTTTTTTAGGCTAGAAAGATAGTATGGTAGCATTCTTTCAACCAGGCACTTTTTGCAATTGCTGTAGTTGTGAATAGCAAGGTAGAGCCCCTCTGTGTATGAGGGTGCGGAAGAGTAATGGCTTGCTTGAACCAGTGATTGGGAGGAAGGATGGGGCAAGAACTGAATAATAAAACAAGGCTTTTAACTGAGCCTGGTTTTTATATGTCTAAATAGAAACCATGTAGAAGAATTACGATCCAATTTACTGATAAAGTTGTGTGCATTTGTTCCCCAGAACAGTTAGGTCGCAGTAGCTGCTGAGCAAGGCTGTGCCCAGAGGTGTGCTCAAGCAAGAGCAATTAAAAAAAAAAAAGCAGCCTGCACACAAACCCCAGCATGGCAACAACAAGAACCACCACCCAAAGTCCAGCTTTGCTCCTGTTTCTATGTGCAAGACTTACCACTCTCTTGTCTGGCACCTGTTGAGTGAACACTCTGTATAAACGCCAGCTCTTTCCCAGGATAGGGCCCAAAGCCAAGGAACCACCTATATACAATATGCAAATTCTCACCTGTTGGCATGGGAAAGATCCATGAGTCTAAATGTAAAACTACATGGTAGAAGAGATCTGTAATATTGCTGCATGAGTGCAATATGCAACCTATTCTAGAAGACACCGCACTTCTTCAAAAGAGACAAATACAGTATACGAACAGGAGATGCTAACTTGTCATGAGTGCCGTTGAGCTGAAGACATCAGCGCAATGGCACACATGACAATAACAAGGAAACAGAGGAAGGGGCTCAAGATAAGTAGCCATCAACTTACAAAGACTAAAGGACAAGAGACAATGGCTAAGCGGATCGCGAGGCACACCCAAGCTGTTAGCGCTAGCGCAATGGAGATCGCCCAGCTGACAGCAATCACCGGAGGAATAGGGAAACCGATGATGGGCGATCCCAGAGCACCAGCGGGGCCTCGCAACCCCTCACCTACCGGCAAGACAGCGTGTTGGACAAAGGGGGGTGACGTAACCGCGAGTGAGGGGGCGCTGACCGGCGCGGGGTATTTAAACCCCGCACCGGCGCGCTCCTGTCACTCTCAGCTTTTTTCTATCACTGTATCTACACTGCGAATAAACCAGAGCCTGCTTCATCGGAATCAGCGTCTGTGTATTACTCGGAGGTAGGCAGCGCATGACATAACTGAACCAGCAAACTGATCAAAGGTAATTAAAGGCCCAAGTTGCCTCTAAGACTCAAGCTGCAACCATAACTGGGTAGATCACAGTTACTGTAATCTATTATAGAGGAAGCCATCTTTAAAAACTGAAATTGAAATACTGTAGGCCCCTAGAACTTCAGCAAAGGATCGTTACCTTGTTGTGGTGCTGGAGCTTGAGCACCTCAATGATGCCATGAGCTAAACCGTGAAGGGCCACCCAAGACGGGAAGGTCATGGCAGAGAGGTCAGACTAAATGCGATCCCTGGGGAAGGTAATGGCAACCCACCCCAGTATTCTTGCCGTGAAAACTAAATGGATCAGTACAACCAGAGATATGTCAGTATACCATCGGAAGAGGAGACCCCCAGGTCGGAAGATGGTCAAAATGCTACTGGGGAGGAACACAGGATGAGTTCAACTAGCCCCAGACATGATGACACAGCTAGCTCAAAGCCGAAAGGACGGCTAGCGGCCGACGGTGCTGGTGGTGAATGGCGAATCCGATGTTCTACGGATCAACACACCATTGGAACCTGGAATGTAAGATCTATGAGCCAGGGCAAATTGGATGTGGTTATTGGTGAGATGTCAAGATTAAAGATAGACATTTTGGGCGTCAGTGAACTGAAATGGACTGGAATGGGCCACTTCACATCAAATGACCACCAGATCTACTACTGTGGACAAGAGGACCACAGAAGAAATGGAGTAGCCTTCATAATTAATAGTAAAGTGGCTAAAGCAATGCTTGGATACAATCCAAAAAACAATAGAATGATCTCAATTCGAATTCAGGGCAAGCCATCTAACATCACAGTGATCCAAATATACGCCCCAACCACAGATGCTGAAGAAGCTGAAATGGAGCAGTTCTATGAGGATCTGCAGCACCTACTGGACAACACGCCTAAAAGAGATGTTATTTTCATCACGGGAGACTGGAATGCTAAGGTGGGCAGTCAAATGACACCTGGAATTACAGGTAAGCATGGCCTGGGAGAACAAAACAAAGCAGGACATAGGCTGATAGAATTTTGCCAAGACAATTCACTCTGCATAACAAACACTCTCTTCCAACAACCTAAGAGACGGCTTTATACATGGACTTCCCCAGATGGACAACACCGAAATCAGATTGACTACATCCTTTGCAGCCAAAGGTGGCGGACACCTATACAGTCGGTAAAAACAAGACCTGGAGCTGACTGTAGTTCAGATCACAAACTTCTTATTGCACAATTTAGGATCAGACTAAAGAGATTAGGGAAGATCCACAGATCAGCTAGATATGAGCTCACTAATATTCCTAAGGAATATGCAGTGGAGGTGAAGAATAGATTTAAGGGACTGGACTTAGTAGATACGGTCCCAGAAGAACTATGGACAGAAGTTCGCAACATTGTTCAGGAGGCAGCAACAAAATACATCCCAAAGAAAGAGAAAACCAAGAAGGCAAAATGGCTGTCTGCTGAGACACTAGAAGTAGCCCAAGAAAGAAGGAAAGCAAAAGGCAACAGTGATAGGGGGAGATATGCCCAATTAAATGCAAAATTCCAGAGATTAGCCAGAAGAGACAAGGAATTATTTTTAAACAAACAATGCGTGGAAGTGGAAGAAGACAATAGAATAGGAAGGACAAGAGACCTCTTCCAGAAAATTAGAAACATCGGAGGTAAATTCCAGGCAAAAATGGGTATGATCAAAAACAAAGATGGCAAGGACCTAACAGAAGAAGAAGAGATCAAGAAAAGGTGGCAAGAATATACAGAAGACCTGTATAGGAAGGATAACAATATCGGGGATAGCTTTGACGGTATGGTCAGTGAGCTAGAGCCAGACATCCTGAAGAGTGAGGTTGAATGGGCCTTTAGAAGCATTGCTAATAACAAGGCAGCAGGAGACGACGGCATCCCAGCTGAACTGTTCAAAATCTTGCAAGATGATGCTGTCAAGGTAATGCATGCTATATGCCAGCAAATTTGGAAAACACAAGAATGGCCATCAGACTGGAAAAAATCAACTTATATCCCCATACCAAAAAAGGGAAACACTAAAGAATGTTCAAACTATTGAACAGTGGCACTCATTTCACATGCCAGTAAGGTATGCTCAAGATCCTGCAAGGTAGACTTCAGCAATTCATGGAGCGAGAATTGCCAGATGTACAAGCTGGGTTTAGAAAAGGCAGAGGAACTAGGGACCAAATTGCCAATATCTGCTGGATCATGGAAAAAGCCAGGGAGTTTCAGAAAAACATCTATTTCTGTTTTATTGACTATTCTAAAGCCTTTGACTGTGTGGACCATAACAAATAGTGGCAAGTTCTTAGCTGTATGGGGATACCAAGTCATCTTGTATGCCTCCTGAAGAATCTGTATAACGACCAAGTAGCAACAGTAAGAACAGACCACGGAACAACGGACTGGTTTAAGAATGGGAAAGGAGTACGGCAGGGCTGTATACTCTCACCCTACCTATTCAACTTGTACGCAGAACACATCATGCGACATGCTGGGCTTGAGGAATCCAAGGCTGGAGTTAAAATCGCTGGAAGAAACATTAACAATCTCAGATATGCAGATGATACCACTTCGATGGCTGAAGGCGAAGAGGAACTGAGGAGCCTTATGATGAAGGTGAAAGAAGGAAGTGCAAAAGCTGGCTTGCAGCTAAACCTCAAAAAAACCAAGATTATGGCAACCAGCTTGATTGATAAATGGCAAATAGAGGGAGAAAATGTAGAAGCAGTGAAAGACTTTGTATTTCTAGGTGCGAAGATTACTGCAGTCAGGAAATCAGAAGACGCTTAATCCTTGGGAGAAGAGCAATGACAAATCTCGATAAAATAGTTAAGAGCAGAGACATCACACTGACAACAAAGGTCCTCATAGTTAAAGCAATGGTGTTCCCCGTAGTAACATATGGCTGCGAGAGCTGGACCATAAGGCAGGCTGAGAGAAGGAAGATCGATGCTTTTGAACTGTGGTGTTGGAGGAAAATTCTGAGAGTGCCTTGGATTGCAAGAAGATCCAACCAGTCCATCCTCCAGGAAATAAAGCCAGACTGCTCACTTGAGGGAATGATATTAAAGGCAAAACTGAAATACTTTGGCCACATAACGAGAAGACAGGACACCCTGGAGAAGATGCTGATGCTAGGGAGAGTGGAGGGCAAAAGGAAGAGGGGCCGACCAAGGGCAAGGTGGATGAATGATATTCTAGAGTTGACGGACTCGTCCCTGGGGGAGCTGGGGGTGTTGACAACCGACAGGAAGCTCTGGTGTGGGCTGGTCCATGAAGTCACGAAGAGTCGGAAGCGACTAAACAAATAAACAACAAAAACAGGCCCCTAGAAAGCTTCAAGATTATTCATGAGGGCTCCATAGTTTGACATATTATGTCAGCTGCACTGGCCTCCATAGTTCATCACTTGAAAGGCCACCTTCTGCAGAAGCTAATTTAGATTTTAAGATCACCAAAAGATTGTGTGTGCTTTCACCACATATACAAATCAAAGGGAGGGCCATGATGCTTGCAGATTACATTATAATAATAATAATAATTATTATTATTATTATAAATATCTTTTAGAAAATGTCCAAAACCTACAGGGTTGGGTTTTAGATTTTCTCCTAAGTGAGACTGTGAGGAAACTTCCTCTAAGAAAGAGGGGCAGGATTCCACAAAGAATCCCCATTATAACTTAAATCTGGAAAAGTCACTGTAATCCTAATGCAGCCCAAAGTATTTAATCTCAGTTGTATTTAATCAGAATCTTCCAGCATGCTCTTCAAACCCTTCCTGACTTTTGCCTTGATCATCATTCCCCACTGAATGAAACAGAAATCATGATGCCTGGGGCTCACATATTTGCATCCAACATCAGGAATCTAAGTATAACAGTTAGGGGCTGCATCACAATTAGAAGCTTACACATATATATCTGTACCACCTGGCTACCTGGATGTTCATTCCTTAAAGCTTCTTTGGGACGAAGAGCCTATTGTAATAATGTATCACCCAAGATACATTATTTATTATAAACCACAATGGCTGGATTCACGTCAATTATAAATTATGGTTTACAAACCATAGTGGCTGTGTTTATACAACACCATAACCTGGTTTGCTTGGCTGTGGCCTGGTGTATTATGTGAACCCAGCCAATGACTTAGCAGATGACCAGGCACAGGAAGTGGCAGTGCTAATATAAACCTGCTTCATCTGAACACTTGCTAGGACAGGAGTTTTCCAACAATGGATTTGGACCCCCTGCCCAGGGTCACCAGCAACTTCAGCAAGGGGTTGCTATTTTTTAAAATCAGATGAGGCTTGCCCAGACAAAGTGGGAGTTGGCCAAAACTTGGTCTGAACTTTGCTCCTTGCTTCACTTGTGCAAATCTGAAGTAGGCAGGTGCAGTATTGCAAATTTGGAGGACTGGGATATATAGGTTAAAGATTAAAAATAAGTGGTATATTGAATTCTTGCCCAACCCTAACTCCAATAAAATCATTAATTTTATTCAGGGGAGAGCCATACAGATTCATTTATTATTTTAGGAGGTTGCAGTACTGTAAAGTTTATGCTAAATTAGTATTTCCTTTGCTCTTACGTTATGGAGTGTTCATATAAATATGAAGATTTAATCTGTGTACCCATGGCATAAACATACCACAGCAATGCCGTTTTCCTGCTGTGTCCCTGTGACTTCATCTCAACCCCAACCCACAAGTGAGATAATCTTATGTTCCCGTTACTGTTTAAAGCAGTAATTCCCCCTTTATTCCGGCACCATCCTAGGGCAGCCTCATATAAAATCTGCAGACTTTGTCACCCATTTCCTCAATGGGCAGTGGTGGAGGGGGAGACTAGGGGAATGACTGGCAACCACTGTAGGCACAGAGGCACCACGGAGACCAGCAACAGAAACAGCGAATGTCGTGCTGATATAGTTTCTGCCAACTCAGAGATGGGTAGGGAACACCATAACTGGGTAGTAAGGAAGGCCCTTCGAATGGGAACAGGCTAAAGAGGAAAGCAAAGAACAACGTAACACAGCAGAAATCAGAATGTCTTTCTGCCCTCCTCTCACCAATGTCTCCACCAAAAAAACAAGAACAGCTATGTTCATGTATTGTGCTAGGATTAGCATACCTGAGCTGCAACATTGCAGATATGCACAAGATGGCAGCAAAAGATACAGAAAACTAATTGAGCTAAACTGGGAAGGGTGTATTGGCACAACAAAGCTTCACCAGTACCCTTCCGGTAAAAAAACACAGGAGACACTGGGCAGGCCTGGAGAAAATGTGTGGGGTCTCTGTATACCCCCAAATGTGGTTCTTGACCCAGTTGGTGTGATTGTGTGCTGCCAGATTGAAAGGTAAGGAGCTACTCCAGTTAACAGTTAAGCATATTTTACAAACCATGACATTTGTGTTGAAATTCAGCATGAATTTCAGAGTCTCCAGGCAGTCTCTCACCTTAACTGATTGGGCCCAAATATACTTTGCTTTTGGAAATGCTTTGTCTTTTCTTTTTCTTTTTTAAATTTCTTTTTCTTTTTTTTCTTTTTGCATTATGAGCTTACAGACAGGAACCTGGGATTTTAAATGTTAGAAACTGAAAAAGATGTTTAAAGGCTTTGGAGGGGTTCCTTCTGAAAGGAAAATGTTGAAAAATAAAATCTTATACATTTCCACATATCCCTCTGAATGTTGGGAATTTGCTGTATAACTATGTCATTAAGATCAATACATAGCAAATTTCACAATTGTTCTCTTAATTTGCATTCACCTACTTGAATCAGCATCTCCAGGGATGGTCTGGTCAATGGATTCTGTTTTTCAACTCCAAAGAGATACACACTACTGTAAGTCAAGCCACTACCCAGGAGAGTCACAACATTCAAGTTTGGACTAGACATCTTCACAATCCTGAAGTAGACAAAGGCATTGAGAACATGAGGAAAAGAGTTATTGAAAAAAAAACTGCATTAGACCTTTCCTACCTTTCCAATACATGTTTCTTGCCACACTGTACCTGGATTTCACTATTCTGCTTTTCTCCCTGTCTGAAAAAGTACCAGCAAAAATCATGATGCTCCCTCCTTCCAAGTTAATTACATTCCCTGAAGTAGCACCTTGAAAATCCCATTTTCTTCCACTATGAATGGAATTCTGAAGCATAGTGTTCCTAATCCCTATCTCTAACTCTGGTACAGAAAGATCCTCTAGTCAGAGGTTTCTAAAGTTGTCAAGAAATTCAGGAGAACTAACCATCATGCTTAGTTGTTGGTTCCCCAAGCATGAATAATCTTTTAGAGTAACAATGCAAAAACTGTGGACCTCATGCAGCCCACCAGCACCTCTTTTCCAGTTCCCAAAATGGGCAGAGGAAAAAATGCAGGCCCCTTTTTGTATTTTGGTGGGATTTTACAGGGCAAAAATTTCTTAAGCCCTGTGTAAATTGCCCATATTAATCCTTGAAAAACTCAGCACACCAATCATCAGTTCCTTCTGCGTCCTAATCCCATTACTTTTGGAGTGGGGCCCTTAATATGCTGCTTAAAACTAGGGTGGTCCTCAAGCCAGTGGTAGTTGTGTACTCCTGTACTGGCGGGACTAAGGCCACTTCAGTTTCAAAGCTGAGTCAAAACTTAGACTGGGTTATCTCCTAATTAAGTTGATAAGCATAATAAATACATTGGTGGCATCTAAATGTGTGCAATTGGGGGGTTTGTTCACAAAGATATTTGAAACCAAGCCAATATTAAAAATAGAGGTAGTCCTCGGTTAACGACCACTCATTCAACAACTGTTTTAAGTTGCAACAGCGCTGAACAAGTGGTACTTATGACTGGTCATCAAAGTTCCAGCCATCGCATCACCCCTGCAGTCATGAGGTCGCAATCCGGGCAATTGGCAACCAGCTCACATTTACGATGGTTGCAGTGTCCTGTGGTCACATGATTACCATTTGCAACCTTCTCTGCTGGCTTCCCACAAGCAAACTCAGTGGAGAAGCTGGCAGGGAAGGTTGCAAGTTGCTCCTGCCACTTTTTCTCCCAGGGAGTCCCCTACGGAGTATGAGATCCCAAGGATCTCGTACTCCATAGCGCACTTGTGCCGCAGCACCCCCTCCCCAGCCTGCATGCACTCACACGGTACCACAGCAACCCCTCCCCAGCCTGCATCCACTTGTGCAGCACAGCAGCACCCCCTTCCCAGCCCTCATACACTCGCCACAGCACCCCCTCACCTCACTCTGTAGTATTCACCCACACTCCAGCCTGCTTGCAAGATGCCCGGGACTTGCAACTTCTAGCCAGCTTTGTCATTGACTTTGCTTGTGGGAAGCTGGCAGGAAGTCACAAGTCACAGTCACATGAGGTCCTCATTTAATGACCCACAATTTTCGCTTTACAACTGTAATGGGGCATGCCAGAATTGCCATCACTAAGCGATGCAGTCGCATGACATTGTGCTTTATGACCACATTGCTTAGCAATGGAAGTTCCAGTTACCATAGTTAAGCAAGGACTACCTGTACTATTTAAGTCCAGGAAAGCTTTCTTAGTGACTAAATTTACAGTTATCTCTTCATTCTTGAAAAGAGCATCAGGGCAGGCAATTTAAGGCCTCTGCAGATTGGCCTGAGATCTTTTCCTACTTGAGGAAATATGCGGCTCCCCACCTGCCACAGCTGATTTGATTGGCAGCTGAGTTTTTCTTCAGCACAGGTGAGGAGACAACCTTGTCCTTCGTATCTGAAGGCAACACCCTAGCTGTGAGGATACAGGTCAAACCATCAAACGTGCTGCCACCATCACTCAGCTTTTGCCCTCTGGGGTGACTGGCTCATTCAGCTTTCAACTATTTCAGTAATAGTTGATTCTGAATGTTTCCAGCCATTTCCTTGTCTGGGACTACCTTGGAAATTATTCTCTGCTATATACATGGTTCAGAAATGTAAGAACCAATGAAATAAACACATTGCAACACTTCCTCTAGGGAGAACAGGCAGAACAATACAAATGCTTATATAACTAAATAAATGTAAAAACCTGCTCTTTCCTTAGCTAGTTTTAAATTTCCAATAGGTGGAGCATTTAGTGAGGAGGCATCCCGTGGCCCGCAGCACCTCGAGGCCCATTTATTGACCTCTCTGTGTTTGGGAGGTTTGACCCCACCCTCTCACCAGTGACAACAAAGAATCCACAGCCACCTCTACTGCAGACCCTGAAAGTCTAAAATTTACAGAACTGCTGTAAACAAAAACAAGATTTGTCCTCTTGAGCGATTCTTGAATGACAAAGCATTAGAGCATCTTGCCCAGAGGGTAAAAACATAGGATGGACTTGGCCTTACCTATTTTTTCTGAAGCGAACTGTGAAGATGAGGAAGAAGAAACTGAGCAGAACTCCGCTGGTGTTAAAGGCCCAGACAGTTGCCAAGAGGGCCACTGAAAAGGAAGAGGCGTTCTTACAGTGGAGCTCTGCAAATGGCTGAGGGAAAAGGAAGGTGAAAGGGGTGAGAACTGCTTTGGAATCTTCGCTCCGAAGCGGTAAGGTGGCCTGCCTCGTAAGAGTCCACTGTCCCTCACTGTGTAAAAAGACGACGACTTTATATCCTGCATCCAAGAAGCAGAGGTGCCTTTTTCATAGCCATGTCTGTGTAAGGGCAAAAACTATACTTCATATGTGGGAAACCCTAACTATGTTCCTTTACTTTTAAAGTTGACCTGTTTTATCACTGAGTCAACACTTGGGAACAAATATTTTGACATTTCATTTCTGTAATACTGGACGTGTTTCACGCAGCTCTTGCATTTGTTTACAATGCAGACTAAACATAATGTCACACCACAACTAAGCCAATCCCTAAACTGGCCTGGTCAATGACACTGAGGTAGCATGACTCAAGTGACTTACAAAACCATGCATGTTTTGGAGGTTTTAGGGCTTGACTATCTGGGGAAAATGGTGCACATTAATTCCATACCTCCCTTCCCTGCACAGCTTGGTGAAAGGTTTATGCAGAGTCCACATGCCTGAGAAGAAATTAATGACGCTAAATATGAAAATTCCATTGAAAGGATCTTGGTGGAATTAAAAAAGTAAGAAACAAAAATAGGAGTTCACTACGGCCACCTACCTAAGCAAAGGATAATGGATAATATCTTTCTAAATCAATTTGCCAAATTCTCAAGAGGGCAAGCTGTAATGCTAATGGAAGACTTCAGCTGCACCAATAATTCAGCTAGAATAGGATGTGCAACAGATTTCTGACCTCTCTTGCTGGGAGTTGGTAGTAAGTAGATTCCCAAAGGCTCCATCTTTAGCCCAGTGCTATTTAACAACTTTATCAACAAACAAAAAAAGAGAGAAAATGGTGTCACATCTTCTCATGCTCCATTTTGCTCTGGATGTTCTTACATTTTAAACGGTATGTCTATGTACAGTATATACTGACTCAACTGTTCAATTTTTATACTTGTTTGAATGGTGGTAACATTGGGTGCATTTTATATAATGCCCAATTTATTCTGTCAGAAATGGCTTGTGCTTGAAGAGAAAAACTCAAGAGAACTCAATCAATATTATAATGGCAGCCAATACAGCTGATATTTTCTTATTTTCAGATAAAACAGGTGGTATGGCTTAAGAGCCCACAAAAACATTTTAACTGAACTATAATTACTGCAAATTATACACACGCATACACAATTTGAATGATCATATAATGAGAGAGAGTGTGTGTGTCTGTATGTTTGGCTATTTAATTTGTTACTCATAAATACTTACAATTGCTGAAGTACAGAGATCCTTCAGAATCATCTGCTGTCGTTCTTGACTCTCACAGTTGAGGTTGTTCTCACATAACTTGGAATAATTGAATCCCATCTCCACGGCACATTCTAAACCTTGATTCAACCACATGATCTGGGCAGTGCTTAGTTACAGGAAGCAAGGCTGACCTCAAGAACTGAAATTCAGGTATATGCAGTGATAGCTGAGAATTACTTGAAAGAAATTTTTCTATCCTGAAAAGTTCTGTGTGGGTTGATAGGAATCATGAGCAAAATTATTAGACTGTAATAATTTAACTCACATGGCCTCTCATTTAGCATCTATCTATCTATCTATCTATCTCACAAATTATAAGATACTGTATATGAAAAATAAGATTAAAAACAGCTGATGAAGAAAGTCTTTGTTCACCCACATAGCATAGCCATACCCAACTGACCAGCTACTATATTCATATATTAAAAAATGCTGATTTTTGCAAAATGTGAAAAGTCAATTGCAAAAGTCTATCGTGTATCTTGAAATTGAAAAGTATGTATTTATTTCCTGTACAGTCAACTGACATAAAGTAAAAATAATGACAGGATGCCAGGAGGTCTCCATCTCATTCACTAGGAATCAGGAATCCAGCCTGGCTCAGGAATCCAGATTAAATTATTGAGAGCGAAATTGTGCAAGAGACCCCATGCACATGCTGAAGCCAATGCAGTTGTCCTTAATCCTGCCCGGGGATTGTTTTTAATGAGAAAGCAAGCTAGACATTGTGTACATGTATTTGTAGAAATTAAGCTTACAGCATGAGAGAGAAAACAAAGAGTTGGTTTTACCTTCTGTAGCTGTTCTCACTCTCCCCGGGTTCAGGTTAGGCCTTGGCCACAGCAGCCCTCTTCCGCCCAGCAAGGCTCCCCGCGTGATGGAGAACCCGAACTCTCCAGGAACCCCACCACCATAGGTAGAAGAGGCTCCCTACTGCAGAGGCCTGTGCTGAAACAGAGGGCCGAGGACAGAAGGGCTGGGGCAGAGGCAGGGCTTGGCACTCCCTCTCCCCTTCCCTCTCCTCACCCAGCAGCACCTAAAGGGTCTCTAGAGCTGGGAGGCCCCAGCCCCAGCCCTTCTCAAACAGGCCCCGGGTGAAACGAAGCAGGAGAACTGCCCTGTTGGTCCCTACAATTACACAGCTGCCCTTGAGAGTGTTGCTTGTTATGAGTGTGGTTGTGATACCAGGAAGAATCTTTTTTTCTGCAGTAATTTGCCCAGGCTTGGTATTATGTGGGGATGGAGGGGGATGGGTGGGAAATAGATCTCATGTTTTGACTCAGGCAAAGTAATTTATACCTTGCTAGCAGAAAGAAAAGGGAGTGCTGACTGGTCCAGCCATGATCTCGCAAAGGAACCTACCACAGATGAAGAATGTATAGCCTTGGGAGAGCCTTTATCTCAAGTTAGCCCAATTTTCAAGTTCAAAGGAACACCCTCCCTGCAATGTTGCAAACTTGGGACAGACAGGGCTCGTCAGTGGCCAAGTCTTTCGTCCATTCTTCTCCACCCCGCCCGATTTCATTTTCCTAGCCCAGGCCTGACACTTGCAACGACTCTGTGGAACTTTCGTTGGCCTAGTAATGGAGTTGCCTCTCTGGCTTTTGTACTTGCTTTCTCTGCTGAGTAACGTGGCTCCTCTTGCTTTGCTGGATGCTGGACAGTATCGGGTCGCTAGAAAGGGGAGAGGGCACGAAAACCTCTTGCCCGTCTTCTTTTTAACTGAAAAAATAGCGATGGCGGGTGGGACAGGGCTGGGCAGGATCCGTTTCTCGCCCCCCGCCGGACCTTCCTCTGGATCTGACCAAGCCGGGCAAGCGCAGGCACGCGGCCCGCTCCTTCTCTTACCGAAATGCTAAGAAGCAAGGGAAGCCGTGGTATGGCTGCGTCTTCCCGACGGTTCTTCCTCGTGCTGCTGCCTGGGGACCAGAAGAGAGGCGCTCGGCCTTCCCAGCCTGTCCGCACCGTTCCTTCTACCGCGAAGCTGCCGTGCGCGGTTCGGCGAAGGTATTGCGGGCAGAGGCGTCGCCTGAACAAGAACGACCTCCGTTCAAGCTGCCCAGGGGCGGGTGATCGCTTCTTCGGAGGAAACCCAAGGCTTCGGGGGGGGGGGATGTGGAATCAAGCTGGAACATCAGATACAAAGCGAGCCTGAAGCTGAGTACTAGTTAAAGAGAAACGAGCAGCTTCAATACTGAATGGAAGTTTCTTAGATATGCCTGGCCTTGAATCGCGTTTGCCCGTCCTACAGGCTGCCCCGTTTAGGAGCCCCAAGACTGCCCTGCAGATGAATGGTGTTGCACACTCTTTCCCATACGGTGACCCAAATGCATTGAGATGGAATGGAATCTGGAATTAATTAAATCATACTTTAATTATCCCTACGGGATAATTTAGGAACAGGTGACATTTAGCCAAATACTAGATTTGGGTGCAAGACATTGTGATGCACATTAACCCCATTAACTGGATGCCCTCGAAATGTTTTCAGCTACAACCCTAATCCTAGCAAGACTGGCCATTTATCAGAGACCATAGGAGTTGTAATCCAGTATCCTGGAGTTACAATCCTAAATGTGCCAGGTTTTGTTTCCCTGCAAAATACATATTGTACAGATGAATATGGAACATAAATGAAACAAGGATGGGTATACAACCTGAGCAAAACTTTTAGCTACCTGTTCTTCCAGGTATATAGAGGCCTCTGTAAAGATACCATCAATGTCTGGACTACCTCAAAGAGCTGACACTAGGTCTTTACCATCTCTGGTTCTTGAGGGAGTTGTGTTTCCCCAGAAAGAGCAGGTTTGCAACCTAAGAGTCCTCTTGGACTCATGGCTCCTGCTCAAAGAGCAGGTGGAAACTGTGGCCAGGAGGGTTTTTGTACAATTACAGCTGGTGTGCCATCTGCAGCCTTATCTGAACAGGATGCACTGAAGACTCATGCCTTTACCATCTCAGATTAGTGTGATTCTCTCTATGTGAAACTGCCCTTGGAGACCACCCATAAACTTCAGCTGGTCCAGCATGCAGCTGCAAGCACACTCAGGGGTCAGTTGTGGTACTGCCATTTAACACTGTTGCAGGATCTGCACTGGAACAGCTTGCCCCTCATGGCCTTCTGGAAGCAGGTGAAACTTCCAGAGGGTCCTTGGAGATTAACTGTGTTTAGCAATGCCATTTCCCATAACTGTAGTCTTTTACTTCTAGTATTAGCTGAATTGGTCTAGTGGTTAAGGTTCTGGGCTAGAAACCAGGAGCCTGTGAGTTCTAGTCCCGCCTTAGGCATGAAAGCCGGCTGGGTGGCCTTGGGCCAGTCACTTTCCCTCAGCCCAGCTTGGCGCAATGTAGACTAGCCTCCTCATGGTGCATCCCGGGCAACATGACTTGTCACGGCTAAATAGTCTACATACACATCTGGTTGCTGGACCTCACAAGGATTTCCCAGCAAGAAAAGCAGCATGAACATCAAACTGCTATGCCATAAGATGAAAAAAAAAAAAAACCTCTGTAAATTTGGTAAGCTGCTAGAGTCTAGATGGCTTCAGGATGTAGACAAATTTCATAGATAAATAAATAAATAAATGTGCATAATGTGTTATTCTCAATTATATGATTCCAGTATATTTTACTCCCCTTCCCCCTTCCACAAGACAATCAAAATATTTTCCCTGCTAGACTCTTATCTTCCTGTTTCCATTTCTTCCTCTTAAAAAAAAGCTGTTATGTTAATAATATCTCACCATCTTGCCCATCTGCCTCTCCTTAGTAGATAATCAAGATAAGTGGCAGTGAATGTATCTCTTGACAACCGGGCTCTTAGTTAGTGGTGATACTGTAGCTCACAGACACCTGACTCATCTGTGCAATATTAATTGTCTTTTTAGTAGTCTAGACAACACATTTGGATAGTTTGATATTAAAATTCCTGATATGTAAAATTCCAGCTTTGGATCTGTTTCATTCTTGTTTTTTATGGATAGGTTTGAGGAGATGTAGGATTCCACGGGATGCAATAATAATGCCACCAGTCTGAAGTTTGTTGTATCCAATTAATTTCTTGGAGAACATTAAGAGGAATATAGGATGGTAAATTCTGTAGTTTCTGGTGACAGCCTTCTATTCTTCTTTCATTATATGCCCCATCCTTCTATTTTGTATATACATCCTTTTTAATTTACAGTAATTTAGAAAGCTCTGAGTGTATCCACCCTGGTCCTTTAACAGTCTTTCATTTTGTCTTCTTGAAGGATTTTAAGCCATTGGATTTAACCTACCTCTCATGTTAGTTTATCAGAATCTCCTCTTCCAAAATTCAGTGTACAAGTCTGACTCCTTTATTCATCCTCTACTTGAAATTACGAACTTGAGAATAATGTGATCATTTTCTCATTTTCACTTCTTCCACTGATTCCTCTCTGTTGGTATTGATTAGGTCAGTGTTTCTCAACCTTGGCAACTTTAAGATGTGTGGACTTCAACTCCCAGAATTCCCCAGCCAGCAAGGGGGTTGAAGTCTACACATTTTAAAGTTGCCAAGGTTAAAAAACACTGGATTAGGTCCAGGATAGCAGATTCCCTTCTTCTATCTTTTAACAAATAAACTAGTCAACAAGAGAAGACAGCAGGAAATCACCCACCACTACAACGCATCTCTTCTTCCTCAGAATAGTTCTTGGGTTCCATCATCACTGAGTACCCCCCCCCATCCTCCTGTTTCTCTAAGTCACCTATTCCATTTGTCTTTGTGTTACCTAACATTCACTTCCTTTCTCTGCTTCTCCTGAGGAGCAATACTTCTGTCAGATTCATCTCACTTTCCCTGTACATTGCAGTCTAGAAACTCTTTCCTCAAGCCCTTTTATCTTCTTTTCCAATAAGAATACGAGCTTGCATTTCCAGGAGTCTACTTTGGGTTCTCTTCAAGCAAGAGGGCAAACACTGCATGTACCCTGCAGATCACCATGAAGCTTCCTTTGCTGTTGTGAGGAACGTGGGTTCAGATATCCCAATAGTAAGAAATCTCTCTGGAACCAGTTAGGTCTCAGTAAAGTATTCCATTTATTGAAAGTTACAGGACCATCGCCCTCTGCATCTAAAGACTCAGGTAATTGTATTTCCCCCTGTCCTCTTCTTTTATCAGACCCAAGTCCCCGCCTTTGTTTGAAATTGAATATGTACAACTGCCTTCTGTTTTACAACATGGGCTTCAGCGACATTCTTATTCTTCACTGCCCATTGGCAGATAACACGTTAGCCACAGCATTCTGGTGTCAACTTGCTGAGTCTGTGAAGTTTGTAATTCTTGCTGGCTCTGTGATGTTTCCAGCTCTCACTCACATCAGTCAAGTCTCCCCCCTCCCTCCTTTACATGACAGAGGAAAAAGCCCAGAAGGGGGTTTTATGACTTCAGTGGCCAAACCTCTGACAGTTGGCCATATTGCTTGGAGCTTATTGGAACCTTCCCCCCAAACTCCCTCTGCCAAACTTCATGCAAAATACATGCTTCTCCTTGCTGTGCTTCCACTCTGGTCTTAAGTTCTCCCTCTTCTTAATTTCTCCTTCTTCTTAAATCCAGTTAAACACTTGATCAGGTACCTGTTAACGTATATGCCTGTGAGTAAAATATTTCAGAATCCCGGTAATGACTTCTCTCCAATATTGCATGCTCATCACCATATGTGAGATGAAAGAACTCATCACAACTTTCCAATCGAAGCAGATATTTGTAGCTCAGGGTTGAACTGTGGAGTCCTTGGTGCTCTCTGAGCCTTGTTGTTTTCCTGCAGACGTTTCATTGCCAGACTAGGCAACATCTTCAGTGCAAAGAGGGAGTGGGGCCTTGCTCTCGTGAGAGCAAGGCCCCACTCCCTCTTTGCACTGAAGATGTTGCCTAGTCTGGCAATGAAACGTCTGCAGGAAAACAACAAGGCTCAGAGAGCACCAAGGACTCCATAACTTTCCAAACTGGCAAAGCTGTCATGAGTAAGGATGGCGAGCAGGGGGCTCCCATCCAGACTGTTAAGCGCATGCGTAGCACTGAGGAATTGGGCAGCCATTCAAAGAGACACAGATCGGGACCGCCTTAACCTTTGGGGTTTATATGTCTGGGTTTTTCCCACGCTTCTTCAGTTTGTTAGGATTCCTGTTATGTACAAGCAATAAAACATTAGAGACCAGTTCCTTGTTTCAGTGTGGTTCCTGGCTGTTAGGACAAAAGCACTTGGGGAAGTCCTGTTGCCTTAAATAATATTCAGACCTCTCATTGGAGGACTGATTGACAGAATATGGTCTGAAAAGCACTGAATCATCAAATATTGCATGTCATCTCCTCACTTCCGTGTTCAAACCACATCTTTGATCTGCTTTCATTAATAAAAAGGGGTGATGAGAGAAAGTTCAATTTGCTCTTTAGAACAGAGGTGCAAAACCTGAGGCTCCAACAACTTTCCAGAATTTTATATGAGACCCTCAGATTTGATCAAACATTGCTGCCAAATTGCAGTTTATAATGTAAAAAGAAATATTATTAAATATATGAGGAGCAATCATGTATATTTAACTGTAATTAAGTTTAAATTTAATTCATCATATCAATTTTTAAACTGGTCATCTTTACACTTTGGAATACAGCGCTGCTTTGCATGGAAGTGCAAAATGTTACCTTAAAGTGATTGCTAGAATGAATCAGATATTGATAAAAAAAGAAACATGAGTCTTGTGACACTTGAAGACTTTCCAATTTATGATGTATCAGCTTGCATGGATCACAATCCAGTTCATCAGGTGCATAGAGGATGGTTTTGAAAGGAGAGAGGAGAGACAGAATAAATTATTACTGTTAACAAAACAGTAATGTGATAGTTTGGTGTAGAGATATTCTTGCACTGGTGAGTTAGTGTGTTATATTTTCCAATGAATTGTAGCTCAGTTTAATAATGGTATAGGCTTTATAATTCTTTTCCTGGTGGTCTCCTTGAGATCAGTAATGGAGCGTTATAAGAGTTGGAAGCCAACGCATTTGGCAAGCATCAGACTGATAAAAGCTCCAAATGCCTGGTGTCCAGATATAGAAGTGATGTAACCTACTCTTGCTATACTACTGTGAAATTTTTCGTTCACTAAATCCCAGTGCCAGAAGCTGCAGATATAAGTATCTTTCCAATCTAAATAGGGTGTACATTTCTACAGAACAAAAAGAAATAATCAGAGAGCACTCTTCATGTTAATGTTGCTCTGCAACAGTGTGAGTAGGTGAGCTCATTCTTCTGCTTTGTATTGAGCGGAGCAGAGAGATAAATATTTCAATAGATTAGCCACCTAAGGGGATCAGAAAGGAATAGATCACATTTCCTATTAATGAAGTGATTGTGGATGATTCTATCTGGTACAAACTGAAACAGCAAAAAATGTTTTCACTCAGTCCTTAATAAATAAACGTTAACAAAATTATTCTGAATAGTGGGGTATCAGTATGCATAGATAAAATCAGGAGGAACGTTTGAAATAGTTTTTGGAAAAGTGCTTTTCTTTATAATTAATAATATAACAAAACATATAATTAGAAGAACAGTTTAGCCTGAGGGAAGTTGATGCTGGGCAAAGTGTGCAAAATGCATCCATCAAAATGAATATGGGGTTCGAACATGAAAAACTAGCGCTGGGTTTTTATTTAACTTAGAAATGATAGTGGTACATAAAATCATGTATGGTATAAAAATGTGGATAAAGGAAAACCTTATCCCATTTTCATAGTATCACAACTTAGGTCCTTTAGAACTACAGTAATTGCAGGGAGTTTCAGGGTCCATAGAAGAAAATGCTAATGCTTTGGGACATAATACATGGTTAAACAAGGAAATTTACTGCAGTCAGAAGTGATGATGGTCACCAATATAGACAATTAGGAAAGGGGACTGGAAAAAAAATTAACGGAGGACCTTCATTCTCCTATCCATGATTGCAAGCTTCCTGAAGATATGAAGTTGGCTCCTGTATGATACAAAATGCTGGTCTAGTTAAGTTTTGGGCATGGTTCTTCTTACTTTCTTAAAAGTAGCTGCGCCCAAAACATGGGCAACACTAGATTTAGGGCTATGTGATGATTTGAAGGGAATTTACATAACAAGAGAGCAAATGTGTTTGTCTTTTAAGTTCATGCTATTTCATTAGGCCATCTTTTTTATTCTTGTCAAACAAGAACTCTTACTTTTAAATACAAGTATTGTTTAAACTTTAAGGATATTTCTAATAGAAAAGTAGGATCAATGAAAGACTTTTGTGAAACTCAAAAGGTAGCTCCCTATTTTGTAAGCCTGGGTTGGTCCTGATGGTTATTTCACTAACCTTTTAAATATAAACTCATGAGAGTTTTACAGTGGTTCTCTTCCTTTCTCTAGGACCAGTTTGTCAGTTTTGATCGCTGAGGAGAGATTGTTTCCAGGCCCCTCCTTTGTGGCACAGGCAGTGATGGACATGCCTCAGTATGTAACACCTCTGCTTTGCGGGCTGCACTGGTTGTCAGTTTGCTTCCTGGAGCAATTCAAGGTGCTGGTGGCTATATATAAAGTCCAAATGGCATAGGGCCTGGTTACTTGCAGGACTGCCTGTCTCCCATAGTATCTGCCTGGCTGATCCAGTCTGGCAAGGTTGGTGCACTCCAGGTTTCTTTGATTAAACATTTCCATCTTTTGGGAACCTGGAAGCGTGCCTTCTCTGTAGTGGCGCCTGCCCTCTGGAATGAGGTTCCCCCCAAGATTTGAACAGACTTTGGCAAGGGTGATTGGAGCCCCCCTTTTTTGGTTCCCATCTGTTTTTGTCATTTACGTCATCTTTATTCTGTTATTGATGTTTCCCTGTTTTTAAATGTTTTTAACAGTTGATAAACTGTCTAGAGTCACTGGGAGTCAGGTGACATATGAATTTAAATAATAATAAAAATAATAACTATTACTATTATTTTATAGCAACATAAATAAAATCAACCAAATCCATCCTGAGCCAAGCAGCTACAACAATCCTCCTGGCATCTCAAAAAACCAGGGATCAAAGGTACAAAAGTACACCACCTTACCAAGGCAAGTTAATTGTCATCTTTCTGAGTCCTGCCAAAAGTCAAGCATTGCAAATGTGGTCTGCTCAGACTGGCACACCAGTGAGAGACTAGTGTTGAGAAAGTCCTTCCTGGAAGAGCCAGAGTTACTAAGCAGTTACGCCAGACATTCCCCCTCCCCATTATATCCACCCCCAAAACAGGGATCAGACACACGTTTGATGTGTCCTAAAAAGTCAGATTTGTTCTTCTAGAAGTTTGGATTTTACAGATTTTTGAAAGTTTGGATTTTTAATTTGGAGTAGGACACTGCATGGAAACCCACTGCAATATTCTGCCAAAGCAAACTAATGAACATTCACAACCAGGCCAATGTCAACAGGACATTGGAAGATAAGCCCAAGGCTAGAAGGTATCCAATGGAAGGGGAGAGAGCATTGTCAAGCCTCTAGTAACAGCTCACAACCATGTAAGCTAGATTCTCACCAAGGCTCTTTAGTCATGTTTATTGCAAGGAAGAAGGGGGTTGGTTACAGAATCTTGGAAACTGGATGTATGTACTGTAGTCTCACTTATTGATGAGTTTGTTAAGATGGAGCCTCTTTGATTATTTTTTCCAACCCAAGGGAACCTCTGGCACACCATGCCTATTGCATTCCCAAAGTCAACTAAAGCATTCAGTATATCAAAAAAGATCAGGTTAGTTTGGCATGATTTATTTTTTTATAAATCCAATGGCTGGAAGATACAAAAAGATACCATATTCATTACAAATATATCCTTGTGACTCAGGACAGGTAGAAACTATCAAACATGTTCTTTGGTATTGCCAGTTTTATACAGAACCTTGAAATGTGTTAATTAGCCCACTCCTGACCAGCAAAACAGGATACAACAATCAACAGTATAAGCAACATCAACAAGGTTGCCAGGTTTTGTGTGGCAGCATGTAAAGTCAGGCAAAGAATAAAGAGCAATTGAAGCTGCCTATGGATAGCCAGAAATGGCTGACACACCATTAACATTGGCTATTTTTTAACTTCTTTTATGCTTTGGTGTGTACATGCCATGTCTGCTATTATACTATATTCTTCTCAGGTTTGACAGGGGTCTGTAAGAGAAGTTTATTATTAAATCACTTCTGGACAATTTTATTATCTACAAATACACACACCACACACAGACATGTATATGTATTTGATATTGCTATTTCAAAGTTTATATTACCCAGATTGCTAATTTTAATCTCTTTTCTCCTTTGTTGCATACATGTAGCTGAACAAGCCCCTTAGCTTATTTTAATATTATCTTTTAGCCAAAGTTCTTTGTATGTGCCTTTCCTAATAATCCTGATATTGCCGATTTAGTATTGAATATTTGAGTACCAATTCTCTTGTGCTGGTTAACGACCTCAATAAAGTTACTTATTTCATAAATCATAAGCATTATTTTCTAAATGCTCATAAACCAATTGCTTTATAAACTGTTCCTGAGTTTTGCTACCATGCCTGTAGTTTACACTTTTTTCCCCTCCTTCCACATTTGCACCTCTCAGCTATTCAGGCACTATATCTGTCCTCCATGATTGCAGAAAAGGGCTCCAAGATGATATCACAAGACTCTCCGATGCAACTGGCTGTAACTTGTTCATAGTAGCAAATTCTGTCTATCTCTACTTAACCTTGGGTTGTCACTTCGTCCTTTTGTTAGCTGCTCTGCTGGGCTCCATTAGAAGAGTTTCCTTTCTGGCAGACACCTTTGTCTTCTTCCTGTCACCTGTTGCTAACCAAACATAATCTCCTAGGAGTAAACCCACTCCTTTTTTTGACTGATATAGCCAAAAAAAGCCCTCTTGATGCTTTTAGTTTCTCTTGCCACCCTAAGTTCTTTTTGTTCTTTAGCCTATTTTTTGCAGATATTAGCTACTTGCTAATATTTCCTATATCAGTCCCTTTTAATGTTCAACTCAGTTGAAAGCTGGGCATCCATAAGTTTCCTACACAGCCCTCCACTTTTTTCTTATAGGAATGGTGCATGATTGTACTTTCAGTATGTAATTTTTTAGAAGTTTCCATCCTTCCTGCACTCCTTTTGTCTTGAGGGTGTCTGTCCATGAGATATTGCCTAGAACTTCTCTAAGATTATTGAAACTGTCTCTCCTAAATCTAGTGTGCTCTAATTTCTCTTTCTATAGCATCTGTATGATTTTTTTTAAGTAGAAACCAAGTGTGCTACACAAATAAGGAATGTAATTTATTGGGCAGTTTCTAAGATGGAAACTGTATTTCCATTGCACTATAAACATCTGTGTGAACAGCAATAATCTCACTAAAAAGCCCACTGTTGACCATAACAAAGCAGCATGGTAAGAATTATTACTTCCCATGGTGGGTTAAATATCTTCTGTCCATTATCCTAAACAAAATATAAATTTATCCTTTTGGCAAGCAATCTCAAGTATTTTAAAAGTTTAAAAAATCAAAAAAGCCACTCAGTTTTCTTTGAGAAAGAGTTGTACCAAGCAAGGCATATTAAAATATTCAACAAGTCAATCCTTTAAAGTTTAACTAGAGTGAACTATAAATATACAAAAAACTATACAATTTGCTTCAGATTTTGTCTCCAAACTTTCCATACAGCTCCTAAAGCACTGAATTTTGATTTATAAACATTCCATCTATCATTCACGGATAAAGAAATGACAGGACGAATACACAGCAAACGGAAAAGACAAATGATTTAAGGACATTCAGATTTGGCATTTTTTTATTGTTATGCTATGGAAAGAAAGAACCAAAATAAAATCTAAGTAATGCTTTAACGAAACCTTGCATGCCTGTGGATGGAGCACATGTGCAAACATTATTTTCAGTCACAGTTTAGAATAAGCTCAATCCAGGGAAAAAAACAAAGTGTATACTGCCTAAGCTTATCAAAAATGCCAGAAGATTAAACAAGGATCATCGTGAGATTTTACCTGTATAGGACTGACATCAAATAGTATCAAGATTCCATTATGCATATAAATCATTAATTAATTAACAGGAAAAAAATAAGTATCTTGTCCCTAATAAAAAATAAAATTCAGTTAGATTGTATCTTAATTAGAACCAACACAAATATCACCAAGTAGTTTACAACCATATCAAGTTCTCTAAAATCATTAATTGGGCTGGCATGACATAAAAAGTTTAGAGAAAAGAAGTATCAGATCTGCATTTAGACTCGCTCTCAAGGTAGAGATTGCAGACTAAATATAATGCGTATATGCATCAGTTATAACTGGAATGCTACAATGAAATAATAATGGCCAACTTTGAAAACACTTGCTAATATCTAGATCTGTTTCCAGACTTAGTGAATGGAGTTAATTCAAAGTTGAAGTTGCAAGATTTAATTCCATGTTATGATTTAAAAAAAAAAATTTCCCACTGATCATTTTAGTAAACTAGATTATATGAATAAGAGAAGATGGGGAAGAAGATATATTGCTGTTAAATAGCAGCATTTCTTCAATGCTTATAAAGACAGCCTTGTAAAATTTATTCCAGGAGATCACTCTCATTATCTAGATAGTAGAGAACTTGCAGTACTTTACTGTATTGAAAATGCTGGCTGAGGTTGAGGGAATCTAGAGTTCAGTAACATGTGAATCTAAATAAAAATCAACCTGACAGGGGATTCTGGCCAAGGGTGCATACCACATTCACTCCACCAGGTTTCTTTCTATATACAGTATATGTATATATTTAAAGAAACATATACATAAGAGCCATTTCAAAGACCTCAGAGTAAATTATATATATATATATGTATTCATGCTTGTCCACAAACCAATCCTATCGAACAGAAAATCTTTCACTAGAGGAAGAAGCCGCAATAGAAAAGTAGAAACGTAAGTACCTATAGATCCCACACTTCTTTCACAAATCTTGCAATGATCTCAGTAATAATAGTGGATTCCTTCCTCCCTAGAATTCAGGGACTTTTCCATGTGAGGTTCCCTTCCTCTCACTAATACACACAGGCGTCTAAATGACTGAGAGCAATTCCTAACATCATTCATAAAAGAGGCACTCCATTGCAAAAGCATTACTTTTACTCAGCACTCAACATTAGGGTTGCTGCTGATAAAGTACACTTACTCTGCAATGGAAACACTGCTTTAGGAAAGACGGAAGAGCCTAAACAAAAAAGATTAAGCCACAAGCCTGTGGAGAAGAACACATCTGCTGTGTGAAAAGGAGTCACAACAGTCTGTGAAACTGCAAGTGTTGTGTGTGAAAAAATGATTGCATTAAGCTCACCAACATGCTGCCACTGATATTCCTAGCGATGCCTGGTACCAGCGACTCCTTTCTGACTATTTATCTTTTATAGAGACTAGACGTGGCCCTGAATGTATGAGGTATCTTCAACACTTCTGCACATTTAGAAATGTAAGAGTGAGGAAGTTTAGGGCAGTGTCTTACGAAAAGGCAGTGCGTGTATGAGGAAGTCAAGTGGGAATATGAAGGAGGATATAATGTAAATAACCTCGCAGTAAAGGAAATGGGAGAAATAAAAGGACTGGTAAAAATGTCTGACTTTTATAAAACAAGATTATATTACAGCAAACACTGTATGTATACATGCATAGATAATCACATATCATGAAATATGATCCATAACATAAAATGTGGCAAATAATGGCACCTGGATAGCAGTTTGCACTTTTGCTTTAGAAGAACTTTGAACAAGGGAATTCTTCATCTTTCTCACAGTTAGAAAACGGCAGGTTTCAAGAAGAAAACCCAAGGAAGGCACTAATGATACACTACAGTATAACACAGGAATTGGAAACCTATGGCTTTCCCAATCTGCTGAACCACAACCTTTAGGAGCTCCAGCCACAGGAAGCACTGCTGTAGCCCAGTGAACTTACTGGGAAATGTGAGGCCAACGTTTTAGCCCCCATGGAGGAAACTGGGACAGTTTTAACAGGTAAAATAGATGCTTCAGTCAGTCAATCAATCAATCAATTTGTATGCCACCCACTAATACGTCTATTTTAATCCTTGGCCAAAAAACAGGGAAAGCGCTACCAAAACCCAACAGTTTTGCTGCCAAATTTTTGGTGGTACAATTCAGGAATGCTCTGAAGGACAGAAAAATGGAACTGGTATTAAAATATAGAAAGGCACATTAATGCTGTTATAACATAACATTTGATCATAGGCAGTGAAGCCAAATAAAGAAGGAAGTAACACTCATTGATATTTCTGTATTTCGGAGGAATTTTGTCAAAAATAAATATAGAGAGCCCGAGCACCTTTATGGGAAGAACAATATTCAAGTATAATAGATGCTAAACACAATACTAAAGAACTCCCACTCTATACTCTTAGGTAATTGTTGGTGTTATCACCATGACTAAAGATAGTCCACCTCAAAGCCAGCCTCAGAGATGAAGGACTTAAAACATCTCTAACATGTCACCAATGCCAAGAAGTCCTGAAAAATCTCAAGCTTTAAGAGTGTTCTTCCAGGAAGCAAGCTGTAAGAAGTCTCTATGCTAATTTCTTCCTAAGGCATTTAGTGGCTTTAGCCAATAAGCATTCTCATGAATAATTCTCCAGGTGCATTTTCTGTGAACGATATAATAAAGGCAGGCCCATTGCACAGAACATCAGATGCTTGCTTCTTGTATTATCCCTTCTTCCTATCCCAGAAGAACCTTTTGCATCCTACGTGCAGCAACAATGGCTTCATCTTCTGAATCAGATTCACTCTGGGAATTAGAACTCTGAGATGCAGAACTGCAAGGGGAAGAGCACTCTGGGGAACAAAGGTAGTGCATCAGTGGAACACGGTACTTCCCACAGAAGTCGACAAATTTTATTTGGCGGACACAGCTGTCAAAATAGACTCCTAAAGACAGAAGAAAGGCTGTTTTTAAAAGTGCTTGCAATTACTGTATAAGCATGTACATACATCATTTTCCATGGTCTATTCTCCTACTTTTTTGGGCAAAAGACATTTTGTCATTATGTCTTTAGTGTATGACCAGCTCTAAATTGAATCTAAATTGAATGGCACTAACATCTCTCTTCTTGTTTGAGAAGATCTATGGCTGGCTGGTTGGTTATATAGCTGTTGCTGTCAGCTCTTTAAATATATCACTAGGGTAGTTGGAACTTATTCTGATCCAGCTACACACTGGAGGTGCAAAAATTAAATGGGAAATCAATGTTTCAGATTGGATTTAGACACAGAGAATAAAAATCTATCCAGCTACTCAGAAATAAACACCATTGAGTTCAATATAGGAGAACCATGTTTATTTTGACAAAAAAAATCAGGCGTTTCATTAACACCTTTTCTGACTAACAAGTTTTATTAAAAGGCATAAGCTTTTTGGATGAAGTGAGCTGCAGCTTACAAAAGCTTATGCCTTTTAATAAAATCTATTAGCTGGAAAAGGTGCTACCAGCCTCCTAATTCACTGAGTTCAGTGAAACTTATTCTCAAGCAAATATGTATAGCATTACAGCTGCTCTATTTTGAAGAGACTAAAGACTACTTTCCAAAATGTCATGAGATCTGCCAGTTCTAAGTAAATAGAACACAAATTACAAAAATTGGAATTTTCACCCAGAGGTGATGTCCCTGGGGCAAAAATGGGTCATGGTAGCTTGCTGGCAGAGGATTCTTGGTGCAGAATCACAATTGAGTACAATAAGCTCTCAGAGTGCAATTGGATCATAGCAAATTTTATTTTAAACCAATGCTGTATCTTAAATCAACTTATAAATAATAAATTTTGTAGGAACTTCACACTATTGTAGTTTGATATCTTGCTGTCTACTGAGCTGGAGGATAAATTCCAGAAAATTCCATATTCAGAAACGCTTTGCCCTTATGAGGACAAGAGTACTGAATCAGGGTTATTGGCTTGAAAACAGTGGGAGCAACCAGGCAATCAACCCCTTTTTACACGCATGCAAAGGGTGTGATGCACATTGAAAAGGAATGAGGCTTTGATTGCCCAGTGATGCCCAGTTTTTGAAACCAGTTGCCACTGCTGTGAACCCCTAGGCTCCTGCTTTACTATATTTTTTTATCAAGATAATCATATTGAGCTACAACATCTTTTTTTTAGCCTATTTCCTGGATGGACAAAAAATGTTACGTACAGCTTCTTTTGGTGGATAAAGATCCTAAAAAAGTCTTGCCATTACTAAGTTTGTAACTTTGGCCTACAGAATTCACGCTTGTCATAGCAGCAAAGTAAACTAAGCACAATCCTAGATTTATTTATTACATGTTACATTGTGCTTTTATATTATCTAGGTGATAAAGATATTATTACAGTTCTAATCCATCCACATAACTTGCCAGAAAATGTTAGTTTTTATTGTGAGGAAAAGTAAATCAGTGCTATTCTATGGACGCTGGTGAGACACCAACTGCCCTTGGCTCTCCCCCCTTGAACAGATTCTATTTAACATAGTTCTAATACAGGTAGTCCTCAGGTTATGAGGGCAACTGGGACCAGGATTGCTGTCACTAAACAATGCGATCGTAAAGCGCAACATCATGTCATTGCATCGCTTAGCAACGGCAATCCAGGCAGTCCTGGTTGCTGTCATAACTCCAAGACATGTGGGTTGTTATGCAGGAAGCGGCAAGAGTCCCAGGTAAGGAGCACAGGGGTGCCGCAGGGGGTGGTGGAGGCCCTGGGAGGCCCGAAGCAGGCCGCATGCAAGGCGGAGGAGGGGTGGTGCAGTGCAAGCACAGGGATGCTGAGGGAAGGGGGGTGACTTACCAGAGCAACTTGTGACCTTCCCTGCTGGCTTCCCCATTGACTTTGCTTGTGGGAAGCCAGCAGGGAAGGTTGTAAATGGCGATCACGTGACTGCGGGATGCTGCAACCGTGGTAAGCACAAGCTGGTTGCCAAGTGCCCAAACTGCAATCACGGAACTTTGCAGAGCTGGTCGTAAGTACCATTCATTCAGTGCCATCACAATTTTGAACAGCCACTGAATGAGTGGTCAGTAAGCGAAGACTACCTGTATGTTTGTTTTTTTAGATTTAATTTTTTTGTTCCAGTCTTTCTTTTTGTATCATATATTATAAGTGTCAGGGCAGGGTTTTTTTTCTTTTTAATTCCTGGACAAGGCTAGTTTGTTAAGAGTTTTGAAGATACCTATGCCAATATGGATATAAATCCATAATATTATACTCTTATTATATAAAAATCTAAATAGGCCCAATGAGTTGCCAGTTCATTTCTAAGTTATTTTTTTTATGTTTGTGCTATTGCTTTTTATTGCTGATATTCTTAATGACTAGTTATTTTGATTTTTTTATTTCTAAACTTAGCATTTAGTAAAAAACACTAAAATGGTTCCTCAGGTGTCTTGAAATAACTGCTGTTGATTTCTAAATTTAATTTTCTCTTAAAAGCAGAGAAAATAATATACCTCCACACTTGGGATTAGGACAATTGCTGGCCAGACTCAAATATCGAAGGAGATTTCCAGGGAGATCACTAGCAACATAAGGAACATTGCGAGTTTTGATGGTGCGTCCAGCCAGTTCCTGGAGGCTTGGAGGATTGTAGGTCAGTTCACGGACAAACCTCACAACCAATGGATTCCCACGCAAACTCAATTCTTCAAGTTGAACTAGATTCAGGATCTCCCGAGGAAGGTATGTCAGTAAGTTATTGTGGAGGCTAAGAGAACGGAGTGAATGCAGCCTGGAAATCAGAGACAGGAAAAATTATGGTAAGACCCTACCATTATATACACCAAAATGAGCAAAACACCCTCCTCCAGGATGACAGGCATTATTTACCAATGAATTAAACAATGCACTCTCCTAATATGCATACTGAAGCTATTATAATAAATATGAAAATACAGAAGGATTTTTGTATGCAGGTTAAAGTATTGACGTAGAGTGTTTCTGCATTTTTGAAAACTGTATATTCCTCCTCAATCTCCAGGGCAATGAAACTCCTTTTTAAAACTCTGTAATTAAAAAAAAAATCACAATGGGTCTAGTTTAAAATACCAAAATGGGACCTCATGCATGGGTCCATGAAAAAAACCCTTTATGTACTTCTGTTGCTTTTTTTTTTTTTGCTTTTTAAAATATTTGTTTTAAATTTATTTAGGCACTCATATAAACAAAAGGACAAATTAAAAGAATAACACACAGCAAACTAAACAGGGAAGCAAACCATTACGTTACATAGAATGACTAGCTCCAGGTGGCTTGTGTCGAAAGCAAAGTATCTATGTTTGTCCGGTCATGGACAGAAATGCAGTTGTTCCAGGCAGAAGTATTTCAGGGAGGGTTAAGAGCAAGAAAAAGCCAAGAAAATCTGTGGCAGCCAAGGGAAAATGGGGAATGGAGGGAAGCCTGGGGAAATTAGGGAGCAGGCAAGCTGGTGGCATTGGTGGCAGCAGTGGCTGGAAAGGACAGGCAATGGAAAGAAGGGAAAATTCTAGGAAAATTGGGGCAGGCAGATCAGTGGGATATGCTGTACTAGAACATTTTTGGTGGTGGTGGCAGCTGAGACATCAGCCAATTGTGGGCATCTTAAAGAGTGAGATTGATCTAAAGAGAGATCTAAATTGTGAGCATCTGAAGAACATCTACCCCATATTTTATCATTTTATTAGAGAATATCATGAGGCACTCTACTGAAGGCTTTGCTGAGGTGCAGGCATGCTATGTTTAGGGCATTATTTTGATCAACTAAGCAAGTCCTATAAGTAATTCTATCAAAGGAGACAAAGTTAGGCACAATTTGTTTACAACAAATTCATGCTGTCTTGCTGGCACCTATTAATTGTAGCACAAAAATCCAAGCACTCAGCAACAAGCTGTTTGATAATCTGTTCAAAGACCTTGCCTTGTGTAGATGTCATGATGTCAGATCTGTAGTTTCCCAAGCCTTTCTCCTTTCTGAAGATGGGCATGAGATTTGCCCTTCTCCAGTGTTCTGGGACTTCATATATTCTCCTGGAGTTCTTAAACTTTACTAAGTTTACTTAGTAAACTAAGTAAAGACTGGTTCTGCAATCACATCTGCACGTTTGTCCAGTATAGTAGTCTAGAATGTAATCCAATTGGTCCTGGAGATCTGAATTTGCTTAAATTATAGGTAGTCCTCATTTAGTGACCACAATTGGGACCGGCAGTTCTGTCTTTAAGCAAAACAGTCACTAAGTGGGAAATCACATGACTGTGACTGTGCTTTCCCTTCCCCCACTTCCTTACCCTTTGGAATGCTCACCCTGGCTTTGGGATAATTAGCAAGAAGAGAATTAATGTTTGTGTTTACATTCACTGGAGAGGAAGGGATTACAAGAGAGTAAACAGGCACACAATGGGGAATACACATCAAAAGGAATGCAGTGGCACTGGCAGCCTTGAGCACACTTGGGGCTGGGAGTCACAAGCATGCTACGCAAACAGCCAGTGTATTCCCCATTGTGTGCCTGCTTACTCTCTTGTAATCTCTTCCTCTCCAATCTCTCCACTCTGTGAGGGCGAGGGGGAAAAACAGGTCAGGCACAGGAGAGATTGCATAAAGAGATCACTTTTTTTCTCCCCCCCCCCCACTTGTTTAAGCAATCTCTTCGCTCTGGGAGGGGGGGGAACCAAGCAATCTCTTTATGCAATCTCTCCTGTTCCTGACCTGTTTTTTTCTCCCCCCCTCACAGAGTGGAGAGATTGGAGAGGAAGGGATTACAAGAGAGTAAGCAGGCACACAATGGGGAATACACTGGCTGTTTACATAGTATGTTTGGGGCTGCTGGCACCACCACATTCCTTTTCATGTGTATCCCCCATTTACCTTCTGAGGGAAGATAGACACAAAATAGGAGAAATTCTGCCTTCTCACCATTATCCATTACTGCTTCACCACTTTCTCTTCAAAAGTGCCTACACCTTGTTTCATTTTCCTTTTATTTCTAGTGTACACAAAGAACCCTTTTTGTTCTTTTTGGTATCTCTTGCAAGCTTCACCACATTCTAAGCTTTAGCCTTTAGTTCCTACAGTTTTTGATACTACTTCTTTGGTCATGTTTCCTTCCTTCCATTTCCTGTAAATTTTGCTTTTTCTCTGCAGTGTTTTCGAGAGCTCTGCACATATACTGTACACACTGGTCTCTTTGAATTTCTCCTGTTTTTCTTCTTATGAGAATTGTTTCATAGGTTTTCCCATCTTCCTGGACACTTGTTTCAAGGAATTCAAGCCACTGGATCTGATCTACCTTCTTTTGGAGTTCATCAAAATCCACTTTCAAAGTTCAGCTTGTAGGTCTAACTCTTCTCAGCTCCTCCTCCTCTAGGTATCACATTCAAGGACAACATCATTTCAGTATATTTGGTTCTGTACTTTAGCCACCCTTTCTTTTTTATTCTCATTTAACATCCTCCAGATGAGACTGGTGAGGTACCAATCAAACGTTTCCTTTCTCAGGTTTTGTAAGATGTATCCTGTCTCTTCCCAGGAGTCCTTTGTGAAAGTAGCATTGGCCCTTCCAAATTCCTGTTTGTTCTCCCTGTTTGCTTGCTCACTAAATAATATCTACAAGTAAGTCTCCATTAGTGCTGATAATGAATCCCATGACATGTTGTATTATTCAAATTCACACTATTTGCACTATCACTATTTGATATTTCTATGGAAAATAGGGTACAGGTTGTTCTCAGTTAACAACCACTTGTTCAGCGACCATTCAAAGTTACGGCAGCACTGAACAAGTGGTGGTAACAACCAGTCCTCGAAGTTCCGGCTGTCCCAGCACCGTGCGGTCGGTCATGTGATCACGATCTGAGAGCTTGGCAACCAGCACACACTTACGACAGTTGCAGCGTCCCATAGTCACGGGACTGCAATTTACAACCTTCCCTGTCAGCTTCCCACAAGCAAATCTACCCCACCCACACCCCCTTCTCCAGCCCCTCTCCACTTACATCACACCTCCCTGGCCATCCACACCCCATTCCCAAGCCTCACTGCATTTGTGCTGCGCCTTCCTTGCCACTCACACACCCTTCCCAAGCCCCGCTGCACCTGTGACATGCCTTCCCCCCCATCCGTGCACCCTCCCCAAGCCTCGCTGTGCTCGCACTGTGCCTCCCCATCCACCCATGCACCCCCTCTCCCATCCAGCAGCAGCCACTTACCTGACAGCCGGCCTGCTTGCAAGCCACCTGGGACTTGCAACTTCCTGCTGGCTTCCCCACTGACTTTGGTTGTTGCAGGAAGTTGCAAGGTGGTGCTCACTTAACGACCTACAATCCTCGCTTAATGACAGCATTGGGGACTGCAGGGATTGCCAATATTAAACAATGCAGTTATGTGATGTTGCGCTTTATGACCACATCACTTAGTGAGAGAAATTCTGGTCCCAATTGCTGCCGTTACTCGAGGACCACCTCAACAGAAATAGGCAATGAAAATTTTTAAACATAAATGTTTATATGTTTATTAATGAAATATAACAGTAAAAGAATAAACTTACAACTTAAATTTTATTTTTAACAGAGTAGTTCTAGAAAGCAAAATAAAAACAAAAAATTCTAATCATTGCTATCTATCTTCTAGATAGATAGATAGCAATGATGAGAATTTGTTTTTTGTCTTCTAGATAGATAGATCTCATAAATATTTAAAATAAATAAATCAAGAGAACAAAGGACAGTCTGGAGGAAAAACCCATACCCAAAGCATAACTGCTATCTCCTCTATTCTGCTGTAGTTCTTCAAAACGAGCCTTTTTTTTTTAAAGCTTCCCCTGAACAGAACCTTCCTTTTCTCCATTCTGTACACATGAAAATCACCATCTAAAATCCCAATGGCAACTGCGCACGCTCTAGCCTCAACTGCACATGTCCTAGCCTCAAGTGTGGGCTAGCTAGCCTCCCATTAACTAAATTCACACTAAATCGAATATCGCACTATTTGAACTCACACTAATCACGACCTACCTATGTTGTATATAGATTAGCATGTAAAATTATTGTACAATTTGCTGATTGTGAAGCTGCAATAAGCTACAGCTTCTCAGCATATACATCAAATTGGGTCAATATACAGAAGATATTCTCCTTTTGACACCAAAATGCTTCAAAAGAAAATAGTTATCAGTTGTATAAGCAACTAAATTCAGGACAACTATCAAAACGTTATTCAAAATAGTAAAATGGTTAGAAATACTCACTGTGCCAACTGAGGGGGAATACTCTGTATCCTGTTATCACAGAGGACTAGGTAACTTAGTGAAGACAGGTTTGCTAACTCTGGTGGAATGGAAGTAATGAAATTTCCTCCAAGGTACAAAAATTCTAAACTGAAAGACAAACAAAAATCAATACCTAAAATTTGCATCCATTTCTGACAGATCAGAGTACTGATTCAGCATGTCATTTAGAGTTTAAACCAGTGGACCTCAACCTTTTATATATTACAAAATGATTTTATTGAAGAACCTTTAATAAATAAACAACAAAGGAGGAGGAAATGGTTCATCAGGTTAACTTTCTCCAAATAGGTCACCCGCAACTTAAAAAAAAGTGCTGCCAGGAAAATAATAATAGATGATGAAAAATAATTTCTTTCTCCCCCTCCAAGCTCTTATGTGTGCCTCCCAGCACAGGATAAGTGTTCCCTATTGAATTTCTATCTGCCAGACAGTTGCTAAAGTCACCCAGAAAGGAATCAATACTCAGCAAGGCTTTACAAGGTCCTCAAAGTTATAGGAATCTGGTACATGTACAAGTTATGAAACATGCATAATGAAGTCATGAAGCAAACCCAGTCTTTGTATTTGCATTCCAACATTGGACACAAGTACAGAAATGTGGTTTGCACTGTGACACATGGTTTGCCATTCCCTTCCCACCCACCCCTTTGCAGATGAGTGCACTTAAAGCTTCCCTGCAGGAAGGCAGCAGACATCTGGATTGCTATTTCTGATTGGTCATAATCCCATTTTAGAAGACACCCATACCAAGATCTGTCCTCTATGGAGGTTCCAAAAGTACCAGAGGATAATAAAATACCAAGGGATCGCCCTGCCACTTTGTTGAGGGAGATGGCATGGTCACCTTCATCTCTTCTGCATTTATTTCTGTTGAAGGATTTGAGGGGAGCCATTTGACACCTCATCCAGCAATGACCAATCTCAGATATGCAGATGATACCACTTTGATGGCTGAAAGTGAAGAGGAACTGAGAAGCCTTATGATGAAGGTGAAAGAAGGAAGTGCAAAAGCTGGCTTGCAGCTAAACCTCAAAAAACCAAGATTATGGAAACCAGCTTGATTGATAATTGGCAAATAGAGGGAGAAAATGTAGAAGCAGTGAAAGACTTTGTATTCCTAGGTGCAAAGATTACTGCAGATGCTGACTGCAGCCAGGAAATCAGAAGACGCTTAATCCTTGGGAGAAGAGCAATGACAAATATCGATAAAATAGTCAAGAGCAGAGACATCACACTGACAACAAAGGTCCACATAGTTAAAGCAATGGTATTCCCCATAGTGACATATGGCTGTGAGAGCTGGACCATAAGGCAGGCTGAGAGAAGGAAGATCGATGCTTTTGAACTGTGGTGTTGGAGGAAAATTCTGAGAGTGCCTTGGACTGCAAGAAGATCAAACCAGTCCATCCTCCAGGAAATAAAGCCAGACTGCTCACTTGAGGGAATGATATTAAAGGCAAAACTGAAATACTTTGGCCACATAATGAGAAGACAGGACACCCTGGAGAAGATGCTGATGCTAGGGAGAGTGGAGGGCAAAAGGAAGAGGGGCCGACCAAGGGCAAGGTGGATAGATGATATTCTAGAGGTGACGGACTCGTCCCTGGGGGAGCTGGGGGTGTTGACGACCGACAGGAAGCTCTGGCGTGGGCTGGTCCATGAAGTCACGAAGAGTCGGAAGCGACTAAACGAATAAACAACAACAACCAGCAATGACAGCAGTACATTGACAGCTCTCACAGTAGGCAGGTATGCTTTTTTCCCCCCCAGGAGATGTAAAAGCAGAAAGAAGAAAAATAGCATAAGCCATGGTTGGGCCAAGCCTAGGTGAACCCTGGTAAGCCTGAGTGAGGCAAGAGAGGCAATTGCTGTGTTCCTCCTCAAATAAAGCGTTAAGGACTTATTGTCATGACCTCGTTGCAAGGCACAAAGAGCCTCACAACGTGGATCATGATCATTAAGGAAAAGGAGGAAGAAGATAATCAAACCAGGGATTAACACAAGCACCCAAAGACACCCACACCCATGATCCCATAAACAACTGAAAGGAGAGACGTCAGAGGAGTGAAGATAAGGAGCACATGGTGCCCCGGAGGACACAACCGTTGCAGGGAGACAAAGAGGACACCGGGGAAAACGCCCAAGCAGCCATCAAGGGTCCCATCAAGAGGGATCGGGGCATTGAGGGGTGGGGAAGCCCGGGGCAATACAGGAGGGTATAAAAGGGGCACCCCCACACTACCTACCCCGTTCCCGTTTTTCGTTCTGTCAGCTATCATTCCAATAAACCAGAAATCCTTAATATCCATTAAGTGAGTCTGTGTCTTATTGCGAAGCGAGGCTGGCCCTGACACTTATCCTGAGCCCCATTTAGACTACTTCTGCTGCTTTATGTATTACTGATTAAGAACTGGCATAAACCATATTGGTCCACATCAAACTAGAGGTGATTTCATAATAAATTGTTTTTATGCCTCTATGCAGGAAAAAGAGAATTTTGATCTTGAACTGATACACAGTATATTCTTTCTTTTTTCTTGTAAGTGTATTATATCTACTTATAAGCTCAAGTCAGCACATAAAGACTAACTTGATTGGAAGCAATTGAAACAAGGTCACCTGTTAAGTTTCACATATGAATAGATATTTGGACCTAGGTCTCTAAATTCCAGCATTAAACTGTAGTGAATTTTATGGCAAAGCTTAGCTCTATCCACTACTCTTAATCATAGCAATTAAATACATAGCCATAAAGTTCAGAAATGGTACACCTCTAAATACACAAAATAAATTACCAAGCAATATTATTTAAGTTTGAAGGCAATGCTTGCAATACCTTCACATTATACCAAAATGAACAACAACGTCAGTAGTAAATAACAGAAAATGAGAAAAATATACTGACATGATTGTGCATCTGCAAATGAGTGATAAATAATTGAATGGATTCTAAAAGAAAATAGAATTGTGCAAAGGATTAAGCATATAACTTTCAAATATTACTTCTAACATTATTCTGATTTTTTTTTATTTTTTAGACTTTTTTATCCTGCCTTTATTATTTTTATAAAGAACTCAAGGCGGGGAACATACCTCACACTCCTTCCTCCTCCTATTTTCCCCACAACAACAACCCTGTGAGGTGAGTTGGGCTGAGAGTGAGTGACTGGCCCAAAGTCAAGAGGATCATGCGCTTTTTTTTCTAACTTTGCAGAAGCCTCTTAAATATATGAAGCAAACTGACCACACTGAAAAGGGAAATAACAATGGGAATTGTTTCATGGGAAATAACAATGCGAATAGAAGAGACTAAACAACTTATCGCTGCCTTGAAATACTGGCAATAGTAACTAGAAAAACAAGCCATGGATGAAAATGGTGCGAAGTGCAATGGTTGCACTTGCACTCCCACTCTTGGAAGCTGGGCTTCTGGTTGCACGTTTGTACTCTCACTTCTGGGATGTGTCCTCCCCTTCACAAAGTTTTCTTTTTACTTGGGTGGGTCTATTGCTAGCCCCTTCTTCTATTCCTGGAGAATAAATGACTATCCCTGAGAACTGGTCTACTCCAATTCTCAGGAGTAGTCATTTCTATTCCAAAGAACCATTGTTCATGTCCCAAGCTTCTTACGGGTCTCTCACCGATATTCCCCATTTTTTGCTTTTCAACGTGATTAATATGCTTTATTTCTAAAACAGCAGAACAGAAGGAAAAAGCTTATCTGTGACTGAACATTTCTGGTGTCATAATACATAAAGCACATAGTAAAAAAAAAGAAAGAAAAAGATACCGTATACATTGCAGGTAAGCTGAGAATTTTAGGTGCCAAAATACACCCAAAAATTGGGTTTGGCTTGCTTATCCATGAGTATATACAGTAATACTTTTTAAAAGTATCCATATACCCTGTATATGCTCGCATATAAGACTATCCATGAATAAGCAGACCCTTGAATTTTTAACCAAAATACCATGAAAAATGCGCCATCCGCAGATAAGCCCATTGTGAAAATTAAAACATACATAACTTAAGAGGGTCAGCTTATCTGCTGGTGGGCTTATCCACAAGTATATACAGTATACAAATTATCATTTTCAATACTACAGGGCATCTATATGAACAAAATTAAAATCATAATATTCATTAAATATACAAAGAAAACATAATAGAGGAAACTAAAGAAAATTGGTCTAAATTGCCCCCAAATACTTTTCCCTGTCTGTTGAAAAAGAATAATTTTCAACTATTACTTCCTGAAGTGAGGCTATATTTTTCAATAGAAATGTGAAGATAATGGAAAAAAGCAAGAAAAATGTTTTTTATTTCACTGGAGAAAAATTGATTCAAGGTAATTATTATATGAGGCCAAGTTGATTATATTTCCCAATAAAAGATTTATGAATTATTTTTAATCCTATTTTTAACCAGGATTCTCCCACAACATAAGCTTCTTGTGAATAAAAGGACCACAACAAAGCCCATGATCTAATATTGTGTCTTTGTGTGTATGCATGAATCTATATATCTAGCTATATCACAGAGCATTAAGTGCTGGTAATGAACAAACCCATTCATAGATAAAACTCTTAGTTTCAATAGAGTGAAAGAATAATTCTCAAATTTATCCCAAGGACATTTCTGAAACTCTTACATTAAACTGTAACTGAAGTTAAATTGTACACCCAATGAGTAAAAGTGCTGAAATTACCTGCAAGGCTGCCTACTCTCATACTGTAATGTCTGCCCTACATTCTTTTGTAGATCTCACTACAGATATAAGATCAACAGTTAATTCTGATTTTTCTGTGGCCAAAACTATAGTTATGGTTAACAAACTGCTGCTGGAGTTGAAAAACGCAAAACTCTTTGAATAGCCTGGATGGGGGAAAAAAAATTAGGAAGCCTACTTTTTCATCTAGGCTATTCAAAGAGTTCTGTATTTTCATAAATATTATGCTTGCACTGCTTTATGTTTTTTAAAGCCATCCAAATACAGTATGTTGTATTGAATTGCTTTTAACCAAGGCTACAAAAATCCAGAGGGCTACTAAATGGCTGTAAAGAGGCAGGGGAAACTCTCAGCTCTCTGCTGCCATCTATCAGTTGTCTCTATTTTGGCAGTTCACAAGTAAGAGTCCTAATATAAATGTTCTAAATAACTATAATAATTAAAATTTATTAAACTTATATCACAACAAAGAAATTACAATAAAATAAGTAAAACATAAAAGATAAATATGTCAAGTGTGATGAAGCAAGGGGTCTCCGTCTCCCTCTCCCTCACCAAAGGCATGGGTGGAGAAGGAAATAATAAACCCACCTTTTTTCAAGAGGCTACTGGAATGTATGCCTGGGGAAGGCAATGGCAAACCACCCCGCTGTAGTCTGCCAAAAAAAACGTCGCGAAAGCGGCGTCCCTCCAAAGGGTCAGACATGACTCGGTGTTTGCACAGGGGACCTTTCAACTTTTTTCACCGGAATTTATGTACAGAAAATCCATGCTCAAGAAAAATACAGAATGAGCTGATGCCCCACTTGAAATAACCTGACAGTATAAAACCACTGAGACCTCCTAAAAGGTGCATCCTCTGACTGAAGCAGAGGTAAGAGCTCGCATTTCGAGGAGTGAAGCAGGAACAGCAGCAAACCCCGCTTTTTGTTTCGTGGGGACTGGTGCACCTCCCGCAAAATGCAACCCAAGCTTCGGGTCGGTAATTCACCCACAGCCGGCTTCCTCTTGGCCCCTTTCCGAGCCGGCTCACCTGCTGAGCTTCTGGATGGCGGGGGGGATGCTCTGGAGCCGGTTGCTCCCCAGGCTGAGGCTCTGGAGGCGGGAGAGGCCCAGGAGCAAGGCGGGCAGGTGCGTGAAGCGGTTGCCGCTCAAGTTGAGGACGCGCAAGGACCGGGCCAGGGGGGCGCTGGACAGGCCCTTCGGGAGCGACCGAGGGGACCCCAGCCGGTTGTTCTTCGCCAGCAGCGTGTGCAGATGCGCCAGATCCAGCAGCTCTGGGCCCAACGCCGACAGCCCCGTCCCGCTCACGTCCAAGACCTCCAGGGCTGGATACCAGCTCCTCAGTCCCGCCGGCAGCTCGCCCGCCGGGGACAACCACGATGGAGGCAGCACCAGGCGCCGCGAGGACGGCTCCGCGGCCCCCCTCGGCCGCAGCCCACCTTCCTCGCCCGCTTGTTGGGCCTCGGCTTCGACCTGCCCTCCTTCCTCCGCCATCTCTTCAGGAGAGAGCCCCGGAACCTGTGTACGATCGTGCTCGTGGGACCCTGAATAGCAGGGCGGAAGTCCGCGTTTCTGCCGCTTCCTCCTGCATTCGGTCGAGACTTATACAGGTTCCCGGGCCGTTCCTGCAGGAATGGGCTGGGCCGCCGAACGCTGGTGTTTCTGATTCGGCTTTTCTGAAGGAAGTCCGGAGAGTTCAAGGCTCGAGTCTGCTGTCAATGTCCTCCATGGGTATTTTTCCACCGCAGAGTACCTTAGGACTTCGACTGGCGCATCTACCGTGCTCCAGGCCGACTTACTTTTTCGTGCAGTGTACTTTGCTGTTCAGTATGTATTCCACCCAGAAACTATTGGAGTTCGCTTGCTTGCAACACCACTTTTTCATACTGTACAGTTGACAATCTCGCATGTTTTTTTTTCTGAAGAAGTCTCCCATGTTTATAACAGGAATATAGGAAGCTTCCTTATAGTAAAGTGGGCCAGGAGCCCATCTAGCTAGGTGCCCTATATAGGCAATGCACACAATTCAGAGGGGCAGCTGAGGGCCTTTCCAGGCAGAGCTGATGACACTCCAGTACCCTCAATCAGTGTAGTCCAGAGGCCTCTGCAACCTTTGGCAGGAATTCCATATGCATATGCTTAGATGATGTGAGGAGTGTGTACTGAGCTTTCAAGAAGATGCAGCATCTTGACACTTCCAGTAGTGGGTTTAGAGGGTGCCTTGCTCATTGTACAAAGTTCCCCTCCAAATCATTCTCACAGCCTTACTGTCTCCCTTAACGGGCATTGCCCTTCAGAGACTCAAGCTGTAAGTATGCCCAATTCTACCTAGGAAGCATTAGACCAAAGTTTAAAACATGCTGCCCATGGACTATATGAGGCCCTCCAAGTCCAGCAATACTTTTTAGGTGTTCAGGATGCTGGCCAGCAAAAGTAGCTTACTGGGCATTATATAGGTGCATAGGCTGAGACATGGGAAATGCTCAAGGATAAGAATAGCATGGTGGTAGTAACCCGGTGGCTTGCCTTGTCTCAACTCAGTGGATCTCCTAGCAACTTCAGGGCCTGGTTGGGCCTGGCCATGTAGTTGGTGGCCCAATAACTCTCAGCGCTGCCTTTTGTGAACCCCCAACCTGCTCTTGCACACACAGCAGGTGATGTTACTGACAAGGACAGTGGGGAGGCAGGGCATGGTGAGGGAGGACAGGCCAGGAGGCTGGGGCTGCCTGAACGAGGGAGGGAAGAGGCAGCCAGGAGGGCCAGACCTGGCCACCCTGTTGCCTGATTCTCTGCTGAGCAGCAATTGGAAGGTCAGTGAGTGAGCAAGCAAGCAGGCCAGGTCTCTGCTAAGCAAGGAAGGAATGACTTTGCCTGGCAAAGGGGAGAAGGGGAAGCAAACAAGAAAGTTGAGGGGAGAGGGGTCAAAAGATCTCTCTGCTCAGGAAGGAAGAAATGGAAAAAGAAAAGCAGGATTTGGGCAAATCTTTAGTGGGATGGATTTCCTAGATGATATCATTGTAGATGGTGGATATGATCTTGAAAAAATACTGCATATCAACCCAGTTAACAGACAAAGTATTGATGTTGCAAGTAATGAACAACACTGCCGGTTAAGTGAAATGATTGTTTCACCGCTGTGTTTTACAAGTGGCTCTGTTTAACAGTAAAATTTTAAAAATGTAATATACTTCTCTTGAACAGCTTAGTGTAATACCCTTTCACTTTTTACTTACTGGGGACTTTTGTATCAGTTTTGTGGGCTTTGAGCCAATGAGTCCTCCTGCAGCACTCATGGCAATATGAGCATTGAGATTCTTGCCATAGACTGTCCCTGGGACTCTGCCATTGAGCTCCAATCCTTTTCTTCTCTGGCAACACTGGGGAGTGCATTCTCTTAAGTGGGAAATGTTTTTTGAAGTGGCAATAGAAAGCAAAATGGATATTTTTGCCCAGGGTCTGGAACTTAATTACCAATTAGCTTGCTCCTGATCATTAAAAAAAGCAATCAAAGAATAGAAATTTAACTTATGCTGGACAAATAGGAATTCAGTCTGTTCTGAACGGCCTTCTTGATCCTGTTTCAGATTAATTTCTATTCAATGGAGCCCAAATTTATCCATTATGGAACAAAGAATAGGTCAGGTTTTACAAATTAATCAGGTCTGTCTATCATGGTAGACTTGATGTCCAAGCCATTCAGTCATCAACCTACCAGAAATTATAGACCTAGTCTCTTCAGTACATCTATTTCTAAATATGTCAGATCTGGCCACACTGACACATGTTGTAACTATATCACACTTAAGACTGCCATGGTCTCCAATTGTTAGGAAACTTCAGCTGGTCTAGAGTGCTGCACCCACAGTATTAATGGTTCCATTGTTCCATTGTTAAAACTGTTCCAATACCACTCTGTTTCTAGACAGAATCAAAGTGCTATGAAGTCCTTTCTTAATGATTAGGGAAAGATTCCATTCCCTTATCCAAGACTACCAGGGCTTCAAAATCTGTGGAAGAGACTTTTTAAAATCTAACCACCATTAATAGAAAGGTGAGAATGAGACTTCTCCATGGCTGTTCCTGGAGTTTTAAACTATCTGTTAAGATTGGTCAGGCTTGCAGCTTCTTTTTTGTTGCCTTGTGCAAACAGTCAAAGTCATTCTTCTGGAATATTTTTAGCTGCTGAGGTGGGTTTGAGGTCTTCTGTCCCTTTTTATTAGTGTTATTTTTTTAATTTTTAATTTTTATCCCACCTTTATTATTTTTATAAATAACTCAAGGTGGCGAGCATACCTAATACTCTTTCCTGCTCCTATTTTCCCCATAACAGCAACCCTGTGAGGTGAGTTGGGCTGAGAGAGAGTGCCTGGCCCAAGGTCACCCAGCCGGCTTTCATGCCTAAGGCAGGACTAGAACTCTCAGGCTCCTGGTTTCTAGCCCATTGCCTGAACCACTAGACCAAACTGGCTCTGAATAAATATAAACTAAAGCCATCTTATGGCTTTATTCATATTTATTTTATCTTTAAGTTTTTATTTTTTGAGCAATAATATCCTGGAAAAAGTAGGATATACACATAACAACTAAATAAAAATTGCCTTGAGTTCCTTCCAATATGCTGTGGGCTCAGCTTGCAGCCTGCCCACCCCTAGGTTTAGTTTTAAACTGTTTTCTAGATTCTGGTATCATTCCAATAGAGTTCTTCACTATCATAGTGGAAATAGTAATTTCTAAGCAAATGGATGCCCTACTGTGTCAGCATGAAGTCCTAAGTTAAGAGGGAAGATGGCCTCCTCCCAGGAGAAAACAAAAGGAAAAGTTTCAGCCTTGTTTAACATGGTACATGTACATACATACATACAAGCCTCCAACTCTTAATCAGATGCAGTAAGACTGCATCATCTTCAACTCCCTCACATTACATTTTCCTTTAAACACACACACACACACACACACAGAGGGAGAGTAGGAAATTGGTAAACAGCCACAAAACTCTGCGGGTTTTACATGACTGGGTCCCCAGCCTCCAACTGGCATAAAAAGAGTAGGCTACTTGGCAAGGCTGGCATAATTCAGTTCCTTGGCTGCTGCAACATGTGCATAATATTGATGCTACCCCACCTCTCCACAAGCTGACCTGCTCTGTGGTGGGGACTGGGTGACAAACCCTCCATATAAGAAAGGTTTCCTCCTGACCTGAATCCACTGACTACCCTTTGCTATAGCTACCTGCATAACAGTGAGGGAAATGGCTAGGCAGCCAACTGCAAACAATTTTAATCTATTCCAATTCCAATTTGCCTTAACTGCCTATAATTCTAAACTTCCGACTCTAGTCCATACCTGGAGCTGCCTAGAACTCATTTGCTCACTGGAGGGTAAGTGTCCACTTAGAGCAGCATCCCCTTTTGAGACCCAGGAATAACTGAGCAAAACTTAGCAATAAGGCAGCAGTCACAGGCATAGAGTGCTAAGTACATTTGTCTACACTACTCAAGAAACAAAGATACCCTCTGAAAAAACGTGTTCAAGGTATGCGTTAGAGAAGAATGATTAAAATAATGTTTTCATTCTCCAGTGATTTTCATTGAACTGTTCTGAGGAGCTTTAATTTTATCTTTCATACTTAATGCCAACAAGTGGAGGGAGAGAAAGAAACAAAATAATTTTAGGATACTTCTCTTAAGAGAATTAATGCTAAAACTATTACCGATCATTCATTAAAAATTTAAAAATTTAAAAACCTATTACTTAATATGGATCAAAAATGTGTAAAATGGTACACACAGTTAGCATCATACATTTTCCCACTATTATCTTCTGCAGAAATTCTTCTTGTGATGCTATAGAGCTGTCAGCTTAATGTGTGAAAAAAAATGGCTAAAGTTGTGCATCGGGCTAGATGCAATTTAGTTAAGTTACTGTCCTGCCTGAAGAAGAGGTTCCACCAGAATATGCTTAAATCTAAATTGTGACTAAATTATGATGGAATAATATTAAGACTTCAACCCAAAGCATGCTTACAAGAACACAGGTTAATGATCAAGCTAGAACAAGACTTCAGCACATGTACTATTTGGCCATCCAACATGATTGCTTAGCGTTTGGGGAAGAATCAACTTTTATTCATGTAGTTGCTAAGATCATTATTTCACAAAGGAAAGGAAGCCAAAAATATGTTATGGTGGGTGGAGCTCTCTTCGTACTCTATACGGTCCAACAGAATTTAATTCCAATGATGAGTTTCTTCAACATGATTTAAATACACTTGTACAGAAACTAGAATCCAATTTCCTTCTTAAGCATATACAAAAACAACCACAGTGCTTTTGATGTTTATTATAACAAGTGAGGAGATTGAATCCCCTGATTTTATTGCCAAAATTCCTAAACAGACTGATTTTGCACCAAAACATGCAATGCATTTATGACATTGTGCATTCGCCTTTTCTACTTAGGGACTAGTTGTCAAAAACCATCAGACCAGCAATAAGACTGCAAATCTCAGCTGTACATCTTTCCCTTTGGGAATGACAGCAGCAGTGCCTCAGTACGAAGCACTAGATATGTACATACATTTCTTGCTCATCTATCTTCCCAACAGCATGGGGAGTACTTACTTCATGCTTGACAAATATTACTGTTTCCTTCTATTTAATTAACAGGGCTGAGTGAATTCTTGAATAACGTCAAGAACTGCATCCTTCTCCCGTCCCCCACTCCCTTGAAAGAATGATTCTGTGGGAAGCTGTAGGGCATCTCTCTTGAAAACTCTATTCTGCTCTATCCATGCATGAACCGTTTGGTTTACAGCGAAAGGTGAAACGGCAAATTTAGAACAGCCATATACGATCTTGGTCCCTTTGGTGCTGCACTGATTTTACTTCCTTGATACATGCAGCTACTGTATAATATAAAGCATGAACACAGAAGTACAGCATTTTCCAGAAGCTATAAACAATATCTATAAATCAAAGATACAAAAAGCTCAGTTAAAAGTCATTAATTAAAAAGAGTGTAAGAAGGTGATAAGAAAATATATTGTAGCACCATTGCAAAGAGAGGGGGAAAGAAAATGAGGTCAGTTTGAAACTCACAGTGGAGTTATCTGGTTTCTGGCAGGGACAAAGAGCTTGCTCTGTATCTACTAGGGACTCTCACTGATATGCACGTTAATCAATGGCAGGGTTAGGGGGAATTCTACAGGAGTTGGAGCGCTGACTGAAACACCATATGGAAAAAAGGAAGGATGAGGGAAGGATAGATGAAGACAGAAAGGCTAGATATCAAGATGGAGTGGCGGGAGGTGATATGCCATGGAATATATGCTTAGCCATTGCATTTTCTTTTTGGGCTCCTCCAGTTAGAGTAATATTTGTGAAAAAGTATTTTAGGCTGTCAGGGAGATTCCTAAGAGGCCACAAGAGAGTCATAGGGCAAGGCTCCACCATCAGTACAACTTCCACATTAGAGACCATGATCCTAGTTTACAGTGATGCTTCCCCTGAGTTCTAGGAGCTCCAGAACTGGAGTAATTTGCTGTCCTCATTAATCTCTATCAGTACAACTTCTTATCCTTGCTATAGAAGCCATAATATTGGAGGGGAGGTTCTTTTAAATTTCAAAATAATCCATTTTCCTTTACCTCCCTCCCATTGCTACACAATGTAAATATCTGTGACTGAGCAATAATTTCTAAACATGTTTGCATATTGAAGGAAGATTGGTAGATGAGACAGGTAACACACTTTGCCTTCTGGTGTGTTCCTCTCACATATCTTTGGTAGTCATCTGCTTGATCTTCTCAGAGGTCTCCTATGGAAAAATGAGAGGCAAAAAGAAAACACAGGATTTAGGTATCATATACCCTTGACCAAAGAATGGTACAGTCCATCTACCTGATATGGTCATTCTCTTCCATAAGCATGCAGTGTCAGGAGGGATGCACATGGAGCAGTGAGGGAGGAAGGGGACACCCTCCCAGTCAACCATATCCACCAAATCAACCCTGGCAGTGGGATGACAGATATTGCAGCCAATCACCCTCACATCCAAATTAATCATGATTAGGCATACTGTGGGTTTTCCATTCTGTCAACATGCACCTTTAGTCTTGATAAAGCCTTGGCTGCATTTAAGCAAAGGATTTGGGACCAAGATATCCAAACTGATACAGCCAGAGTTTTCCACCTCTGCTAAAGGCAATTCCCCACCCTGCCCCCTCCCAGATTATCCCTAGATATTCCAACATTTTACATGCCCCACACAGAAGACTCTTCTCCCTGGCCCAAATTGACATGTTACCCATTAGGGTGACAATGGACACACATACCAACCTCCCTTATAAAGACTGTACTGTTCTGGTATGGAGGCAGAATCTGGATCACATGTACTGCTCAAGTTCCCTTTATACATTCACCTTTTCAATGGTGAACGTACTTATAAAACCAATTGTCAGAAAATTTAACTGATCTTATGATTATAGATAGTCCTCACTTAACAACCACAATTGAGTCTAGAATTTTGGTTGCTAAGCAAAGTGGTAATGAAATCCAACCCAATTTTATGACCTTTTTTGTGGTGGTCATTAAGTGAATCACTGCAGCTGTTAGGCGAACCACATGGTCATTAAGCAAATCACACAGCTCCCCATTGATTTTGCTTGTCAGAGGCCAGCCAGGAAGGTCAAAAATGGCAATCGTGTGCCCACGGGATGCTGCAACAGTCATAAATGCAAACCGGTTGCCAAGCACTCAAATCGTGATCACGTGACCACAGGAATGCTGTGATGGTCGTAAGTGTGAGCACTGGTTGTCTTCTTCTTCAGCACTGTGTTAAGTCTGAACCATCACTAAATGAATGGTCATTAAGTGAGGACTACCTGTAAGAGGTTAACACTCTCCTTTTATGTTACTAATTTCCAGATACCTCCAAGAAGGTTGCAACATTTCTATCAATAGTTTGAAGTAATTTGTTCCCTTCATTATGTTATTAAATGTTTCAGGCTTGTCTTGTAACTTTCTTTTCTTTTTTCATTCACAGTATTTGATGTATTTTTAGCCTTGGGCTGTAAATAACACTAATTAGCATTTTAGGCTGTTGTATTTTACTGCAGCCCCAGTCAACTTTGGCTATCTCAAAAAGCTTAGCTGGGGCAGACCTAGTTAGTACTTCAATGGGAGATCACTGGGAAGTTGAAAAAACGGGCTAGACTGGGAAGTTGAAAAAAAACATGCCAGATGAAGGCAACAGCAAACTATTTCTGTATTGTGGATATGTGCAGGTAATCACCAGGAACTGGGGTTACTTGAGGAAGTATTAAAAAGTATCTTTTTAATTACTGGATATGGTTCTGCTTGCTACATCTCAAGAGGGCAACCAAGGTTTTCAGAGGAATGGATTACTCCTTTATGAGAAAAGGTGAACATGTTTGAGATGTTTTCATGTAGGAAAAAATAAGTTCATAAATGGGAACATAACAGAAGCATATAAAATTATGCAAGAGGGAGAACAATTGGATGGGGAAATACTTTCTCCTAAATTACTGGAACTTAGGAATCACCTAATACTGGGAGATTCAGAATAGACAACAGAAGATTCCTTCGCATGGTACTGTATATAGTTAGACAAAGTGGAGGAAATACTACATTTGCTGCCTTGAGCTCCTGAAGGCAAGGCAGATACTGTATAACAAATAAACATAGCAGAATGCAAAATAGTGGTACTTCTTCAATAATTCTTCAGTTCTAATTAATGTATAAAGATTTTTATGATTCATGGCTTGAAGCAATCTTGTAAGTCGCTTTATCGTTTTAGTGCACTAATTTAAAAATTGCCCTCAGTCAAACGCTTTTGCAGCAAAAGAATGCAGTGATATTTCCCTTCTAACAACTTGTTCATTCACCTGTACAGGAGGGCAAATGACATAACAAGCAACATGACATTGCAATGCAAACTGTGATTTACGCACTTGCATCCAAAATCAGAGCACAAGTAAGAGAGTCTGAGGTCTGCAGTGAAATGTCATAGCATACATTTTGTCATTTTGGTCTCATCACAGTTTGTACTGGATCCCTGTGTCCACCTGTGTGGAATGACATGCATCTGTCTGCATCAAATTTCTTGTTGTTTTCCAAAATACAGTGCGGGATTCAGGCATATTATTAATCAGTAGTTATACTCAACAGCCAACAAATGACAAATGTAAACTGTTAGGAATCTCACAGCACTTTAGCAGAATAAAAGTACTGAAATACATAAGCTTGTACACATAGCTCCTTCTAACCTGGTGCTTCTGCAGCTCCTGAACATATCTGGCTAGCTCTTCTTCAGTCAGCTTATCTTCAGGCTGCTCTTGAAAAGGGACCTTCTGGTTCTTACCTGTGCACAGAAGCAAAGTTTACAATATTCAGTGCTACTAGTACATACCCAACAAGAGTAATATAGAGCTGTAATGTGTTCTTTCACATTAATAATGGATGTTGGATCTTTTGGCGAAACGTAAGGGAGACACGCACCATCTTTAGCAGTGGATGGGACAGAGGATCTGCCTTCATCCCCACTATCAGTCTTGACTGCCACCAGTCAAAACCAGTACACAATCCAACCTCCATTCTGTTCTTCCATGAAAAGTTTTTTCTGTGTGGATGGAAATTTAAAAAAAGAGCAGGCAAGCCACTGTTGTGGGGCTGGCAAAGCAGTTCCATTTGGTGGTACTCAAGGTTTCTGGCTTTTGGAAGGAGGAGGAGAATCCCAGGTGCTCCACCCTGCAGCTCCAAAGCAAGTGTTGCAGAACGGTTGCATCGTTGCCTCTAGACTGAAGACTGAGCCAAATGGCATCAGAAGTAATTCTGCTCAGCTTTTATTCAGCTCTTGAAGACCTGTTTGAGTCACAGGGATCCACAAGGGCAGCCCAAACCTTGGGTCAGCACAGCCCTTCCATGTGAAAGGGCTCAAGCCCTCCTTTTTGCCTCCTTCCTTCTTTTTAAAAGAACATTCACTATATTTTTGATATTCTCCCCCAAACTCTCTGCTCTGCAGTCATGATAAAATGAATTTTTCTCAATTTTCCCCTTGCAATGGGTATGCTCCTGCAGTCAAATGAACTGTCTTTACCCTCTCAGAAGTAACTATTTTGCCTAAAAAGCTCATTTTAGTCTATCAAAAAGTAACACCAATTTGTGGGTTTTCCTTGCTAGTCAATGGGAGGCATAACATGTTTGGATTTCTGACTGGACACTCTGATTCAGAGAAAGCAATCCTTTTTCTAAATCTTGCCAAATCAAAATCTCATTTTTGGCTCCCCTTCCCCATTAAGATTTAACTATTAATTACTGATAACTATGCCTAACAAATATATTAGGGTTCTAAACAAGAAGTGTCATAATCAATTCTTCAAGGTCTTATGATCCATCTCAATTATAGAAACCCATATCTGGAAGAAATTCAGCTGCCAATTGCAGACGGGGGATTGTTTCCTCAATAGACAAATAAATGATCAGTGTTAGACAGTAGATTAAATGGGGAAACATGTTTTATAGTAGGCAAAATGTATACTTACTTCAATGTCTATGAATTATTTTTTGTGTAGGTTTATACATACAGAATATTTTCCCCAGCCATGATACAGTGATTTTGTAATGGCTGCTATATATGCTTTGCATATTTTCAGTGAATCTTCAAAAAATTATTTTAATAGATTAGTCTTTTCTGATATCAATCCCCTTGAGCTCAGTTCTTGTGGTGCTTCCACACAGCCACTTGTTTCCTCCCCCAAAACTTTCCATTAGAGTTTTCACTGATAATGTTCTTATAACACTAATTTGTCTCCATTGCCTGTTTCCATTTTACTGAGAAAGCTATGGCCCTGGCAAGCTATTCTTCAATATTGGAATTCATTATTTCTGTTGCCTTCTTTGTATCAAGAACAGTTCTTCACCCCAGAAAATCAGTTCTCTTCTCTTGGTCAAAAAGCCTAATAGCTTGATGTGCTATTAGTGAGATCAATATGTTATTCTCTTTTTTCCCCCTCCCCAGTATTTTCATTTATTCGGTCAAACCACTTGTTGAAATTACACTTTTTCCTGGAGGTGGGGCCGGGGGTGGGGGGGAGAGCATTCTAAAATTATTCTGAATTTTCCAGTTGTATATACCTTCACAGGTCATGGCAGTGCACACCCAGTTCCCACAAGCACAGACACAGCGGTTACAGTTCACTTGGGTCTCCGCTCCATCTTCATATGATTCGTCTTCTAAGGCACATTCTAAACAACCATAAAGAAATATATTTTTAATGTACATGGGAAGAATTGTATTAGACTGCTAACCTAATTATGTTCCAGTTATAAATTTACCTTTACCTGGCCTGTGACTTCTTTATTTCAACCATCTGAATAACCATATAAAGTTTTCTCCATGACTGTCCAAGGGTTATAAATAAATGTATTTAGGATTATGTCAAAGCAGGGAGGTGCGTGGCATTGTGCACATTTAGCTTGTAACACACAGTGAATGCTAGAAAAGGCTAAGGATCCTACAGGCATCTCTCTTGATGAATTTCCTGTCAGGTTAGACTCCCTACCTAACCTGACTTTTTTAAAAAAAAATTAAAATTATAAAAAACTAAGCTGGCATGCTGCAAAGCAAGGCACTAGCCTCAAACATCAACTTTGCATAGAAAAACTGTACTATCTTAAAAAATAAAAAAGGTTGATGCAACTTGGTGCTTTGTCTAGAATTGTTCCTACTTGTCTAAAAAAAAAAAGAAACAGATAAAAATATTTTTGGGGAGTAGAGAGCATCCAGGGGAGCATGGGTGATGGTAAGCAACTTCATCAGTGTGTATGTTGATAAACAACTGTTTTGTTCCTGGCTAAACCCATTAGGACAACCATTCTGTGAACAAATGAGCCCCCTGTGCCAGCAGCCATCCTATAAACATATGCTATAAGCATATATCGTTTATGCAGCTATCCTATAAGCATCCTACAAACATATACGAGACATGCTCTCAAAACTCCAAATTTGGCCACAAATCCAAATGTGTTGAAATTCTTTCAACCAGATTTTGAAATAAGTGCAAAACATTACTTCTACCCCACTCCACTCTACTTTCCCCACTTTTAGCAACTCCATTATGGCTTTGAACACCTACTTTTTTCTGGTGGATTGAAGGCTGGATTGAGGCACTTCAGGAATTCATTGAAACTAAGCTTCCAGTCAGCATTTTCATCAGAAAGCTCAATGAGGGCATCTACACAGAGTCCCCTGGAAGACATACAACAACAACACAGTTATCCAGTCTAGAAATGACCTCCAAACATGACAGAAAAGCAGGAACAGTTAATACTTAAATTATCAATTGCTGTCAGATCAGGTCATTTCATATGAAGCGGACTTTTGGGCTATCTACATAGCCCAATTTTGGGGGGCTTTTTCCCATGGCATACTTCTCCTTGATTCTAGTACACAGAAGTAGCAGAATGATTATCCCTTCTCCTGCTGAATTATCAAACTCCATAATCATCACTGGAAGTTATTTGATAACACAAAACAGGAAATACTTCTTTAAAATGCACTTTACCAAGCCAACTCAGGAGAACAACACATTAGGGCAAAAAGAAACCCTCCTTTACATCCTACACTATCCTGCTCTTCATACCCAATATTAAAAAAGAAACAATCCCAAATGCAGACAGCACCCCTCTTCTCCAAAATACCACTGAGCAAAACATAGAAAAAGCCACTGACTTCCCATGAAACAACCAAAATCAGGAGAAAAAAAAAAAGAGGGGGGCTTATACAACACTTGCCCTCCATTCTCTAATTTATGCAGAATTTGAATTTCCCCCTAAAACCCAAGCAACTTGTACAGACTGTTTCCCAATAAAAACAAAATAACCCATCCCTTCCACTAAACACAAAAGTTGAGTGCATATCCTCCAGGCAAAGTTCATTTCCAAAAAGAACCCTCAACAACTAGGTAACTACACTGTCACAAAATCTTATGTGGCAGTGATTAGACCTCCTCTCAAACCTTTTTTAAAAAGGCAGTTGGGGTAAGTGGATGGAAAGATAAGCTTCTCCAACATTCTTCATGTGTAGCCCACAGGCATTCCAGAAAAAGGAAGGCCAGAAACCTGTTTCCCCTTTCCAGTGCCCCTAGCCTTTGCCCAAGTTTAAGCAACATTTTAAACTTGGAAGAAATTAGGGCGTGTTTGGGAATGCAAGACAGCCAAAGTAACTGTGCTCAGGGGTTCTGCCGTTCTTCTGTTTTTAATTAAAACTTCCAAAATGGGTTTGCACAGGGAAAAAATCACATTTCTCAGGGGAAAGAATTTCATAATTAATCATCATTTGTAGTCATTTTCTGACATTCTTCTGCCTGAAGCTACCTGAGAAGCTTGTTTGTCTCTTGATTCACGTAAGTAGTAATGTTGATAGCTGACTCATTTTGTTCTACAAACTTCAAGAATTCATTGGAGTCAAGGCGGGAATCTCCATCATCAAAATTCTATAAAATCACAAAACAGCATTTAAGAAAGGTTAAACTAGCAGCACTTTCCATGAGCCCCTTCTTCCCTGAAATAAACTGACATAATAACCAGCAATCTTTTAACATGTGGGAAAATCTGAAACTTCAGCACTATGCACTCCCCCTCCACAGAAGTGTGGCCTTGCACAGACATCCAGGTGCAGACATCAGCACAATGGCACGTTGCTCTTGTTTTTTTTTAATAGCTCAAGCTGTTCTTATTTGTAGTCATACAAGTTTTCATATCTTTTCCAGTGTAATAAATATTAGTAAATGCTTTACTGAAATTCAGACTAAGCTTATTGAATTTCCTTTATCAAGAAAGTTAGTGATACTCCCAAAGGAGGAAAATAAATTATCCTTTAGTATCTGTTTTACTCATGACCCCTTAAGCTAGATTAGATACAGTTCATCAACTATTTACGTCAGAAGTCTCTTATTTTTCCCGTCCTTGCATCCATACCTTGAAGTACTTCTCCAAGATCCCTGTGTAGTTGCTGCCTTTGGAGAACCACCCATCAGGAATAATCTCAGCTTCAAGCCACTGGATGACACGACGCCGGAGTTCATCACGGTCTGTCTGATAGCAGACCACTGTTGAATGGGGGGGCGGGGAGAGAAAGCAGTACCAAGAACAGAAAAGAAAAAGAAATAACAGAGTAAAGGGAGCAAAGGGAGAAAAGGTAGAAAACAAATGAGGTTACTGAGAAAATTTTATTTTAATCCATGGGTTCCCAAACATTGTGATCCCTAAGGGGTCATGAGCAGCTTAGAGTGGGAAGTTGCAAAAACCTGATCAGGCTTGTGAGTGGTGTCAAAGCTCACTCTGGGCTTTGGAACCTGCTTTGCCTCTGCAGTGTGTTTTTAGAACCCTGTGATATATAGATTAAAAATGAAACTATTAAAAGCGATCTTTTGTATTTCTTGCCCAGCTCTCACCTCAACAAAATAACTAGTTTTTTTTATAGGGTAGGTGACACAAATTCATTTATCACTTTAGGGATCACAATAGAGCAAAATTTGAGAGCCTCTGCTTTAATCTTAAGAAGAAAATGGATTGGAATATATTCATCTCTTGGTATTTGCTCTACTCCTTAGGTCCATGACATATCTAAAAGAAACTACTTCCAGGGAAAAAAGTATTTCATTGCCTTAGGCAGGGAGTGGGACTCAACACCTTCCTGAGTTCCTTATGATTTGCAACTACCTTTGGATTAATAGACAAGCAAATTTCATGGAAGATATTGTAGCAACTAGGGCTGATATGAATATTAACTTACATTATCTCTTACAGAGATAAGATTAAATAATCTTATCGCTAGTGGCTCAGCTGAACTAACACATTTAGTCTTCTCTCTACAACTGATCTGAACAGTTCAATATGCTTCAGTTCAGTCTAATATGCATCATATTAGAATAGAAAAGAGATTGCTGAAAGAATTAGGGGAGGGGGACGAGAAAGATGACCTTTTCCCCCTCTTCAGGAACATTCAATAGTTCTGTTTTTAAATTAGTCAAAAAATAGGATTAGTCCAAAAATCAGGACTATTCCTCCAAAGAATGAGGGAGGGACAGTTCTTAAGAATTGAACACTTCCTATTAGAATACTAAAATATGTTAACTAAGGATTCAAATTCAGCGTAAAATGTAATGTATTATCCAACGTTAAGTGGAAAAAGATTAATGTTCAGTTAATATATTCAATAATAAAACAGTTTATGATATATGCCATTTATGCATTTTCAACTTGTCCCAAATGATTGATCAATATTTTACATTTTAAAAAATCCTCCATTCTTTTTCAAAACAACATGGAATTTATTCATTCATATTGATCCTTCATTTGCTAGGAGTTCATGTACAGTTCATGTACTGTAAGGTCAGTATGCAACAGGCAGAAATCTATCAGTTGTAATTATAGTATTCTACCTATTGAATTTCCATCTGTTCATTTACTAGAGTAAAAAGAATTTTAGGGAAATATTCATCCCATGCAGTGGCTAGAGAAGTTCTACCTGCTGAACATTTGCCTAGTTATATCTTCTTTTTTCCTGTCTATTCTTCTTTTGGGGGGCTTTGTAGGAGAACTACAATGTCTATGGTGGCAAAAAAATCAGAAAAATCTAACAGTACTTTCCTGACTAAAAAAATTTATTTTTTAAACTTTTAAAAATTTTAAGATATTAAACAGCTTATGCCTGTTAGTAGGAAAAGCTGTTGCCAAAAGTATTCTGATTCTTGGAAATGGGGGATTGTTTTAAATGTAGGATTATTTTTCTTTAGATAATGTATGTGCCTGTCTGTCTGTCTATTTTGGAGCCAGAATGCTCTGTGTATGTGAAAAAAGAGACAAGGGAGTGGGAGGGAAGATATATTAATGTGGAAAGGCAAAGACTTTTCTTGAATGTTTGGTGGGGTGGGGCTTAAAGAGAACCATGGGCTTCTTAGGATCATCAACCTGTTGTTAATCCTGGTTCTATTTCTTACAGCTGCAGCCATTGCTATTTGGGCCTCCCTCTATCCCAGCTGCTTTAATGAACACAAACTGTCACTGCTGATCATCCTACCCCTTGGAGCAGGGACATCTGCACTGATAGTCACTGGCTTCAGAATGGGTGCATCGGGCTGGCCAAAGCCCCACCCTTTTTAATGTGTCACATGCATTGCAGGCGCATTAAAAGGGGTGCAGTTTCAGTCACCCAGCCACGCCCGTTATTTTGAAACCAGTGACTGTTGCTGTAGATGCCCTTGCCTTGGAGAAAGAAAATAAGAGTTTATTACTGCTAATAATAGTAATAAACTAATAATAACCCTAAAAAAGCCACTCAAACCTGCCACTTCTTACATCCAAAATTAGTAAGTTAGGGCAAAGGAAACCCAAATGCTCTTACTCCTCAATTCTGCGCATGAAGTGAAAGCTGTAGCCCATGGCTAAGTTTACATGACACACTTGGCTACAGGTTAGCCATCACATTTTAGGTTGCTGCGTTGTATGAAATCAGCCCGCTGGTTTACTGTGGCATATAAAGTAAATCCAGAAAACTGGGTTGAGTAAACCATTGTTAAGGTTTACATGAATAAGCATATAGTACAAACGTACCTTCAGATAAGCAACTTTTAACAAAAATATATACTGCATTCAATTTTCATACTTCATAAAATTTAAAATGTTTATTGAGCAGTGTAGCAATATGATATTGACAATCAGAATATAGTAGGTGCTTGAGGAAGATGGCTTCAGGCCATCTAAGAAAAGATGGTCTGGTCGCCAAAACACTTCTCCAAATATCACGTCCACGTTTCCAAACACTTTGTAAAATACTCCATTTCTTAACAAATATAATAATCAGCAGGCCTCATCATATTTACCTGGACTTGCAGCTGAGTTCTCAGGCTTCTTCTCTGTTGATAGAAAAAGATAAGGAATCTTGGCTCGAGAATATTTACGATGACCACAACATGTAATTATTCAAAAGAGAGGTGAGACAATACAGTTGCAATTTACCAGTTTCTGTTTAAAAGATTGGTTTAGCTATACAGTATATCTATTAATCATGAGTTGTATTATTCAGATATGATATATATGTTTGTAAATTAGTATTTTTCCAATTGCCTTTCTTCCCTCTTACACAGCTAACATTTTAAACTAAATTTGCCAACCTCTATATTCTATTAATCTTTTCTTCATTGTTTAATTTTCTTCCAATTTTAAAAGGTAATTACACAAGCTGCTATTAATATTTACATTCTGTATATACTTTAATGCATTAACATAACCAAATATGAATCTGTCTATTGGTAGACCATATTCTGTCATCTTTATTTTTTTTATATAATTCAAATCTAGTACTAGGAAAAAATAGATTCAGAGTCTCACAGAAAGTAAGAGTTAAAAGGGACACTGGAAGTCCTCTAGCCCAATTCCATGCCCAGTGCAAAATTCTGCAGATAGCCTACCCAACAGATGGTCATCCAACTTCTTTTAAAGACCTCCAAGAAGGAAAGTCTACCACCTCCTTTGGCAGCCTGTCCCACTGCTGAACAGCCCTTAAGACATTTTCCTGATCTCCAGCCAAGATCGATTTCCTCATGACTTCCTTATCCTGACTTCTGGAATAACTCCAAGTAATTCTGCCCCATCTTCTAAACAGCAGCCCTTCCGATACTTGAACAGAACTATCATGTCTCTGTGCAGTCTTTTCTTCTTTAGGCTAAAAATAACTAAAAAGTATTCCTTGCCAGTTTTTTCTTCCAGGTGCCTTATTATCTTGGTTGCTCTCCTTTGCATAGGCTCTACCTTGTCAATGTCATTCCTAAAATGCAATATCCTTTCTATGTGCAATATTCTAGGTGAGATCTGACTGCCGCAGAATAAAGAGCAAAGATTTCTCTTGACGCTCTGCTTCTGTATAGCCAAGAATTTCAACTGCTCTTTTTGCAGCTGCATCAAACTCAAACTCAAACACAAGCTCATGTTCAGCTTGTGATTCACCAAAACAACCAAATCCTTTTGTGTGTGCTGCTGCTCAGTTTGATCTCCCTCATCTTATACTTGTGACTTTGATCTTTCGTACCCAAATATCTTTGCATTTGTTCCCACTGAAATTCATTTTATTAGTTTCTGCCCATTGTTTCAGTTTGTCAAAATTGGAACTTGATGTTCTGAAACTTGATGTTGTTTTCTAAGGTGTTTGCTATCCTCCCATTTTTGTGTTTTCTGCAAATTTGATGCAGCCACTCCTTGTTTAGTGGCTACCTTGTTTAGCGACCATTTGCAAATGTGACAGTAAAAAAAAATTAAAACTAATTTTCCAACCAATGTGTGCACTTATGACCAACTTTAATGCACCTGATAACACACACTGCAGTAAGAGTAACACTGGCGTAGCTGTACGAAAGAACTTTATCTGAATGCGATGGCAGCAACCAGTGATCTTTGCAGCATCTCCCCCCCCCTCTCTCTGTGTAACGTGTTCCTTGTTTAGCAACCATTTCACTTCCAATTTAAGGAATGGTTTGCAGTTGCTAAATGAGGAGAGCGTGTAATCATATTTTCTGTCATCCAGTTTGTTTACTGAACAGCAGAGGCCCCAGTGTAGAGACCTTTGTTATATCACTTGACTCTTGTCAAGCTTCCAATGTACAATGTATGACTGTTCAACCAGGTATGCCTAACGGTAATATTGTCCACCCTACATACTTTCAGTATTCTCTTTCTTCCTGACTTCTGGTGGGGACAATGGTGGCTTGAGCTGATTTTTTCCACTGTCTGCAGACTGACCTGTCAGAGTGGCTTTTTTTCTTGGGCTCAGGCAGGCTTCCTTGGAGACCAGAAGCATTCTCCAGGTTAAGGAGACCCCCAGGTATCACCCCATGTGTTCTCCAGACAGCTGGTCACAACCAGAAGACCACAAAATGGCATTTTGCGATCGACTGGTAAGCAATCAGCTGGGAGGCGGGGCCATCATCTTCTTCCCAAGCCGCTCCGAAGCCATAATGGACCTTAAAGTTGCCCACCCCATTTCTATAGCCCTAAGGGTTTGGGTTTTTTTTAATTTTACCAAAGAGAGGCTTTCTACAACAAAGAAATGCAGAATCTCTTGGTGACTCTCATTATTTTTGAAAATTATTAACTTGGTAATTTGGCTTTTTATATATAATTTGTTCTTCAGCAAAGGATCGTTACCTTGTCGTGGTGCTGGAGCTTGAGCACCTCAATGATGCCATGAGCTAAACCGTGAAGAGCTACCCAAGATGGGAAGGTCATGACAGAGAGGTCAGACTAAATGCGATCCCTGGGGAAGGTAATGGCAACCCACCCCAGTATCCTTGCCGTGAAAACTAAATGGATCAGTACAACCAGAGATATGTCGGTATACCATCAGAAGATGAGACCCCCAGGTCGGAAGATGGTCAAAATGCTACTGGGGAGGAACAGAGGATGAGTTCAACTAGCCCCAGACGTGATGACGCAGCTAGCTCAAAGCCGAAAGGACGGCTAGCGGCCGATGGTGCTGGTGGTGAACAGCGAATCCGATGTTCTGAGGATCAACACACCATTGGAACCTGGAATGTAAGATCTATGAGCCAGGACAAATTGGACGTGGTTATTGGTGAGATGTCAAGATTAAAGATAGACATTCTGGGCGTCAGTGAACTGAAATGGACTGGAATGGGCCACTTCACATCAAATGACCACCAGATCTACTACTGTGGACAAGAGGACCACAGAAGAAATGGAGTAGCCTTCATAATTAATCATAAAGTGGCTAAAGCAGTGCTTGGATACAATCCAAAAAACAATAGAATGATCTCAATTCGAATTCAGGGCAAGCCATCTAACACCACAGTGATCCAAATATACGCCCCAACCACAGATGCTGAAGAAGCTGAAGTAGAGCAGTTCTATGAGGATCTGCAGCACCTACTGGACAACACGCCTAAAAGAGATGTTATTTTCATCACAGGAGACTGGAATGCTAAGGTGGGCAGTCAAATGACACCTGGAATTACAGGTAAGTATGGCCTGGGAGAACAAAACGAAGCAGGACATAGGCTGATAGAATTTTGCCAAGACAATTCACTCTGCATAACAAACACTCTCTTCCAGCAACCTAAGAGACGGCTTTATACATGGACTTCCCCAGATGGACAACACCGAAATCAGATTGACTACATCCTTTGCAGCCAAAGGTGGCAGACATCTATACAGTCGGTAAAAACAAGACCTGGAGCTGACTGTAGTTCAGATCACGAACTTCTTATTGCACAATTTAGGATCAGATTAAAGAGATTAGGGAAGACCCACAGATCAGCTAGATATGAGCTCACTAATATTCCTAAGGAATATGCAGTGGAGGTGAAGAATAGATTTAAGGGACTGGACTTAGTAGACAGGGTCCCGGAAGAACTATGGACAGAAGTCCGCAACATTGTTCAAGAGGCGGCAACAAAATACATCCCAAAGAAAGAGAAAACCAAGAAGGCAAAATGGCTGTCTGCTGAGACACCAGAAGTAGCCCAAGAAAGATGGAAAGCAAAAGGCAACAGTGATAGGGGGAGATATGCCCAATTAAATGCAAAATTCCAGAGGTTAGCCAGAAGAGATAAGGAATTATTTTTAAACAAGCAATGCGCGCAAGTGGAAGAAGACAATAGAATAGGAAGGACAAGAGACCTCTTCCAGAAAATTAGAAACATCGGAGGTAAATTCCAGGGAAAAATGGGTATGATCAAAAACAAAGATGGCAAGGACCTAACAGAAGAAGAAGAGATCAAGAAAAGGTGGCAAGAATATACAGAAGACCTGTATAGGAAGGATAACAATATTGGGGATAGCTTTGACGGTGTGGTCAGTGAGCTAGAGCCAGACATCCTGAAGAGTGAGGTTGAATGGGCCTTAAGAAGCATTGCTAATAACAAGGCAGCAGGAGATGACGGCATCCCAGCTGAACTGTTCAAAACCTTGCAAGATGATGCTGTCAAGGTAATGCATGCTATATGCCAGCAAATTTGGAAAACACAAGAATGGCCATCAGATTGGAAAAAATCAACTTATATCCCCATACCAAAAAAGGGAAACACTAAAGAATGTTCAAACTATCGAACAGTGGCACTCATTTCACATGCCAGTAAGGTATGCTCAAGATCCTGCAAGGTAGACTTCAGCAATTCATGGAGCGAGAATTGCCAGATGTACAAGCTGGGTTTAGAAAAGGCAGAGGAACTAGGGACCAAATTGCCAATATCTGCTGGATCATGGAAAAAGCCAGGGAGTTTCAGAAAAACATCTATTTCTGTTTTATTGACTATTCTAAAGCCTTTGACTGTGTGGACCATAACAAATTGTGGCAAGTTCTTAGCGGTATGGGGATACCAAGTCATCTTGTATGCCTCCTGAAGAATCTGTATAACGACCAAGTAGCAACAGTAAGAACAGACCACGGAACGGACTGGTTTAAGATTGGGAAAGGAGTATGGCAGGGCTGTATACTCTCACCCTACCTATTCAACTTGTACACAGAACACATCATGCGACAAGCTGGCCTTGAGGAATCCAAGGCTGGAGTTAAAATCGCTGGAAGAAACATTAACAATCTCAGATATGCAGATGATACCACTTCGATGGCTGAAAGCGAAGAGGAACTGAGGAGCCTTATGATGAAGGTGAAAGAAGAAAGCGCAAAAGCTGCCTTGCAGCTAAACCTCAAAAAAACCAAGATTATGGCAACCAGTTTGATTGATAACTGGCAAATAGAGGGAGAAAATGTAGAAGCAGTGAAAGACTTTGTATTTCTAGGTGCGAAGATTACTGCAGATGCTGACTGCAGTCAGGAAATCAGAAGACGCTTAATCCTTGGGAGAAGAGCAATGACAAATCTCGATAAAATAGTTAAGAGCAGAGACATCACACTGACAACAAAGGTCCCCATAGTTAAAGCAATGGTGTTCCCCGTAGTAACATATGGCTGCGAGAGCTGGACCATAAGGAAGGCTGAGAGAAGGAAGATCGATGCTTTTGATCTGTGGTGTTGGAGGAAAATTCTGAGAGTGCCTTGGACTGCAAGAAGATCAAACCAGTCCATCCTCCAGGAAACAAAGCCAGACTGGTCACTTGAGGGAATGATATTAAAGGTAAAACTGAAATACTTTGGCCACATAATGAGAAGACAGGACACCCTGGAGAAGATGCTGATGCTAGGGAGAGTGGAGGGCAAAAGGAAGAGGGGCCGACCAAGGGCAAGGTGGATGGATGATATTCTAGAGGTGACGGATCCGTCCCTGGGGGAGCTGGGGGTGTTGACGACCGACAGGAAGCTCTGGCGTGAGCTGGTCCATGAAGTCACAAAGAGTCGGAAGCGACTAAACGAACAAACAACAAAAAATATAATTTGTTAAAGAATCTCAATTTGTTTTTTTTTAATTGCTTTTTTATTAAAGTGATTTTTGAGGAATATAAAACTTTCTCTTAGTTGAATCTGCAGATTGGAGTTCTGATCTATTTGCTTTCACTTTCCCATGGGAATGCTCTTTGTTATTACTTTTTATTTTCCTGATTGGCCACATCAGAGATAAAAAGGCTGGAGAGAGTGTTCAGTTACAGCATTAATGACTTTACCTTCCTGAGGCACTAGAGGGCACCACAATCTATCTTACTATTAAGAAATATGGAGGAAATTAATTTGATATTTAAAGATCTCTACAATGCTGTTATTCATCCTAGAGCATTTCTCAGAATTTGTGGAGTCCAAATTGTCACAAGAATCGAGAGAAACTGATAAGACTGAAAACTACCTTAAGAGTAAAGTGGTTTCTCCAAAGAAAAAGATGAGAATTGGTGACTTACGTTTAAATAGTCAAAGGAAACTTGAGTTGTTGAAAGTTGAAGATAAGAAGACAGTGTTGCCACCACACCATGATCAAGAAAGAGGATTAAACTCAGAAGCTGGAAGATTTTAGACAAATACTTGGGCTTTTTAAAGCAGGTTGTAGAATTTGAAATTGACAAGAAGAAAGCTCTGTGCTTAATACTGAGACATGTCAATGCCTTGGTTTACTTTGAAGTGGGATAATTGTCTAAATGTGTTTATCAGGATGGTTTCTTAAAGGTTTGGATAAATGGTTATGCTGTTTTGAAAATTCTCACATTTTTGGTAAATGCCTAGGTTATTGTTTAAATGTGGTTATCAGGATGTTTTTTTTAAGGGTTTAGATAAATGTTTATGCTGTTTGGATAATTTTTATATTTTTGGTTAATGTTAGTTTAGTTGGCAGATAGAAGCAAATTATAGTGAAGAAGGGTAGTGTTACTATATTAGGTTCCAAATTATGTTTGAAGGGTTTTATACGTTTTTCTTTAATTGGGAGGGTAATTTTGTTTTAGAAGGGAATGTAATAATGATTTAAATGCTTTATAGAAATAATGTTTACTGTAATATGAATTGGAGTAAGAAATTGATATTGATTTATGTATATCTTTGTCATGAGTACTGATGGCGAGCAGGAGGGGACCTCTATCCAGGGGGGAAAACGCATGCGTAGTACTGAGGAATTAAGCAGCCATTCAAAGAGACACAGATCAGACCCGCCTTAACTTTTGGGGTTTATCTGTCTGGGTTTTTCCCACGCTTCTTCAGTTTGTTAGGATTTTCTGTCTTATGTAGCAGCAATAAACACTAGAGACCTACTCCTCGTCTCAGCGTGATTCCTGACGGTTAGGACAATCTTTGTTGTACTGTAGAAAGTCAAAAGTCACTTTGTAGTAGTTTGTTTTGTGTCTTCACACTTTTTTAGTTCTGTTTCTTTTTCTTTGTAGGCTTCTTCATTTCAATCTTTTCAGTTTTTATGTATATTTTGAAAATGCTTTAATAAGTTTTCTAAAAAAAAAGTATTCTCTCTCTTCCTGGGCCATGCCTTTTAGTAGGAAGAGTGAAGAAAACATTTGTGCCTCCATTTTCTTCACCTTCCTACCCAGCACTTCATAGTGACTTGCAGAGTTTTCAAGGCTTTACCTGGTGATATCATTTGTTTCAATGTGGGTTCATAGACATGGATTATTTGTCTGCTGCCTTAAAGAATCTTGGGAGCCTTTCCATTAAATCCAGTATGTGAGCTCCAGGAAGGCAGCAAACGCCTCTTAAGAGACTGTTGACCTGCTTCACTCTTTCTCAACAGAGTCTCTGAGCACTACCATTTACCACCAGAATTTTCTGGTAAAGGCAGGAATCCTCCCCGTTGCAAAGCCTGTAACGTCTTCTTCCTCAGCCCCTAGAATTATGACATCAATTGCACAGTAATCTGAAGAGCTCTTTTACACCTGACCAAGTCTTTTATACCAGGGGTCCTGCTTAGAAGATTATTAAGAAATACAGACAACTGATATTTGTTCCTTAATATTTAACTTCCTTCACAGCTCTTCTGAACAACAGCAGAGTGGGGACCATCCAGATCTTGGGGGAAACCTCGTTCCAAAGGGCAGATGCTGCTACAAGGGTCCTGATAGATGACGCTATTTAATCGAAGGAACCCAGAGCATGCCAACCCTGCAAGATCAAATTGGCCAGGCAGATACATGTCCTTTTTGTGAGCTTTTTTTCTTTTTTATCCAATGTTTTTCTTTTTGTGCTAGCAAAAATATTTTTAAAAAACTAGATGTGTCCTCAATTCAGAGTGGGCTTTCTAACCAGAACACCATGGTAGAAGGAAGCTGGAATTTTTCTGTTTTGAGCTTCTTAAACCAGCTAATTAAAAATAAGAAACACTGGCTCATAAAATGCAAGGGTTTTCTTGCATATGCACTAATGTTTACTATGAAAAATAAATGAGTGAGCTTTTGGTACAAAAGGGAGAATATGATCCAATAGGTTTAACAGATCAGAGGGGATAACTATAATAATTTAAACATAGTAATTGAACAATGTCATCTGTTCAAAACAAACAGTAACAGAAAGGGGGGAGGAGTTGCACTATACATTAAAAGTATTCACTTCTGCTTAGAAATCCAGTTGAATGAACCTGAAAACCCTGCGGAGAGCACCTGGGTTCATTTAAGTGGAGGAATGAATAAAATGCTGCCGGTGTCTACCACTGCTTGCCCAGCCAAGGAGAAGATGTGGACGATTCTTTTCATGAGATGGTGTCAAGAAAGCTCCAGCTCAAAATGAGCTGATTGGTTGACAGAACCACAAAAACGGGCTCGTTTTTGTCCAGAATAAAAGCTGTTTGATCAAGGTGGCAAAATGCACAGATCTGCTAAAAGCCACACTCTGAAACAAATTATTTGAAATAAAAACTATTAATAATTTGCATCTTGATTTCTAAATTTGTAACATTTATGTTTCATGTATATGAAATGTCTGTCTGAGGCAGCAAAAAAAGCTTACTGAATATTGGAAAGATGGAACCATCATGGATTTCACTTTTGTTTATGAGCTGGTTCTTCATCGACCTAATGGAAAGCCTGATTACTCTGTGCGGTCAAGGTTTAAAGATACCTTTTGAAAAATAGAGTGAAATATTTCTTATATGCCTAATGTGTTATCTTCATTTCTTTTTTCTATCTATTCTTGAAAATTGTTTACTACTTTTTCTTTTTTACATTTATATGTATTTACAAAGCAAAACTTTTTAAAATCCTGTTAATATTTTCATTATTCAGTGCTAATAATTTATTACATTTTATATTGAAGTGGCAAGAGCAGCACTGTTTCCCATTCCTTTGTTTAATTTTCAAATTTTAAATGTCTTCTTTCTTTTTGTTTTTAGTTTTTGTTTCACCGAATAAAAGCTTTTTATTGTTTGAGTGACATAGGCCATCAACAGTAAATGAAAAAACATTTACATTAGCCATCACAGATGCTCCATTTAAAGCTATTTACCTTAAATAAAATGTTGTTTCTTTGCATGATGAGATCTTTTTTAAAAAATGCACTTAGTCCCATTCAAATATTTTTACCTTTACAATGGCCATCATAGTCCACCTGGATCTTGGAACCAGTGAGGCAAGCATCACGGTGCAGCTCACAGTGGTTCAGGTATGTCTTGCCATTGCTGCCACACACTGGCCTCTTGTGGGTTTTACACTTCTATAAAAGAAAAAGCCAGAAAAAGGGATCAAGAAATTCATAATGGAAGGCATGAATTTAATTTTGAAAATGGAGTCTTTGTGGAATAACTTGATCAAGCTACTTATTTTGGCATTAGATTCTAATCTGGTGATTTGATTACAGTATCTTGAATAATGTGGACTGACCAGATTATCAATGGCACAGAAAAGCCATGCAAGTATTATAAAACTGATTTTGACTGGATTCAGATAGGGCACTAAACCATAAAATGCTTTGTTTTGGTTTAACTGTTCTTGTATGAAATTGGCCACTGTGGTTTAGAAATCATGGTTTATGATTAATGGCTATAATTACATGGTATACTGAACCATAAACTAATCAACCACATTTTAGCTTAAAGTGCTCTCCAACCTCAATCCAACCTATACGTTTATGGTTCAGTGTGTCATGTGAATGAAAGGAATTGGGTTAATTAAATAAACTAGGGTTAACCCTGAGTGTGTTAAAGCCAGCGCTTTGTATAAATCCAGCTAACTGTAGTTTGTTAAAAGAATATGGCTGACCAAGAGATGGCCTTACATGCTGTTAAAACCGAAGGGCCTTGTGGAACTTTTTTGTTTGAAGGAGGGTAGTTTGTTCCCTCACATTTCCAGAGGAAAAGGGCAGAGAACTCGAGGCCCTTCAGTTATTGCTGAATTACAAATTGCCAGCAATCATAGTTCATCTGATGCCAATGATGCTATTATAATAGTTACATAATTATTATATAGTTATACAACTATGTATTTATAGTTAATTACAACTATAACAGGCTTTCCTCCTCTGATTCTATAATCCTCTTCATAACTCTGTTGTGCAATCCCCACAGGCTTCAAAGGTAAAAAAGAACAAGAAAATCTTTACTAACCCAGAGTTGGGGGGCTTTCCTGCTTTATAGGGAGATTACACCATGGTGCCAATGATTTAAGGTGTCCATTCAAATCACCAGCACTTATAAAATCCTGAAAATTACTGTAAGGGCAACTTTTCTGCTTTTTGAAGTTCCTACAATGAGTCTTCCAAAGCAACAGAATCTCAGGTCTCCTTTTAGTTTCTGTTTTGATTGTACTCTTTTGTATAATATGCAAGGAAAATTCTTTTTGCATTTCTAGAGGCTTAGCCATTATTTTTGTGATGAAAATTACCTTCTGATTGCAAATGATGCTTTATGTTATAGAAAGTAAATTATTAAATTTAATTGCACAAATAGAAATATTAGCAAAATTAGTGCAAGGCTTCAGGCATCCACTTCTCTTTTAAAATTCTTCCAAGCCTCACAAATAGGAAAAGAAATGCAAAAATGTTGGATATGTTCATCAGGGGAGAAATACAGATGTGAGGACTGGGGACTGTGGGTGTTTGATTAGAAGACTGAAGACTTGGGGCAGAAGGAAGACTATGAAGGTACCTCTAAAAACAAACTACACAGCAAGAATTGTAACAGCAGAGATGCAATTCAAGACTTACTAAAGCAAAAGCCGGGTCCTTGGGCATGAGCTGGTTTCCAGACCTGCCTCTAGAACTATTTCCTGGCGTACATGAGCTTGTATGTAAATTCTTGTATATAAACAGATGTATATCTTTTCCTTATTTACCCTCACCCAAACTTCCCTCTTATTCCATTGTTAGAGGAGGCAATGCAGTCCCTGGCAGTATCTTATCCTGCACCTGTTCTGATTTAATTTACCCATAATTTATTATTGATTTAATAACATTGGAAAATGTAATACGAGGGGGGAGGATAGCTGGAAGTTAAATATTGGTCTCCTGCCATCTTTGTTCTTCAGAATGCCTTTGGAGCTCCTGTAGAGCCAGACACTGTCAGCCTTGTGAGGTAGACCAGACAAGAAACAGGACCAGATGAGCTAATTCTACTTTATTGTAAGGCTACATTAACAGAATCCTGCAAGTCTGAAAGTACAAATCTCCCGCCGTCTCTTTTTACAGCCTGATACATTAGGGCGGATCTTTTCTAAGTTTCTTTCTCTGTCCAATACTCAGTTGAGGGCTATGCCCTCTCTTATCTGATCGTTCCCTAGGCAGCATCTCTTCCCCTCATCTCCCAAGGTCATTCCCACATACCATTACACTGTCTGAGGAAGTAACTGTGTTAGGCAACCCTGGATACCTGAGGGGGAAAAAGGAAGGGATCAACCCTGTTACTATTTGGTCAGGAGAGGGCTTGGAATAATAGCAGTGCAACTTGGGGAGGGATCTATAATATAGATGTAACTATATGTAACTGAATGGGGTGTTTAATGGATGAAACAGGACTGATTATGGCCCCTATTGTCCGGTAATATTCCAATTACTTGTGATGTCAGAACAGCTATGTCCCTACACCTGTATTTTTTTAATTTACTTGTAAATGATATTAAGAGTTGACAGGAGAATTTTCCTTTCCTATTGTCAAAATGTGCAAAATAAGACTTTCATTATTACATTATGCAAATGACACAATTTTACCCTTGCATCCAAATAGTTTGTGAAGATTATTATTAGTTACTGGTAATTATTGTTGTGGAGCCTCACTAGTGATTATGAAAAAACCAAAAGCTGTGATCTTTAGTTCTCAGGCCTATGTGGAAAACTGAAATGATTATCGTATCTCTCTGAAGAACTTTCTAAATCTTTTTGCATGCTTCACCATTTTAACCAAACACCACAAGGAGATTACTAAATGCAGTCAATTCTTCATTTAATAAAAGCAGAGTTGGTTTCATACCTCTTATAGGGAAATCGACTGCATTTTTTAAATGGTACTGCAATTGTAAGGTTTGTACACCTAATTTGACATAAATTCCCTGAAAACAAATGCCTGAGAACAATTATTGAAGCTACTTCAGTACATCTGCTTCTTTTATTCTGAATTCTGAATGTTTACAGTAAAACTAAATTCTGCTATTAAAATAATGATTTTTAATGATTTTTTTTATTAAGCTGAGATGTTTTTTGGTAACTGGTTGCTTAAATTTGTTTTCAGGAGCAGATAAGACATAGGCTTCTTAGTTTTTCACTGGAAATTATTTCTTCTTGAAATCATTTTACTCAAGCCAAATTTATAAACTAGTACATACACTGTAGCCTTTCAATGTGGTTTGTGTATGGGAACAATAAGATTGTTCCATGCTATGCTCTAATGAAAAACACATTTGAGCATGAAAATTACTTTAAACACATTCCTTTATTTTTTGGCAGGAATTCCTTGACCCAATTAAGAATGCAATATATAATTTCTGCTGTACTTGATGCTCATATAGGAAGATTCCCTATAACCTTTGTTTGTGACATTGCGGCACCAGTGTTATAGACAAAGATGACTTCACTTTTAAAAAATGAAGAAAAAGTATATTCACTTAGGAGGCATAGAAAAACAATCGAAAGAGGGTCATGGATAGTCTACCCCCACATATTATACTCTGGATATTCTACCCTACCCTACAGGATATTCTACCCTGGAAATTATAGTTCAGCAACTTTTGGAGAGCCATAGGGCCCTAATCCTGGCTTAAAGTCTGCGTAACCATTTCATGGCAAGGACCTAACTTTGAATCATACAATTCTCCAGGCTGGCTAGGGTTGGTGGGAATGAAGTCCAGACCACTTGGAAAACACCAGGTCACCTACTGCTGGCATAGTAACAAAGACTAATAATTATAATGACATAAACGCTTAGACATGCTCAGAAGAGTTTGCAGAACTATATTACTTACAATTGCCACAAGCAAAAAATTGAACTTACTGACAGCAATGTTTATGCTATAAAAGGATTCTTGCTGCTGAAGTGACGGTCTATGTCATACCTCAATGCACAGGCAGGTTGGCTCGCTCTTTTCTGTCACAGCACACTCCCGGCCAGCTCCACAAAAAACATTGGCACAGATTTTGGATTTGCTAACTGGCTCTTCCTGTAAGATGTTAAAATACAATGTTGAAAGACCATAATTCAGAAAAATCCTGTCTTTTTCACATAGACTCCCTTATATTATTGGCTATAGTAGTCTTGGTGCTTTTTCACTTTATGATCTCTCTAGAATATGTAAACTATATATAGTAAATATACCCAAACCATACATTGCACTAAATGAGAAGCTCTGCCGCAGAAGAAAATATTTTTCCTTCTGTATTCAAGCAAGATATGAATCAGAACAGGGAGGTGTTAGAAGCAGGGAGGTGTGCAAGAACAAAAAGGTATGGAGACAAACAGTGAATGGTGTTGGTGTAAGCAAGATTGAGTTAAGATTATTTTTATTTTCTGTCTTTAATTTCTCTTGCTCAGTACTTTTTACCCTGCACTTTACATCATGCTTACTTCAAAGTAAATATTGTGATAGATATGCACGTATGTATGTATACAAGCAATTGCAATTAAACAAAAGTGACACGTCTATGATTTCGTTGGAACATTCATGTGGCTTTCCATTGATCCCCTCTCCCCTGGTTAGTCAGGAATGGAAACAGTCTGCAAGTAATACGGATTGTTCTCTACACCCATCTGGCCAATTAACTGAAGCAATCTACAAAGTTTCAGTACTGAAATGTCCACTTTTGTTAGAAATTTTTCTGCATGTCTCATATGCTTCCACTCCTTTCAGTTCTACAGATCAGCCAAACACAGCTGCAAAACTCACCCCTTGGGAGGAAAGAGACCATGCCCATTCAATCCGAGCTAGTCTCCAGGAGGTTAGGCAATTTGGACATACCAGAGTTATAAGGTCACAGTGGTTGAAATCATTTTAAAAGCAGCAAGAGCCTCCCAAAGATTCTGGCTATCCAGAAAAAAAGTGTCCCAATTCAGTCAGCGGTATAGAATAATAAATTAATAAAGTATAGAATAATACTTTAATAATACTGCGAGTGTGCACAAGATAAATAAAAGGCATTATTATCCCTGCCTCAGCTGCATTTAAAGCTTTTCAGTGATAAAACAGCTTATAAACAGGAATGTAATGGAGATGTGTGTCATAAAATGAAAAAGCCATCCTCTATAGTTGCTGGTGTAACAGAAGGATGCCTGAAATAACAGCCAATTCCTCATGGTATTGAAATCACATTGGCAAGAAAATGAGCCAAAAGTAGGCTTGTCCCACTGGATTTTTGAAAATGTGTGCAATTTTACACTTTCATTGCATATTTCTGTTTTCGATTCTCACTCTTCCAAACATGAACAGCATTAGAAATAAAACTGTTTTTTTGTGTTTCGTTTCAGGCTAAGGAAAAAAAACTTCAGGAGAGCCAGCATACATTCAATCCTTCTCTTTACTCCAACTCTGACTATGACTACTATATCAGGTTTTTCATAAAGCTCTTCACAAAGCGCCATCAGTTCTTGATATAATTCTTTTTTTTAATAAGAATTTTATTAAGTTTCAAACAAAGATAAAAGCTACAAAAAAAAAAACCTATAAAAAGAAAAAAGAAAAAAAACTAAAAAGGTGTGACAACACAAGAGAGAATTTTTTTCAAAGTTACAGAAAGATGTGACTTCTGACTTTTAACAGCAAGGATATACAAAAATTTTCCATAATCAATCCCTTACTCTATGTTAGACCAAAACCACATTATTTCAATAAATCATTCCACATTGGCACACATTATAAAAATCAAGTAAGTACAGTTATTCCCTCCCCATATATTAAAAGAAAAAAAAAAAAACATATAAATCTCCTAAACAACTTCCCCCTCCCCAAAGATAACATCTATTTAATTATTCCCTTCCTACTACTATTCTATACATTTCTGTCTACTATAATAAAAATCAAACTAAAAAGCACATAAATTGTCTGCCATTATACTTAATAATACAACAATTTTAATGATCTTAATCTTAATAAACCCAAAACCATCCAAGTAGATATTTTTATACCTTACTAATCTTACTCCAAATCGTTAAAGATAAATGAAATCAGCCAAACCTTAAAAGCAATCCAGATAAATATCTTCAACCCTTATCCCACTTCAAAATAAACCAGAGCATTTACATATCCCCACAATGCGCACAGAGCTTTTTTCTTAAAAAGATCGAACAGCCCAATTGCCCCCCTCAAAAACTCCGACTTCTTTTCAGAAAACCTCCCATACATAGTAACCCCTTTTTTCATAGCGTTCCTCCAGAAGATCAATTTAATTTGTGGCTTGCAAAACTCTCTTTCCCTCAAATTTCTCCAACTCCACTATCCGATCTTCATCCACTATCTCAATAGAAATCCCAATCTCACTCTAAGAAAAAACTTTTCTATCACTGTTAAATTCCTCAATTTCATCCACCACATCCCCAATCAGATGACACATTTTTGACCTCATATTTTCCATAATGTCCTGAATGTCTTGCATAAAAACTTGGTAGGAGTCAGAAAGAATCTGTTTAAAATCTTGGTGGAAGTCAGAGAAAATCTGTTTAAAATCTTGGTGGAAGTCAGAGAAAATCTGTTTAAAATCTTCCATGTCTCACACAGTAGATTATGGTGCCCCCTAGGAGCTTAACCAGCGAAAGTCAAAGATATGAAAAAGTTCTGAAATGTGTTTACACGTGAAAAGTGAGATATGCAGACAGTTCCCCAGGGAAAGTAGAAACAGAAAGCTGAAGGTTCAAATCAGCCAATTCAACGTGTAGGGAAATGCTAATATCTTCAAATTTAGTAAAAAAATAGTAACAGGGAGACAATTATTTTCTCTCAATCCTCCTTAATATTTGGAGGGAAAACAAAGCCCAAAACTTAAAAAGAATTTTTAAAAAAATCCCAAAAATAACAATAAGCACCAAGAGAGCCCGCTTCTCCTTGCCATAGAAAGCCTCTCTTAGGGTATACATACTCTGAAAAAATATATAAATTCGATGATTTAGAAATGGGGTGGTCGGTCCTAAGTGTCCCTTTAAGGCTACAGTGTGGCTTGGAAAATGGTGATGTCCCCACCTCCCAGCTAGTTCTTACCAGTCGAGCACAAATGTTGTTTGCGATCTGGCTGCAAACAGTATTTGCCCTTCTCCAGTTCTCAAGTGAGCCAATTTGGTGTGGTTTAGGCATCAGGCTAGAAACCAGGAGACCGGGAGTTCTAGTCCTGCCTTAGGAGCAAAGCCCACTGGGTGACCTTGGGCCACTCCCTCTCCCTCAGCCCTAGGAAGGAGGCAAGGGCAAACCACTTCTGAAATCTTGCCAAGAAAACTGCAGGGACTTGTCCAGACAGGAGTCAACACTGACTCACACAAACAAGTCCTCAAGCACTGCATCTGTTTTCTGAAAGAGGCTCCAAGATTACATCCACAAGGTCCTTTAAGACTCTTAGATGTAACTGTCTGGTCTTGGAGACTTACAGTTGAAAGAGGACGTTTGTGAAGTATTTAGAACTCCCTGTAATCCTGCAGTTCTGTGACCTCCATTGTGATCTAAGTTTCCTTCCATCTAAGTCAGGGTTCTAAAGCTCATGTAGTCACAAGGGCTTGTTAGTCCAGTGACTGCAACACTGAAGTCTTTTTATTGATTGATAGAAAAATATCAATAAATTTATTAAATTAAAAAAAAACTTTACTGTAAAACGGAGCTACTGTATATTTTTTGCTATTTTACTTTGTTGACTAAGACCACAATGATGGCTGCACGGTGCTGATGGCATAGGAGCTGGGTGTAAGTAGATTGCTTTTGTTTGGAGAGAGGCTAGTAGACCCAGGAGATGAGTTGTACTGCCAAGGTGCTAAAATTCCAGGTGGCGGTGCCCCCTCCAGGTACCTCCTATCAGAGCTAGGCCTTGCAGAACACACCCCTGTCCTGCTAATCAGGGCCTTCCCTAAGCCTGAGGGGCCTTGGGAGGGCAAGGGAGCAAGGCCATCATAGCCAGTTCATAATTCCGTTATGGCCCTTGAAAAACTAAAACCACTATTTTTTCCTACCACATGGTTTTCTAATTTTTGTTCTATCAGCAAATATTTTATCTCTTTCTCATTGATATGACCTGTTAGGGTAGATAATGATTGTTCAACAAATGAGACCAAACACACACACATACATATATATATATATATATTTAAGAATAAATGAATCATGCAGACAATTGCATCATCAGTTTTTCCAAGAATTGCTGTCTTTGCAATTAATTTATTGTATCAAGCAATGTAAAATAATTTCCCATGATATCCTCAATATACCAAGCCAAGATCAGACCATATCTTCATCCATATTGGCTGACCATGATCAAGCTCTGTTTTGGTGCATGCAACCCAGATGTATCTACTTGTTTGCCTTGTTAATGTCAGCAGCTAAACCACCATTTTTTCTATTCTCATGCCTTCCAAAAGTCTATTCTCATGCCTTCCAAATATATATTCCATAATTTCCAGCTAAATTAAGAATTGACGCCCATCTAATAAAATGCATCACAAATGTTTTAAAACCACAATGATTTGAAAAATGCTGATTGATACACATATGTACATATTCATATATACTTATCAATTACACTATTTCCTTTCAAGGCAAGCAACATTATGCAAAACATAGAAAATTGGTAATAATTAAGGCAAGAAATATAAGAAATGAAAAGAGAATCTAACTAAATCTAATTTATACAAATTACCAATACTATATATCTTCGTATCTTTTTATCCTTGCAAACTATTCTTGTTTCCATCACAGCCATCAAACTATTTATACACTGCCTTTCATTCTTTTTCATCAACTCATTTTAAGGATCTCCCTAATTCCGTCCAATCCTGCTTTTTCTCAACCCATTCTCCAGCCATTTCCCCATTTTTAGTAAACATTCAACCAAGGTACTTGTTCTAGTTTTTCACTTCTTGCAACTGTTCAGTATATTCTTCCTGTCAACAATAACTATCTTGGCTTTTGATTTTCAGATCCATACTCTGTTGTATTATATTATCTATCTTCATTTGGGTTCTCAGCTAACAACACGGCACTATCTACATACAAAAGTTCATACATGTTCTCATCCTCAACACCATAAGCATTCCTTATACATATATCCATAAATACATTAAACAACAATGGGACATCACACATCCCTGTCTTATTCCCTGCTCACTGTTGGATCATTCATTAAGCACTCAATATATTCTCCTTTAGTTGCATCATATAACACTCTTTATCACATTCAGCAACCACATTTGTGCAAAATGTTCCTTAATTCAAGACTACTTACTATGTTTTTATTTATTTGTCCTACAGAACATATATGTCACCTGATTCCATGGACGTATTTACTATAAATCAGCAAATGTACCCAGTTTGGTCTAGTGGTTAAGGCAACAGGCTAGAAACCAGGAGTCTGTGAGTTCTAGTCTCGCCTTAAGCTTGAAAGCTGGCTGGGTGACCTTGGGCCAGTCGCTCTCTCTCAGCCCAACTCACCTCACAGGGTTGTTGTTGTAAGGAAAATAGGAGGAGGAAGGAGTATGAGGTATGTTCACCGCCTTGAGTTATTTATAAAAATAATAAAGGCGGGATAGAAAATAAATAAAATAAATAAACCCTTCTTTTTCATGTCCATAAATTTTCAATGACCTTCTGAAGAGCAAAAATCTGATCTGCACATCCCTGCCCAGCCTAAAGCTACAGTCACAGATTTTGCCCAGTGTTTTCCCTTGTATCCTTTCAGTCAGAATGTTGCCAAATACCTTCCCAGGCATGCTTAACAAATACATCTCCTGTAGTTTTTGCATTTGTTCTTTGGGCTATGGGAACAATAACAGCATTTTTGCAATCATCAGGCACAGGTGGAATTTTCACATACATATCAAACACATCACAAAGCTGCTCCATAAGCACACCACATCCACATTTTTAATATCAACACTCTCCATCTTTACTATTTTTTAACATTCCTGAGTTATTTATTTATTTTTTTCTTGGACACTCAGCTCTTCAAGGTAGACCAAACTAGGAAACCAAAATTATGAATGCTAATACTACTTTTATTATTACAGTAACAGAATCTTGCAAATCTGAATGCACCTCTCCCCTCCCTCACTTTATCTTCAAGAGAACTAGGGAGGATCTGAAACACTTTCTCAAATTACATTTCTGCGTTGTTTCAGATCCTCCCTAGTTCTCGAACTCAAATTTCTTTTGTCTCACTGCTGTCTTGGTTGTGGCTCTTCCTCCTATTCCTCAAGGATATTCCTACTTCTCATTACAGATACTAACATTTATAGTACACACATATACACACAGGCACCCACAATTTCAACTCTATTCTTCAATATACTATCATTCCCATACAAATCTGTAAATATTCCTTCTAGTATTTTCTTTCTCTCTATTTCTTTCTTTGACTATGTTCCTTACATCTATCTTTTTCTCTATGTACACATTATATATTATTTTCCCTCATCCTCATATTTTTATAGCAATCATTCCTCCTCATCCGCAGCTTCGTTCACTTCATCATTCCACCAAGCATCTTTTCTTAATACTTCCCACTACAAGTAAAACTTTGTGGTGTTTTGTAACAATAGTTTTCACTGTGTTTCAATCGACTTCCAGGTTGTTCTTCCTTACATCCACCTTCCATTCATTCTATTGGGAGATATGTAACTTAATTTTTCTTGATTATCACCATTCATTGAATCATAGTATGCAACTATTACCAAGCTATAATTTATTCTTTCATACACACCCAAAACAATCTAGATGACACCAAGTCATACTTCCTGACACAAATTTTAGCCCTTTCATTCATAATAAATCTACCACTTCACTTCCACAGGTATATTCATTAGTTCCATACAATAATTACCTTCATTCAGTTCTATTACATCCTTCTGCTTCCTTTTAGTTTCACAAACACAAAACATACTATTTTTCTTATTTTCATTTCATTAATTATGCCCTTTACCACATACTCTTTTTACATTTCAAGTCACAATCTTACATATTATTATAATAATAATTATTTATTAAATTTGTATACCATGGAACCATTCCACCTTACAACAAAATAAGCTACAATAAAAAGCAATAAAAAGATCTACTGTCATAGTTGTCAATAGATGAGCCTATGAAATACAGTACTGTCATCCACAACCCACTATGGCTTTGGCTAACTAAGGCTTTTACATATTGCTTTTAGTACAATAAAGAGTATACTCCATTTTCCACCTTAGTTGTCCCCAGGCAACACGGAGCCTTCCCTGCTAATGTCAAGGACCCAGTACTGGCCGGTTAGTACAAAACCGTCTTACCCTAAGCATGCTGATGCTATTATATGCAAGCCAGGATTGCTAATCCAGATGTTATGTTGCAAACTAATGTTCTGTCACTTATATCTAACACCAACAAAGAAGCACACACTTCCATGAGTACCAGTTCCTTCAACCTACTGTGAACATTCTCAAACATCATTCTTTGGGCTTCCATGCCTTTAGAAATTGAGATGTCTGGAACCCAAAGGTGACAGGACTTTTTCACTTATAAGAACTTGGATTTGGAATTTTCTTGTCAGGGTGGTTTGCCAGATTACACATTTTCTAAGTTTGTTGGTCTGAAGTCACTGCATAATGCTGGGCTCTCTAACAAGAGGTCCATGGGCATAAATGTGACCTTTGTATGCACTATCAATTCTTCTTTAAAATTAGATTGTTTTAATTGTAAACAACAACAAAACTCTCAGAAAGTTGTGTTTCTGCCATATAAAGCATTAGTCAGCAATATCATAATATATTTCAAAGGTTGATTCGGCACGTTTTACAGACCCCATAAGCATTTTTAGAAAAGAAAACTGGTAGTTGGTGCAGGCAAGCTGCCCACACACACACACACACACACAAAGACAAAGGTAAGCAAAGGGTGTTAGAGACCATTCTGGAAGGCTAGAAGGGATGCTTTTTTTTTTAATCTGTTCAGTTGTGTCCGATTCTTGGAGACTGCCTGGACAGGTCCCTGCAGTTTTCTTGGCAAGGTTTTTCAGAAGTGTTTTGCCATTGCCTCCTTCCTAGGGCTGAGAGAGAGTGCCTGACCCCAGGTAACCCAGCAGGCTTTGTGCTTAAGGGGGGACTAGAACTCACCGTCTCCTGGTTTCTAGCCCAGCGCCTTAACCACTACACCAAACTGGCTCTCAGAGGGGATGCTAGGGGCATTCTAATCAGAATGCCTTACAAAAAATTGATGTTTTATGACTGTTCCTCTATGGCAGCCATTTTGTTAATGGACAGCCTCCCCCTACCCCCACCCACCCATTGTGCACAGATATCTGCAACTTATTTTCAAAATTCCAAATATATCCACTGGCTGCTGCCACCACCACTCAGCTCTCTACTTTTATCACCTTCTAAACATATATATCTTGACTTTTCACCACTCTGGCCTGTTTCCATCACTGCTCCTTTGTTCCCTCTCACTGTGGTACCATAGCATCCATATTGCCTGCTTTGAGAAATGAAGCATCAGAATGAGGCATCGGAATAACAGCCAATTAGATGCCATGATTAGGGGGTCAGTTTAGGATTGAGGAGACCTGGGTTCAAATCCAATCCACCCTCAGCTATGGGAACTCACTGGATGACTCCAAACTAGTCACTCTCTATGAGCACCACCTATCTCACATTGCTTCTGTTGTGGGGATGAAAAAAAGGGGGGGAGATCCCCAGCTAAGCAGTCTTGGGCTCATAGAGGCAAGGCAGGATATAAATCTAACACAGAAACAAATAAATAAAATGAAGGGTAGGAAATTCAGAAAGCTGCACTAGTTTAGAATGCTTGCACTTTTCAATACATTGCTTTGAGAAATCCTTCAAGTGTGATTTTTAAGGTGAATTCCCAAAGCAGGAGATCTCAGAATGAGGTAAAACTGCTCACAAAACTGTAACACAGGCCATCTGTAACACTAATATACTCACAGTGATCACTGAGAAAGAATTGCTCAGAAAAACTGGAAATGGAGAAATATCCCTGATAAATGTAGTTTTGATCACAGTCAAATATAGTAGTCTGTAATGGAATTTATCATCTGCAGTTAATATAAAAGAGGAAAAAGTGCGCAAAGAAAAGAGCAGGATGGAGCTCATCAGAGATTTTCATAATGGATATTTTGTCCTTTTGCCTGAAGCAACTTGAGTTTATTTTCTTTAAAACATTTTCACATTTTTCTATGGCAATTATTAAGTACTTAGTCAATGACCTCACTTTTAGGGAAGATTTAATTCTAGGAATTCAAACACCATTCCTTCATTTCTTATCCCTACCTCCAAGAGTAATGTGAACAATTAAAAAAAGTGGAGCAGAAATTCAGCTTGATAAGTTACAAAAACACATATGTTTTTGCATCTTTAGAAGGCTTTCCAGACTTTATTTCAGTGACTCCAATCTATCTATCTGACTTCTTAAACATAATAAGGAATTCCTTCATGAAAACCTAAGATAATCGGTTTTGTTTCCAGACAAGAATGAATCATTTGCTGGGCACACACAGAGTTACAAATGTTCTTTCATGCTTTTTATCCAGGGCCAGCTGGTTGTTGTCTCCTCCCAGAGGGCTTCTCTGCATCTTTTCAACATGTAGCCAAGTCTACTCCTTCACCTTAACAGACGGCACAGGGGGGAAAAATCCCCTTCCTCAGAATAGATTATACTAAACTGATTTTTCTCATTTGATCAGGACTCACATAGTTGATTAAAATTTGGTTACAAGCCACCCGGACATATTGACACAGATGGCCAGTAGCCAATTATTTCACATTAATTTAAATTAGCATGCACCATACTTAATAAGAACTCAGCAGCAGCCATTTCTTTTGCTCTTGAAAATTTTGAGTCAGAAGATAAGAGGTTAAACTGGCTTTGCTGAATTTTAGTGCAATTTTTAGCATATCATCTACAGAGATGTTCAGCAAGCATGTAAAAAAGGGGGAAAATACTACATGTGCTGGCCATTATTTAATTCTAATTAATTCTATGTATATATGCACATTTGGCAAGAGAGAGAGAGAGAGAGATCTACCACCGTAGTATTCAGGTATCAGTCACAGAACTCATAGGCAGAAGGTTGGTATTATTGGGGAGTTTGATCTGGACTGAATGAATCTCCTAAATCACCTCTGTGGGCTTTTAAAATGCCCTGTATGTGATGGTGCTATATCTGTTGCCCACTCTTAATACTCTCCCCTTTTAAGTCCATCAAATCTGTCTTATTTTCACATTCTTAAATCTCTTCCCCTGCATCCCTCTTGAAAGATGCTTTAATGCTTTGCTCCAATTAAAACCAAAACATTTTTGTACATCGTTTGATACACCAATGACAGTTCATAATAATGCCTTTGTGAGTTGCTGTACAGCTTTTCCACCATTACTTTGCTCTGTATCCATGAGGTATAAAGTTTAGGCAGGGAGGAGGCTGGGAAGCATGCACATTTAGGAGCATGCACAGGGCTACACTCCAAAAAGTAGGTAAGGACAGAAAAAAAGTGATTCAATTTACATATAATTAATTACATGCTGTTCCCCATACAACTATTTCACCCCTTCTGTCATATTAAACATCACATGTGAAAGGTCCCCTGTGCAAGCACACAGTCATGTCGGACCCTTTGGGGGGATGCCGCTTTTGCGACATTTTCTTGGCAGACTATATGGGATTGGTTTGCCATTGCCTTCCCCGTCATCACTTTCCCCAGCAAGCTGGGTACTTATTTTACCAACCCCAGAAGGGTGGAAGGCTGAGTCGACCTGAGCCAGCTACTCGAGAGAGAGTCCAGCTTCCGCTGGGATCGAACTCGGGTCATGGGGAGAGTTTCGGTTGCAACACTGCCACCTACCACTCTGCCCCACACGAGGCTAAACATCATATTTGGTGTTATATTCTGGAGGGGCCCTAGAGCCCAGATGTAGTTCTGGGGCTTCAAGGTTGTGCATCCTTGTCTTGTTGGGAGTTTTCCTCCGTTTCCAACTCTGCAACTGTAGGCACAGACGTATGGGCCCAAAGTCCTGCCTTTGGCACTATGGCACTCTTTCAGGCTTCCCATGGCAGACAAGAACTCAGAGATGCCTGAGAGCCCACCTTGCCTTTGTGTAAAATGAGGGCTTCTCCCGAGAAAACAAACTTTCTCCTCCCTCTCTCTCTCTTTCTCTCACGAAGCCCACATTGGGAACAACGTATTTTCTGTTACAACAAAGCAAAACTTTTTACTCCACGGAAATGGCAAAACAAGCCATTTCTCCCTCTTAGGTCTAGAACCTCTGTTTTTCAAGAAGACCCTTTTGTCTTCTCAGATGAAGGCAGGCAGACTCCTCCGCCTCACAGAGCAGGCAAGCGTGAAGGCCCTGGCCTGAAGGAGGCCGCGCTCTGGAATTCGCCCCGGAGCTTCCCTCCTTTCTTCCCATCCCGGTCCTTATGCCGGATCCTGGGAGGCATCTTTCCCCAAGCGGGGGCTGCGCCAATAAGCGCCAAGCGAGGACGCATCTCCTACCGAAGTCCGGAGCCCCAAGGCGATCCCCGTCACAACGACGAAGATGGAGAGGTGGTTCCACAGCTGCAAGCGAGAGAGGAGAGCTTAGAGAAATCCTGCTAGTCCCCGAACCCCAGAGCCAGGCCCCATCCCCTCGTCGGCCGAGCCCCCTCACCATCTTGCTGGTTTCGCCTGCGGGACTCACGAGGACCTTGTCTGCGTCTTCGTCTGGGCAGTGAATACGAGGGTCGCGAGTCCTCGGGATGGAAGCCCGGCCAGCAGCTCCACCCAGTCGCTCCGGCAGCTTTTTGGCTTGCTTTCCTTCCTTCCTTCCCTCTAGCCCGCCCACCATGCATCACAGATCGACAGGGCGGAGGAGGGTCGTCTGTGAAGTTGGCGGAGCGCGCGGCTCCCCCCGCGAGGCCAAGCGGGCCGCGGAGACCGCTGCGCCAGGCGGAGGAAAAGCGCCTTCGTGAGAAGCTGCGAAAGAAACTGGCTCCATTTAAATCGAGAGCTACTATAAGCTTCTAGTAAAGCACGGAGTATTGTACTCATTCATTCATTCGTTCGTTCATTCATTCATCAGGTTTGTAATTGCGGCAATCCTCTTCCCGCCCAGTAAAGAATAGAACGAATACCAGGTACAATGCAATAATTCAAACTTCTCCACTGAAAAGCAGTAATAGCCTCTTTGGGGCAAGAATGGCTACTCTGGAGCACGATGAGGTTAGCTTGTAACTTCTTTGGTTGTATACAGACTCTCACAATTCCCTTGCTTTAGGTTTACTTTTTAAGGTACTATAAAATGCTTTAATTTTTTCCCCCTATTTCTTCAATCTTCTACACCAAAACTGACCAGTGAGAGCCTGGTCAATTTTAGTCTGCCTTCCTTTCCTGCACTATGGCCTTAGGATAAGAATTCTGTGGATGGAGATTCTTAACTGAGTGTGAAGACTGCTCTCATGTAAGATATTTCAACAAGATGTTGGATAAAGTGATGTTAAGACTTTAAGACTACAATTATCTGTTCATGATATTGCTTCTTTTTCATTTTTACCTGCAGCTTATGGATTATCACCATGGTAAATTTCTGATGGCCTGCAGAAAAGGCTCTAGGTGGATTCTCACCACAAAAAGATTGGTCAAGTTCAAATTTCATTCTCCCAAATTTTGAAGGCTTTCAAGGGAATCTGTCATCCTTAACAGAAGAGTTTTATATGATTTTATGTAACACCATGGGATTCCTTTGCTATTCACTATTCTTCAAATGTTAATGTCTTAATTGATGAAATCCAGACATTTTATTTATTTATTTATTTATTTATCAAATTTGTCACCGCCCATCTCCTCCGATTGGAGGGACTCTGGGCAGTTTACAATATAGAATAAATATGCAATAAAAATTTGAATAAATATACAATAAAATTCTAATAAGATCCCATTAAAACTAAAACAATTTCTTAACTACCCCAGCTCATAAAATCCAGATGGCTATGATCTCTTCAATCATTATGTAGGAGGGGCACTTTAAGGCGCTAGCCAACCCTAAGTATGTCGATTCTCCTCCCTGCCCCAAGCCCGGTGGCAGAGCCAGGTCTTCAACTTCCTCAAGAAGGCTAGGAGTGATGGGGCTAATCTCACCTTCGGGGGCAAGATGTTATATATTTTTATAATGGAACTATAGAACCATTTGGAATCAATAGTTCTAATGACCATTTGTGTTGCAAAATCTATTCAAGAAATTATAGTTTCCATCTATAATTAGATCTCTAATTCAATAAAATCCTCTATTTTTCTGTTCCTGGTCTTAAACAAATGTATCTTTATGCTTAAAAAGAGAACGTCAACTATTCATCGTGATCCTGGCCTAGGCCTAGGATGCTGTAGAGGTCCTGACCCAGTGTTTGGAGGCTGTAAGGGACTAAACAGATCAAAACAAAATCAGATTAAAAGCCTGCAAGATGGAGTTGTTGTTTGTATGTGATTGATCAGGTTCAGTCCCAGTTTCTATGTTGGCTCTTTCAGACAAGGTTGTCTGAAAGAGCAGGTTCCCAACTTGGGGATCCTCACAAAATCATGACTATTGCTTGAATAGCAGGTGGAGGCCATGATCAAGAAGTCCTTTGCCCAGCTCCAGTTGTTGCACCGGTTAGAGAACTTTTGGGATTGGGAAGCCCTTACAACAATAACATCAACTCCCAGCTAGAACTACTGCAACATGTTTGACATCAGGCTCCCCTGGAAGGTAACACAGAAGCTACAGGTGGTCCAAAATGCAGTGGTCCAACTGCTAATAGGAGGTTGCATTGATTACCAATAGGTTTCTGAGTAGAATTCCAAGGCTTTAACCTTTAAAGCCCTACATGGCTTGGTCCCTGTAAACTAGCAGGACCATCTTTCCTGACCAGAGTGATCCAGTCCTGTGCATGCTTCCCAAGAGGGGCTGCTTTGAGGCCCCACACCATGTGAAGATGGAGGCCTGAAGTCATACCATTAAGATATTAATCCTATGTTATGGAACACCTTGCCCTCTAAGGTGATGGGAGCTCCCACCTAGCTTGCATTCCACACAGCTGTTGTGGTATGTATTACCAAAGCCTAGCTGAGCCAGACATAGAAGCCACCCTTTGCATCAGCCTTAATCCCAGGGCTGGGGATGTGGGGTGGTATCGATCCATTGTGATGGCCTGAGAGCAGGCTCACATACCATTACACTCACTATTTTCAATGTGCCCAGGTGTACTTTGTGCTAGGTTGTGCCATAGGGACAAGCTAGGGCTCTTCTTAGTGTACCAGCCACCGTGCTCCCCATCTGGATCTTTCGCTGGTACCTGGACCTGGTTGCCTGCCAGTTGGTATTGGGGGATTTCAGCCTCCATATTGTGGAGGCTGGGGCTGGTAGAGCCCAGGAGTTCATGGTCTCCATGGCAACCATGGGCTTGTCCTGGTAATCTTGGACCCAGCACATATGGGTGGCCATATATTAGACCTCAGTTTTGCTTCAGAGCAGTTGTCATGCGATTTGGATATGGAAAGTATTACTATCACTGTTTTATCTGACATTCAAGGAGGAGGAACAGTTGGCAGCCATGACTAGAGAGGCCTTTGCAAAGGTTTGCCTTGTGCACCAATTGCGCCCTTCCTTGGACCAGAAGGCTTTGCTCACAGCCACTCACACCTTAGTCACCCCTCAGTTGGATTGCTGCAATGTAGTCTACATGGGGCTGCCCTTGAGGACCATTATTTAGGAGCCCCATGTAGACTACATTGCAGTAATCCAACTGAGGGGTGACTAAGGTGTCGGAGCTGCCCTTGAGGACCATTTATTTAGAAAAATAAATATGTTTACAATAGAATTCCATGTCCCTGAAAATTCACTATCTGTCTTTAGTACAGATTTATCGAATAGCTGACACAACCAGTCATGGCTAAGAAGGGAACAGCAATGCTGAAAAACAATGTTATTGGTTCTTTTATTACCATATTTGAATGATTCATTTCCAAATTGCATGAATTCAGCAGCTAGTCCTGGTTAGAGAAGGGTGGAGAAGTAATTCTCCTAGGAACTAAGACTATGATATCATCTTATTATAATGCAACTCACTACCCTTTTTTCTAAATCTTGTTCACTAGGGGATGGGTAGTACTGTTAATTTCATACTCTGATTTGAGCCAATTATGTCATTAATTCTTGACCGCTCCTTCAAGTCTCCTCCTAAGCTTGGCTTTTTAGCTCAAGTTAAAATATTAATTACCATAGTAAGGCATTTTAATATTCAGTTTGAGATAGAATGTACTCTGCTTGTAATTTGCACTAGTGCTTTGAAAAGCAAGTAAATTGCAAAACACATATTTTGCACAAAAGCTGTAAAAACCTTGTTCAGTACTGTGCTGGCTTTTAAAGTCAGGGTCTTGTTTGGACTTAGTCTTTCAGGTCAACTGTGGGTTTCGGAGGAATACATCTAGGTTAACATCAACAGGAGCAGCTTCTCCAAACACTTCATAGAGATGCTCTGGTGAAATTATGCAGATACATCTCTATATGTTATAGTCCTTCTCCAAATCCCATATATAATATTTATGCAGTTAGAAATCCAAGAATTTTGAGAAATAGTTTTTTATTATTTAATATTGTTTTCCTTACAAGAATCTACCAATTAATCTTAAATAAGGCTGTCCAAATTAACTTGGAATCTTGGCAAATATTAATAAAAACAGTAAAAGCACAGAGCTGCAAAGAGCCATTTAGAAACTGAGCTCTTTTCAGTGCAGAAATTCAAATTAAAGAGTCTCCTATCACACCCCATTTTGTATTGTCTGCAAATCTGATAGCTTCCTTTCACTTTCCTTTCTTCAAGACATTAATAAAGATGTTGATGAGTACCAGAACCCTTCCTGATATCTCACTCCAGTTTGATGATAACTGTGGATGTGCACTCTCAGTTTTCAGTCTTGCTACGTGTCCACCTCATTATCATCCATCCAACTCACAATTAAATAGCTTGCCAATCAGAACATCATGTGGTGCTTTACCAAAAGATTTGCTGAAGTCAAGATATACTATATCTGCAGCACCCCCACAATTTACTAAAGAAGTGGAAGGAAGGAAGGAAGGAAGGAAGGAAGGAAGGAAGGAAGGAAGGAAGGAAGGAAGGAAATTAGTTTGGGAAAACTTGATAAAGTTATGCTGACTTCCACTAACAACTGCACTGTTTTCATGCTTCCAGACTAATTGCTTTATTGTTTTAGAACTTGGGTCCCCACCCTTGTGCCAATGTTCATTACCATAGTAAAGGTAAAGGTAAAGGTTTCCCTTGACATTAAGTCCAGTTGTGTCCGACTCTAGGGGGCGGTACTCATCTCCGTTTCAAAGCCGAAGAGCCGGCGTTTGTCCGTAGACACTTCCGTGGTCATGTGGCCAGCATGACTACACGGAATGCCCGCCGAAGCGGTACCTATTAATCTACTCACATTTGCATGTTTTCGAACTGCTAGGTTGGCAGGAGCTGGGACTAGCAACGGGAGCTCACCCCATCACGTGGATTCAAACCGCCGACCTTCTGAACGGCAAGCTCAGCAGCTCAGCAGTTTAACCGGCAGCGCCACCGCATCCCTTACTGTTCATTAGCATACCTGACAATAATTCCTTTGCTGCCACCAAATTCTATGGCCCATTTGTTTTTATTTTATAAAATGGAAAACTAGAAAGCAGAGGTGGACAACCTTTTGATGGTGAGGACTATACTTGATACTTCTAGGGAGGTTAAGGGCCTTAAAATCAGTGGGATAATATTATATATGTTGGCAGGGCTAGCTTGGGGGTGATAGGAATTCACTAAAAATAATTCCTATCAACCTCTACCTTTTCAAATGAGATAACAAAGATAAAGCTGAGTAAGAACCACCCAAGTTGGGTGTGGTGGCTCGGTGGTTAAGACACTAGGCTTGTTGGCTGGAAGATTGCAAGTTTGGTGGTTCAAGACCTGAGTGCCGCGTGACGGAGTGAGCTCCCGCACTCGCCCCAGCTCTTGCCAACCTAGCAATTCGAAAGCATGCAAATGCGAGTAGATAAATAGGTACTGTCCTAACAGTCAGGAATCACGCTGAGACGAGGAATAGGTCTCTAGTGTTTATTACTGCTACATAACAGAATCCTAACAAACTGAATAAGCGTGGGAAAAACCCAGACATATAAATCCCAAAAGCTAAGGCGGGCCTGATCTGTGTCTCTTTGAATGGCTGCTTAATTCCTCAGTACTACGCATGCGTTTTCCCCCCTGGATAGAGGCCCCCTCCTGCTTGCCATCAGTACTCATGACATCACCCTCCCCTCCAGATTCACATTCCATTTCAGCCCCCTCCCTTCCAGAGGTCTGATAAGTGTCCATCTCTCCTTCCAAGCTCCCATGGGAACTGGGCAACGATGGAAATTCTTCAAAGGAAAACTCCTCCAAGGACGAATCAGTGCTGCTCTCCAGGTCTGATAACGCTTCTGGCCCAGGTGGCTGCTGCTGGAAAATAGCTAGATAATTAGAAGATTCTTCCCCCCTCCCCCTTGGGAAATGCAAGTCCAAGGTGGAGGGCTGTGGCCCTCCCTCCTCCTCTGTTTCTGGTCTGAAGGCTTCAGGCGGGGGTGGGGGCTGAAAACTTACGAACTCCTCTGCTTGGGATTCCTCTGCTTAGCCAAGTGAGGAATCTCTGGTAGAGTGCGAGGCTTGGGTTTGTGAGGGAAAAGCTGATGGAACTGATGAACCAGCATTGGTGCATGTACATCTCTGGCATTCTCCCACGTGCGCTCTTCCTTAGGGTACCCTTTCCAGTGTATTAAATATTGGATGCCCCTCCCCCTCTCCTAGAGTCCAGAATTTCCTCGACTTCGTATTCCTCCTCCCCATCCACAATTACTGGAGGTGGGGGGGGCAGTTGCAATCGTAAGGCACTTGGGGGAGGGTCCTTGGCTAGCAAGGCTCTGTGAAGGACTGGATGGATTTTCATGGATGCTGGCAACTTTAAGCGATAAGCCACTGGATTTACCTGCTGTACCACAGTGAAAGGGCCCACAAACTTAGAGTCCAACTGCTTGGAGGGCCTGGTAGAGGTCAAAAACTTGGTAGAGAGCCACACTTTGTCTCCTACCACAATCGCTGGCCCCTCTTGTCTGTGAGCATCTGCAGCTCTCTTGTAAGCACTCTTTGCCCTGTTCAGCTGCTCCTTTAACAACTCCTGTGTGGCTTGTTGCTCTTTAAGAAAATCAGCCACGGCTGGAACAGCTCCCTGCTGGGAGGAGGTGGGCAACACCCGAGGGTTAACCCCGTAGAGTGCTTGGAAAGGAGACATCTTGGTAGAGGATTGCACAGAGTTGTTATAAGTAAATTCTGCCCTGGGGAGCAGGGCTGGCCAATTGTCTTGCTGATAAGTGGTGTAACACCTGAGATACTGCTGTAACCATTGGTTAATTTTCTCAGCTTGCCTGTTACTAGCCAGATGATGCAATGATGATAGGTGGATCTGGACCCCTAATGTCTGGAAAAGTGCCCTTCAGAACCTGGAAGTGAACTGAGGGCCTCTGTCACTCACCAAGTGATTTACCATGCCTTTATACCTAAAAACATGGTCCATGAACAACTGCGCTGTGGCTTGCACAGATGGGAGGCCCTTGCAAGGAATAAAATGTGCCATTTTAGTGAAAAGGTCCACCACCACTAGTATGGAAGTCAGCCCCTGGACCGGGGGTAAATCAGTGATGAAATCTATGGAGATTGTATCCCAAGGCCTACTGGGGGTGGGTAGGGGTTGCAAGAGTCCTGTGGGCTTCCCTGGGAGAGGCTTGGCTCATCTACAGGTATGACAAGAAGCAATGTAACCCTTTATGTCTGCAGTCATCTTAGGCCACCAGTAGTCTCTCAGAGCTCTACGGAGAGTTTTGAAAACACCTCCGTGGCCTGCCGTTTGATGGTCATGGCAAAGTCTCAGTACTTCTTCCCTCAATGAGGGGGGAATGTATAATCGCCCGCTATGCCAAAGGATTCCTGCCTCCACATTAAAGGGGGAGGCAGTGTCTTGCAGGCCCCTCTGGAGGTCATCCATCCTGGCCCTGGCATACGGGTCCTGTTGCTGCTGAGTTCTGACTCTTGTAAATAGGTCCTCTGCTTGTCTGCCTGCTGCTAAAATCTCTGTCTGGTTCCCCCTCATAGACTGCTGAAAGTTGTGAGGTTGTAATATAGTAGCCTGTACCTCCTGGTGAGTAGCGGGGGTTGCCTGAATGGATCGAGAGAGGGCATCTGCCAAACAGTTCTGCGCCCCGGGAACATAAATAACAAAATTGAAACGGGAGAAAAACTGGCTCCATCTGATTTGGCGTGGGGTGAGGGACCTGGTGTTTTGTAGAAGCTGTAAATTCTTGTGATCGGTGCAAACTTTCACAGGAAAGGTTGCACCTTCTAGCCAGTGCCTCCACTCTTGGAATGCTGCTTTAATTGCTAGCAACTCCTTGTTAAAAACGTAATAGTTTCTCTCTGCTGGTGAGAGCATGGGTGAAAAAAAGGCACAAGGAAGCAATGTATTCTCGGTTTTGTTTGTATATTGCAATAACACCGCCCCAATGGCAATATCAGAAGCATCTGAATGCATTATGAATTGCTTCGTGGGATCAGGGTGCTTTAAAAGCGGCTGAAATGCAAAGAGTTGCTTAAGTTCTTGGAAGGCTGCTTGCTCTCTCTGCCCCCAAATGAATTTTGACCCCTTTCTTCAAAAGTTGTGTGAGGGGTTTAGCCCTGTCACTAAATTTATTTATGAATCTCCTGTAGAAATTGGAGAATCCTAGGAATCTTTGTACATCTTTCACATTTCGGGGGGGTTGCCAAGAGAGAATTGCTTGGACCTTAGAAGGATCCATGGATATGGCTTCTGTTGATATTTTATAGCCCAGGAAATGTAATTCAGTTAAATCAAAGGCACACTTCTCTAGCTTGGCGAACAGCTTGTTCTCTCTCAATCTTTGTAAGACATTATGTACATGGGTTACATGAGTTGTAGCATCGTCAGAGAATATTAATATGTCATCTAGATAAATGACTAGATACTTATCTAGTAAATCAGAGAAAATTTGATTCATAAATTGGGAAAATATGGCTCCTGCATTAGACAAGCCAAAGGGCAAAACAAGGTACTCAAATTTACCAAACCTGGTATCGAAGGCAGTCAGATATTCATGCCCCTCTTTCATCTGGATCAGATTGTACGCATTCCTGAGGTCCAACCTAGTAAAAATGTGTGCTTTCTGTAAGTGATCCAGCAGATCAGATATTAGCAGGAGGGGATAATTTTCTTTTATCATGAGTTTATTGAGGGAACTGAAATCATGGACCACTCTCATGGGTCCCTCCTGGTTTGCTGGTGCCAACGGGTCAGGCTTCTTTGGTACAAAGAAGGTAGGAGCAGACGCTGGGGAAGTAGATGGTCGGATGAAACCCTTTTGTAGATTAGAATCCAAGTAATCCTTTAAGGTGGCTAGTTCCTTGGGGGACATGGGATATTGTTCCCTTGCTGGAATCTTGGCTCCTGGTATCAACTCAATGGTGCAATCACAGTCCCTATGGGGGGGTAGTGCTGTGGCCTCTTGTTCGCTGAAAACATCTGCGAAATCTGCATACTTGGCTGGCAGCTGGACCCCCCCTGCTTCCATGGCTTCGTTGGTTGCTGGGGAGAGGAGAGCGGCTTGAATCTTGTGGTGCTGGCATTCCTTAGCTGGGAAGGAGATTGCTCCCGTAGTCCAGTTCAACAATGGGTTGTGGATCTTCAGCCAAGGTGTGCCCAGGACTATAGGCACATTAAGTGATGCCGTAACATAAAGTTGGATCCACTCAGTGTGGTCTCCTGTTGTTAGTTGCAAAGGTTCTGTGAACCTTCTAATCGGCCCTGCCTTGAGGGGCTGGCCATCAATGGTCTCCACTTCTATGGGACGTGGCAATTCTATGGTCGGGATGTTGAAGTCTTGTACAGTCTGTACATCAATAAAATTGGTGGAAGCTCTGGAATCCACGAGGGCCTCTAGCTTGACCTGGTGCTCTGGGTTTACGTGCATTATGACTGGTAAGTAGTAAAAGGATTGCCTGGAATCCTCGGAATGAGCCCTTTTTAATTGATTGATGGTCTCCCTGCTGAGCTCTGTGGAGGGAGACCGACGGAGTTTCCCTGGTTGGAAGTAGAGGCGGACATGGCTCTTGTTTCAGCTGCTTGCCCTGGGGCTCTTACGGAATTTGCTTGGCTTCTCGCTGGGCAAGCTCTCACCATGTGCCCCTGGACTCTGCAGTAGAAACAGAGGGCTCTCTCTCTCCTTCTCTGTCTCTCAGCCTCGGAAATAAGCCTCCTGCTCGCCCTGATCTACATTGGCTCCTCTGGTCCTGAGTAAGGAGATGCTGCGGAGAGAGCTGGAAATCCTGGAAGTGCCCTGAGGCCCCTGCCTCTCCCCGGCTGCATCTGTCTGAGCTCTTTTAGCCTAGCATCTATGACCACAGACAACTGATATAAACCTTCTAGGGTAGCTGGTGTTCCCTGGCGCACTAATTCATTTTTAATTTCTTCATCCAGGCCCTGTTTGAATTGGTCTTTCAAGGCACTCTCATTCCAGTCCAGATCTCCTGCTAACAGCTTGAAATCAGCAATGTGGATTCCCACTCTCTTGTTGCCTTGCTTGAGCTTCCGAATTTCCCGGCTGGCAGCGACCTCTCTGATTGGGTCGTCAAAGTGTGTGCGGAACCCTGCCAGAAAATTCTGGTAGTCGTTGAGAATTGGGTCGTTGTTCTCCACCATGGGAATAGCCCATTTGGCTGCTGGTCCCTTTAGCAGACTTAGGATGAAGGTGACTCTGGTTCTGTCTGTGGGAAACTCTGCTGGTCTGCTGTCGAAAAACATTGTGCACTGTGTGAGAAAAGTTCTCAACTGTCCTGCTTCTCCTCCAAACTTCTCTGGTAGACTGCCCTGGGATCTCAAGACTACTGGCGGAGCTGCTGCTGCTGCTGGCACTGGTTGTGGGTTAACCAGAGCTGGTTGTTGTAACTGCTGTAGCCCAGCTGCTTGTAATGTGTTGATCTGGAGATCTACTTGTTGTTGGTGTTGTTGCAGGGCTGCTGCCAATTGTTGGATGGCTTGCCGAATTTCCTAGTTTTCCAAAGACATTTTCCCAAATGTCTCTCCTTTATTTATCTTTGTTCCTCCCTCTTTCAATGGGAGTAGGAGTTTGTTAGGATTGATGTCCTAACAGTCAGGAATCACGCTGAGACAAGGAATAGGTCTCTAGTGTTTATTACTGCTACATAAGACAGAAAATCCTAACAAACTGAAGAAGCGTGGGAAAAACCCAGACAGATAAACCCCAAAAGTTAAGGCGGGTCTGATGTGTGTCCCTTTGAATGGCTGCTTAATTCCTCAGTACTACACATGCGTTTTCCCCCCTGGATAGAGGCCCCCTCCTGCTCGCCATCAGTACTCATGACAGGTACTGCTTCAGCCGGATGGTAACAGTGTTCCGTGACTGTCACGCTGGCCACGTGACCACAGAAGTGTCTTCGGACAATGCTGGCTCTTCAGCCGTGAAACGGAGATGAGCACCGCCCCCTAGTGTCGGACACAACTAAATGGAAACCTTTACCTTACCTTTAAGAACCACCCAAGAACCAAGGGGTGGAAGCTTTACAGTGAGAGATCCCAACTTGAACCAAGGAGGAATTTCCTGACTCAGAGAGCTATTAAGGAATGGAACAGCCTGTCTCTTGAAGCTGTGGGTGCTCCATCACTGAAGGTTTTCAAGAAAAGACTGGACAACCATTGTCCAGAATATGAGGATTCCTACACTGGGCAGGGGGTTGACCTCCAAGCTCCCTTCCAGCCCTGTGATTCTGTCTAATGGTAGAAAGGAATTCACCTGCAAATAATTTGGTTCAAGAATAAATAGCATAACATCCATCATCTTTTATGTAAATTCATACTGCTGGATGACTACATCCTATATTTCCTAGTTGTACATGAGACAAAAAGCCAAAATGTATTGCATCTCAGATGAGAAAATGATTAGTTTTACCTGAATTTATGATCTCTGTTGGAGATTTTAAAAACTCCCATTCCTCATTGAATAAAACCAGGAGTCAAATTATTTATGGCTTCTTTAATTTGGTAACAGTATTGAACAGGTGGGAGGGAAAGGTAGGACTAGGTGTTCTTTTTCTATGGAACAGAGTGGATATAATAATGCTAGATTGTATTGCACGACTGGCACAATTCAGTCTTTCTGCCATAGTTTGATTTTCTGAAGCACGTCTGTGATAATGATGGGCTTGATCTGTATATAATAGCAGGCTAACTTTATAAAACTATGTTTGCACAATATAGTCACCCATGGTTTCCTTACCTGTTTTTTTTTTAATCTGTTCAATAGTGTCCAATTCTCAGAGACTGCCAGGACAAGTCCCTGCAGTTTTCTTGGCAAGGTTTTTTGGAAGTGGTTGGCCATTGACTTTTTCCTAGGGCTGAGAGGAAGTGACTGGCCCAAGGTCACCCAGCTGGCTTCATGCCTAAGGCGGTACTAGAATTCACAGTCTCCCAGTTTCTAGCCTGATGCCTTAACCACTACATCAAACTGGCTCTCTCTCTTTACCTACAGTTTACTCAATCCAATTTCCTGGATTCACACAACACATTGAATCATACACAAACCACAGAAATGGGTTCACACAACACACTAGACAAAAATGTGGTTAGTTAATAGTTCAGTTGGTTAGGCAGACACAACCTAAATATTTTAAATTTAGAAAGAAGATAGTACAAAATAAGAATATAGAAGTAATGTATTTATTTTCTTTCTGTTTTCTGGGTATGCAGATTGATCCCCAATCAAAATTTAACTAAAAATCTGGATTTCTTAGTGGGAGAATGATACAGCATCATGAGAAATCTTTTTTTAAAATTCTTCTTTTAATTAAATATTTTAGGGAAGGAGTATAAACAATGAGAGATAAAAATAATATAAGAATAATATACAAATAGTAAAATACAAATAAGTAAAGAAGAATGTCATGGAGATTACAGTTTTCTAAAACATCATTAGTTACTTATGAATTATAAAATACATCAATTTAGAAAACTAGGAATCACTATTTAGCTTTACACTAAGAAAACATATTAGGAACTATGGTCAACACAGTATAAATCACTGCCTAAAATTACAAGCTATAAGAAGTTCAATCAGTCCTAAGAATCTATGCAAATTGGAATATCCCATGAAGAGTCTATATGTAGAAAAATATGAATGCAGAGTCTATATGTAGAAAAACCCAAATTTTGGTTTCCAGTTAGCTAGGTCACTTTGCTCTCTCATATTCTGCAAAATCTTGAATTTAATCCTTGGTCTTTTATTGGAGCATATATAGTTCATTACTAGTTTATGGCAAGTCTTATTTTCTATGGGTACTGGAATCATTTGAACAAGAAAGTTGAGATTTAGCAGGATATTCCTGTTAATGGCTGTAATTTTTCCTAGCCAGGACAAATTTAGCTCTTTCTTCCTAGAAATATCTGCTATTATACTTTTTGTCTGACTTGTTGCATTTTTCAAAGTATTTTTGCCTGGTAAAATTCAACTTCCTGTAAGTTTTATTTACTTTCAGTAAATTTAGTTGATTCCATAAAAGTAATTTGCTTTTATCTTTTGTTCTAAATCCAAAACTGGATTGAGTTTATGCTCTCTTTCAGATCATTCAGCATTGAGTCTTCATGGCTTGCTTTCTATGTGATGCCAGAGAGATAAACAAAGCTCTCATAAATGCTTTAGTAGCTTCCTGTACTATAGAAAACATTGTCCATATTGTGAAAAGCACACTAAGGTATTTTCCAGATTTCTTAATTGGCCATTAATGCAGATACCTCGAAGAGGAGAGTTATAGTAGCTGATTACTCCCTACCAAGAAGTTCTGATAGAACTTTTTCAGAAATGTGGAAAAGAAAAAGAAGAACTTTACAGGCACATGATTAGCTATGGAAACGATGTTTTTAGGAAGGGTTTAGTTTCTGGGACCATTATCAGTGTTGCCTAGATAATGGATTGTTGACATGAGTTGCATGGAGCTATGAAAAATGTGTCTAGCCGAAGTATATTGAACTTGATCAGGAAGGCTTTAAACTGAGGCCTGGGGTTGGAGACAGAAACACAACATTAAGAACTGAGATAAGGATATGTGCACTGCAGGAATAAGAACAACTGTGGCTGTTCGTGACTGTTCATGGTCTTCACTGTCTATATTAGCGATGTACAAAAATGTTCCATGCATAAACGATTTTGTGCATAGAGGAGGTGGTTTCTGCTGGTCTGTGCCCACAGACGGTAAAATTGACATTTCAGATGTTTTGGTCTGTGCACAGAACCAAATGTGGCTGTTTGGTTCTCAGCATGGATTGTTAAAAAATTACTATGGGCAATTTCCAATTTAGTTTGCATCCAGCACACTCCCAGTCAATCCCTATAACTAATTCAGAGCAAACACACACAACACTCAGATTAACTATCAAAAATGTAGCTTGATGCTTATTATTAGACATCAGCAAACATCAAAACAGTTACCTGGTAAAATGGGATAAAAAGCAAGCAAAACAGGGCAGGGGGGAAGGAGACGGAGATGTGAACAACAGGCAAGAATTTACATTATATATTATCTGTGGCTATCCCTATTAAAAGGCACAGAACTTTCAAGAGCCACTGAAAACAAAACTGTGGGTAATTAGCATGGGCAGTCCCAAAGGCAGTAGCATTTGGTTATTCCAACTTTAATCATATCATGTACTTAATAGCAGAATAGAGATGGAAAGTAGGACATCAGTGGTGACTGTAGATGAGTAGAGGCAAGGGAGAGAAAGGATGCTGGGAACATTGGGGGCAGGTGGGCAGGAAAGTAGGATATAACATACCTGGACATCAGCAGTGGCGGCAGCTGAGGAGAGGAAGGGAGAAAAAGGACTGGGGAAAGCAGAGTAGTGGAATATGCTATGCTGGGAGATACTGGCTTAGGGAAGTGAAGATACTCAGAGGATTGAAGGGCAGGCAGGGAGCTGCTGAGCCAGGAACTGCTGAGGCAAGGAGGGGGTGATATATACCCCTTCTTGCCCTGTCTACATTTTGTTTTGTCTGAAATTCAGAACAGTCAAAACATTCTGAGTTTTGGTTCTGCTGAACCATAGCTGACCTGAACTACTTATGCAGAACTCATTTGTTTGCTCCAGGTTTGAAACCATTTTGTGCACACACTATTAGTTTATATTCAGAGTACAGGAAAAGCAAGATGAGTTGAGCTGTTATTACCAGAAGTCAGATCTGATTTATTAGGTGAAATGGAAACCTGATGGGATGACTCCCCTGACTGAAACATAGAAACAGGAAACAACTTGTTCAAAAGGAACAGAAGCAATAGAAAGGGAGAAAAAATGCATTGTATGTTAAAAGATATCCCCCAAACCCACAAGAAAAAAACTGTGCAGTGATGTCAAGAGCATATAGACTAAAATAAGTGAAAAAAATCTAATAAAGTACTTTTGTGCAAAGCTTACTATCTGGGGGATAATACATTCTCATGAGCTTTGTGTCCATATCCATCTAGCCATACTAGGGGTGGCCCAGTAGAATTCCATAAATAAATGTTCCAGAGCAAGATGAGTTTTGTGGCATTTGGGGATGGTCCAGCCCCAATTTTGTTTTGGAAAATCAGATCAATCCAGAACGTTGAAATTGATGTAACTGGTATAATCTGGAAGCAAAACAATTTTCTTTTCCCAGAGCATTCTGTCCCCAGAATCGTAAGATTTGTGCATTCCTATAAAAAAGCAGCTCCACTCTTACTGTTCTCTACTGACCACCCAAGCAAGAAGGTATCAAATTGCAGATCTTTCAAAGAGACATGAAATACTAGTAATGGGAAACTTTAATTACCATAAATTCTGCCACATATGGCTCTTCCATTAATTTGCTGACCTGTCTTTCTTCTTTAGAGAGTGTAGGAAGGGACAAGAGGATTTGCTATCCTTGACTTGATCCTAGTCAGAGAGAAGTTCAATAAACAAAGTGGAAGTGGTGGAATTCTTAAGCAAAAAATAAGGAGAGCCATGTTAGTATATGGAGAAAATCTCAGAAAGAGTCTGGAAGCACCTTTTCTGACTAACAAATTTTATTAAAAGGTGCTGCCAGACTCCTTCTTATAATTTCTTAGACCTTAAAAAAATCAGTTTAGAACAATGATAACTAGGATTCTATGGCAGGAGAAGTTAATGGGAAAAGGCCCTTAAGGCAGTGGGGACTTCCTGAAATAACAACTACTGAAAACACAGAATCACAAAAAATTCCAAGAAGATACGTGGATAATTTTATGTGAATAAACTGGCATGGGTAGTGATTAGTCAGATCGAGTTATGGTAGTATTCCATTGCCAGTTTCTCTGGTTCTGTCCCTCACAATAGTGGGTTTCCCATTACCATCTTTTTCTCCTACTTAATGGAGAGCTTTGGTTTTGTTAGTCCTTATATGGTTGGGAGTTTTTCCATTATTTTGGAGAACACGGAATAATAGAATTATCTCAGTTGGCAATTGTTTTCTATGTCCAAAGCCTCAAACTGGTCAGTTCTGATACTATAAACTTTCTCCTAGTTCATCCACTGTTTATTGTCACATGCCTCCAAATACTCACTTGTCCAATTTGGGTGCCTTTTCCTCCCTGGAACCCTCCTGTCTCACCAGCTCTCTCGCAAAATTCTCTTTTAGTTTGCTCCTGTTCATTCAGTCTACTGTAGCTGTGAATTCAGCTGCTTGTTAATGCCCATACCCTTTGCAGAACTACTATTCTTCTGCTGTATAAAAGGTTTTTATTCTCTTTTGTTCTTTTTTTCAAGCCTCCCATGTTAACAGATGATATATTTTACACTTACAGGAAAAATGTGTTAGGGACATCTGCCATGATCTCCCTTGCTGAACTCCTGTTAGTTCACCCCTTCTCATTCTTGGAAACAGGCTGCCTTGTGTCCAAATTGGAGGAAGAGGTAATGGTCAAGAGGCTGGAAGCAGAGGCAAAAGAATATTCCAGAGATTTGATCCTGGCATGGGGCTTGAATGAGCCCCCATTTCTTTTGTTAGTATGAAATCTGAGAAACTTCTACTGGCCATGACCCTAAAGAAGAGCAACACCACCATGTGATGGGACAGCAACAGCACAGCAACAGAGAGCATCACAGGAATGCAAGGTTGCAAAGCCAGGTTCCTTGAAAATAATGAGCACTAGCATCATTATTTGCCAACCTGGTACATAAGATCACAGTGACTTACCTGTTAGGTTGTGGAGACAATGTTTGACACCGATCTTGTTGCCCCCATCTAAGAACCCTAAGATTGCTTCAAATTCCCAGGCCTTTTGACTGTAGCCCACCCCATCACTACTCATTTTGCCTCTTCCCTTCTGACCTGCTACTGCAATTCCAAACTCAACACCTGGATTATTTAAGCATCTCTGACATCTGTACAGCTTCAGACTATCTGCCTCCCCTTGCCCTGAATATTTAGAATGAATAACAACATAAGTTCCCTGGAATTTGGGGCCCTTCTAGTCCTATATGACCAGAGTTTGCTGTAACTGGCCAGGAAGGCAGCACTCTTGGTAGCGTGCCTTGTTCTTGCATGGTTTTTTTTTTATTGTAATGAAAGGTTATAGATCTAAAATAAGGTTCTCAAGAGTATCTAATACAGTCGTTGTCAACCTTGGCAGTTTTAAGATGTGGGGACTTCAACTCCAGCATTCTGGGAGTTAAAGGCCACACATCTTAAAAGCTGCCAACGTTGAAAAACACTCCTCTCTCCCAGTTACTAGTAGTGTAGCTATACAGAAACGGGATTCGCGGTTTTATACTCGTTTCTCTGAATAGGTACGTATCTCTCTGTATCCGCTTACCTCTGTGGCGCGGACGGACGCAAGGCGCCGTGCGTGCGCATGCGTGCAAGGGGAGGTTAAGCCTGTGTTTTTCCCTCGACCATGGTCGTGTCCTCTGTCTCCCGCTCCGCGTCCCAGTACCGACCGGCGCCTCTAGCGAGGTTGCCGCCGCAGCTGGACCCCAACGAATACCGCTGGAGCCTCGAGAAGCGCCGCGCGGAAGCCGAGCGGCTCGCCCTCCGCGCCCGCATCAAGCGCGAATTCTTGCTGCGGCTCAATGACCCTCGACGGACAGAGCTCATCGTGAGTCGTGGCCGGGACCGAGCAGGCGCGCCGGCCGCGGCTTTCTCCCAGAAAGCGGGGGCATTATGGGTGCCGTGGGGTCGGAGCGTGCATTCCGCTTGCCTGGCAGTCGGTCAGGTCAGGCGGACGCTGACCGATACGCGCCACCAGCGTAAGGCCAGCTTTGGGGTCGAGGGGACGCCCATTTTGTGCCTTTCCATATAGTGCGTGGTGCAGAAAAAGTCATGACACGAGTGAAAGCGTTAAGTGAGCTCTTTTTGCTTCCTCCCGTAGTTGGTTTCTTGCATTGCGTAACTGGCCGATTTTTCATTCTTTCATTTAGGAAGACCCTGCTGTAATTCGTTGGGATTATGCCAGAAGGCACAATGTCTATCCTAGTTTCCGCTTTACCCCCAAAAGTTCCCTACTGAGTCTCCTCTGGGGAGCAGGACCCTTTGTTTTCTGGTGGTATGTCTTGACAAGAAGTAGGGTAAGTTTGAAAGTATATATCGTTAGCTTGCCTGAGTGTATCTAGTTGGTTTTGCTGGTAGAAGTGGCTTCCTGCCTGTAAATGCTTCAAGTGTTCCTAAAGCCTAGAGAATAATGTGAAGCATATGCAGTTTATCCCCTTTACTGTTACGTTTGTGTATTATCTTTCTTCCAAGAGATGGACAAATAGCTACCTTTCTATGAAATTCTGTGCTTGGAAATATCTGTAGGAGAGGATGCTTATCTCATTGGGCTGAACTGTGGAGGCATTTTGAAATCCACCTGCCTCTGATGATTGGTACAGTTCATTTCTGAATTCAGAGCTGAATTCAGACTCTTCACTGACCTTGGAACCCACTGTGTTTGAGAAAAGTCCTGGGTCAGCACTACCTCTGATTCATGAAATCATAGTTCATCTATACCAGACTTTCTCAACTTTTTGACCCTGGACGAACCCTTGAAATATTTTTTCAGGCCTCAGGGAACCCCTGCACATTCAGGCCCAAATATAGGCCAGTAGTTACAAAATTATAATATTTGTTTCATGTGTAGGCCTGTATATATTTAATTAATTTTTATCCCACCTTTATTATTTATTTATGTATTTTATAACTCAAGGCAGCGAACATACCTAATACTCCTTCCACCTCCTCTTTTCCCCACAACAGCAACCCGGTGAGGTGAGTTGGGCTGAGGGAGAGTGGCCCAAGGTCACTCAGCTGGCTTTCATGACCAAGGTGGGACTAGAACTCCCAGGCTCCTGGTTTCTAGCCCAGCATCTTAACCACTAGACCAAACTGGCTCTAATATGCAGTGTTCTTAAACTAAAAGAATGAAACTTAATCTCTTCAATGTGAAGTTGCCCAAATTTGAAATAATGTTTTAAATAAATCGTGATCTCCCAGGGAACCCTTAGTGACCTCTCGTGGAACCTTGGTTGAGAAACCCTGATCTATACAGTGAGCTAAACATGGAAAAGGCCATTCTTTTTCTAATTACTTGGAAATAAATCTCACTAAATTTAATTGAAAAAGCCATTAGGCTTATGTTCTGAAACCCAGAGACCTGGAAGCTTGTGTTTTCAGTTGTAGGCAACCAACCAATGAAAGGTCTTTTGTTGTTTCTCCTGTGAAAAACAAACCTCATAGAATATAGTGTAAATATAATTGCTGTTAACTATTTTTATGTCTGTTTGGAGTTTTAACAATTGGTAGCTATTTTTATTTCTTTAGTCCTTACAGTTTTCCAGATTTCTGATTCATTTATTTTCTAGAGGAGTTGTCAGTCTTACCATGAAATCAGGGCTACTTAAAGCAGCCATATGCTATACAGCATGTTGGTTTAATTTGCTTAAGTAAAACCTTATTGATAAAATGAATTGTTGAGTGAGTTAAATATGAGTTTAAAATAGTCTTGATCAGTGACATGATTTCCAATGTTTGTTAGTTTTATTTACCGATGTCAGATTTTTATCAAATCTTATATTTTATATCAAAAAAATTTATCAGATTTTTTCAAAGATATTATTTGTCATTATGCTTATTTATTGTTCTGCAGGCAGTTGGACAATGTAAAAGTAAATATTAAAAACTAAGAAAAATGTCAAAACATCATAACTTAAAGTGTCTGCATTTAGTTTATTCCAACGTATGTTTAGCACTGGGGTTATTTTAAACTGCCTTGTGGTGTTAAACAGAAGAGCAATATAGAAGTATTTCAATAAACAAAAAGCCTACTCAGAAATTAGCGCTATTAGTTGGATTTTCTCCCTAGTAAGGATTGCAGTCTTATTTTGCTCAGTTCTTGGAAGAGTGTTTCTGTTTCAGAATTTCTTTAATCCTTGGGAGTTTTTTATTTCTATTTCTATGCAGGAGTATAAAGAAAAGCTCAAAAAAGAAGGCAGATATGAGGAAACATTCCGTACCTCCTATTAAGTCTTTTGACAACTGTGTGTGACAATCTTGCTGAAGAAACTTTATTATCTCTCTGTAAGTTTACTTTCCAAATAAACCTTATTAATTAAATTATGGTTTATTTTCATGTCAAGAGTGTTACTTTATAATAAATCCTGTTTGGTTAATCGCTAACAATTTTTAATTTTTTAAAAATAAGGCGAACTATTTCTATTTCCCCTCACAAGTTCCCATAATGGCCTGTAATTATGACATTGAAATTCAGCCATCATGTTATTGATCTTCCATATTCATATGAATAATTTGTAGAAAATTAATTTTAACTATTTAAAAATTCTGAGCATAATGTTCCTCTCATCTCTTATTTCAATAGGATGTAGTTATTTTCACCTTGAACTGTTCCCAGCATAATTTTTTGGTTTGTTTCAAGCATCTGATAAAGAAATTCTTTTCTCACAAAAGGTCCTACCAATATTACTCTTCATAGTAATGATTGAAAAAAACAATATTTTTCCATTGTTACTGCACCTTTACATTTCTGTCTGATAGAGCTGCTTCTATTTTTTAACTTGTTCTGAACTTTCTCTAACTTGGTTCAGATTATGTGAAGGAATTCTTACAGAAATGCTGTACTGTGCTGAATATTTTGAGTAAAAATAATACAACTGTGCAGTGCTTCAGATTCAGAGGCATAAAGGTGCTTTGGAGACATGAATGTGGCATCTACCTGCAACTCATTAAAGCAGTCATGCCTTTTCCTGTGACTATGCGGCTGCCCTTCACAGCTGCTGTGCAGTTCCTGGAAAACATGTATTTGTTTTAAGGAATTCTGACAAGGGCTATATTCACATTCCCATGTGCTATGAAGAGTGTGTTTTTCCTTTCAGCCCGAAGCAATGTACAGCCCTAATAAACACCACTTCAATTTGTAGGACAAGCATGCTACTATTTAAGACAGTTTGGTCTGTGTATATATAACCTTTTTAAAAAACATGAATTGACACAATTTCTATTCTTTTGTTTCTGTCTGTTTTCCTGTATTCTGGCTTCATATACACCCCACAATAAGCCACAAACATATCAACATTCAACACTAATCCCTGCTATTCCCTAAACAACAAACTATTCTAGCCTACTTAGCTCTTCCCTGTTGACAGTCAGAAAGTCAACCCCTCAACTCTGGAAGAGTTGCACTTGCAATCCCTCACAGGATTAGAGAGATCACCTCATTCTCGCATTCTGGGAGGGGAATCTTCATTAGCCACCCCTGGTTGTCACTTGGAGCATATTTTAATAATCTCCAGTCCAACCATTTAGGTCTCCATCAGCTCAGATGATGTTCCCACCCAATATCAAAGTTGCTTCTCACAGCATCAGTTCTAGTTAACTGTCCAGTGCTGGAATGCACTGCGGAAACTTTTTTGGGAATGTTTTTCTCTGCACTCCCTGTCTTGATCTAGCCCATTTTCAAACTTGATCTTTACCTGCTTCTCCCCTCATCCCCCACCCTACACTTGACCCTATTCTGTTTTGGAGTTATCCTTTTGACAGGGAAAGTTGTAATCCCCTTTAACTAATCTTTTTCCCAAATTCTAGTGGACTGGAAAGAATAAAAAAGACTTGTACAGGAGGTATGAAAAGGAGCAAGTAATTAAGAGTACATACAGGTGGCCTAGATTTGTAGATGCTGTCAGGAAAGCTAAAAGTCAGAACCAGTTAAAATTAGCAAATGATGCTAAGGACAACAAAAAAGGCTCCTTCAGATATGTTTAAAGTAAAAATAAAATAGAAAAATGGTATTCCAGTAAACAAATCACAAATTATTTTGGGTAATAAAGAAGAGTTATTCAATTCCTATTTTGGCGTGGTCTTTCTAACAGGTTATGTGTTCACCAGGCAATTGTGAAAAGCAGAATTCTAGCTCAAGCTTAATAGAAACCTACAGAATATATGCTGACCTTGAATTGATACAGAGTTCCAGGTTAGATGGACTGCATCGTATGTTACTGATGTCTCTTCCTTCCACATCCCCCCACTGCACTTCTCTCTGCCATGTCTGTGTCTGCCTTTCAGACTCTGCCTTTCTCCCTTTTTCTTGCCTGATCCTTTCAAATCCATCTTTCTGCAACTTTGGGTCATAGCACCTTTTTCTCCAAATTTCTATTTGCTTTTTCTTTGCTCCATGTTTCCAAGAAGAACCCAAAAGATGCCGTTTCTCTTTTTTACTCCCCCTTCACCCTTCTTCCTTCCCATACTGTTTGCTTCTTCCTACAGACAAAGTGAATTAGTAGCCCCGAGAATTAACCTTGAGTGTTAACAGCATTTTTTTACTGATGAAACATAAATTACAGCTATTTTTCTGATTTTCTTTTGCAAGGGAGATAGGCAGAAGAAATGTCTGCTATATATTGTGAAAAATTAAACTGAAGATGAAGAAATATATAAATTTCCCTCAAACCCACAGAGATTATGCAACCCTGCCTAAATGGCAATTTCCCATTCTTGAGCTCAATGATATATTCTATATTTGAGAAATCACCTCATAAAAGAACTTCAACTATGTGCGTCTATATTAAATCAAACTTAAGGTTTCTTGTTTTCAGTTCGGGTTTTTTTTGTTCCCCCTCCTTTTGGGGGGGGTATTGGGTATAATATGATGGGAGGCTTAACAGATATTCCCAGTTTTATAATGGACAGTTTTACATGAACAGTTCACAGTGGTTTTAATTTTTTTTTTAGTTGCTAGACATTCATCTTTTCAGATGCTCATATAAGGTGGACTGAGATATTGTTCCCATAATTTTCTTGAACTACTTGGGAAAGAAGACCCTGGATGTGGATGCTTCTGGTATCTTCATTTATGTTTGTCATTAAAATTAATCTTCAGTGCTTCCCAACACTTGTAGTAATTCTTATCTAAGCTGGTAGTCAGCCCCCATTTGGTCACAGCCAAGCTAAGGGAAGATTCAAACATGAAGGCCTGTTGGAAAGACACATAAGACACAGAGTAGATCAGTATCTGGTTTGTATGAAATGAACAAAGATACTGCTTTGACTATTACTTATACACTGTTTTAACTGATTTGAGTGATGTTATTGCTATTCTGCTTTTATCATATGTTGGGGTTCATTTCAGCTTCTCATCTGGCTTGTTATATTTTATGTAATTTTGCAGAGAACTTGGATTCTAATATGAAATGAAACATTAGAAAAACTAGGAATTATTGAACTGATTGTCAAAAATTTAGTTTATGAGCATTATTATCATATGGCACATTCACATCGCAGTTCAATAGAATAAAAACAGGAGATAAAATACAAGATATAAAATATAGAGTATAAAATTATAGACGTATGTCTAGATTACAAATATAATTTTTTGCTTCATTTGTCACAGCCAGGAAATCGGCAAAATCTCAGTTACAGGTTTTGTTTTGGCACTCTGTCACTATATGTTGGATAGTTTGTTTTTCAGCTCCACAGTCACAATTCGGTGATGTTATTTTGCCCCACTTATAAAGGACATCAGCACATCTACCATGGCCCGTGCGGATTCTATTCAGTGTTGTCCATATTGCACGGGGCTGATCAAATCCAGATGGTTTATGAACAAATCCTAACTAAAACAAGTTTAGCAGGAAATGTTATTGTGCAGTGAAACAGACTAGTCCATGAGCTCACTGGACAATAAGCATTCATATGAGAATTGCAGAGACTTGTAGTTTTGTAACAGAGCTTGAAATCGTAACGGGAAAAATTTTCTTTAATGAAGTTGATTACTAGGGTGTCTTAGTATTTTGCAGTAAAAGCAGTGGTTTACATAAAATCAAGAGTTAAAGCCGGAAATAGTAAAATCAACAATTAAAACCCTGTTTACAATGATGTATTTAGGGTCTTTTGAAAGACAGCAAACCTTTGGTCTCCTCAGCTCAGCAAGATTCAAAAAACTAAGGCAATTACAGGGAAGGATCACCCTCTACTCACCACAAAAGGAGTGTAGGTAAATCTCCTTGTTTGAACTCAATGAGTAGTGGTGGAGAGGCATTACTAGAGCTGTGTCTCCATTCATGCTCACAGTTCTTCTCTTCAGGGTTGTATACACGCTGCCATTATCTATATTTTCCCCCAGTTAGTCACAAGATTGTAAGTTTTCTTTTAAAAACCCTTTTCTGAGAAAAGTAAAAGCTCTCACTTCCAGTGTAAGCACCTTCCACATTAATGTGAAAATTCTTAGATTTTCTGACCACTTACCATAGTTCCCTCTGCAATTCTCTCAGGCTCCTGCTTGCTTGTGCTGGCCTTCTCAAAACATTCAGCATCTGGTCCATGGGGTATCATCATGCTGTGCAGAGTGGCTCCTCCTGGTAGAAATCCTAGTTCCTTTGCCTCATAAGTCCCTTTGATCAAGCCCATAAACTCACTCATACAATTTCCTGTGGAATTTTTTAAAAAAAGTAATGCATCAGCTTGACTTAAATTTATTGAAATTTGATCAGTTAAATTGCAGTAGCCCAAGTCTGGCATGAGTTTGAAACATCTAAACTACTCTACAAATTTGATATTTAGCATTTAGTGAAACAGAGCCAGAACTGTCCAAAGTCCCCCTCAGTGTTATTTTTCAGAATAAATAAATAGCAGGCTATTCCTTCCCTCCATTCTCTTTAGTATGTATTTCCAAGAATTGCAGGAGATACTTCTCATTCACTTAATTTGCAGCCCTTTTCAGGGGGCTGTCAGACATCTGGCCCGTAAATTCTGTTAAACATGTCTTCTGTATCTTGCAGATACATGAAATCACACAGCAAAAATGACACACGTACTGTGATAATAAGGTGGGCGGAAAGTATTGGTGGCCACTGACCAGCGAGGTGGAAATATAACAAAATCAGCAATGGCTACTCCGGGACATGTTGATTTTGCAGTTAAGACAGTAAAGATGGAAGGGTCCTAAAAAAAAAAAGTGGGGTGGGGGAGAGAGACAGTTATTAAAACAACAGCGCTAACTAAAAATCAACTATTTTTAAGGCAAATTCAGAGTTGTAACTATAAATCTCTTTGATTTCAGTGTAAACTACAAAGCAGAAGTTTGTAATTTCTTTAAGGCTTCCCAAAGTCTAGAGTCTGTTCTGCTTCATTAAAAAGAACTAACCAAAGTACTCTAAGATCAGAGTTGAGACCTAACAAGAACTTACCGCGTGATCAAAAGCCACGGAATTTATGACCATGAAATTGCTGAGATTGTACTTGTATGGTGTGTAATTCCCATGCCAAGCCACAACATTGAAGGGAGAGCAGTTCTGTAAGATTAAACAACACAGCTATCTTAAGACATGGAAAGTATCTGATATCCAAAACCACATTTAAGAAAAAAATTCTACTTTTTCTTGGGAGAGCCCAACAGCTAACAACATAGATAAAGCATAAATGAATCATGTAAATTACTATTACAATACAACTTTAATGAAATATAGCAGCAACACCAGTATTTTCCCCATGTCTCTTTTTTCCAGGACAGCAGAGGAACCGTCACCTTGGGAGTGGAACGTTCCCACTTCCCTTAAAAGCACCGTCTGCTAGTTGTTCTCCTCAGACACTGGTAACTGAGCAGCAGAAGCAAACTGGAAAACCAGGAAGTCGTTGCACCGACTCCCATGCTTCCACAGCTTCTGCCTAAATAATCATAAGTACTGTAGGATCTTAAGCAGGATGTGGAAACCTCTCGCACAATAAGGCAGATCAACCAGTGACAGCCTTGTTAGGAGATACGGGGTTACCATTTAGTTCTATTTGTATTTTCTGATCTTTAAAGACATGAATTTTAATAATCTTAATAATATAATTTATTAAACTTGCATGCCGCCCAACTGTCAATGACTCAACAATTTTTCATTTTTGTCTTCTATTTCTTTTATGATACATAGGCACATTAAGCGCTTTCTATATTTCCATGCACACATCCTCGTTCTACAATATTTTTGATACAAGAAAGTTGAGAAGGAAACAGTTGTCCATTCCCCCTTCCAAACCCTCCCCCGCTCCAATAGTTGAGTTTTGATGAAACTAGAGCTAAAGAAGGGGTAGTGGAAACAGGACATTTTCAGCCTGTTTGGTGGATCACTGAGAACTACAGAAGTATCAGATCCTGAAGCACAAACAAATTCATAAGACAAGGTCCACCATCAGTTAAGTAAAGAATGAGTATGCTCAGCAGCCTTCAGATGTTGGGTGTCTGCTGAAAAGAAAAGGGAATATTAAGGGAAAGCAGAGCACCCTGCCTGAAGATAATAATCAGAGCATTTAGATGATAATAAATATAATAGATTATAAAGATGATGATGATGATGATGATATAAAGATAATCAGCACAGAGTCAATAGAATTTACGAGTAGGAAAAGATTATTTCCTTATTTATTTATTTCAATGTATATCACTGGCTATCTCACATACGTGACTGACTAGAACCATGGAGGTCCCTTTTCAGTGCAGGAGTCCATATTAAAGCATCTCAGGCAGATAGCCGCCTAGACTTGAACGCACCCAACGAAAGGGAACCCATCTCTGGAATAATTGGTTCTGCTGTCATACTGCTCTGAGAGGTATTCCCCAACCATCCTTCTAGTGCTGCCAAGCTTCAGTTCTCCCCCTTCATCCTGCTCTTCATAATTTCCTGGGTGGACATGTCCTTTTTTGCTTCAGAAGGCTAAATCAAAGCAGGAATTCAGTAGCTCAGTGTTTACGCCTGTTAATATTTTCCTCTCTTCATTGAGCAACTGATTATTTTCATTGGCTTTGGACATATCCAGAGAAGAATTTGTTATTAGAATCTTTCCATAAAGTTCAGTTCATTCTGAGCTTTCATGTTCTTGACACCAGCTCTACTGTTTTGTAGTAGTCTGTTTTCCTTGTGACCTGGGCCTCTTTCCATTTTCTGTATGTATGCTTTTTTGTTATTAAATCCTCACTAAGCATTTTATGCAAACAGATTCTTCCGCAGTTGTTTTTCCTTTATTCTTCATTAGTATTTTTTTTCTTCCTAGCATTTTTCCTGCAGGTGCAGGGTCCTCTTCTTGAGGATCAATTAGATCCTGGGTTGTGACAGGAATTGACTGACCGGCTTGTTGCCCGAGCCTGATGTCATGAGCTGAGAGAGAGTGACTGGCCCAAGGTCACCCAGCCAGCTTTCGTGCCTAAGGTAGAACTCACGGTCTTCTGGTTTCTAGTCTGGAGCCTTAACCACTAGACCAAACTGGCTCTCTATTCTTCATTAATATTGTTGATCCCTTAAATATCCTTTTTAGGAATTTTTGAGCACTTTTTCCCTATTGGCTTCTCTTGCCATGGGATCCCATTTATTACTTGAATGTATTGAAATATGACTTAAAGTCCAAGATAGTCATTTGACTACACTCAATTTTACTCTCTTAAAATCAAAACTCCAGCATTACATGAGATAAGATGCTAGCCAGTAATCTAGATGAGATTACGTAATGTTACATGAAATACGATGCTAGCCAGCAATCTAGATTATTCCAAAAAGGAGTTTCAGTGAGCTAAAGAATAATTCTAACAAAATGTCTCCTCTGTGTAGGATGGGGTAGTATTCTCTCAGTCTCTGTGAATCATTCAGTAATGGGAGACTTTTTGACAATTTTTGCTGCAATTTGTGTTCCCTCCCCTCCTTTTTTATTTTGTATTGCTTCTTCATTTTATGTATTTTTTTCTTCAGATAGTGCAGTCATTTTATGCATCAGGTTTGTTGGAACTAGTTTGTTGGAACAAAAGACTCTTGTAAAGACAAGAGTCTTTACTCACATTTCTGGTAAAGTCTTCAGGATTTTTCAAAGATAATTTATGGAGTTTCACTAAGCTGATCAGCAAGTTCCCTCAGTATCCTATACAAGGTCAGTCATACTCACTACTCTACTACCTTCCTGTGACACCTGAACTGCAATCCTGTTCCTTCAAAGAATGGAACATGTTTCCTTAGAGAAGCCTGAGTGAAAAGGGGAGTTATGGTGCCTTTTCCTTGTTAGATTGTTATTCTTTTGCCATTTTTACTGAAAAGCTGATACACTGTTTCTTTTTTCTTCCTTTTATTTTTAATGTATAAGAAGAACTTCTCAACGCATCAGTTAATGCTAAGATTGATGTCTTCTTTGGCTGTGCAGTACCATTTTGGTACTATCACAAAAGTCTAATCTGCTTCTAACAGATAATCTTGCTAATTAACCATACTGTATGTATGATGCTAACAGACCATGAAGGAGAATAACAAGTGTCTTATAGATCTTCAAGTAGTTATCTCTACAGTCACAAAACTTCATTTCTGCCCCTGTTATACCTCCTCCTGCTATATATGTATGTGTTTGTGCTGATATAAAGGTAATCATGTCAACTATATCCTCAAAGTATACGTGCTAGAGCAGCTTATTCTTGCCAAAAATCTCAGCTTTACAATGTTCTGAAATAGATGTAAAATCCTCTTTTTAGCCACTCTGATTTGTTTCTTTGAATGACTTTCCTCTTTCATCATTGATGCTACTTCCAGCTATACTAGCTCTTTCTGCATAGTCACAGATTCTGCTTTAAATTTGACCTGCATCTCACCTGAATCCTTGCTCTTAACTGTTACAGTAATTATGTTTAATTTTACAAAAACAAGCACCTAATTTTCCCTGAATAAATGGGGGGCTTATATTTTTCTTATCACCTAAAGCAGAAAATGAGTATTTTTGATATTTTTTAGTCCCCCACCCAAAGAAATGAATCTCATTGTTCTATCACAGAAGCATTTGGCTTTGTTTCAAGCGAAGAATGCTTTGAATGTACGTTCACTTGTTTTAAAAGAAGAAAGGCCTAGTTGTGCACTAGGTTAATATCCCAACCCCTCAAAGCTAATTTTTAATGAAATTCTTAATTCTCTAATGTCTAACCTGTTTTGCCTCAAAGAGTTTCCCTTGGTATTTGCTGATCACTGTGTAATCCTCAGCTATTTGGCCGTCTTCATACCAGGCAACTGGCACAAGGAAGTCTCGTGGATTAGCTAAGCCATTGGCTCCTAAAAAAGACGTAAAGGATTTGTAACCAATTGTATATTTGAAATTTCAGATTAGTCTAATCATTGACAGCTTCACAATTATTTATTTATTTAAACTGCCCAATAGCCAAAGCTCTCTGTGCAGTTTACCATAAATCACACTTAAAAAATGCAATTTGAATAAAAGCATAAACAGTAAAATATGTAATAATCATATAAACTAGTCAGCTGCAAGGTGGTCATTCAAAGTCTAAAACAATATGAATTAAAATACAATATCCAGTTAAAAAGCCTGGTGCTGAAATGATTTTAGTGTGGGGACCAGTCAAGCCTCCCAGGAGAGGGGATTCCATAACAAGCTCTCCCCTTGTTAGAGGGCCTAATTAGATGATCTTAAGGTCCAGGTAAGGGCTTACAGGAAAAGGTGCTCTTTCAGGTATCCTGGTTCTAAGCCATATAGGGCTTTAAAGGTCAAAACCAGCATTTTGAATTGGTCTAAAAATCAAACAGCAGCCAGGGTAGATGGCGAAAAACTGTTCAAATTAGCCAATCACAGTGAGCAGCCTAGCTGCTCTGTTTTGAAGTTTCCAGACCATTTTCAGAGGCAGTCCCATGTAAAGCACACTGCAATAATCCAACCAAAAAATTACCAGAGTAAAAGTATGAAAAAAAATGCTATGTACTTTTTAACCCTGAATCAGAAAATAAGACTTGTTCTTTTGTGTAACACCGTTCTATAAGACATATATTCAAATATGTCAAGAGTACAATCATATCCACATACAGTCATCTTTTTGAAGACAAAACATACCCAGCTCTAACATAGTCCCTGATCATCCTTTTTGCCCTTACCTTTGCCTAATCTGAATTGTCCTAATTTCTTGAATTCTTGTTAAAACATGCCAGAATTGGACAGAGTACTTGAAGTGGGGTCTGACCAGTGCAGAATAAACTGGAAATATTACCTTCCATGAATTGGAAATTACACTTCAATTGATGCAACCTGAAAGTGCATTTATATTTTTTGCAGCTATATCACAGTGACTCATATTCAGAGTGCATCAACAAATTGCATTCTGTTATTTTCAGCCCAATCTTTTTAAAAAAAAAAATTTTTATTAAAAAGTTTTTGCAAAGAACATAAAAACTTCTATTTCTTGCTTCTTTTATCTGGGATTCAGATAGATCCTCTCCACTTGGTCAGTTTTATGCTTCCATGTGTACTCTCCATCTCCTGATTGAAGAATTGTATGAATTTTTAAAATATATTTATAATTTCACCTTTTTACACTTAATAGTAATGTGTGTGTGTGTGTATGAATGGAAGAGAAGTACAGGTAGTCCTCAGTTAATGACCATAATTGGTACTGGGAACTCCGTTGTTAAGCAATGCAGTTGTAAAGCAAAAAATCATGTGACCATGCTGACTTATGACAGCGGTTCTGGCAGTTCTAGTTGTGGTCATTAAGCGAATCATGCATGGTCATTAAGTGCAATGTCACATGACTGATTTGCAACTTCCTGCTGGCTTCCCCATTGACTTTGGTTGATGGAAGCTGGCAGTGGAGGTTGTAGATGGCAATCATGTGACTGTGGGACCCTGCAACTGTCATAATTATGCACTGCCGGGGATGCTGCAATGGCCACAATGGCTGTAAGTCTCATTCAGCACTGTTGTAACTTTGAATGGTCATTGAACAAGTGGTTCCTAAGTGAGGACTACCTGTATCTGTTTTAACTGTACAGTAATTGACTTCTGGCCATATGATCATATTAAAGATTGATTATTTCAGCCTCTTTATCTCCCTCTCTCTTCAGAGGTGTGGAAAAATAACATAGAGGGAGGGTTTGGTTGGTTGCAGTTAAGAGAGCTCAGTTGGAAGAAACTGGAAAATGAATTCTGAAAAACTGCAACAATGTTGGCACATTCAGGAGAAGCTGAAAGAATTGCAAATGTGTATGTACTGATTCAGCGCACCCCAACTTCAAAGGCTATTTATATGGCTACTCCCAGAATTCCCAGGAAGCATTCGAAGTATTACAGCTATTGTCATGACTAGTGGATGTTTTCTCATTGGCTTTATTAGCATTATAAAGGACAGAGATGCTCATCGATTTGTTTGTATAAAACATACCCTCCATACCTTGGGATAGAACATTAGATTTTTGTTGTTGTTGTCATGAATCATTTGTCACCCAGCTCCATATAGCTCATACATAAAAACATAAATGCATGCTAAGAGTGTTAAATAAATATATATTAATTAGACAATCCTAATAAGAAAAGTTATATAATTATTTTTGGAAGCAGAAATAGTATTAAGTATATTTACCAATAGGTCCTAGGTCAGGCAACTCAAAATGTACACCATATATTTCCAGGATATAGCCTCTAGTTTCTCCAAATACTTCCACACTAAAACGCATCCCTTTCTAAGGAGGAGACAGAGTACAAATGTAAATATTAGAACTGATGATTATTGCTCCAAACAACAATACGCTGTTAGAGAATATATCAAATTCCCACTTATCTCCATTAAGGTCTTCATGAAAATAATGTAGTTTGCTTAATCACGACTGAGTAGCTAAAGCATGTTGAGCAATCACATTATGGTTTTCTTTCTTAAAGTAGCGGAAAAGTTCTATTAAAGGTAGCCCTGAGATAAAGCTATATCTAAAGTTGAATTACTGTATCAAGTGCTGGAGGTATCTTTACAAAAGCATCTGAATTTCTGTTGATACTACAAAAATGTAGCTATTTATTTGCTTCTATGCTATCCGTTCCTGGAGGCTAATAACATCAACATAAAACAATAGTTCCCAAACCCCAAGAACATATAACAATGACAGAATCAAAAAAGGATAAAAACCAGATGATACAAACATCACTTATATTATACTGTCCTCCAGTGCAAATTGGAACTGGCAAATCTCCATTTTCCTAAAACCCCAGAGGAATGAAGGCAACCAGCTCTCTGCCAGGAGGGAGTTCCAAAGTGTGGTGGTAGCTACTGAGAATGCACTTTCCTTTTCAGAAGCTTTCCAATTTCCTAACTCTCATTGATTTTTCTCCTAATAAAATCCCTCTGACATGTTACTTTCTGAAGACTTAGCTCAGTTCCCCCACTGAAAATTTTGTAGTACTATTGTGTATATACAGGTTATTCATCTTAATATGACAAATGTGTTAGTTTGTGAGCAGATTGTATATAACTGTAAGCAGCCTAAAGTAGGAACAATGTAAAGACTGCAGTAGAAAGAGGTTCTCCTAGAATCAGGCGGGCATATTGCCCAAACATGGACTTATATTCAGCTGTAGAGGTAGAAGCATTATGAGCAAGCGAGGAAGTATTTGAGTCTATGTTATGCTTAGTTGGTGATAAAAGAAACAAAGTCTTGACTGATATGTGGAATATTTTTCTAAAACGATGCAGTATTAATCTCACACAAACAATCTGAAGGAGATCCATTCACATTATTGAAAATGTTGCACACACGAGTGCCATGTTTTTCTTTAAAAATATTACATCTTTTTAAAGGAAGTATGAAAAGTAGGCATCTTTTTTAAAAAAAATAGAAACCATGGAATTAATTCAAACATGGATACACATCATTGTTCATCTGTCCATTTCACTCAGGAGGCACATGTGGTAAAGAGTGAAGAATAGCCATATTGCTCCAGTGCCTACCTGAATGACACAGATCTCATTGGGCTCCGCTAGCAGCTTGCCAAACTCTGTAGTGATGAGCAGTTTGCCTTGCTGTGGTACTGGACAAAGAAAATGCAAGCGCAGGTTTATATATTTTATTTATTTATTATTCAAATTTCTGTTACTCTATTATATATGTTGTTTGCCCCAGATAATGTTGTGATACTTTAAGAAAAAGAAAAATATCTTGCTTTTTAAATTAATCTTGTTAAATTTAAAAAAATAAAAAATTAGGAGACGATATTGACATACACAAGCTTCTATGTTTTAATATTCCCCTTGATACTGTGTTTCATCGCAAATTCCTATTAGGTATGCCTGAGGGTTGTGTCGATAAGCAACCAACATATTCAGATTGTATGGAAGGCAAAGGCTATGGCGTTGAAGATGTCAAATGTATGCTATTGGGCTGGTGTCTCAAGCTCCTGCAACGGTCCCCAGATCTAATTAGAGTCAGAAACAATTTGGGAGGCATTAGTCACTATAGTGAGAGCCAGTCGGGTGTCATGGTTAAGGCACCAGCCTAGAAACCAGGAGACGTGAGTTCCAGTCCTGCCTTAGGCACGAAGCCAGCTGGGTGACCTTGGGCCAGTCACTCCCTCTCAGCCCTAGGAAGCAGGCAGTGCAAACCGCTTCAGAAAAACCTTGCCAAGAAAACTGCAGGAACTTCTCCAGGCAGTCACCAAGAGTCAGCACTGACTTGAAGAGACAAAAAAAGTCACTGTGGTAAGTGGCAATATGATGGGAGAGAAGCTGGAGTTGGAGTATAAAGACACTGTTTTCTGATGCCTCGTAGATTTTTTTTTTTTTTTTGGTCCCATAACCCTACTATTAAAAGTACTATTTGATATTTGGATTTTTTTTTCTTCAAGTCAGATTGACTTTTCCCTGTTGTCATCTCTGATTGCAAAGCTGCTAATAAACTTTTTCTAACATTGCTCTCAAATAGGACAGTTTTCTAACTCCTCTTACTTTCTTGCCAATCTGGATGTTGTAAACTGTACACTCTCATGAAGAAGGCAGAAATATTGGAAGTATGTGCAGAGAACTGTATCTACAGGATCCTGTTCTAGGACACCTGTCTTTATAAAACTTTATTCTATAAAATGGGTAGCCCAAGTCTTATTTTTATTTGATTAGTATGTAAGGGTTCTGAAGGGATGAGGGCAGGCTATAGTATCCCAGTAGTGACGGGCAGAGGGAGAAATGGTGGGAGATGAGGGGCAAGATTTGTATGTGGAAGGGGTCACAGGTATATTGTTCCTGTGGCACGTTCCAGCCCCTCGAACTCACTCCCGGGTCCAGGTTGGCAGACTTTCAAGGACCTGGGCTGTCAGCTGCTGCTACTGAATGCCAGGTCAGTTTGTAATAAGGCCACCCACATCCATGATTGATCATGGATGAGAAAGCTGACCTGGCTTGTATCACAGAAACCTGGCTGGGAGAGGAAGGGGGAGCCCCCCTTTCTGAAATGTGCCCAGCTGGTTACTGGGTGTGGCACCAGCCGAGACTCCAGGGTAGGTGCGGTGGGGTGGCGGTGGTCATCTGAAACACTTGGGAGGCATCCAGGGGTGCTGCTCTTCAGATTGCCGGGTGCGAGACCTGTTTGTTAAGTTGGGCTGTAGGGATCAGCTGGGACTGTTGCTATTGTACCAGACTCCCTGCTGCGTAGCAACTTCCCTGCCTGAGCTCCTTGACTCTGTAGCTGGGTTGGCGGTGGAGTTCCCCAGGCTCATGGTCTTGGGGGATTTCAACCTGCCTTCCTTGGGGGCGGGGGCAGAGGTAGCTCGGGAGTTCATGGTTACCATGACAGCCATGGGCCTGTCCCAAGTAATCCAGGGCCCGACGCATAATGGTGGTCATTTGCCTGACCTGGTTTTTCTGTCAGAGCAGTGGCAGAGTGCTCTGAAATTGGGGGAGATCTTGGTTTCTCCCCTGTCATGGTCAGATCACTGCCTGGTGAGCCTCCAGTTCTCTGGCACCACCCCCCTCCGCAGGGAGGCTGGGCCTATTAGATCGGCCCGCCCCAGGCGACTGATGGACCCAATTGGGTTTCAGAGGGAGCTCGGGGTTGTTCCGGGAAGTCTGCTGCATGGTCCGATTGAGGGCTTGGTGGCTGCATGGAATGAGGGAGTGGCTGGGGCCTTGGATTGGATTGTGTCTGAGCGGCCTCTCCATGCCCATAGCTCCTACAGCTCCCCGTGGTTTACGGAGGAGCTGAGGAGGCTTAAGAGGGCTAAGGGAAGCCTGGAGCGCTGCTGGTGGAAGACGGGGAGTGAAGACGACCGAACACGAGCTAGAGCTGCTATTAGAGCCTACCTCGTGGCGGTAAGGGTGGTGAAATGTTATTTCTCCGCCCTTATTGCATCTGCAGATAGCCGTCCGGTGGCCCTATTTCGGGTGACTTGGCCCCTCCTCGGAGGGAATAATACTGAGCCTCACCTGCAGGGTCGCTGTGAGGAATATGCTGCGCATCTAGCGGATAAAGTTCACATTCGCTCTATGTTGGACTCCAGCTTTAAGGCAGGACCAGTGGAGGATACAGGGGCAAAGTCTGGCATGGTTATCTGGGGGGAGTTTGATCCAGTTGCACCTGAGGAAGTGGACAGGGCCCTCGCAGCTACTAGTTTGGCCACCTCTGTATTAGATCCGTGCCCTTCCTGGTTGGTGAAGGCTGCCTGGGAGGAGGCACGTGATTGGGTCTGGGCAGTGGTTAATTCCTCTTTGAGAGAAGGGGTGCTCCCGCCGGCTCTTAAGGAGGCAGTGGTGCGTCCTCTCCTCAAGGGGCCATTGCTTGACCCAACCATCCTGGACAGTTTTCGTCAAGTCTCCAACCTCCCTTTTTTGGGGAAGGTTGTGGAGAGAGTGGTCGCATGGCAGCTGCAGAGGACCCTGGATGAAGCAGATTATCTGGACCCTTTTCAGTCAGGGTTCAGGCCGGGTTACGATACTGAGACGGCATTGATCGTACTCTTAGATGACCTCTGGCGGGAGCGGGATGGGGGCAGTGCGACCATCCTTGCTCTTCTTGACCTCTCAGCGGCCTTCGATACCATCGATCATGGTATCCTTCTGGACTGGCTTCTGGAGTTGGGGGTGGGCGGCATAGTATTGTGCTGGTTCTCCTCCTTCCTCCGGGGTCGGTTCCAGACGGCTTTGATGGGGAAGGTCCAGCCCACGCCCCCTACTTTGTGGGGTGCCTCAGGGCTTGGTTCTCTCCCCTCTCCTATTTAACATCTACATGAGACCGTTGGGGGAGGTGATCCGACGGTTTGGGGTAAGATACCATCAATATGCTGATGATACTCAGCTTTATATCTCTACCCCAGACCGCCTGAGTGATGCTGTGGATGTCCTGACTCAGTGCCTGGAGGCTGTGAGGGCCTGGATGGGGTGCAATGGGCTCCGATTCAACCCAAGCAAGACTGAGTGGCTTTGGGTTTGTGAGCCTCCCGGTGCTAAGGTTTTCCCACCTCTGTTCTTGGATGGGGTTGCACTGCCCCAGACGGACCCGGTGCGCAATCTGGGGGTCCTCATAGACTCACGGCTCCTGCTTGAAGAGCAGGTGGCAGCCGTGGCTAGGAGGGCCTTTGCACACCTTCGGGTTGTGTGCCAGCTGTGCCCATTCCTAGACCGAGAGGCTTTGCTCACACTCATGCCCACATGACCTCCCGTCTGGACTACTGTAATGCGCTCTACATGGGCTGCCCTTGAAGAGCATTCGGAAGCTTCCACTGGTGCAGAATGCAGCTGCACGGATAGTAAATAGTGTTGGCTCCTCGGCACATGTAACACCACTGCTACGTGAGCTGCATTGGTTGCCAGTGTGCTTCCGGGTGCAATTCAAGGTGCTGGTTGTCACCTTTAAAGCCCTTCATGGCTTGGGGCCAGGTTACCTAAGGGACCACCTCCCAGTTGTTTCTGCCTGTCCAATTTGATCTAGTAGGTTGGGTATGCTGCGGGTCCCGTCAGTCAGGGAGTGTCAGTTGGCGGGAACTAGAAGGCGGGCCTTCTCCTCCGTAGCACCTGCCCTCTGGAACATCCTCCCTCCAGAAATTAGGATGTCCTCGACCATGTTGGCCTTTTGTAAGGCCGTAAAGACCTGGCTTTGTGCCCGGGCCTGGGGCCTCGAGCATGTGGATGGTCCCGTCTCTTGGCTGTATTAATATCTATGCATTGCTCACTTGGCAGCCATATATATTTATTTTGTATTTATTTTATATTTTAACTGTTTTAATTATAATTGTTTTGTTTTACGGTTTTATTCTTGTAAGCCGCCCAGAGTCACTTGTTGAGATGGGCGGCTATAGAAATCAATCAATCAATCAATCAAATAAATAAATGTAATCTTATTCTGTAATAAGCATTATTCACATTCTTTCATTAGCCCAATTAACATTCCAGATTATAAAAGAAATAACAGTTTACAAACTATCAGAATAATAGTTGGCAACTCACCAATCAGAAAGTCTCCATCAGAATTGCAAAAACATCTATTTTGAAAAAAAAACCCAAGTGATGGCTTTGCTCACACAATTTTGGGGAACTCTGCGTTCTAAATTTGTAATTTGAAGGAAATTCCAACTGATTTCAATGAAACACAATTTTCAACTAAATTTCTTACAAAAATTCCACAATATTAAATGTGGAAGTCAATTTCATGTGCTTAGAATAAGAAGGGCAAACTATACATATCTGCAAAAAAGCATGCAAAGTTCTAGTCCATATAGTCAGCATAATTTGCTGCATTCTGGTATCAGCATAATAGGCCATTAAAGGAGTGGCATCTTTTTTTAGGCTTGCCAGAAAAGAGAGAAGGCTGCTTTAAATAAATCCTTCCCAGAGCACCTCTTTCAAATCATTCTCAAAGCATACACAGTCCTATTGCTACGCTATGCATTTTCCATGAATTATTTTATCTAAATTTACATTTACACAGTTGCCAGGTTGTAGTGTTTCTCAAAGCTGTATATCATGTCCTTCATCATTCTTACATAATTTCACCAAGAAATAATTATCTCCCAGGCAAAAAAGACTACATTTATAGAAAAGGAGCTGATAACTTCCATGCTAGTTTTATGTGTACAGAGATTATTTTTTGTGTGAGGAACATTCAAGCAACCCTATACAGCTTTATTTTCTTTTAGTTAGGTTCATGATTTATATTCCACTGTTCTGCCCATAGGGCATTCAGGATGGTAAAGGGTTATTTAAATCACTTTAGTATATCTAATGCGTAGGTGCTACTAGTACCGTAATGAAATCAGCAGGAGTTTGCTTTATGTTTGGATGGAAACATGAAAACCAACAAGCTTGGCTGCGACCTATTTTATTCTAATCACCTCCCAGGGACTGACTTTTTCACCATACCTTTCCTTTACCATGTATTTTGCTTTGGAAGTAGAGGTGCTTTTACTCCTTCCCCTGTTATGCTAGATCTAAACTCTGCTGTGTAAATCCTTCAGGGAGGCAGTGAAGACATTGACTCCCCCTCCATTACTCTAACCACCCGATAAGAACTTTGGGGTAAACACTAGACCGTAGTGTATTATAGTGCTAGAACTTAAATCTATTATTTTCAGAGGTTTCTATTAAGGAAGTCTTGTTCGTAGACCATGGAACAAGTCAGGCTAAAATCGGAGCTTCCTTCTCGACCAGGAACTGCACTGGGTGAAGCCACATTCACCCTGGGAGGGTGTGTATGTCTGCAGATTTCACTTGGAGTAGGAAATTGTCTCCCCCATCCCAGCCTTTCCTGCCACATGGTCCTGAGAAGAAAACCCCTGTGGGAGTACTAGAATGTTTGGCTTAATTTAAAGAAAATGGAGAAATACGGTTACCTTTCTGAGTGAGTTCTGATGAGTCAAAGCAGCAAGCACTGAAAGTCAGTTTTTTAAATTGTGAATGAACAGCAGATATTTCAGCCTTTGACAGGCCTTGTTTTCCTCCCAAGTCAAATGAGTATCAGAACCATCAATGGAAGAGTATTTTGCTACCACCTGGGGAGCTGTGTGCCAAATTACTTGTCTATGATTTTATTGAAAACAGCCTTTCATTTTTCTGCTACATGTTGTTTTGGGGTTTACATATGACTGCCAATCCTGGATTTCTGAATTAGCTTTTACAGCATATCAATCACTTCCCACCAGACAAGGTTAAAAGGAAGAACTGTTTCCATCAATCAGTCAGCAAGCAGGCCTTGTAAAGAGGTTTGGTAGATTGGGAATCCCCCATCCCATGTAAAATATTAATCCTCCTTAGTGGACAATTTCCTGGTTCCTATTGTTAGAGAATGCGCTGCTCTTCTTAAAAAGTGGAACTCCAGTATTTTAGCAAGGTCAATTACCTGTTCTAGCGATGCATAAATTTCTAAAAATTCTCTTGCCAAATGGATTGCTATGTCTTGTTTCTGACCCACTGAGAGAATAATATTCCTGTATGTTTTTCTTCTGCCCATTGACACTATACTTTTCTAAGATAACTTACTATATTTACTTGAAAGGAAAAACAGTTGATTTCCCCAAATAATTTAACCAGCTCAGATCTGAGATCAGTAAAATGTTCTGTTTAACCTTTTTGGGGGGGGGAGGAGAAGTCATTTTAAATTCAGGTCCCTCTTCTAATCAGATAAGAAGGCCTGAATCAAGGTTCACCAAAGTTGTAATTAAATTTGCAACATTTGATAAAGAATCAAGCTAGGACCAATCTGCCCCATCTTGTGACATAAACCTTTTAATTATGTATAATATATCAATGAGGGGATGAAAAAGGAAAGGAGGGAAAAGTTCCTTGATAGCAGTCAAATCTCAATGAATAGTCAGAGCATCTCCATATATCCACACTTCTGGAGTTAGAAGTTTAGGTAGAACCCATGAGATACCTTGACTGCAACACAAGTCACCGACCTGTTAATCATGGAGGTGTTACAGATGAAGATGTGGATTGCAAGCCCATTCCGTGACTTTGGCTCACCAGCACCACACAAAGTGTATAGTCCCTATAAAAGAAATTAATTATAAGAAAACGCAGGCATAATAATTAGAATCCCTTTGATTTCCTTTGGTTACCATCATAATTTTATTTATTTGTCCAATTTATATAGCCACCCATCTCACAAAATAAGTGACTCTGGGCAGCGTACAACAAAGCTAAAACAATTTAAATACCTAAAACCATTATCATTACAAAGGTTGTAAATGCAAGGATTGGTCATAAATTTCTTTTTTCATCACTATCATAACTGTGAATGGTCGCTAAATGAAGTCACTAAATGAGAACTACCTGTAGGTTAATGTGTATGCATACAAGAATTAAGATTGGAGGTAAGTCCACCATGACCCTTCTCTTCAAGTTGAAAACACCATTCTTTCTCATATCAGAAAGATTAAGCATAAAATACTTTTAATGCTTCTATGTGGTTACTTACAGTTACAAAGTCCAACTTTCTTTGAGGGATTGTAGGGATCTCAAACGGCTTCCATCTCAACTAAAAGAAAGAGACAAACATCATTCTAAAATAATTGATGCCATCTCAGGTATTTTATACTATAATTAATATACTTCTGTTGATGCAGCCTAAATTGCATTTCCTTCCTTCCTTCCTTCCTTCCTTCCTTCCTTCCTTCCTTCCTTCCTTCCTTCCTTCCTTCCTTCCTTCCCTCCCTCCCTCCCTCCCTCCCTCCCTCCCAATATCACACTGCTGGCCCATACAGTCAACAAATTCCATTCTGTTATTTTTAGCCCATTTCTCTAACACAGCCTTTCTCAACCTTTTGACTCTGGAGGAACCCTTGAAATATTTTTTCAGGCCTTGGGGAACCCCTGCACATTTAGGCTCAAATATAGGCCAGAACTTACAAAAGTATTATATTTGTTTATGTGTAGGCCTATATATATGCAATAACAGTGTTTTTGAACTAAAAATAAAGAATGAAACTCACCTTTTTAATGCGAAGTTGCCCAAATTTGAAATAATTTTTTAAATAAATTGTGATCTCCCAGAGAACACCTAGTGACCTCTTGCAGAACCCTAGGGTTCCATGGAACCCTGGTTGAGAAACTCTGCTCTAACATATCAAGATTGGTTTGAATTTTATTTCTGTCTTCTGGGGTATTCCACCCCAGAAAATTCCACCCAATTTTGTATCATTTGCAAATCAGATTAGCATTCCCTCCACCTTTTCAACCAAATCTTATAGTATTAAAACTATCATATCTGTTTGTAACCTTTAACTGGGCAAAATGGTGCATCATAGGCCAACAATTTTTAAACCTAGGTTACCTCAATTGGGCTAACTTACAGAATGCATCCAAAATCCAGGATCCAAGACTCCCATGGAATTGAAATTTGGCAAATTTTATACATTTTATGACATAATACAAAATGTCATAAAACATTTCCTGTGGTCAGCTCCTGATGTTTGACTGTGCTATATACTTCAATATGAATGATATGGGCTATTTTCAAGGAAGATACAGTACATCTCTGAATACCTCCCTGAATTTTTAAGAACTTTTCCAGTGAAGGCAGTACATCAGGAGCTCTGCCATTGTTGAAAGCACTGAGGAATCTGGTAAGGAAATATCTCTGAAATGATGACCCAATGGGTTATGGGTTGTCTAATCGCTAATATGATGACCCAAGAGGTCATGGGTTGTCTAGTCATTAATAAAAATGTACATGTACCAGTACAAGATCCAATATACAACCTTATAGAACGAATGCAATCTTGGGCTGCATCAACAGACATATAGCAATGAGATCAAAGGAAGTGATTGATTCGCACTATGCTGCACTGGTCAGACCACACCTGGAATACAATGTCCAAGTTTGGTCATCATCACAGTACAAGAAAGATGCTGAGGAACTGGAAAGGATGCATATAAGAGTAACAAAGATGGTGAGGGGGTTGGAGGCTAAATCCTACGACTAATGGTATCTTCAGCATAAAGTAGAAAAGGCTAAGGGGAGATATGATGGCAGTTTTCTGATAACTGCCGTTACAGGGAAGAGGGTGTGGATTTATTCTCTATAGATTCTGAGGGTAGGGCAAGAATCAACAGGTGGATTCTTTGCAGAGAGAGATCCAAACTTGAACTAAGGAGTGATTTCCTGACTGTAAGAGCTATGAAGTAATGGGACAGACTGCCCCCTGGAATCATGGATGCTCCATCACTGGAGGTTTTCAAAAAAAGGTTGGAGGGTCATTTGTTTGGGATGGTCTGAGGATGCCTGCTCTGAGCAGAGGCTTATATTTGAAGACCTCCAAGGTCCCTTTCAACCCGATAGGTTGAAATTCTGTATTACTCTACTTGATATCTCAGTTCCAGTTTGAGGATGAGGAACTACTGATGAGCACTTGAGTATGAGTTTTGAAACAGCTGTGATAAGTATTAGTGCCAGCTGACTTAATTTTTATACCAATCAGCCACCACTTTAATTTGATAAGTAGAATTATTATGATTGATCACACAGTCAGCCAGATGTTTAGACTGGATTTGGCATTTTTGTCCACCTATCAAGTCCTTTCCAAGGACCTGGGATAGGCAATATTGTTGTTTAATAATATTAAAGGTATCATTGCAGGATGTAAGCTGTTCCAAGTTAAAGCTGCCTTTGCAATTGACTGATGTTGATTTTGTCAATGCTGATGGTGTTCAAGTGGTGCTCCAGATGTTTTGGGATTGTCCAAGATGCCTATTACTATTACTATGCTTTCTTTTGCCACAGTTGTTCTATTTCTATTTGCAGGTCTTCGTATTTTGTGATTTTCTCCAGTTCTTACTCTTCTATTCTGTTGTCTCCAGGTATTACAATGTCCACTCTCCAGACTTTTTTGTCTTAGCAACAATTGTTAAGACTGGGGTATTGTGTGGCAGATGCTTGTCTGTCTGAATTCTAAGGTCCCAGAACACTTTAGCATCTTCATTTTCTACTACTTCGTCTATTTCGTGGTCCCATCAGTTCTTGCTTGCCCTATTATTATTATAAATTTATTGGCCACCCAACTCCAGTGTACTCTGGGTGGCAAATGTAATGAGGGTATCTTTGCAAACACTTTCTTAAAATTGAAATAAAATGCATCTGCTAAGGAAGTTACCAGATCAAACATGAGATAAATTTAAACTCTCAGGACTGGTTCTAACCAATCCATGCTGATTTATTTGCAAGCTGTATACTGATCAATTTCTGTTATCTTCTCAAGAACCTTCCCAGATATCTGTGTTTGACCGTTTGGTAAGTAGTTCCTTGGTCCATTTGTTCTCCACCTTTTGAATACAGGGATAACGAATGATGAGATCCATTCAAAGCAAGTCACAGAGGTGGAAGGGTTTGTTTTGGGAGATTATAGCTTATGCAGAGTGTGGAAAAACACCTGAATGAAGGCTTCTAAAAAAATTCAACCAGAAGTGATTTCAAACTGAACTGTATGGGGAAAATGGCACTCAGGAGAACAACAGCCAAGCTGGGTCTGGCTAAGCCTGTTGGGAAGTTATAAAAGTGAATGGCAACAGTAGTACCCTGGAGCCATTATACAGAAACAGGATATTTCCTTTCCATGAAAGGAGCCAAAGGTTTTTATTTCAACTGTAACATTCTTTGCTTGGGTCCTTGCATTAAATATGATTACCTGGTTGGGTTCAGGTTCAGTTCCATTCCAGTTATGTGTCAGATAACCCTGATCAATAGGCTGAAAGGGCTTATGGCAAACGGAAGGCAGAATTCTATACAGCCAGCTAGGGAGAAAACAAATGCAGAGAAAAGAGGAAAACATGACTATCCAAATACTGGTAATATTCAGTGCTTTGTTGATCTGTGATATCAGCTACAACTTTCTTCATAAAATCTAGAAAATGAACTGCACCTTCCAGGTAATTACTGGTCTCCCGCTAGAGCAATAGGGGAGAGAAAAACCCCTTAAGCATATAAATCTGCCTTCCACTGGAATTACCCTTATTCCCCTTAGCTCCATATTGTCTCCTGTGCTTTATGGTGAACTCTGGGAACTCAGCAGCACTAGCAGGGCATCCCCAAGGGGCAGGGGCAACCAATATCCCCAAGTGGTGGAGGGGGGAGCATAATGATGGCCAAATGAACAGTTCTTTATGCCCAGACTTGAAGGGGAAACAGAAAGTCCTAGGAAATTGGACTTAAGGAAAGAGAGTTTCCATTTCATTCAGGAGCTCAAGGTGGCTTACGAAGTGCTTCTTCTGTTTTTCCCCACCACAACATGCCTGCTGCTTGGTAGGAATTGTTTTGGACTGGTGCAAATATTCAGACTGTGAACGGTTGAGAGTTACAAACAGTACTGGTTTCTAAAGATTATGTAACTCCTTGGTTTAAGATCTATGCCATCAATCCAAATCTTACTTGGAAATTTAATGGAAATGAAATCAAAATAAGAACTCTTCCCTGTCTCATCAGGCTTATGCCTGAAGGATATAATGCATGAATATAATCCATGTGCATTTCATTATTAACTGGAGGGCCAGTTTGATCTAGTGGTTAAGGCACCAGGCTAGAAACCAGGAGACTGTGAGTTCTAGTCCCACCTCACGCATGAAAGCCAGCTGGGTGACCTTGGGCCAGTCCCTCTCTCTCAGCCCAACTCACCTCACAGGGTTGTCGTTGTGGGGAAAAGAGGAAGAGGAAGGAGTAATAGGTGTGTTTCCTGCCTTGAGTTATTTATAAAAATAATAAAGGCAGGATAGAAAATAATAAATAAATAAATTCTGTTGTCTAGAGATAGCAACCAGCACCTTGAATGACAACCAGAAACGCACTGGTAACCAATGAAGCTCAGCAACAATGGTGCAATATGGCAATATTGAGACGGACAGTAAACATGTGGACTGCTGCATTTTGGAACAGCTGAACTTTCTGGGTGCCTCACGTGGTGCAAATTGGAGTAATCTAAACCAGATGTTCAAGTCTTTTATTACTTTGTAACACTCCTAAATCATGAATACAGTTAACATTGCTATAATCAGTTCTTTCAGAGTTGCTCAGCCTCCCTCTCCAGTACTGGACTGCATGTATCTCCTGCTGGCTGAACATTTGTGTGTAGGGAGGAAATGGATGAACTGGAGCACATTCATCCTTTCTACAAAAAGACAGCTTTGCTAATTTTGCCAGAAAGTGTTACTAAGAGTTCTGAGCTTGCAGTTTTTTAAGAAGCCTTTCCACTGCCCCATGCTGGTTAGAATCTATATTGCACAGGGCGGCAACATTTCGGTGGCCATAGCTGCTGATGGAGTGATACTGCAAAGTAGGTGAAGCTGCATACTGTATTTACCTGGGTCAAGACTTCATTTGTTTGTTTGGAAGACAGCTTTTTGAACTGTATTAAGCCTATTTTAGATCAAGCTAGAGCTTTCCTAGTTTCCTTGTGTTAAAATAGTGAGAAACAAAATTCTTAGAATCGTAAAAACATTAGAGGTTCCAAAAGGGGGCTCTGAGCCATAAGCTGGCCACCCATATGGTGCATATTTCCATATGCACACTTGACGCTACTCCCTGCCAGAAGAAGGATATATTGCAACGCTAAAATGTTGTTCCAGAAGGCTTATTTATTAGGGATAGACAAAAAACAATTTAAATCTGGAACATTTTGAGGGTCAAGTGCCCCATTTTGCCATTCTGTAAATCATCTGAGCTTGAAACACCCCCACTGCCAGTTCAAAATAAAACATCCCTTACAGATTCCAAATTTAAAATGGAGTGTTTTGAGCTCAAAGTATTACAAATTTGAAATATTTGGGATCCTGTGATTTTGTTTTGAGTGATGCACCATAATTTATTAATTTTAATAAATAATCTGTCTCATGTCTGCATGGGTGAATAAAGGACACTACCAGACACCCATCCTGGAGAATCAGATTTTCCTGGGTGGGAGTGTGGGTCACAATTTAATATAAAAGAAGGACAAAATAACTGCCTGACTCTAAATCCAGGTATCTACAGGTACTAACCCAAGAATTCCATTTAATTGTTGAGACTGAATTTGATCTAAAGGATTAAGGGGTTAATCATCTTCTTGCAACTTTTAAAGATGTGGTAAGCTTCTTTGACTTTTTTTTCATATTTTTTACATTCATATAAAGTTGTTCGTTCGGACAAAGGAAAAGCCACTGAAGCTAGCCTAGAACACACCTGAATGTGCATCAGTTATTTCACCTGATTTCAGCATTCAGCTAATATCATGCAAATAAGATATTTTCTTTCACCAGGAAACATCTGCTAGTTTCTGGTACACACCAACCCTTTCCCACTTAGTGTATTCATAGTGGGGGGGAAAGACACAAAGTGCTATTCCCAAATATAATGGCTCAGTGTCATGCGCTGCCTACCTCTGAATAACGTTCAGACACTGGGTTGCAAAGCAGGCTCTGGTTTATTTCAGGATAGGTACAACGTTGTTAGAAAAAGCTGAGAGTGACAGGAGCGCGCCGGTGCGGGGTTTAAATACCCCGCGCCGGTCAGCGCCCCCTCGCTCTCGGTCACGTCACCCCCCTTTGTCCCATGCGTTGCCCTGCCATTGGTTGAGGGTTTCTAGGATCGCCCATCCTCAGGTTTTCATTCTTCTGCTGATTGCTTTCAGCTGGGCGATCCCCGTGGTATTGCTGCTGATGGCTTGGGTGGCTCCGTGATCCGTTTATCTATTGTTTGTTAGCCGTTAGTCGTTGTGGGTTGATGGCTACTTAACTTGTACCCCTTCACCTATTTCCTTGTCATTGTCATGAGTGCCATTGCGCTGATTACTTTAGCTCAACGGCACTCATGACATACTGCCCCCTTTCCGAATAGTGTTCTCCCCCGGGTTTCTGGGTTTCCCCCATGGAGCTGTCAAAACGCCATTTTTTTTTTTTTTTTTTTTTTTTTTTTTTTCAAAGTTCCCGCCGGAGTAGTTGTCGCCCCTCCCTTTGCTCCTCCCTCTACCACGTGCCTTCCCAGGGTGTGTCCATGGTGCGCATGCTCGGGTTCTGACCTGGCGTGCGCATGCTCCAACCACACCCTGTTTGTTTGGCTCAGTTCGGCGAGGCGAGAGGCGTGGCTGGTCGGGTGCTGCTCAGCTCCAGGTAGGGCCCTTTTTTGCTTATTTGGAGTGCGTCGCCTTTGTTGTGTCTCCTGGGCGTTGCCCCCAGGTTGCCCTGTTGACTTGCTTGCCACTCCCCCGCGGCCAAGGGGCGGGGGGAGGGTGCTGGCGATCGTTTGTCACCACCCCGTGGGCCCGGGGCGGGGGGAGTGAGTCCCGGGGGGGGGAAGGTCCACCCAAGTCGCGGGCTTGGGGGGGGCCCCTTCCCTTGGGGCACGGGAGGCGGGGGGAGGCCTGCGGGGGGGGGGTTGGTTTTGCTGACCTTGATTGCGGTTTGTCGGGGTATGCCCGGTGGAATGCTCTGGTCAGGTCAGGCGCTTTAACGTTGTGCGCCGCCACCCATTCCGGGTGGGGGAAGTGTTTCCACCTGACCAGATAGTGTAGGGTTCCTCGTTGCTTGCGTGAGTCGAGGATGTCCCTTATCTCGAAGTGGTGTTGCCCGTCGATCATAAGCGGTGCGGGCTGAGGCGTGCTTGGGTGCCATCGGGAGGTGGTTGCCGGTTTTAGGAGGCTGGTGTGGAACACCGGGTGGAGCCTCCGGAGGTTGTGTGGCAGGTCCAGGCGTATTGCTACCGGGTTCACTATTTGCGTGACTCGGAACGGCCCGATGTACTTAGGCCCCAGTTTTTTCGAGGGTTGGGTTGACTTTAGGAACTTGGTGGAGAGATAGGCCATGTCCCCCGCCTGGAACGTCGGTTGTTGGCGCCGGTGCTTGTCGGCCTGCTCTTTGTAAGCAGCCTGTGCCTCCTTCAGCGCCGCCGTGATTACTGGCCATGCTTCCGCGATCTTCCGTCCCCAGTCGCTGGCGTCCACCTGGGGTTCCGGGGGTTGAGGTAGCTCCGGTATGGGGATGAAGTCGCGCCCCGAGACCACTTCGAACGGGGTTTTTCCCGTGCTCGTGTGGACGGCGTTGTTGTATGCGACTTCGGCGAACGGGAGCAGTTCAGCCCAGTCGTCCTGGTGGTAGTTCGTATAGGATCGTATAAATTGCTCTAAGGTGGCATTAAGAACCTCAGTGGCTCCGTCCGTCTGCGGATGCCAAGCCGTAGACAGGGCCTGTTGGGTCCCCGTCAGCTTCAAGAAGGCCCGCCAGAATTTGGAGGTGAACTGTGTGCCCCTGTCGGTCACCACACGTGCGGGACATCCGTGTAGCCTGTACACGTGGATGAGGAAGAGTTTGGCTAGTTGTTGTGAGGATGGGACTGACGTGCAGGGGATGAAGTGGGCCTGCTTTGAGAAGTAGTCCTTCACCACCCAAATGGCCGTTTTCTTCTGGCTGGGTGGGAGGTCCACTATAAAATCCATAGAGATTTCCTCCCATGGGCGGGAGGGTTCTGCCACCCGTTGCAATAGCCCCGCGGGTTTGCCTGGTGCCCGTTTGGCCCGAGCGCACGTTGGGCAGGACGCCACGTAGGTTTTTACGTCTCGCCTGAGCGCGGGCCACCAGAATTGCCGCCGTGTTAGGTGTAGGGTCTTGAGGAACCAAAGTGTCCCGCTTGCTTGGCGTCGTGTGACCTATGCAAGATCGCCTGGCGTTGCGAGTCCGGGACGTAGATTCTGCCTTCCCCCCATGCTAGGTCTTGCGCCATCGTTACCTTGTCGGGGTTTGCCAGGAACCAGGGGTCGGTTTTGAGGGCGGCGGCGAGGTCCGTGCGCATTCCCCCTGGTAGTTGCGGTTGCCTTCTTTCCGTCGCCGGTTGTCCCGCCGTCGGCTGCGCCGTAGCGTCGAGCTGCCTCCGTGCGCCGCTTCGGGTGGTCACGGCCATCCCCAGTTGCGAGGCGGATAGGACCGTCCCAATGGTGTCTGGGGCGGGCTCTTCGTCTTGGGGCAGCCGGGAGAGGGCGTCGGCCAGGAAGTTCTTCTTGCCCGGCATGAACTTCAACTGGAAATCAAAGCGGCTGAAGAATTGTGCCCATCGGACCTGTTTTGGGCTAAGGCGTCTAGGCGTTCGTAGGGCCTCGAGGTTCCGGTGGTCCGTCCAGACCTCGAATGGTTGGGTGGCTCCCTCGAGTAGGTGACGCCATGTTTCTAGTGCCGATTTCACCGCAAAGGCTTCTTTCTCCCAGACGTGCCATCGCCTCTCTGTCTCGGAGAACTTCCTTGACAGGTAGGCGCATGGTTTCAGGAGCCCCGTGGAGTCTTTTTGTAGGAGGATGGCTCCCAGGGAGAAGTCTGAGGCGTCGGCTTGGACCACGAACGGCCGTTCTGGGTCCGGGTGCGCGAGGATTGGCTCCGTCGTGAACAGCGCTTTCAGCTTGTCGAATGCGGTCTGGCACGCGGGAGTCCAATTCAGCACTGTGCCTGGGTTCTTGGCGCGTCTGGTGTCCCCCACCCCTTTGGTTTTGAGGAGGTCCGTTAAGGGTAGGGCTATCTCAGCGAACCCCCGGGCGAAGGACCTGTAGAAATTCGCGAATCCCAGGAAGCTCTGTAGTTGCCGTCTGTTGCGGGGCCGCTCCCAGTTTAGTACCGCTTCGACTTTTGCGGGGTCCATCTCGATGCCGTCCCCGGAGATTCGATACCCCAAATAGTCTAGGCGGTCTTTGTGAAACTCGCACTTTGTGGGCTTTGCATAGAGCTGCGCCCTTCTGAGCTTGTCGAGGACTTGCCTGACTAAGGTTACGTGTTCCTCGTATGTTTTTGTGTAAATAAGGACGTCGTCGATGTAGACCAGGACCCCTTTAAACAGATGTTCATGCAGTACCTCATTGATGAGCTGCATGAACACCCCAGGGGCCCCCGCGAGTCCGAAGGGCAGTACCTTGTACTGGAAAGCGCCTAGGGGGCAGTTGAACGCCGTCTTCCATTCGTCCCCCTCCCTGATTCGGATGCGATAGTACGCCTCGCGCAGGTCCAATTTGGAAAAGACTTTGCCCGTGGACAGGTGGGCGAGCATGTCCTTCACCAGGGGTAAGGGGTATTTGTTGGACAGGGAAGCCGCGTTTAGGCCCCGGTAGTCGGTACAGAGCCGTAGGGTCCCGTCTTTCTTCTCCCGGAATAGGACGGGGGCTCCGACCGGTGAGCATGCTGGCTCTATAAATCCCCTGTCTAGGTTTTTATCGATGAACTCCCGGAGGGTTGCCATCTCCTTCGGGGTCATCGAATAGATCTTTGGTCTAGGTAGGGGGACGTCGGGCAGTAGGTCGATTCGGCAATCCGTCTTGCGGTGGGGGGGTAGTTGGTCTGCCTCTGCTTCTCCGAAGACCTCGGAGAAGTCGGCGTATTGTTCCGGTAGGTCTGCAGTGGTAGCGGCGTTGTCTTGTGTGGTCGCCTCCGCTCGTCCTACCGTGGGGTTGCTTTTGCCAGCTGGTACTGGTGCTCGATACTCGCCGTCGCCGAATGTGAAGGTGCGGGTCGCCCAGTTGATCCGCGGGTTGTTTTTCGCGAGCCATGGCATCCCCAGGACTGCAATGGGCCGTCCGATGGGCGTGACTACGAACGATGTGCGCTCGGTGTGAGTGCCCATTTGCAGGGTGACCGGCTCGGTTTGTAGCGTGGCTGGTTTCCCCCCCGCTGTGGAGCCGTCCAGCTGGTGGAATGCCAGCGGCGTGGGGAGGGGGAAGCAGCGGAGTTCGAGTTTGGCGACTAGGTCGGGGTGGATAAGGTTTTTTGAGCACCCCGAGTCCACTAGTGCCGCGGCCGTGGTGGCTCCGTTGCCGGCAGAGAGTTGAATTGCTGCCAATATTACGGAGCTTTTGTCGTTTCGTTGAGGTGGTTCGCGTTGCTGTCCCGCCGCCTGCCTCGCCACGCGTTTCAGGGCAAGCGGGGAGCATTTCCCGCCGGCTGGTCGGGGTCGGTATTGTCCTCTTCTCCCCAGTAAGCGTCCCAGCCCTCTTCCGGTGTCGCTGTGGCCACGGTCATTCGGCGGTGAGGGGGCGGCCCCGGGTTGGGTGGTTTGGGGCTAATTTTCGGGGCGGGCTTGGGCGCGCTGGTCGGCGGTCGGTTGGCGAAGCAGTCCGCCGTCTTGTGCCCTAATTTGCCACACCTCCCGCAGGGCTCCCGGTTGAACTTCTTTTTAGGGTATATGGGGCCGGCCATCCCCCCGTGTGGTGCGGGTACCTTTTTCCCGACGTAGTTTGTGTCTTCCGTGGTTGTCATAAGGAAGGTGCGGTGCGCGTGTTCGGCTTTCCCCGCGAGGTGGATCCACCCGTGTAACGTTTCTGGGTCGTCGCGGTAGAGGGCCCATTGGAGAACGTCGCGGTTGAGCCCCTTCTTGAAGATTTCCAGCAGGGTGGTCTCAGACCAGTCGCAGACCTTTCCCGCGAGGGCTTTGAACTCCAGGGCGTAGTCAGGGACCGTGCGTGCGCCCTGTTTAAGTCTCTGGAGTGCGCTTTTCGCCCGTACTTTGGCTAGGGGGTCTTCGAAATAGTTTTTCATCTCGTTGATGAAAGCAGGGAAGGTGGCGAGGGCGGGGGAGCTGGACTCGTACAGTTGGACGTACCAGTCCGCCGCCCTGTCTTGGAGTTTGATTGCCACGGCGCCGATCTTGTCGGCCTCGGAGTCATAGGAGTGTCCGTGCCTCCCCATGAACTCCCTAGCGTTGGTGACGAAAAACGAGAGTTTTGAGGGGGTCCCATCGAAGAAGATGGGGAAGTCCTTTGGGGCCCGGGCGTTTTGCGCGGCCCCGCCTCTCGCTTCCCGGGATGTGGTGTCGGCCGCCTGTGCCGTCTGCTGGCTTTCCGCTGGCTCGTGTGGGTTCGGTGCTTCGCTCGGGGTGTGGGCTTGTGCGGGGACGTCATTGGGTGGCGCGGGGGGCATAAGCGCCTGGAGCATGGTCCGGAGTTCCGTCAGCTGAGCCCGCATGGCCGCGAGTTCAGCTCGTGCCTCCTCGTCCACAGCCCGCACCGCCGCTGGGGCCGGTTCCGTTGGCGCGTCCTCGGGGGGGGGGGGTTCATCGTCCCTCCACCGCGGGTCCGCTTCCTCCTCCGTCTGATGGGTGTCTCCGTCGTCCTCCTCCGTGTCGAGCACCGTGGGGCTGTCGCTCCACGCCCGTTGCTGGGGTGCGATGTGGGGCGCGGGGTCCTCCGCTGGTTTCGGAAGTCGTGCTGCTCCCTCCCGCGGTCGGGTTGCCTCCGTCGCCATCTCCCCTTGGGGTTGGAGCTGAGGCTCGGGTCGGGTGGGGCGGGCGTCCATGGCTCCGGGAGTCCGCGGTGCCTCTGGCCTCGGTCGGTCCTCCTCTGTCTCTTGCCGCGCGGCTCGCCCTCCTTGCCCGCGCCGTTCCGGCCTCATCTTGCTGGTCTTCTCGCCGTCTACTCCTCCCGCGGCTCGTTGTCGTCCGGTGGGGCTCGGCGAGGCTGAGTTTATGACTCTCAGCTTTATGTCATGCGCTGCCTACCTCTGAATAACGTTCAGACACTGGGTTGCAAAGCAGGCTCTGGTTTATTTCAGGATAGGTACAACGTTGTTAGAAAAAGCTGAGAGTGACAGGAGCGCGCCGGTGCGGGGTTTAAATACCCCGCGCCGGTCAGCGCCCCCTCGCTCTCGGTCACGTCACCCCCCTTTGTCCCATGCGTTGCCCTGCCATTGGTTGAGGGTTTCTAGGATCGCCCATCCTCAGGTTTTCATTCTTCTGCTGATTGCTTTCAGCTGGGCGATCCCCGTGGTATTGCTGCTGATGGCTTGGGTGGCTCCGTGATCCGTTTATCTATTGTTTGTTAGCCGTTAGTCGTTGTGGGTTGATGGCTACTTAACTTGTACCCCTTCACCTATTTCCTTGTCATTGTCATGAGTGCCATTGCGCTGATTACTTTAGCTCAACGGCACTCATGACACTCAGGTTTTGTGCCATGCTGGGAAAAAAGGAAGTATGAGAGAACCGTTTGCCTCAGCACACCCACATCCTTCTTTTCTGCTAAAGCCTGACTCAACAGGCTTTCCCCCTTTTCCTTCACATTGTTGTTTCCCATAGTGTTTGTCCTGCTTAGTTGCAGGATCTGTCTGTTCTTGTGCTGTGCTTACTTAGTTCTCACAAGTGAAGCTACTGTTGCGTGATGTGACAAGGGGTTTTGTTTTTCAACCAGTTTGTTGCAGAGGCTGATGTTGATTTGGCACGAGACGGAGTGACTGGCCCAAGGTCACTCCATTAGCTTCCATGTCTAACAGAAGACCAGAACCCAGGTCCCCCTGCTCCTAGTCCAGCACGTTAATGGCTTAACATTTTATTCTGATGGCTAAGCCTACCACTAATATATATACACAGAGGCCAAAGTGCCTTTCTCTTTTAAAGAACATTGCAGTGGATTCCAAGGCCAATATAATTACACTGTTTCTCCTAAATTCACACATACCTTCTCCTATTGGAGGATCGTGAACAAGTGAATGCTGACCCTGAGAGCTGTTCAGCATACAGCCCATACGGACAGACCTGAGGATTATTCTAAATGAATAGAAATAATGAATTAGAATGAAGTTTTCTCTTTAATATACAGATTACATAAAAGAATGATAATCCTCCAGGATTCAACTGACAGTGATGACCTCATATTTTGACAGACTCCTTGAGAACACTTTGCATCTCCTTCCATAGGAGACTCCTGAGTGTCCAGGTCCTGTGCACTATTCAAGGACACAGCTGGAAAAATGCAGTTTCTGTCCTGAGCTTTATGAACAAGGACGATGAGCCAGTCTGGCTTTAGCTGAGTATAATCCAATTTTGCTCTGCTTGTAAATTTTATTTTATTTTTTTATTTGATTTATCCAATTTGTCCCCGCCCATCTCCTCCCATCAGGGGACTCTGGGCAGTTGTAAATAACATAAAGATAACTTAAGATAGCTATGGTTTTGGAGAGCAGCCCCTGAAAATAAATACCTTTGTACTTAGAGGTGAAAAACGACTTGCAAAAGCTAAGTATATGTTACACTCATGAAAAGAGTAGCTTCCTCAACACTTTCTGTTTTACAGAAAGAAGGGAGAGATTTGAATCTGTACTGAGTTCAGTTCTCTGAAGGAGGCAGATGACCTCAGAGGTGGTTGTTTGAGGAAGCTTCTCCTGCTGGGCAAAATCACGGAAACATCTATCTTCTTCAAGCAGAAAGAAGTGGGCAGAAAGTCTCAGGAAGGGAGGTGGCCCTGCTTGAGTCTGTCTAGGTAGGATGAGCTCCCTGGTAAAGCAGACTTTTCCATCCCTGTGACAGGCAAGGAGAAATCTTGCCATTCTGAGTTCCAGGTATCTTCCTTTCATAGGATTACTTTGCTAGAAACAAAGGAGCTAACTCCAATTTTTTACTGATGACTCAATATGTTTCAGACAAAATCCATTGACAAGGAGACTGATACATTCTTCCACTTATTGTGGCACTTGTGTTGGCACTTGCCACTCTTTTTGTTTGCCTATCCCCTATATGTGGTTTTTGTCACAGAGTGACATCTCTTAAATCTTGCCTTCTGACATCATGTAGCTTGCTAGGCCAGGCTGAACAACTCTCTGGTCTTTGGGTCAAGTCCACTTCCCCATATTTTAAATACCTGTCCTTCTGGTAAGGCTCCAGGGCAGCGTGGATCTTCAGAGCTGAATTCATTACCAAATCCTGACATGTACTGCAAAACAAAAGGACACTTCATACTAAAAGTTTTCCTACCTTGTTGAAAAGTTAGATTTAATTTTTGCCCTTTCAGGCTTATCATTAGGCAGACATGTCAGCTTCGGTCACAAATTGGACTATAGCTGAATTTCTGAATTCAACTCCTCTTGCAGAGTCCTTTCATCTATGCTGGAGGACATGGAAAATAACTATTTCCCTTATCCTCCTACCAGGGTGTGGAGTTTAATGGAGCAACCTCATTCTCTTAACCTACCCTACCCTGATGTCACATGGCTTACAGGACAAGTGGACATCTGGAGCTGGTCTCCACTCTGGAATTTAATCACATACATTATATTCATCGTTTAGTAAATCTGGCTCTGCTTTTCTATCACTGAATTACCTCTAGAGTTAAAAGAGCTATAGAGGTTGCCTATTTCTTAAGAAAGAATCCTATTTCTACAAAACTTTCAGTGCCATATGAGAGAAGTGTAGCCATACTGGAACCAGTAACAGAACGACTGCAGTCAAGAGGTCTGTGTGTTTAGCTGCAATTGTCTGTTAAGGTTTCCCTACTAACAGATTAAGCTACTTTTATACCTAATCATTTGGCCAGGTGAAGGGGTTGCATTTGATTGTCTCCTCTCACGTGCTTCATGCAAAATAGCCTGGGGGGAGGACCTGCCCGGACTTGTTCTTCACTTCTTCTTTTTCTCTCTGCTGGAAATGTAGCTCAGCAAGGCTTGCTCCAAAAAGGGAGCTAGGTCCTTTAAATGTTTTGCTTTTGTTTTTGTTTTCTGTAAATAAATTATTTTTATAGAAATGCTTGGTGTGTGACTTTTTTGACCTCTCCTGGGCTAAAGGCTTTCCCAGCATTCTGCAACAGGTTATGGGCCCAGTAAAACAGCCCAGTAAAACCCAGAGAGAAAAGAGAGATCAACTCCACACCTCATGCACAATTTAAAGGCAGGTAGCAAAGACCTGTGAAGATTTTCTTTGGAGCCACCTGGAGATTTTCCAGCAACTGCCGGTCTGCAGGACAAAGAAGCTAGCTGAGGTGACTTGCAAAAGAAGGAAGAAGCCATGGCTACCTCCCAGCCCTCAGCGATGCCTCTGGAGCGCCTATCAGAGACCAACTATTTGAATTGGGCCCTGAAGATGGAGATGTATCTTCGCAGAGAGAATCTTTGGCTGCCAATTGGTGAGCAAACCCCCCAAAATCCCAGTGCTGAATGGCTGAGACAGGATGAGCGGGCTAGAGCCACCATTATCTTGGGAGTTGAGGACAATCAGCTAGTCCACGTGCGAGGCATGCAGTCTGCAAAGCAACTTTGGGACGCTTTGAGAGACTTATATGTAAAGGCAACAGCAGGGAGTAAAGTTACTCTGACGAAAAAGCTGTACAGAGCCTACCTTGCAGAAGGAGAAAGCCTTCCTGAGCACCTGCATTATATTCAGCAGCTGTTTGTTGAGTTGCAGGAGAGAGGAATGGAATTTACACCTCTCACAAAATCCTATATCCTCCTGTCCTCACTAAATGAAACGTGGGACACGCTGATTTGTACCCTGGAGGCTATGCCTGAAACAGACCTCACCCCATCGTATGTTACACAGCGCTTACTCGCTGAATGGGAGAAGAGAGAGGAAAGATCCCCCCCCATCTTTTTTGGAAAGCTGCAAGACCAGAAAACGAGGGAAAAGAAGGGAAAGGAACCTGAGGCCACAGCACTAGCAAGCCAGCGATGCTTCACTTGTGGTTCAGCTGGACATTTGCAAAGAGACTGTGCCATGAGACCCAAGAGTAGAAAGACAGAGCAGAAGAACACAAGGGCAACACAGAAGAAGGCTCTTCAGACAACCCAAATTGCACAGGTTGCTGAGAAGGGTAATTCTGATGTATGGGTGTTAGATTCTGGGGCCAGTTGTCATTTATGTAATTGTAAAAGCTCTTTTGTGTCACTGTCTAAAACTGAAAGACAAAGTGTATCTTTGGCTGATGGGTCTGTGACCAAAATTATGGGACAAGGTGACTTGTATTTATCCTGCTTAGGAGAAACTGTAAAAGGTGTGTTGTATGTGCCAAATTTACAATCAAACCTTTTATCTGTGGCACAATTGGCTGCAACAGGGTATATCATAACATTTAAGAAAAATGGTTGTGAGATACATAAAAATGGGAAATTGTGTGCTACTGGTATGTTAAAAGACTCCTTGTACATTGTGCAAAATGCAAGGAAGCCAAGCTGCAAGGCTGCAGTTGGCAACACTCCATATCATGACCAATGTGTACACCTGATGCACAGGAGATTTGGTCATGCTAATATCAAGTATATAGCACAAATGTCACAGCTGTGTGCTGACCTAAAGATAAAACCCTGTGATAAATACTTAGATTGTGTAGTTTGCAAAGAATGCAAAACACTAAAAGCTCCTGTGAGTAAGCACAGTGACAGAGTTACAACTAGACCTTTGGAAATTGTACACTCTGATATTATTGGTCCTTTTGCTCCAAGTCTTGGACAAGCAAGGTATGCAATGACCATCATTGATGATTTCTCAAGATACACATTTATCTACATCTTAAAACATAAAGAGGAGGCATTTGAGAAATTTAAAGGTTTTGTGACATGGGCAAATGGAAAATTCCCTAGGCCTGTATCTGCACTCCAATGTGATAGAGGAGGAGAATACCTTTCTCACAAATTCAGAAGGTTCCTAGTGGAAAAAGGGATAGAACAAATTCTTTCTAACCCGTACACCCCTCAGCAAAATGGTGTTGCTGAAAGAAAGGGCAGAACCTTGCAAAATGCGATGGAATGCATGTTAAAAGATTCACGATTATGTTTTACGTTCTGGGGAGAAGCTTTATCGACTGCTTGTTATGTTCAGAACAGGTTGTATAACTCTATGATTCAGGACACTCCATTCCATTTGTTTTATGGTGTGAAACCAAAGGTAAGCCATCTTAGAGTGTTTGGTAGCACTGCATGGGTTCACATTCCAAAACAGCAGAGAAGGAAAGGAGGCCCCACAACAAAGAAAGCCATCTTTGTTGGCTATGAACAAAGCCAGAGGAGCTACAGGTTCATAATGGGAGAGAAATTAATAATTAGCAAAAGTGCTTCTTTTGCTGAACAAAACTGGGGGAGATTAAATTCTAGCTCTCCAGTTGAACTGACCACCACAAGAGAACAGCAAGGACTTGCTGATGGTGATCTTTTGCCTGATGAGGACATTAAACCAGAAAAGCAAACTGAAGATCTGTCTGATGAGACAGATGCTTCTCAGGAAAGTGATAGGAGTCAAAATTTAAGCCCTGTATTACCTCGCAGATCTCAGAGGAGTAATAAAGGCGTTCCTCCATCACGTTTTCAGGCTGAAACAGTAAAGGCTTTTCACATATTCACAGAACCTGAGTCTTTAGAACAAGTGAATGCTTTACCACCTGAGATTGCACAAAATTGGCATTCTGCCATGCAACAGGAATTAGCATCCTTGAAAGAAAATAAAACATGGAAACTGGTAAATCTACCTCCCAATGAACGCTGTCTGGGTTGTAGGTGGGTTTTCAAACTGAAAAGGGATGCTGATGGCAAAATCCAAAAATATAAAGCAAGGTTGGTTGCAAAAGGGTTCACTCAAAGGAAAGATTTAGACTTTGACAAGACTTTTGCACCAGTTACTAAAGGTGAATCAATTAGATTACTGTTAAAAGTTGCTGCACTCAAGGGAATGTCAGTTAACCACTATGACATTCAAACTGCATTTCTCTATGGTGATTTAGACCACAGATTATACATGCAGCAACCCCCTGGCTATGAAAAAGGGGAGAATCTAGTCTGTGAACTGCAGAAGTCAATCTATGGGTTAAAACAAGCTGCTAGATCCTGGAACCAAAAAGTAGATGAAAAACTGCAGAATTTTGGTTTTGAAAAAGGAAAAGCAGATCCCTGTGTATATATGAAGAAGGACAAACAAGGCTGTATGTATCTGTGCATTTATGTTGATGATTTGCTGCTATTCACATCAACAGAAAAACAAAGGCTTGATTTTGAAGCCTGCATAAAAAGCCATTTCATATTAAAAAGCCTTGGAGTTGTGACCAATTACCTAGGTTTGGAAAAACACAGGAAGAAAAATGGTAACTTTCTGTTAAACCAAAGGGGAGATAATGGTAATGTGAATGGAAAGACATATAAAGTCAGAGAAGATTGGTTTGCATCTTAATCTGTAGTGTAAAAAGGGGAGTGTTAAGGTTTCCCTACTAACAGATTAAGCTACTTTTATACCTAATCATTTGGCCAGGTGAAGGGGTTGCATTTGATTGTCTCCTCTCACGTGCTTCATGCAAAATAGCCTGGGGGGAGGACCTGCCCGGACTTGTTCTTCACTTCTTTTTCTCTCTGCTGGAAATGTAGCTCAGCAAGGCTTGCTCCAAAAAGGGAGCTAGGTCCTTTAAATGTTTTGCTTTTGTTTTTGTTTTCTGTAAATAAATTATTTTTATAGAAATGCTTGGTGTGTGACTTTTTTGACCTCTCCTGGGCTAAAGGCTTTCCCAGCATTCTGCAACATTGTCTTCATTCCTGTTGTCTCCTGCCTTATTTAATCTACAGAGTTGCATAGCCTCTTCATTAGAACTGATCAAGAGAGGGTTGGCTAATCTTCAGGTTTTTAAAAATCTAATTGGGAAATAACTTACAGGCTACCTAGATACTTTGAAGAGTAAAATTTGAAACTGAGAAGCTTCCAGCCTGTGGCACGGCAGTCTTGGCAGTGCTATCTACTCCTTCATCCACTGACAGGAAGGATGAAAACATAGTATCTTATCTTAAAGAAATGAATAAAAACATGACTGTGGATTTAGATGAATATCCCTTTGGCCTGTCCACCTCTTACTGATCCAGTCCTCCCTCCCTCTCCGCCAACACTGCTGTTACTACCACCAAAGTCCCAGCATAGCAGATCTACCTTATCTGAAGTCTGCTAAACTGAGGTCTGTTAAATGAAGTTGTTTGCTGTATGTAAGGTATCCAAGTTATAGATTCAGAGTAAACTGATTTTAAGCAAACTGGTCCTGGAAATTAGTAACAGATTTGGGTAGATAAGTTAAGCTGAGTACTGTATTTGGAGCAAAATTAGTACTTTATAAAATGTTTTGCCATAACTTATACTATGGTATAGTATACATACAGTCCTGAAATGTATTTTGGGAACTTAATGCACTGTTTTGAAATTTATTTGGGGAAATTCTCCCCTTGTTTTTCAATCAGAATGTTTCAATTGTCTGTTGAAGTTTTAATTTTTAAGATTTAGGCTTTTATCATAAGGCCTGTCATTCCCACATTTTGGAATTGCATTTTTGAGAGCTTTAATAAGTTGGAATGTGATCAATTAATTTGTCTAGAATGGATTTTTCCCTCCTAATATTACCTACAAAAGAGGCATGGCATGCACTAGCACATTAGTTTCAGTTTGATCATTATTATTGTAAATGAACATTATGGAAAATTGAAACTTGAAAACAGTAAGGCAATCCTTTCATTGGAGAACCTGGGTGGATACCTTAGATCAATTAATAGCATTAGCCGATCATTTGGCAGAAAGCTGCCAAAAATGTATAGACTGGCAATGCCCTCAATTAAAATACAGTTTGATAACTAGATATGGCCAGCAGCCCTTAATAGTATTAAAGGATTTAATATGTTCTGTACACAATAACCCAATAATGATTACTTACTAAAAAAAAAGGTTCCTCCAACACATAAATTAGAAGTCCAAGATTATAAGAAGGCATTGAGTAAAGAACTACGGTGTCTTGATTCATGAACATAAATGGAAGACCACTTAGGCATGTTTAGTGCTCCTATAGCACTAAATTTGTAATTCCACAAAATTAGTAAAAATGAAAGAAATGACATTTAATAGGTGTTAACTGTACTTCTTATCAATTAAAATGGTAGAAAGAAAGGAAGAGGCTTTACAGAGGGGATTTAAATGAGGATTTTTCAAGTGAAGTGTCAGATGGGTTAACCCTAGTTAGACTGATGGATCACCAGTTCTAGAACGCTCTTTCAGAAATAATGAAACCACCACCAGCAGGAAAAATTCAATTCCCCCAGCTGCAGTGACAAAATATATTAATTACATGCAATTAATACATCTGGCTTGCTTGACAGGCTGGCTGAGAAATAACCCTTCTATTATTCTCTAAAGCATGGATTTTGTCTGGAATGGTCAGAACATAATTTATGTCTTAGTGAACCAATGATTTCTAGTTCTATATAACAAATTAAAGTTAGCATTCCAAATAGTTTTCTGATAGATAGCTATAACAAATAATGGAATGAGGTACTTATTCAAATTCTGTGTCTTATTTATGATTGTTATAAACCGCCCAGAGTCCCCCAACGGGAGGAGATGGGCAGGGATAAATTAGATAAATAAATAAATAAAAATAAATTGCATCAGACCCTCCTGGTGAAATGGATTGGTTTGATTCATATGGAAATCATTATTCTAAGCTGTTTTGAATTACTTCTAAATGTTAAGAAGCCCATAAGAGTATGACACTGAATAATACTTCCTAAATATTCTTCTCATTTGTCTAACACATTCAATCTCATTTTAAAATGGCCCCTTTAAAAAGGGAAAGGTACTGTAATTCCTGTTTCCCAAAATTTACTAGATTCAGATCTACAGTTTAAACATGTTAAAAATCTAGTCTAAGTACATGCCAATTAGACACACAACAATCTGAATTTGAAAAGGAATTACAAAGAATGACTGAAGTTTTAAATACATAGGGTTTTAAGTGAACAGTGCAAAATCCCCTCACTCCAAGCTAATGACCCCATGGGCATCAGGAATCAAAGCTCAAGCAAATATCTGGTGGTTTCTGCCTGCTCACAGAAAGCATTTGCATCTGCAGCAAGGGTTCCCTTTGGGGGGAGATGGGCGGTAGCAAAATTTGATAGATAGATAGATAGTAGATAGATAGATAGTAGATAGATAAATGTGATTTCCCCAGTTCATCCCAGAAAGGATGAAAGGATTCTAGAACTCTACTGTTTACTGAATGGGAATGAGGAAATTCTGAAATCTTTTAGTCAAAGCAATAGGATCCAGATTTTCAGTGCTAACTTACCTTCAACTCTCTTACTTCTTCCATGTTTCTTGTCTTTCCTGAGGCCATTGCAAAAACTAAGTTTGTTTGGTCAAACAACTGCTAAAATGGTTTCCAAAATGGTTTTCTTTTAGCAGCAACTGAAGAAAGTTAAGATAGTGTGATGGCAACCAATCTGTTCTGCAAGTGAGAAAGTCCAAGAGAGATTTCAAACTATTTACTCAGTTGAGCCTGGGTTTAATGAGAAACAGGCTTCTCTTCTGGAACCAATGGAGAGATTTTTGCAAATCAACAACCAGGAAAAAAGGGGGAGGAAAAATCTGGCTCGTTTTTGTCATCTTACTTCAGAGAATGTTAGCATGGAACACTGACATGAGTGAAAAACAGCATTTCTGCTCTTAATCCTTCAAAACTACCACTCAGAACAAGGAGCAAGGAATGTCTAAGCACTGCAGAACCTTCTGTCACTCATTCCCACTCCACATGAAAACGAAATAAACTTTCACAACACTTCATGTTCTTCCTTCATGTCACGTGCATTTGTCTAGGCATTAAAATGCAGTTTGGAGGGAGAGGAGACCTGGAAAGATATTAAAGTCTCTTTTATTTATAAAAGTCCTGCTAGAGACGCTGAAATCAGGGAGGCAGAGTAAGGCAAGAGATCCTGAAGGGACTGCCCACAACTTCAGTAGAGGTAGGAAAAAACTGACTGGCAGGTCAGAGCAAATGCTAAGGAACTATCATGGCTGATATTAGCCTCATTTTAAAAAACATTTTTTTATCTTTTATTAATAACTCAATGCTCAAGTAATGGACAAATTGCTTTCAGCTAGTATTACATTAATTTCCACAAAATGGGTATTTCACAAAGGGCTAGCATCCATCTTAGAGACCTTCTGGAGAAATTAAGATGGTGACTGCTGCCATTTAACCCAAGATCTGTTTCAGCTATCCACCCCAGCTGTGGTCTGCCATGTTACCGCTGCCAACAACACGAAAGGTATCACTGCTACTCATCTTCAGGCCTCTACATCAGTTGGCAAATTGGACAATCTTTTTTTTTTAATCTTTATTCTGGGTCAGCATGCTGGCATCCTCATCTTCATAATACGATTATTCCTTTGGGCTTCTGCTCAGGGTATATTCACAAGTGCTAACAGCTATAATGGCTGTATAATGCTTCACATTCACTTTCCAAACTGTGCTTTGGAGAAGGCAAGTGCAGGGCCTGTCTGCATTCTTTAAAGCGGCAGCATCTTTTCCCTGGGTCACATGGCAGCTGCTAAGGAATAGCCGCAATTGCACTCAATTGCAGGCTCCCGTAGAATCTGAAGCGCTGCACACCCCTTAAGAATACACAAACTTTCGGACTCTCCCTAACTGGATGGCAACATTTGATTGTGTTAAAATGCAGAGGATACTACTGAACAGGAACACAAAATGTCTGTGGCCACTAATGTATACCACCTCACTGAGCTGGTTTGTTTTCCTTCTTCCCCAAATTCTCTTGGTACATTTTGACTACATAATTGATGGCACTTAGAAAATTGTATGAGAAATAAAATATGCCGTTAAACATGGTTATTTTTAAAGTTCTGAACGGTATCATTTATTCACAAGCTTGTTTTGTCAATACTATTCCTTCACCTTTGAGCCATTCATTATTATTCACAGATACTTTCTGTGAGGTCCCTTAGCACTGATTGCTATCAGTGACATAGCATCTGCTGGACTAAACGGGAATGTTGATAGTATAACCGCTGTAGAATCTCGTTCCTACCCTCCCACTCATTATTGTCAATTTGTTAAGAGCAAATAAATAATAATGAACAAAAATGTAATATGAGATAGCATACTCTACACCAAAGCTTGATACTCCGTTTATTCCTGGCATTGTGAATTGCAGCTTCTCTCTAAAGACATCTAGGAAGACACAGTTCGGTACATTTTCGCAAGTATTTGCATTGTCCATGTGCTTGGGAGGGAATCTGATTTTGCTTAGCACCAGATTGCTGCATTCAAAGCAAGGCAATTCATTTCATTGTTCCACACTCCATAGATGGCACAGCAAAGGATTAGTCGTAGTGAAAACTCTTTACAAAGCCACCTCCCATTCTCTTTTTTTCTGAGAAGCTAGGAATCTGTAGACAGATAAAAATGTTTATATTAGAATTCATAATAATTGTTATTAAAATGTTGTATAACTTATAAAAATTAGGCCTTTACAAATCATTGAACAAACAAAGCATCCCTCTGGATCTACTCATTAAGGCTGTGAAGTATCCACTGCTTCAAGATCCTCCTGCAATATTCTGGACATACGTTTGCATAGAACAGTATTACAAAATGAAAGAAAATCAATCAAAAGACAGGTACTAGGGAGAGCTAGTTATTGGGAAAAGTAGTATATAAAATATACTTATAACCTGTGACCGTTGGAGCACATAGGAGCCACCACGGAGAAGGCCCTATGTTTTCCATGCTGCAATCCACCAGTTGCAGCATGGAAAACATTACCTCTACCCAAGATCACAGATGCTTGAAATCTGAAGATTTTCTTTCAGGGCAATCTGGTCCTAGATTCTTCAGGGCTGCCTCAGCAGCACCCCGGCAGCCAGCCAGTGCACATCTTTTAGCACAGGTCTGATCTGTGAGAACTTTCTAGATCACTACCAAACACACAGATTGCATCAAAGTAATCTAACTTGAAGTTCCCAAAGCAGCTTTTACTGAGATAAAACATTCCATGTTCGACATAGGCACCTCTGCTATGGCCACCTTAGATAGTAATACCTTGTCCTAGTCAGAGGCCCAAAGCAACCATCATGAATCGGAAGGAACCCAAGAATAAGATGTGTGTCTTCAAATACCTACAGCTGGATCATTACATTGTCTAAACTGCCTTGTCGCAAAAGATACTCGGGCAGGCACATATTTAGCTCCAGATCACCAGCAGTCAAGCCATTTTCCACTCATTCAGAAGCAATCAGTGGCCCGTTGTATCTCATCAGTCTACAGTGAGACTATGTACCGTACTTGACAAGAACACCAGCTCCAGCCACTGAGATATCAACCACTTTCTTCAGAAAGCTGTTCAACTGACAGTGGTAATCTGTCTCAAAAGTAATCTGTGCCTGCACAGCCAATCTGTCTTTCCATCCATTCCCTCTCCCACCTCACAGTAAGTTAAATCCTACATCAGTCTAGCCACTTTATGCATCTGATGAAGCTTTTAAATATAAGCTCAACTCACGTTATTTATAAAATAAAAAGGAGAAAGAACATATACCTGATTGCCATCTCTTATGTAGTATCTCTTCTCTATAACCTGAAACACAATAAAATGGAATAGTCTAGTCAACATGATCTATATGCAATACTGTGTCATGCGGGAGATAGAAATTTGCTTTCTAAGAACTGAGTTTCTAAGCTATATGTGGGTGTGTGAGCAAGGGAGGTTACATTTGTGTGCAGATGGAAGGGAGAGGAGAACAATGCCCTCTTGGTGAATCTGTGGAAATGGCAGGCACAGGGGAAGCAGGAGGTGATTCAGAGGTGCAAGCAGCTGGAAACAGGTCATCAGAAAGACAGAGCCCAACAGCCATGACAACTTCTACAGCAGCGCCAACAGCCTGCAGCCAGCCAGCACCGATAGGAACTTTTATCTTTTCCAGCTGGGAAGAGGGAGACACCGAGCTGCCAACAGCAGCTCAGCTGGGCTGAGGTGCCTAGGAAATACTACCCAGCAGTCAAAGCAGCCAAACCTCGGTGCTGAAGGGTTGCAGATCTTAGACTGAGGAGAAAATGACCTCAGTTTCTGCACTCCACAACTAGGAGAGCAGCTAAGCCCTGATAATTAAGACAGGCATGGATGATTCAAGCCTGCCAGAAGAGAAAAAGGGAGAGAGAAGAAAAAGTTGTTTATAGAAACTCATGGAAACTACAGTTACAGGCACAGTAAGAAACCCATAGAATAAGAGACATTGTAAATAAGATTTAGAAACAAACTTGTATGGATAAATCCACAGGAAATTAGATGCACAATAAATAACATTTAGAAATAGATCTGAAGAGAGATACTCCCAGTTTTGTTTAAAAGAAATCATTATTTTTACATAACAAATCCACCCTGCAACAAAGGGAGACCAAATTTCATTTCTTGTTTGTAGTCTTACTATTTCCCCAAAAGACCCTGTCATAGTTAAACATGGGTCAGTTCTCATCTTAAATTGGTTCATAATTTTGGGAACATAAGTTTTTCAAACCTTTTCTCAAGTCTTGGTGTTTTCTGTAAGCATGATTCTATATCATGCCAATAACCAACATGGGTGGTTTTGTACACTGAAATTCACATTATATTGCAGCTTGGACTGTAGCAATGAGCCAAAATGCACCATTACATGCATGCCAAACTGAAAGTAAAACTAAGCATCTCAGTTCTAATGATGACACATTCTCTTAAAATGAATAAACCAACCTTCACAGTGAAGACCACGAGGAACATGGATGAATGCTTAGAGTAGCAAAGAACCAGTTACAATAAGAGACCAGATATGTGGCTTCTGTGCACCACATATATAGGAGAATAACAAGATCACCATACAGAGGTGTTCACTGAGCCACATGGCAATGCCAAAAGATGCATCTACTCAGGCATTATAATGGGCAGAAGGAATAACCTTGAGGAAGAGAAGGAAGAGCTGCAACCAAGACAATGGTCAGGGAAAAGAAATCTGAGTCTGGGGCAGAAATGTAATTTGAGAACGTGTCTCAGACATGACCCTCCCTAGTTCTCATGAAGAAAAAGGGAAGGAGGGAGGAGGGAAGCGCATTCAGACTTGCAAAACTCTGTTACCATAACCTTATAATAAAAATAGTATTAGCTTGCGTGTCTTTGTTTTCCAAGTTTGGTCTACCCTGGAGGGCTGACAGGCATAGATATCCAAGCAATAATTCTGAATGAATGTAAAGTAACAGGACCACACAGCAACCTGACAGATATCTTGTAAGGGCACCCTTTGGCAAAAGCAGTAGATGCTGAAGCTGCCCTAGCAGAATAACCTTTTAAGTACAGGTGGATCAGCTGGTAGGCCAAGGTAATGGTGTCAGTCACCTAGCATGAAAGATGATTGGAAACTTGCAGGCCTTGGGCCCATTACAAGAGCTAAACGTTTCTGAAATGGTGAAGTATATTCAGTGCAGAATGTGGGGATACATAGACAATGAAGCACCCATTGCAGGTCAACTGATGACTTAGGAAAAAAGGTTGGCAGAGCAATGCCCTGAGCCTGATGGAAAGCAGTTAGTATCTCTGGCAAAACAGAGACATCTGGTCAGAGTATCACTGTGCCCGATAAGGTGGATCAATAAGAAGGGCACAAAGTTCATGAAGCATAGAAGTAACTAGCAAAAGAAAAATACTTTCAAGGTAAGCAAACATTAAGAAGAATGGGCTTAAGTACTTTAGAAGTCAACTAAGAAAGAACCACTGACGTGCTCCAAGAAGAAATCTGTCTCAGAAATGGGGATACGTGTTACTTAAATTTAACAAAAAATTTAAAACCAAAAGATGAGAAGAACACTGACTAATTCTGGGTAGAAGAGTGAATAGGAAAAAAAAGGCCACAATAAACCTATCTGAACTGGATGGCCTTTCGCAGAAAGCTGAAAGAAACATTTGAAAAAGAAGCCCGCTGAGCATTAAAAGAATGGGGAACAGAAGGCTTTCCAGAGGCATCAAGAACTTCTTGTACAGCAGGTGGCATAAGGTAGGATTTCAGGCTGTCAGGCACATATCCATAACTCTGGATGGAAGATCTGGCTCTGATCTTGTGAGAGTAGATTTTTGTGAAGGGGGAGGTGACCAAAATACCACTTGCTCTCAGGAATAGTTTAGAAGACCAGAACTGCATGCACCACCAAAGAATCATGAGCATGCACTGGGTTTGACTGTAACAGATCTTGGGAAGAGTCCTGGTGAAATGAAAAGAAACAAGACAAGACAAGAAGATGTAGTTAAACACATAAATGGTCAGGAGATGTCCAGAAGGGAGAGTGGAGGCAATGGTGAGATAGGTAGGTGCTCAGAGCAAAAAGAATACTGACAGAGCCCTCACTGAAAGCAGGCAGGAGGAGGGGAACAGGTGTGTGTGCGTGTGCGCGTGTGTGCATATGTGTCTGTGTGTGTCTGAGAGAGTGTTATACTTTCCTCTGACTCCTCAGTCAGGGGCTAAAAGGCCTGATCTGACAAACTGGCAGGCTCAGGGCATACAGAAATTGAACTATGATAGGATTGAGAAGAACCAACTACTAGAATTATAAAGGGATAAGGCTTAAAAGTGTAACAAATAAAAATCACATTCTTGTTCATGTAAGCACCTAATTTATTTTGTATCTATTTTGTAGTAAATTTTATTAGGTTTCAAGAGAAGAATAAAAACTACAGAAAAACAAAAACTACAAAGAAAGAAAAAGTATTTTTATAAATTATTATTATTATGTGTTAAAGTGGAATGATTTATAGAAATAATGTAGTGTTTTGGTGTAATATAGAGTAAGAGATTGATTATGGAAAAATTTTGTATATCCTTGCTGTTAAAATTCAGAAGCCACTTCTTTTTGTAAATTTGAAAAAAAATTCTCTTGTGTATTCTGTATCTATTTTGGTAATAAAGCATTCTTTACCCAGTAAGAGCAGAAAGGGTCTGTCTAGTTTGTCGCTATCCCTAAAAAGAACCTATGACAAGACTGTACAACTTTAATCTCCATGTTCAAGAAAAAATACTGAACAAAAGGGGATGAAGAAAATGCCTTTCCTTGTTAATAAAGAACCCATTTCATCTGAGGGTCTTTGGTATGATCCATATGCTGTGGAGGCACCGCTGCTCTGCTGATGCCTGAATGTGCATGTACTTCCTTGGCATCTTAGGAAAACAATCAACGATACCAGAAGTTTTGCATAGATTCAAGCAGTCAAAGTAAGATATTCTGCACTGAAAATGCCAACTGTGATAGTGGAATCATGGGAACTGTCAGGTTGACTGACTGAAGGAAGCTTTGAAATATAGGCTACTGATAGCAGAAAACAACCCTGATAATGGCTGATCTTATTAATAGCAAGTTCATCTTTAAAAGCTTCAAAAATGGAGGCTAGTTTTGCTTTTACAAAATCTGAGTAGCCCTGATGTTTCCATTGGCACTAAAATAAATGTAACAACCTTAATCTGAGTTATGTTCTTGATATAATTCTACAGCCCTGATGTTGATAAAGGGTAAGAAAGAAGTTCACAGGAAGATATAACTTCTCTAAGTGCAGTTCAAACAATCTGGGTTGAGACAGTAAAGCAGAGGGCTCAAGGCTACAGACAGGCAAATTTAGGTAAAGCACAAAATTGGGGGAATTGTGCTGGACCCCTACAATTTCTACTTCCTCAAGAGGCTGCTTAAACCTAGCCTTGCACTCTGAGAAGTCTGTGCAGCCTAAGCTTATGCAATAAGACCTGTATAATTTAGATCAGGTTACAGAAGTCTTTCATTCCATATTCTGTCACTTGAGAAGAATAAGGTAATTAAAAAGCTTACCTTATCAAAGAATCTGCTGAGCTTGACAGCATTGGAAGAACCTGCAGCCAGGTAACGAGGACTTGTACAATCCTGAAAGACCAAAAATTTAATTTTCTCCTGGGACTCATTGATAGATATCCCTAAAAAGCAGTAATTCAGTAATCCTTTATTATTACGGTCACAGACCAGAATTATAAATAAAAAAAGAAAACGAAGTCACTGAAAGGCATTAAGATACATTGAAAATACATTAAATAAAATGAACAAAACATGATAATATATTTACAAATTGGTAAAATCATCAATGGGCAGTCGAGGTCTGCCTAATTTGCAGACAGTATAGCAAAATTTAGCTACGCTCAGGGAAACTAAATCATTCTGATCAGATAGCAACAACTGAACATAAAAAAGATCAGAATTTCCTGGATATTTTATCAAATGAGGAGTTATTGAATGGGTTCGTGAATCCTTATAGAATATAGAATTAATATCTTAATTAATACCTTCTATAATCCTTATAGAATTAATATAGAATCCCTAAAAAGCATAGAGGAGTTTTGAAGTGTGAGATACAAGCATGCGTTCAAACCAAGTTGCTGCTGCACTACCTGCATGGCAGGCATTTCTCACAAAATACTTTTTCCAATATGGGTAATTTGCTCTAGGAAAGGCAAGGATCAATATTTTTTCCTACAAGCCAGAAATAACATAAAAAAAAAACTTTGGGGGGGGAGACCTATGCAGAATACCCCGCCCTTTTAAACTACTCAAGAAGAACATATCGACCTATTGCCTTCAGATAATTAAAGAGAACTTATCAAACAGCTGCCATTAGTTCCCAAATATTTGAATCTCTGGATATTTTTTAAGAAATGAAACTCTATGTTTCTCTAGCTTGCTGTATTAAATTAACTAGAGAATACTGACTTTCCTAAAACTTCAATCCTGTTTTAACTTTCATTCTCAACTAGCAGCTCTTCATAACTAAAATATAAGAATCCTTCCTTAATTATTTTTTTACCCTTGGCACTTTCATTTGTGCATTCATTCCACCAAATACAAGGTGAAGCAAAATGTTACTCTCACACCCAAGGGTATTAGTCTTTCTCCCAACAGAAATAATCAGCATTCTTTCCTTTGGCAGCTTACTGCATCTACCATATTGCAACCTCCTGCTGTACTGATACCTGATTTTGTACATCATTAGTCAGTCGCAATCAATAAACTTGCTGCCCCAGAAGACAGTAAACCTGAACCCTCCACCCCAGAATTACTTATCAAAGACGGAGCAAGTGCACCTATATACCACCATGTATGTGACACACTTATTTAGGCATGTGCTATCAATGAACACCCTTCACCCAGACAGCCAACGTGGTACAGTGGTTAAGGTTTCGGACTAGGAGTGGTAAGTCCCAGGTTCTAATCCTCCCTCAGCCATGGAAGCTCCCTGGGCGCCTTGGGCCAGCGCCAGTCATTCTCTCTGAGACAAACCTGTCACAAAGTGTGGTTGTTATAGAGCAAACTAGGAGGAGGGAGAGCTATATATAGCACCTTAAGTTCCTGAATGAAAGGAGTAATATAAATCAACTAAAGAGTTAACTTTTTGCATATGTGTCTATGGTTAATGCACAACTTTTAAATAGCTATATTACTGTATAAACATGGACACACAACAGTTAAGCATAAGGCCCTCATATGCAACTGTTAAAACTGAAATCTATGATAAGGTCCTTCTTGCTACCACTGAAAACAAGTATCTTTTTGGGGGAGGGGGGAGGGGTTGGTTATTAACAGAAATCCAGACAACTAAATGGTAAGTACTGGAATTCATCTATGGCTTTCTGTTTTTAAAATTTTTAAAAAGCCAAAGAAATTATTCCCATCTCCCTTAAACATATAGTTCCCAACTTTGAGTTCTCTAATGCTATTAGCTTGCTGTTCCAACAATGTATAATAACCAAGGTTGGGAATCCCTGAGCAAAATGTACAAAATATAAGTATAAATGTATGTTTAGATTTCCATGGTAAAAATTATCTAGACTTATAAATAAACCCACAATGAGTGCATTAATATCAATTTTAGTTAATATCAATTTTATTTTTATGTCTTCCTTCTCCCAAAGAAGCTGAGAATGGTATACTAAATAAATAGCAACCTTCAATTAAAACAAAACCGACAATAATAAAACAACATATCTTAAAGCATGGCAACAACAAGGACAGGCATTGACAGTGAGGCCTGAGATTTTAATGTGTTGAAACACATTCAGTGGAAGTCATGTTATAGCCTGGTGTTTACAAGGCTTGGATTTTTTAACCTCCTGGCACACAGCTATAAACATCTTGGGAAAAACTGGGTTTCCTGATTAAAGGGAATTGGTCTATAGGGCAGGGACCATGGTAACGTACTACTTCAGGGTTGTCAAGGTCTTCTGGGCAGTTGTTAGCTACTTTCACCCTCTCTATGCATTAAGTCTTGCATAGTATACACACTCAGAGAGGAAATGGTAGAAAGATGTGGAGGAGATCCTTGGGCCACTGGATGTTCAAGATATCTGAGGCTATGGCTCCCTCTGCAGGGAATTAGAAGACAAATTGGCTCAGCTTATTGTGAGCTGGAAATACAAGTAAGTCTACTAATGGGATCTCAAAACTTGTGATCTTGTGAAAAACCTATGGATGAAGAATTCATTTATTCACTCACACTGCAAGATTTAAAGCTCTGGATGTGTTTGGGAGAAAGATACAGGAGCTGAGACTCTGGCCATTCCAGCATTCTTGAGGTCTGCCTCATAAAGGATTGGGGCTTAATTCTACTTTGGTATGACAAATGTGCTTGGGCTGTATTGTGCTCTGTCACGGAGAAACATGGTAGTACATATTAGAGGTCTGAATTCAGGAAGGGCTAGTCTGATCACTGTTAACCATCAGGAAAATTTATACTGTGTGTGTAGTCCATTGATGTCCAGAGACCCTGAAACATCTAGCCCAGGAAGTCACACACCAAGAAAGCTTACGTTGGTGGTGATTAGGATAAGTGCCAACACTTCCCAGATGAACTCCTACTGTCTAGTGTCTGGGACATTATTATCTGAAGGACTATTTCAGGTGCAAGCTTAATTTTATCATGATGCCCCATTTTCGTATCTTTATGTAGGAGAACGAGTGCTTACTGTGCATAAATTATTTGAGGTGAAGCATGAACTGAGTCCATGCATAATGTCTTGGGACCCTGGAGGCAGATCAGGGTTGACTGTTTGGCATGTGACACTGATCTTAGCTCTTATATCTTTTAAGCCAGACTGGTCTTTTTTGAGAGTCAGAATGTCTCTGAAATCCCCATTCCTTTTAGGCTTCACAAATAAAATTGTTGTAGCACTCTGAGTACTATTCTGCTGGTGGAACTGGTTTTATGGCCTTGACTTTTAGCAGATGATTGATCTAAATCTGGAAATGCTTTTCTGTTGCAACTTGGGAAAAATATAAATATGTCTTGGAATTCTATGGCATAGCCACAGGCAACTGTGAAGCACCAAGTGTCTATGATGAGAGGGATCAGTACTGGATAAATAGACATAAGGTGTCCCCTACTACTGCATCTCTTTACAGAATTGGGAAGGATCAAAGAACTGGCTGGAAAGTTGCTCTGTGGATGTAGGGGCTCCATAATAACACTCTTTGGTCCTGTCTGTTGGAGCAAGGGAAAAAAACAACTTAAGGATCAAAGAACTGGCTGGAAAGTTGCTCTGTGGACGTAGGGGCTCCATAATAACACTCTTTGGTCCTGTCTGTTGGAGCAAGGGAAAAAAACAACTTAAGGGTACCCTCCAGCTGTAATAGAAAACGAGCAGGGTTTATTTCAAGGAAATGTCTTTTCCATGAAATAAGTCCACGGCCAACAACAACATTAATCTGAGCTGATAAAATAAAGGATAACACAAACCAGATTGATTTCTTCTGCACTGAAATCCTCGACCAGAAAAGCAGTTCTGCTCAAGACCTCATTGCGTTTTGTCTCTGGGATTTGGTCTAATTTTGTTCCTATGACAAGCAGTGGAATCTGGTTATCAGCAAACTGTTCCCGATCATAGTCTCTGTGAAGGAAAGTGAAGATATGTAAGTCAATAAAGCAACTCATGAAGGGTTGCAGGTGGCACACTAGCTGCAGCTGCCCAAATACACTCCTTGCCACAGCTGTCACCTAACGATCTGCTCTTTCTCGAGGAATGCAACCCCATCTTTAAGATGCTTCACCTCAATCCCTGAGTCCAAAAGCACTTCCATCATGCCTGGATTTAATTTCAGGATGGTGATCAAGCATGAAAAGTAGAAAGTAACACTGAGGAAGGTGACAAAAATAGCAGCAGCACCCTTCAAATTAGCACAGAAGATATTTTACAGAAAGAATAAGGGAATGTCAACCTATTATTCAATCATTTATTAAACTTATGCCTTGCTTAAGAGCCCTTATATCACAATTTAACACCAACAAAATCTAGGATGGATATGGCAAATGGAAAGTAGAGATAATATAAATGGACAAGGTATGTTTATGAAAATCCAGTGTCAGCCCTTCAAGATAGGCTAGATCAAGAAACAGACATTGCAAGGATTCCAAAAATGCTACTTTATTGTGGTATAGTAACAGAATTTTGAAAGCCTGTCCAAGTTTCTCTTAGTCCCATCTTATACTAAACAAAATCAAGATGTGGTTATTTTGAGTTTCTTTCCCATGCTTCCTTCTACCTCTGGATTGTGTAATCTCTTGATGAAGTCTCTTTTTCATGGATTGCTCCTTCCTTCCCCACTTAATAGCTGTCTCATATCTTCCCTAAGGCTAGTTCTGAATTCGTTTACATCAAGATATAGCATAAGTTCTAGAAAGCTATATATATACTAACTCTGCCATTGCAAAGACATGGGTCTGATTATCTCTGTGCTATAAGTCTGAAATTTAGCTAGTAGAATCCAATTTAGTACAATTCCTTTAAACTACGCAAACACCCAGAAAAAAGCAATCATTTGTACTAGCATTTCACATCCACTTAAAAGATTAAAATAGGTCAAGTTTATTTCAGCTCAAGTTTTCAACATTCTATTGTCATGAGTACTGATAGCAAGCAGGAGGGGGCCTCTATCCAGGGGGGAAAACGCATGCGTAGTACTGAGGAATTAAGCAGCCATTCAAAGAGACACAGATCAGACCCACCTTAGCTTTTGGGGTTTATCTGTCTGGGTTTTCCCCACGCTTCTTCAGTTTGTTAGGATTCTGTTTTATATAGCAGTAATAAACACTAGAGACCTACTCCTCGTCTCAGCGTGATTTCTGACTGTTAGGACATCTATAATCTGATAGTCAGATTATATCAGTGGACTATTTTAGCAATGCTCATATTCTCCTATCTCTGAATCCCCCAGAATCTGGGGAAAAGATCCTGTTCCTGTTATTTTTTAATTATACACTTTTCACTATTAAAATGTATTCAATGTAAAGCTATAAATCATTTTTTTAATGAATTAAGTGTTGAATTCATTTAATAGATACATTCCGACTAGCCGTGAACATTACCCAAAATCTATGTATTTTTCCCCTTCTACTTTGTAAAGTTGAATATATTCAGATGTACTTTTGCTATTAAACTGTGGGTCACTGCTACTCTTTATGCATGAAACACATGCTATGACTTTCACATACCCTTTAAGAGCAGATTTCTAAAGAGAATTTTGCTAATTGATTACTAATCTAGAGGAGGTGGAACATTTTCTTTTGACTGGTGCAGAGACAGAAAATAGCTTACTCTTCAGAAGTGTTACACATTTTTCACATTTTCAGAATCTTACAACATGTCATCCCTCCATGTAATTAACATGGTTATTGCAATGATAGTGGTTGGCTGCACATTTATTTATTTATTTGTTTGTTTTTCAAATTTCTATCTCCACCCATCTCTCCTGAAAAGGGGACTCTATATTCTGTCTACTTACCCATTTGTCACAAGGACACTAGATGGAGTCACATCTCTGTTGAGAGCTTCCAAGGACCATCGATACAAGTTTTGGGAAGATTTTTTGTTGGTTAAATCGTGCACTAAAATTATGCCTAGGTAAGGAAAAGGTCACACATAAAGAATGGATGAAAACGAGAACAAACTGAACCATTCAACAAACCTTTAAAAAAGAGAGAGAGAGAATAAAGATAGGTATATTTCTGGGAGTCTGGAAGAAAACCTGCCATAGGAGAACAGTTGATCAGCGAGGTTAAAAATGACAGAAAATATGTGTGAAGAAAAGAAGGAAAAGGGCATGTAACACAAGGAGCTTCTGAAACTATTTTAGCTACCATTGCTTCAGTAACTAGAGAAAATGAAAAACTAGAGGAAGAACACTTTGGAGCACCAGAAGTAGTGCATAAGCCCTGCATACAGATGGGTAACTGGAGCATCTTGATTTTAGACAAAAAAAGTTTTCAAATATAAATAGCAACCCACTGGCAGAGATGACAATAAAAGAGAACTGAACATAGCAAAAAGGTGTCAGGGGCCTTGGCTTGAGCTGAAATTAGATTCTGGTAATTTTGCTTGGCTTGTTCAAAGTATCAGTAAGAGCTGATAAAGAAAGCCCTCAGTGGATGGATCCTTTCTATATTTCTGTTTGAGTTTATGTATGTAAATTTGAACTTTCTGTAAATCCAGCCATGGATAAGGCTCCTTTTAAAAAAGAACTTTTCAAAGGCTGGCACTAAACAAATCGAATATGGCTCAGTGGAAAAATTAATGGCCATTGTCACTGCCTTAGGAGATTCAGTTTTAGATGAAATCAGCTAAAAAGAAAGAACCAACGCATGAATACACACACACACACACAATATAATGAATATAAATAAAGAATGGCCCACAAACCTTTAACGGATTTATGCTATGGAGCATTTTTCAGACTCTTGCATACTTATCTATGTGGCATCCATACAGATACAGAATAGAAATAAATCCATTAATTTAATCCATTGCAAACTAGAATTTACTGGATTTCAAATAAACATGAATAATTAATATGCCTAGAAAATAGTTCAAGAAAAAAGTTAAACAAATTTGTGAACACTTGCGAATATATGTGGTATCTAGGAAAGTAAAGTGTTTGAATAACTAAATTCAGCCAATAACTGTTCTTTAATGTCAAATTCTTGTTTGCAATATTTAGGGAACACAGTCTGCATAAATCAAACCATGTTCCATAGAATGTAACCGATCTTAAAAGTGCATCCATTACCATTAACTGAATTGTAGAACATAAGACGTGTACTTTTCACACTACTAGCACTGCCTACAGAGCCACCAACATCCCATAATTCAATGAAATAAATCTTCTCCTCTGGAGTTCCTTCTTTGTAGTCATGAATCTGACAATGAGAAACCAAATAGCATAAATAAAATTAAAACAACAATAAATTAAAACCTGCATTACAGGTATGTAACATTCCCTGCATAGTGCAGTACCACTTTAGAACATAATAAAGGTGGGCTAAGGAGTGAGCTAGTTGGATTCAGCGATGAGTTCCTCAGAATGCAGCTTCCCTGGCACATGCATGCTATAGTTACTTTCACGATTTTTTTCCCAAATGGCAATGAAGGTAACATGGTGAAATATTCCTTGTTAGGAAAATTAGGAAATAAGTATTTTCTTGAAGATACTTGCTGTTTTATATTTACTTGTTCTGGTGAAAAAATCCAAACATGATTTCTATAGAAAGTCAGTATCTGCATTTAGCTTTTATGGGGAGAGAGAATGTACACAACGTATGTGTGTGAGATGTATGCACACACAAAACATACACATACACATACAGGCTGCACAAATCATTTGGAGAAGTCATTCAACTGTGGTAGCCCTTTTGCTACCAATTTTGGTGAAAAAAAAAAAAGCCGGCTGGGTGACCTTGGGCCAGTCATTCTCCCTCAGCCCAACTCACCTCACAGGGTTGTTGTTGTGGGGAAAGCAGGAGGGAGGAGAACTAGGTATGTTCCCTGCCTTGAGTTATTTATAAAAAAAATAAGCGTGGGAGATATATATTATATATACTGTATATGTGTGTGTGTGTGTATGAATTAATTAATGTGCAAATGATCTGGGAGAGCCTTCAAAGCAGCTGCACTAAATCTTCAGGAGGATGCAACTACTATGACACTTGTAGGAACTGCAGTTTGCTCACTGGGTTGCTTTGGTCAAACACCGCTCCAAATAGTTCACACAGATCTAATTAATCTTTGTGTGCATGCTCATAGTACAGATAAATTTTAAAAAACTCCACAGTGTCAAAATATAAGCAGACAAAGAATACACTACAACAAAAACTTGCATTACAGGCACAATTCCCTGTTCATTCTTTCCCACTCCTTCTGCCCCCAGAACTCCACTCAACCATTTAGCTTGCAATTTTGTCTTCTGGTCCAGGAATGTTTCAAAATGGATAGTAGCTATTTAGTATTTTCCCCCTAAGAATGATTCTGGGGTCCAGAAACATTCTTTAAAATAAATATGGTTATATATGTCTTGCTTGGAAGTTGCCAGCCAATCAGTATTCTATATAAAACACCATCTTTCAAAGAATCATCTGAACACAGTATTCTCCACAAGAACTATATCAAGGATCACAGAATCAGAATATATTTGCTAAATTCTGGAAATATAATTTTCCCTACTCTTTGGCCCATATCCATCCTTTTTCTACTTTCATTCAATTCCTATCCCGCTCACCTTATGTACATGTACATCTTTTTTACTCAATTTAGTGCATATTTTTGCTAAGATGCAGAAGAAAACAGAGCATCAGTTATAAAAAACACTTGCAAGTCTATGAATATTTAAATACCTCCTCTAGCTCACAACACAACTTCCCTTCTCACCCCCACCTCTGGCTAACGTTAGAGTTATCAATAATGGATACTGCTCATTGATTAAGAGACACCCTTACATCCCAATTATGCTTTACCTCTGCAGTTAAATTTCAGTATTTTTCTGTACCTAAAATATCATAGTATTTCAAACACAATATCACAAAGCATCAGGTGTTTATACTTTCACATACACGGACATCAACTGAGCAGCCCACAGTCCAAGATGGATTTCCCAACATCTGATTGTGACATAATAGGTGAACAAGTGATGATTTTCCCACACCTGTAACAAAATCATAAAATAAAAAAGGTGAACAAAGATTTCTTCTATCATTTTAGTTTTGCTATATAACTGAAATTTAATAGGAATAAACCACCCTATACAGCCCTCAAGAACTGTGAACAATAGAAACAAGTGTAAAAATTAGATTCAACACGCACAAGTTGGATTTTCCAGAAAATTATAGGCTAGATTGTTTTTCATATATTCTCAAATGACTGGATCTGATCTTCCATGTTTGACATACTTATTAAGAGCATTAGAGGAGTATGTCACAACTGATGGCAGCCCCTAGCTGACTGGGCTTATCTTGAAGAAAGCTAAGTAAAGTTGGATGTGGTTAATCCTTGGACAGATCACAAAATCCAAGATCTGTGGATTAGACTGGTAAGTAAAAAAAAAATCTGTGATTGTACCCTATCCCCTTATGTTGTTCTATAACTATAATAAAGATTGATTTGACTTGATAGTCAACATCTCCAAGAGTTGCTGGGAGGCGGGCGGCATATAAATTTAATATATTATTTATCATCATCATCCTGCTTTAGCAGTTCCTGCAATGAGCAAGGGTTGGATTGATGACTTCTGAGATCCCTTCCTACTCTGGGATTCTATGTTCTTGATAGTTTTAACAGGGATGAAAAAGACTAAATGAAATTTAGTAGAGACAAATGCAAAATTTGTCAAAGTTTACTTCACCTAAGTATCAAATACACAGGAGCAGAATGACTTCATATACTAAGTGAGAGATGGGTTTTAATTGCTACTGATGTCAGACTGAGTATGAGTCAGCAGTATTGATACGCCTGCTGAAAATACAAATGCAATTGCAGACTGCATCAATAGACACAGAATAATAGTCTTAAATTACAGGAAGATTGATTCTGGGTGAATGTTAGGAAAACTTCCTAACAGATGGAACTAATTACAATAGGAGATCATAAATTTCAGTTTGCTGAATGAGTTCAAGTGAAGGCTAAATAGCCATCCTTTGGCAATGCTTTAATCTGGATTCTTGTTCTGAGTGGGAGGTTGGACTCAGTGGTCTAAATGGCTCCTTGCAATTCTGGGGTTCTATGTGACCCAGCAGTTACAGATACGTTTTGACATAGCTTAATAATACCCCCTCCTCAAAAACACGGTGGCAGGGACAGATAGCACTCTTAGCAAGGGTAGCTTTCTTTATTGCAAACACACTGCAAGCAAATATATGTTTCTATGATGAATAGAAATGTTTCTGCAACTGCACCTTTGTAGCATGTTAATTCGAGAAACAAATGGATAAAGTAGGTGCGTTCGTAAAAAGATTTTTGAAACGCTTATACCATTGAACGCTATGGCTTCATTTACATACATAGTAGGACAAAGATCTAAAATCATGATTGAACTAAACCGGTTGAGACTGGAAATAGAATATTGATGCGTTAAATATCCACAAACACTTTTTAAAAATCAGGAAAATCCTAGCTGAATTCTCTGTTACAATGTTTCTTGTTTTTGTTTTGTTTTCTGGAAGCCACGTGTTTAAGCAGGAAAAGAATTCCCAAATAACAGCCAGTTTGGAGTCCTACTACATTATTTCCGCCCCTTTCCACCAAAGAGGAAGACCTCGGTTCTGCTTCGTGGAGGATGGCTGCGGTCGCTCCTCGTGCCCTCACCCACTCACCTGAATCACCCAACACAAGCACCTTCACCCTTTCTAAGGCAGCCATTTTTTTCTTCACGGACAACTACCCAAAGAAGCTGCAGACGTGGACCGCCCCTCTATTTTCACCCTTCCTAAAATAGGCCAATCACATATCGATTCGTAGAAGCCTATCTTCTATTGGCTGATCATACACTGATTTCATTCCCATTGGTCCCTAGAGCTGCGGGGGTGAGGTTAACCTTAATGAGGTAGGAAGTAGAACACGATGTGTCGCACAGTAGTGACGTTTCGCGACGGCCAGACTTTCGTTTGCAGGCACCGTGACGCAAACTTGTGGGCTTAAATAGCAGCGGAGAAATTTGTTTGGGGGCTTTTCAGGTCAGTCAGACTCGTTGGGTGAGATAGTCTTGATTTGCTTGTTTCTGGGCGCGAAGGTGATTGTGAGAGAAAGGGAGACATCGTCCATTCTGGCTGGTTTCCACTGAGGTGGTAGGCTTCGGATTGAATCCTCCTCCTCGTAACGCGGTCGTAACAGCCCGTTTCCTGCTGGTTGAAATGTATGTCAGGAAGAAGGGTTCCCAGTTGCAGGTCCTTTCTGTTGGCAGCATTTTTAAGGACTCAGGAGTCACGCGAGTCTGCCATTGCTAGAGGTACAGCACAAACACGGGATTGTTCCATTTTACTGGTCACTGACTGAATAAACTTGTTGGTTGGTCGGTGGGTCATTCATCCGCCTATCATACACAAAGAAAAAGGTCTGACCTTTTTTGGAAAGTGGTATCTAAGGGGATAAAGCAAATACTCCCACATCTTTTGTTCTTGCAGTCTTTCAACATCTTTTTTTTTCTCCCAGTCTGGGCCGAAAAACAACAGTGAATTTGGTTGGAAGAAAGATCCTTAGTGCAATGGCTCAAGCTACCGGATGTGGGCTGCAAAAAGCAATCTAGTGGTCATCTGGAAGTTTGCAGCTTACATTAGGTAGACAGAGCGATACTCCACATGTAAAGGCATGAATTTAAACATCTGTCACCTGCTGGCCCTCTTAATGAAAAATTAAATAAGATACTGTATTAATCAATACAGCCTTGAGTGACTTGAAGTTTTTACACATACTGGAAGATAGGGGTACAATAGTAGATTTTTCTTTGTTTCTGCACATGTAACAACAGTGAAGAAGGCTTGAAGACTAGAAGTAGTAGTATATATGTAGTTTTCTAATTTTCTGTTGTTTATTACATTTATAGTTAATTATAGTGGACAGTGGATTTGACCCTGCTAAGTGGAACAAAACAAGAATTTGAATATAGTATTTATTTTGCAGGACAACTGCTATGACGGATCCAGACATTCTTACTGAGGTCCCAGCTTCTCTGAAACGCCTTGCTAAGTATGTAGTACGTGGTTTTTATGGTACCGAACATGCTTTGGCCCTGGACATTCTAATTCGGAACCCATGTGTAAAGGAGGAAGACATGTTGGAGCTTCTGAAGTTTGATCGGAAGCAGTTGCGAGCAATTCTCAACACTCTTAAAGGTGACAAATTTATCAAATGCAGGATGAGAGTGGAGACAGCTCCAGATGGCAAGACCACCAGGCACAATTTCTACTTTATTAATTACCGCCTACTGGTCAATGTGGTGAAGTATAAGTTGGATCACATGAGAAGGAGAATTGAGACAGATGAAAGAGACTCTACGAACCGAGCCTCCTTCAGGTGTCCTATTTGTTCCAGTACCTTCACAGATTTAGAGGCAAATCAGTTGTTTGAACCTAATACAGGTAAGATACAAGAATCCCCTGAAGAGCTGAAATAATTATTTGCCTTCTTATCTGGGAGGGTTGATTTGGGGGTAGAAAAAGGCCCATATAACTTGGTTGTTCCATGTGATTTCTTTAAACAGGGGTTGTTTTTAGAGCCAACACAGCAGCCCAGCAACACACGTCTTTTTACGCTCCTGCCCTTTTAATTTTATATTATTTTTAAGCAGTACATTCTAGCTATTTTGTTTCTTTTGCAGATAGTTTTAGTTAAAATAAGTATATTAGATTACTGTAGCTTTTAAATTAGACTTTTATTAGTACACTATTATAAATATATTCACATTCTTCTATGGTGAGACAACTGTGGAGTAAAAGGTGCAAGTAAAGTGTCAGAGTGGACTAAACAACATGGGGAAACAGAAGAAATGGCATGGAATTAGTCCAGGCTCTCTCCTCTTCAAAATCTGCTAAACAACCAAAGATAGAAGACTTCCTTACACAAAAGGAAACTGTAAGTAAAGTAAATCTTCCTCCCACTTCAAACAAATATGCAGCCCTTGAATCATTCGAATGGGATTTTCAAACAGAGCTTGAGAAGCAACAGTTGTTAGACCTTTCACTCTCTATCAGGGAAGAGCTAAATGAGAATTTGACCTCCCTCCCGGACTCTCACTGTTTGTCTCCAATACAATTTGTTAGCTCACCTAAAAATTCCAAGAGAAACAAAAGTAAGTTTAAAAATAAGATACAATACCAGAACTTGGAGAGACTCCCCTGGGAAAACACAACAGAATACATGGCAAAGCATTGTCTTCTCACAGCTCAGACTGTCATTACACTATTCGAGCAGCTGTCAGATATAAAATATAACTTAGATGTGCTGAAAAAAGACTTTGCCGGACCTGCTGCCACCATTAAAACTAAGGCAGAAGCTCTGGCAAAGCAAGTCATTCCTGGCATGTGCTTGGATAAAGGACTAGTTGTTAAACAAACTGATAATGTGCAACAACCAAACATATGCACTGTCAAATCCCAACTCTTTGATAAGGTAAAGAGTGGTGGTTCTATACAGACCAACATCTCTCTGGATTTAAAAAAGGAATTTCCCTGGAAGCAAAACCGTTTACTTCAGACTCAGCAGGTTGCTCTCTGTATCTCCCTGAATAGCCTCAATATCAGACACTGGGATTCTAGGAGAGCAATCAAAACCTCTTTAGGGCAACTCCTGCACTGCCACTACAGAGTGATCGATTTAGGAGCTATCAAATGGCTTCCTACTGTGCAAAACCAAAAACGGATCTTGCTATCTTTTGAACAGCCTACTATCCCACTAATGCTACTTTAAGGTGAGACCATACTTAGCATCATACCAAATCTTCCCTATCAGAGTGTTTCGGAATGTAATAGTTAATTGTCCAACTTCGCCTCCCCCAGATTTCATTTCCAGTCCAAAACTGTAACAGAAGTTAATAAGCCTTCCTCCCCACTTATGACCTCGGAAAATCAAGGCAGTGGGAGTCAACCATCCTTACAAAATGACGGTGAGACAGATCCAGCTGAAGCTAGCCTTATCAGTGCTTTTGGCTCTCTGCCCAGGAAATAACAAGGTAATATAATACATAAGCTGGAAAATCTTAAGAAAACCTTATTGGACGCTGTTGCAACAGAGAACCACTCATTGATCTTATGACTCCAATTATTGATACTAATTGTCATAATTTGGGGGATAAAAAAAATAGATGGAAATCACCACCCAAATAACAATTGTTCCAGCCCTCATGGGATGAATGAGAAGCCTGCTGGAGAGTGCCAGACCTTGATAACTATTGAGGAGTTTTTCTCATACCACAGACAGATGCCGAACAATTCTCTTTGGATCATAGACCTTCTCCACATGATGGCTTTGGAACCTACAGGTCCTCTTCCCCAAAATTTAGATTTGGATACTGCTGTTGGAAGTTTTAAAATCACCCAGCTGGAGTGAATCACCCACCCCCCAAACTCAGGTGGTGTCACAACAGGCAACACTAGATGAAACTCCAATTCTGACCCCATTCCAGAAGAACGACTCTGTATGTACAGCTAATTCACTGATATTACCCTCAGACTCTGAATGACTTTATCCTACAGAAGGGGGCATTTCTATCCTTTCCTGGAATGTTGCAGGATGGAAAACAAAGATGTCAGATGTTCCATTTAGATAATATATTTCTTTTTTCTATATTCTTTTGTTTCAAGAAACATGGGCTAGGGAGGACCTGTTACTACCTGGATATACCCCCTTTTCTTTGAATGCAATTCCCAGTACAAAAAAAGGTAGACCATTAGGTGGCCTGAGTTCTATGATTTCTGTTAAACTCAATGTCCCAGTATTTATGCTGGAGTCTTACTCAAATGTGGCTTTAGCCCTCCTACTTAGATTTAAATTTTACACTGTATTACTTGTTAATGCATACTTCCCCCCAATTCGTGGTCATAGGGAAATAAATAATTTGTGGGATCAGTTCAATACCTACGTAAATTCGCTATCATGTCAATACCCAGATTCTATCATAATGATTGCTGGTGATTTTAGCGCATGTATTGGCCAGTCTCATGCCTCTCTGCAAACTCATTTTAAGTGGCCAATGCCCCCTAAAATTGATGTGGACTATTTATCAGCCAGACAATCTAAAGATCAAAAATGTAATATTGCAGGATTTTGTTTGGCTCAGTTTGTGGATAGTTTAGATCTAGTTATACTAAATGGCACTGTCAGGGGTGACATAAAAGGGGAATTTACTTTCTGGTGCTCAAATGGGTCCAGTGTGATTGACTATATTATGATTTCCCAGAACTTTGTATGTTACCTAGCTTACTTTTATATTGGAACTCGCCCTGATAGTGACCACAACAGCAAATTGTGTTTATGCACATAAAAGATCTAAATCTTGGTATGATAATGATTGCATCAAAGCTAAAAAGGCTCTCTTAAATGCAGTAACTTCCTTTCACCAGGAAAATTCTGCAAATGCCTTAAAATTACTTAAGATTAAAAAAAATTATAAAGATCTAAAGATAAAAAAATGACAGGCTATAAGAGACAATTGCAGTAATTTAATTTTAGATGCTGATTGCAGTCAGGAAATCAAAGACGTTTAATCCTTGGGGGAAGAGCAATGACAAATCTTGATAAAATAGTTAAGAGCAGAGACATCACACTGACAACAAAGGTCTGCATTGTTAAAGGAATGGTGTTCCCTTAGTAACATATGGCTGTGAGAGCTGGACCATAAGGAAGGCTGAGCGAAGGAAGATCGATGCTTTGGAACTGTGGTGTTGGAGGAAAATTCTGAGAGTGCCTTGGACTGCAAGAAGATCAAGCCAGTCCATACTCCAGGAAATAAAGCCAGACTGCTCACTTGAGGGAAAGATATTAAAGGCAAAACTGAAATACTTTGGCCACATAATGAGAAGACAGGACACCCTGGAGAAGATGCTGATGCTAGGGAGAGTGGAAGGCAAAAGGAAGAGGGGCCGACCAAGGGCAAGATGGATGGATGATATTCTAGAGGTGACGGACTCGTCCCTGGGGGAGCTGGGGGTGTTGACGACCGACAGGAAGCTCTGGCGTGGGCTGGTCCATGAAGTCACGAAGAGTCGGAAGCGACTAAACGAATAAACAACAAATTTTAGCAGCAAAGCTCAAGAATTCCACTTGGTTCTGGCATTTAATAAATCAGTCAGTTATAGACAGACAGTTTGGCCCTATTACACAAATATCTGCATATAAATGGGAGGGTCATTTTAATAACATCTTTAAAGGGGAATCTGTTGTAATCTCAGATGTGATTCCCTCTTGTAATGACCTCCCAGATTGGTCACCAGTATCCATAGCTGAGGTTAAAGATCTTATTGTCCAATTAAAACCAGGTAAAGCATCTGGAGGTGATTTTATTCTCCCAGAATTAATAAGGGAAAATAAAACTGGTGGGCCCCAGCTTTGGCCACACATTAATAACACAGGACAATTTCTATCTGAGTGGAATCAGGCCACTATTGTACCAATATACAAAAATAAAGGAAATAGACTCGACCCTACAAATTATAGGCCTATCAGTTTATTAAACACAAAAAATAAACTTTATGCCAGATTTTTATATTCAAAGATAGTGGATTGGGTACAAAATGAAAATAATATTGCTGAAGAACAGGCCTGATTTAGAGAGGAATATTCAACACTAGATCATTGGTTCTTTACCATTTGGGAGAAAAATATTCTACCCCTCCCCCCACTCATGGTTCCCTTTTTGCAACCTTTGTTGATTTTAAGTCAGCTTTTGATCTAATACCAAGGGAGAGATTGTGGGATAGTCTGAGGCATTCCACGATTGACAAAAGGCTGCTAGCTCTTATTCCGTCGCTTTATTCAAATACCTCCCTGAAAATTAGATGTACCCCTTGGGGACGTTTATCTAAAACAGTCCCAACTTACAGAGGTGTAAGACAAGGCTGCATATTAGCTCATTTTCAACTTGTATCTAAATCCAATAATCCAAGTGCTTGCTGTTTCAGCCCATCATTCACCTATTTTGGCTGATCGTGCAATTCCAGCATTATTGTATGCCGATGATGTAGTCATTATGTCTACCTCACAAATGGGAATGAGAAAAGCACTTAGGGTACTAGCTTTATTTTGCACAGATCAAAAACTTTCAATAACTTATGAGAAAACTAAAGTTTTAGTTTTCGCCTGACACCTTTATAAGGTTCACAAATGGCAAATAAATGGGACTCCAATTGAACAAGTGTGCACCTATAAATACCTTGGAGTGCAGTTCCATGCTTCCTTATCCTGGAACGCTCATTTTCTGTATCGGGCAAGTGTTGCACAGCGTACCCCATCAGCTGTTGCAAGATTCTACCATTCAAAAGGAACCTATTATATTCCTGCAGCTTGCAAGGTTTTTCAAGCTAAGGTGGTCCCTCAGCTTTTCTATGGCTCTCAGATCTGCTCCTTTGCTAAGCTCAATTCTATTGAAACTATTCAGAATAAGTTTATTAGAGCCATATTGATGGTACCAAAAAGTATCAAAAATGCCATCCTATGGGTAGAAATAGGTATAGTTTCATTGGATGCCAGAGCATGGTTCCTTCTTCTTACCTTCTGGCTAAAATTAATTCTGTTGCTTTTAGGTTTAGCCCCATTAATATTTAGAGATCATTTTAAGTCATCTTGGCTAAAAAAAAGCCTTAGAAAAAATTAAATTGCTGGGCTTCTCTGTGGAAAGTTTGTGCTCATTAGGATTTGATAATGCTAGAACCACCCTGAAACAACAAATCTGGGATATAGTCTCCAAACAAATTTAAGTAAGGTGCTACACCCCAATATCTGTTCGTTCCAGCTTCTTATCTATCATATATCACAATTTTGAAATTTCGTAAAGCTTTCACTTTAGCCAGGCTGAACACACTGTCCTCAGCAGTCCTTTTTGGATGTTTCAAGGGTACTCCTATGCACCTTCGGCTATGTCCATGTGGTGACGGCTTGATAGAAACCCTAAGCCATATGTTGTTATGCTGTTCCCTATATAAGGATTCTAGACAGATCCTTATATATCCATTATTGAAGAAATTTTGAGGCAGGGAGAATGACTTCTATCTAATGTTACTTCTTTCGGACAAGGACCCGAAAATATCCTCCCAGGTTGCCCAGTTCTGTGCTACCATCTGCACAATACGCTGCACCATCACTTAGATTTAGAATTTCTTAACATAGTATTTTATTTCAATTCATTTTAGTATTTCCGTTGTTAATTAATTTTGGATTGTAGCATATTCATTGCTTTTGTTTTTATATATATGTATTAATGTAAGATTGTTGCTATTGTACAGTTTTATTGTATAGGGCTGTAATAAATGGGATGATGGGGTTGTTTTTATGTCAGTCTGGTTATATACTGGCTAGACATTAAGGCTTTCTAGGAATGAAAATGAAGAAGTTTATTTCTAATTTAAATAATGGGAAAATATTAAAAGAGAAATATTACAGACACATGGGTAACCAAGACATGGTCACAGTGCACGTCGTAGGCATAGTAAACTTTGAGAGCTGCACCAAAGAAAATGGATCTGGGAGAGCACTCTAAATGCTTCATTAGGATAATCTAGTTGCAATCCTCCCCAAACATGTAGTAGTGCCATGTAGTAGTAGAATTATAGGAGATATGAATAACTCATTTATTTATCAGACCTATTTTGCTGCAAGATTGGAAAGACTCAAGTTGGCTTATATTAAAAACTCATGAAAATAATCAGAATGCAAAAGGTATAAAAACTAAATGATGCAATGGGGAGTTACATAAAATAATTTCAGTTCTCCCTCATGAGATCACTTGGCGGAATCACAAAAGTCCTTAGCCCTGGCCTGTTTGTAAAGCCAGTTTTCACTACCTTTTTAAAGCAGAGTAGAGATGGGGCCAGATGGACCGCTATAAGAATGGTATACCAGAGGGGCATGCCTCTGGGATCCTGAAAAATTGCATTGTTCAACTATAAAAGCTACCTTTCTTGCCACCAAGGCTGTATGTCACAACATGCTGAGAGCTGCCTGACAGTGGATGAGAACTGGATTAACCAGAGCTGATATCCTCTCTTCCACTGTAGCCTTCTCACTTCCATTCTCTCTCTCATGTTCACTTCACACTTCTATACATTTTTTTCCTCTTGTGTGTGTACATATTCATACATGTGGAGGCCTGGCACAGGGGAGAACGCAAGACCCCTGATGAATCAGACTAACAGCCCATTTAGTGGCACACACTGGCCAACAAACTACCAACGGGAAACTCACAAGCCTCGCTAGGAAAGCAGTGGCAGCTGCTGTCAAAGGAAGGTTGCTGTAAGGTTGGAGAACCCAGAAGCAATAGCTAATTGCGACTGGGTGCTCCAACCCTACACATCAAGGGGAATGAAAGAGAGAGGAGAAACAATGGAGGGGCAAGGGATGAGAAGAAAGCAGCTAGCAACAACCCCACTCACAACTGAGAGACTGCGAAGCCACCATCACGCAAGCTGTCAACGCAGAGGAAGGGGTGGGACAAAGAAAAGGCGGGAGGCTTAAGGAGGGAGGCAGGAGGAAGTGGGGCTAGTCGTGGCTTTGACAGACTGAGACAAAGACCTAATAAAGAACTTTGCATATCCATTGTGGCTTGTGCTGTGAGTTTCTAAAATTAGGCCTTAAATTCAAAAGCCTCACAGTTGCTGGTGATTCTGCAGGTAGAACAGCTTTCAAGACTGTTAGCCACTGACTGCCTGATCCTTCATGAATTTGTTCAGTCCTCTTTTAAAACCTTAAACTGGTGGAGCCATCAGTTAGGTAAATTAATTACTATAATTTAAGTTAGGTAAATACTGTTGATAAATACTTCCGTCTTCTCCATGTTTTGGCTCATCCCTGAATAAATAGCATCATTCCCATGAAAATATTACTCTGCACAACCCCTCAAAGAATTTAATAATTAGCATTTTATATTTCCTAATTTTTAGTGGTTTATTTTCTCTGTAGGAATTTTTCGCTGCACATTTTGTGAGACTGAGGTGGAAGAAGATGAATCTGCAATGCCTAAAAAGGATGCAAGGACTCTTGTGGCACGATTTAATGAACAGATAGAACCTATTTATGCATTGCTTCGTGAGACTGAGGATGTTAATTTAGCTTATGAATTACTTGAACCTGAACCTATGGAGATTCTTGCACTGAAGCAGAGGTGGGCCAGAGTATTAATTTGTCTGAACTTGGCAGTCAAGTGTTGATAGTCTTCTCAAATTCTATTTCTAAAAAGATATGGCATTGGATATGTTAAAAATGGACTTTTATGATTTATTTAGGTTTCTACAGATGATGGCTGTACAATCCCACTATGATACTGAACACATTTACGAGCATAAATATCTGATAAATTTTGATAAATTGGGTTGTAATCTTATGCACTCACATAAAAAAAGCCAGATTTAACTGAGCTGGACTTACTTCTAACTGATGCATGGAATCATACCTTTAGACTTTATATAGGTTTATATAAAAACAATGCTTCATATGTTTTTTTACTCTGTGATTTAGGCCTTCACATTTTTTTTCCTTTTCAGAATTGAAGGACTATTATTTTGTTCCCCAAAATATGTTTTTATATACGTTAACACAGTATTAAACTACACTGAGATTGTCCTCTAATACAAATGTTAACATACAGAAAAAAAAGTTAATAAGATCCCGTGAAATTAACAGTGATTTTTTTTTAGAGTTCTCCAGTATCTTAAAGACCATAACATTTTTATCGCATACCTGAATTCCTATGCACATTTCACTAATTGCAGCAGTGCTTGCTTCTGAATACATTAGTTCAGTTAGTAAGCAATAGTACGCATTAGCGCAGCAGCCCTTCCCTTTCAATTAGCAGTGTGTGTGCCTGTGTATTTATATATATGATCCATGTTATATATCAATGTTAATACAGTATATAATTGTAAGAGCAGTTTGACAGTGGAGTGAATTACTGAGAGGTAGTAGGCTCTTCTTCGCTGACAGTCGTCTGTCAGGCTTGCTTTAATTGGTATTCTGCGATGAGCAGGGGTTGGATTCGTTAACCTTTGAGGGCCCCTTTGAACTCTAAAATTCTACTGTACTGATTCAATTTTATTTGGCACTGGCTATCCATTCTTAGCTTTGGATCATCTGCAGATTTCATAAGCAGACCATCTACAGGAGTAGGTGACTTGTTGCCTGTAGCACTGCTCATGATGCCTGCCATATTCTGTACTCTGCCTGACTAATATTTTTTAGATTAAAAAGGTAAAGTAAAGGTTTCCCTTGACGTAAAGTCCAGTCGAATCCGACTCTAGGGGGCAGTGCTCATCTCCGTTTCTAAGCCTTGGAGCCGGCGTTGTCATAGACACTTCCGGGTCATGTGGCCAGCATGACGACTCGGAACGCCGTTACCTTCCCGCCGAAGCGGTACCTATTGATCTACTCACATTTGCATGTTTTCGAACTGCTAGGTGAGCAGGAGCTGGGACGAGCAACGAGAGCTCACCCCGCCACGCAGTTTCGAACCGCCGACCTTCCGATCGACAGCTCAGCGGTTTAACCCGCAGCGCCACCGCGTCCCCTATTTTTTAGATTATGTTAAGTAAATATAAATCAATGGGAAGCTGCCATGCTGCAGAGCACCAACATTACAGGTGGTCCTCGTTTAACAACCACTCATTCAGCACCTGTTTGAACTTACGATGGCGCTGAACAAGTGGTACTTACGACCAGTCCTCCTTACGACGGTTGCAGCGTCTCCAAGGTCACCTGATCACCTCTTATGACCTTCACTGCCGGCTTTCAACAAATGAAGTCTGTGGGAAAGCCAGCAGGAGACTGCAAATAGTGACCATGTGATGTCACGCTTAACAACAGTGCAGGATTCGCTTAATGACAGCAACTGGAAGTGCTAGAACGGCTGTTGCTAAGCAGTGCAGTCGTGATGTTGCACTTTACAACCATGTCGCTTAGCAACAGAAATTCTGGTCCCAATTACCGTCATTAAGTGAGGGTTACCTGTATTTTTATTTCCAAGAGTACGTAGCTGACTCCCAGAGGCTTTCTTAGAAAAGACACAGGTAGTTACAGTCTGGTGCTTTGTCTGGAGCTGTGTCTAGGAAAAAGTCAAAGGTAAGCTTACAGACAAAAATGGTAAGGGTTGTAATACCTCCGAACTCTGTCTTGCTGTTGCTTCTAGCATTTCTCTAGAGCTAATGCAGTTTCTGTAATCCAGTCAAAATAAGCATATAGTGCCTTTTAAATCCTTTAAAAATGAGTATCATTGGTGGAGATTCTCTGTGTGATCCTGTTGAGAAGTCTTAATGACCCTATACAATATTGGCTAATTTATATTAACTTTTAAATTGTGCTGTTATAAGAATTTTATTTAAGTACTGTATAATATTTCTCTTATCTGAATGTGTTTTATGATTGTCTGCAGCAAAGAACGAGCTGTTGGTGCATTGGGAAATAGTAGTTTACCAAGTGGGCAGCACAGAGAAGCGTGGACAACAAAAGGTCCTTCTTATGCGGATATGTACACTCAGAATGTAATTATTAACATGGAGGATCAAGAAGATACACATCAGCCAGCAAATGAAGGGAAGCCACCCAGAGAGAGGCCAGTCTGGCTGCGGGAAAGCACAGTGCAAGGTGCATATGATCCTAATGAGGTCACAGAAGGTAAGAAAGATGTAAGGGGAAAAATGTGTTATATAATCCAAAAGGTTGTAAATAGGGAACCATGGATATTACAGGTAGTCCTCAACTTACAATGGTAATTGGGACCAGTATTTATGTCACTAAGTGATGAGGTCATAAAGTGTGACTGCATTGCTTAGCACCAGCAGTTGCTGCAATCCTGGTTGCCATCATTAACTGAATCCCACAGTCTTTAGACAAGGCAACTTCCTGCTGGTTTCTCATAACCAAGGTCAGTGGGGAAGCCGGCAGGAAGTTGCAAGTCCCAGGCCCGCAGGCAGGTAAGTGGCTGCTGCTGGGTAGGGGAGGAAGCGGGGGAGGCTGTATGAGAGGCACTACACGGGTCAGGGAAGGTGCGCGAGAGGCACCCTGCAAGTCGGGGAGAGTGGGCAAGAGTGCGAGGGGGTGTGCAAGAGGTGCTGCGTGGGTTGGGGAGGGTGCACAAGAGGTGCCACATAGGTTGGGGAGGGTGCTTGGGGGTGCACAAGGGTGCGAGGGATGTGCAGTGAGGGTCAGGGAGGATGCATGGGGGTGAGTGGCTGGCTGGCACGACATGAGCACAGAGGGGCTGGAGGAGGGTGTGTGGATGGGAGAGACTTACCCCAGTGACTTGTGACCTTCCCTGTCGGCTTCCCCATTGACTTTCTGGGGAAGCTGGCAGGGAAGGTTGCAAATGACAATCATGTGATCACTGGGCACATGGCAACTGGTGGTAAGTGCAAACGGGTTGCCGAGCACCCAGATCACAATCACATGACTGCAGGGGTGCTGGGATGGCTGGAACTCCAAGGACCAGTCATAACTACATTTTGTTCAGCACTGTTGTAACTTGGAACAGTCGCTGAATGAATGGTCGTAGGTCAAGGACTACCTGTATATCCCTTCATCCATATGTATGAATGCATCCACATCCCTACACATCCTAGTATAACAGTTTCCCTTTTCACACTTCATAGTATTTTAATATTTTAATACTGACTATTCTGAGTATATAATACTTTAATACTTCAGAGTGTTAAACCTCCTCTAAAGCCAGGGGCCAAGACCCGAACTCACTATTATTTCTTTTATTTTGGTGCAGTGTAAAGTCTTGAAAGTGATATGGTATTTGCCCCTGTTATAATTTCCAGCTTCTACTTTCTCTCTTATAATGCCAGCTTTTTAACCTTTGTAGTGTTTTTTTGCTGTTTATGCTGAAACTCTTTTGTTTGAATTTTTACAACTTTGCCCCCAAGTCACTGCATTAGTGCTTCCTTCTTCTATTATGTAAAACAACTGATATTATCAAAGCATGCAAAAAGTAGACTTACATGCATAAAAACATGCCTGTTTCGTGATGAAAAGTTGTTTTTTAGGATTTAACGTTTTTACCTTTTTAAAGCAACTTTGGATAAGGATTCCAGAAAAAATACACGTTGCAACAAAAACAATGTCCTTAATTTTCTGATTCCTGTTGCATTCTGTTTGTCACTAACCAATATATGATTTTGCTTATATACATTTATATTCACATAAACTCATGTTTCTATATATTCATTCAACAGCTCAATATTTAATCGGTAGAATTTAAATTTAAAGTATTGTATAATTAATCATTTTTTCTGATTTTAGTACTGTATTTTAGTACTTCTGATTTTAGTACTGTATCTTGTTATCTGTACTCAGTGCACTGTAGTAAATTGTTATATACACTCTTATTGAAGTTTTAGATTGTAGGCATTTTTCAAATCCATTCCAATGTTTATTAAGGCCATAGTCCAGCATAAGAGGGTGGGATACAGTCACTAAAAAGAAGCACAAAGGATCTAAAAGGTGAAAATTTAAAAAGAATTATAAAAAGCTAGAAGATATAAAAGATATATAAATTAAAACTAAAAGTATATTTAAAAGCGAGAATGTAAAAAGAAGGGGTGGCAGCAATAGATGGAAGTAGGGTGTCCTGATTAAGCAAAGACCACGCCGAGACGAGGAGAAAGTCTCTAGTGTTTTATTTACTGCTATTGTAGACAGAAAATCCTACCAAACTGAAGAAGCATGGGAAAACCCAGACAGATAAACCCCAAAAGTCAAGGTGGGTCTGTTCTGGGTTTCTTTGAATGACAGCTCAAAGTCTCTAAACTACGCATGTGTTAGGGGCCTCCTCCTGTTGACCATCCATACTCATGACATAGGGGAGCATAAAAACTTAGTTTGTGGACGTTATCAACTTAAAGCACCTTAATGTGACTAATTAGAGTAGGCGCACACTGAATTTACTTTATAATGCTGAGCCCCAAGCATAAGCCATACATCATCATCCGACTAATTTAGTTGCATAGTACAGTCTGTTGCGGCAGGGTAAATATCTGAATACTTTCATGTCCAAAATGAATATATTTTTTTTAAATACTTCCTTGCAGGTGGTCAAGACATAAACATGTTGCAGGAAGATGAAGAGGGACAGGCAGCGCTAGACAATAATGAAGAGGTGATGCGTGCTCTGCTCATCCATGAAAAGAAAACCTCCTCTGTCGCTACAGCTGCTGTGGGAGGGATTGCGCCTGTATCTGGCACAAATGTCAGTGATTCTGAGAGTGAGACCAGTGAATCAGATGAGGACTCCCTTCCCTGTGCAGCCACTGCTGCAACAACTCTCTATGGGCTGACGGATGACAATGATGAGGATGAGTTTGAGGTGGTGACCGAAGACCCCATTGTTATGGTGGCAGGACATCCGTTCTCTTACAGTCAAGTAAACCAGCGGCCGGAGCTTGTGACGCAGATGACTCTGGAGGAGAAAGAGCAATATATAGCTATGGGCCAGCGCATGTTTGAGGATATGTTTGATTAACGTCCTCCTGCCTGGAAAGAAGTGATAGATGATCTTCAGCTGGAAATTCTGAAACAGCAAAAGATTGAATTAGAACCAAACAGAGGGATCAAAGATCAGAAAGCGGGGAAAGAGCAACCACAAATGCAAGAAGGTGTGAGAAACCTGCAGGCAATCCAGATGTGTTCTCTCTCTCCTACTTGCACATGCGCACACACCTCTGTGTTTAGTCTACAAGCTTTCCATTGCATTATACTTGATTTTTTGTTTTTTTTTGCCTGGAAAATCTGAATGTTCTTTTGATGGCTTATTTTTCTTTCTGAAAAAGGACTGTCTTCAGTTTACTGGATTCTGAAAATAACTGCTTGCACCACATAGAGTTGAAAGAACTTACATGCCTTGCAAGCATGGTGAATATGCGGGGCCCTTATTTCCAGCAGGCTGACAAGCTGACAAGATAAATGCTTGTCTGCCATATATCTTTGGGGAGGGCGGGAGAGAGAGAACCTGTGGCCACAGAGAGCATAAATACAATCATGTTTATCAGTGAGTATTTGGTGACTACAGTGTACATTTTTTTCTGGAGAGGAAGGCATTCTGAGGATAGGAAGCCATTTGAGTTATTGTTAAAGAAGGAGGGGAAAAAACCCAGAATCCAAATAACACAATCTTGTCAAATGTGTCTGCCTTTTAAGAAATGCATATCAGTGAGTGACTCTTCTCTGCTAACTTAGCAGATTTTTAAATTTTCATTTAATAATTTCATCTGCAGTGCTATAATTTCCAATGAGGTGACTTTTCATTAAAATATAACTTGGATCTAATTTTCCCACCTTTTCCAGAAGTGGTCTTATAGATCCCATTGGTGGATGGTTAGCCTATTTGAATCAAGCCTCACTTGGTTTCCAGAAAGACTAGAGCAAAAATGTGGAACATGTTTCTTACATGGTATGTAATCCATGAGGAAAAGGCAAAAACAAAAAAGTTGCCTCATAACAGACAAGAATGATGAGGAAAGCAGGATGTTGCTTTTCTTGAAACCTGAACTCTGTCCAGTAAAATATATTTGTCATGACTAGGAACTACCATCCAAGTAAATTGTGGGGACAGCAATATGTTATTTTAATAGAAATCTAAACAGTATTTTTTTAAAATTATGCAGACTTTTGTTAGATGCCACTATAGAGCATGACATAGTCTATTTTAATATTTCAGTGGTACCTACATGCACAAATTCAGTTTTGTAATATTTTACCTTTCTAAAACACCTACAACTTTTAAAAAATCATCATGCATTTCTTATTTGGAATAGCAGTAGGCTATTGGTAAAAGAATTGTGTATTTCAAGGCTCTAGCATTTATTGCATATTCCATTTTAATATACTGGAATGGTACAAGTTAACAGGCTTGTAAATTGAAAAGCTACTATATAGTGACCATGTGTGTTGCCTATGAGGTTTCTTTTATGACTTTCAAAGACTTCTGATAGAGTCAAATTTTGTTTCTTCTACTTTAAAATAAAAAAAAGAACTAATAATGTGATGCTTCCATTAAGGACCATTGTTTTTTAACTGACAAATAAGCATTTTAAACAGCAGTTTTACCTTTCTAAAACACCTACAACTTTAAAAAAAACCATCAGTTTTATTTTAGTAATGGATAATATTAGTTGAAGAATTACTGAAATATATACAGCTGTGCCCACGAGATGCTTGTCTGTGTCTAGCACAGTGTGTATTTGTATGACATAGCAAGGCCATATGAATGAATGGACCAACAGTATTTCTTCTTGCATTCAAAGACCTTTGTAGATGCAGACCTTCTGGAGAACTCAGCCAAGATAGCAGTGTGTATCGGCAGTTAAAAGCAGCCCTCCAACTTGTATGGTCCCTCTCCTTCTTTCAAATGGAAGGAAGAAATACAGAACCTCAAGGGAAAGATTTCTCATCACCACACAGCACTGCACCAGAATTAAATCATTGTGGTACAGATAGGAACAGACCTGAAGTGTAATTCTTTTAATGGTAAAGTCTTTTTAGTAGTGAGCGTGTTGCAGATGAGAACTACACCTAGACATGAATGTTAGGGCTGTGCAGCATTTCAGATTCAATTGCAAAAAGGCATATTGGAGCATTCAGGGATACAGCTCCTGTCTGCCTTAGTGTCTTTTCCCAGGATTGTGTAGCTTCCTATCACAGCTGCAACATGATCTTAGGAGGAGATGCATTTTGTCTTAGGATACTTCATGTGCATCCCACATGGCCTGGACTACCTTTTGGCCTTTGAATTTGAAGCACAGCATGGGCCTAATATCTTTTTTGGAATATTAGAAATTCCTCATATTATAGAAAAATGGAATATTGCAACAACTGCTAACTAGTGAGAGTATGACTATAGTATATGCTGAGGGCTGAGACTTTTCTCATGCTCCTTTCTGCCTTTACTCTGCCATGTCTTGGGCCCTATGTAATGATATTACATTTATTTCATACAAGACTGTTCCTGGTTTTCAAAGGTGCTACTTCCTGCCTTTTAGAAAACAAAAATGGCTCTATCCATTTAGTAGTAAAAAGTTGAATATTATCAATAGACTTATAGAAGGAGCCACTGAGTCTCACCCAAGCCCACGATGATGCCGCAGTGGTTGCTTTCACTGGTATTTGTTGCCATCTTTTTTTCTTCCTCTTCCCCAACCATAGGAACAAGACTAAAAAAGGGAAAGTGTCTTCCCCTTTCTTCTAACAAAATGGGGGGAAAACAACCACAAAGGCTACAAGTCCAGCAACGTTCAATTTGCAGAAGCCAATGCCATCTGAGGCATGTTACATAACAATGTGGCATCAAAATTGTTTATAATAATAATTACTTTTATTAGAAAATATTTGACAACAAAGTAAAACATGGATGAGCGTTGGGCTTAGAGAAGAAGGAGTAGATTGGAAGAGTAAATGAAAACAAAGGTAAGCTATCAAAAATGAAGAAGAAAAATAGTAGTAAAATGAATTAAATTCTTGAGTTCATCCAACCCCCTTCCCCAATACATTCTAGAAGACAAGGTGCACATGGATTTCCCTTAAAATCCTGGAGGATTCCCATTCCCTAACCTGGAAGAGATGCTTCCTTCCTTTTCCTCTGAGTTACATCATTCTCCTTTAGTATTTAATTCCCATAATTCCTGGCCATGCTGGATAAACAGTCTAGCTGCTTGTGGAGGTATTTGTATTGAGCTGATGCAAGGAAAATGATTTTAAGGGACAGCTGAGATGTTTTCCATACTTTTCCCCTTTGGATCCAGACATCAGACTGGCTAGATCTGCTGATCCCCTCCTCTTTCTTTATCCTCTTTATCCAGATATTTCTTTGGGGCTGTTCAAGTTACCTTATACCATTCTAGGATGTTCCTCATGTTGGGAAAGGCTGCCTTAAACAAAGACCAAAGCATAGGAACTTTCTTTCTGCACCACCAGAATACATGGATTTATTTCTCTGATGCCTGAGGACTCGATTTCTGAAAATAGTATTATTCTCTGGGAAAGATTCAAAGACAAAACATCAGCAAATTCCTCCCTAGCTATTTAACCTGGGAGTGGGGGCAGTGAAGGGTAAAAGGTGTTTGCTCAGGAATTTAGCCAAACGTCCGTCCTGGGCTTCCATAGTAGAGCGGGGAAAGAAATTAGGTTACAGTCCCTTGTACGTGCATTCAAAACAACTAGTGGCCTGCCTGGGTAGACAATAGAATCCTAATATCTGATTTGTTCTACTGTACACAATGTAAGTTGGTGATAAGTGGCACCATGCTAAATTCTTTAACAGAAAAAAAAAGAATTATGTATTTATATGAATACATTCAGAAATGCAACCTCAGTTATTAACCTCATCCCTTATTAACACAATTCCTAATTAACCTATCCTTCCTGTCGTCCTCCTCTAATTCATCACTCTAGAAGAGATTTCTTGCTTTATGACTGCTAAGTTTACTTTGGGGAAGTACTTTCCTCTGTTTGTGTTTGATTATTACTATATATATATTAATAGCACTCAATGCTACAGAGGCCATTATTAGTTTATTATGCCATGACTGATGAGTTTTACGTATTAGTGGCTAAACCACAGATACGTAGTGCAGCCAAGGTGTAAACTCAGCCTTTTTGCAGCTGAAATGGTATTCTATACATAAAAAGAGGTGGTATTGGTAGGCATGGTGAAACAGAGTTTGTATAAGTAAAAAAAGGAAAAAAGACATCCAGAAATGGCCAGGGAGTCAGCTAGTCCAATGAAGATTACTGTTGTTCAGTGGCCGTGGAATTTTAGAGAGGGAAAGAACTCAGAATTCTGTAAAAGTATTTGTAGGATGAAGTACAGATATGGACAAAGAGGGACAGCCATAATGGGCAGGTTCAGACATAACGTTAAGCCACAGAACATAATTTATAAACTCTAAGAGCAAAGTTTACACATTCTGCTAAGCCAAAACCAAAGAAGTCACATTATGAATTTGTACAAGTGAACTCAGCCATTATCTTTGAATGTAATTTATTCTAACATCTATTTTGCATGTTTGAAGGCTGCGAGGAAAAAAATGGAAGAGCTTACAGTAACTTGCAATGTTGGCTGTTAGTCTTGTAAGTCATAGATAAGTTTGAGGCTGGCTAAGATTCCCAGTCAAAAATCCTCCTATCTCTAGACATTTTGTTTCAGAACCTCTGCTTGTATATCCTATAGTACTAAGTTATACATGGCACAAATTTATATCCCTTTTGGTTTTTTGTGGGGGAGGACTTGAGAGCCCAGGCCAAAAATTTGCTGTAGTGCTACATTAGGAATTTTTTTTTTACATATTTACACTCAAGTTCTATTATGTCCTCTCAGAAACAGTCTTTGTCACTTTCTAATAATATCTTCACACAAAAACATCTGTCATCGAGGAAAATATGGTAGAGATGAAAAAAGAGCAAACATCTGTGATAAATATATAGCCAAAGTGCTATGACTGTTTTCAGTATGACTATTTTTGCTACCTTAATTATTTATAACTAAATATTTATGCCTGATTTTTTTTTATTACACTCATTCTCAAGATAGCTTACAATGAAAATACAAAACAGCATGGAAAAATGCTAACACGATAGAAACATCTTCAGTTAGTGTATGCACAATATTTCTATCTCAATAATATAATCTTTCCTAATAAGTTTCCTGGGTGACAATGTTTGTACATATAAAAAAAATGATATAGGACAATATCAAAGTACAGTAACTTAAGTTCTGATCTTTCAACCTAGGAACAAGCTCTTTTTATAGTCTGATTTATTCATAGAAGGGGACTGTTTTTTCAGCCACCCAAAGGATCCTAAAGGAAAGTCAGGATTTCTTTTCCAGATATTTAGGAACACATTCTCTTCAAGGAGTCACATTCAGCTTGCAGTATATACAGCCTCACTTTGGCAAAGCTTAAGAGCATTTTTCTGATTGTCTGGGGCGAATCAAGTAAACTGAAGGTAAGTGATGTGCTCTCCCCCGTTATGAATCTATGGAGCATTTCTTACCTGAAGCTACTGATCCCATAATAGCTTGTTTTCTTCCATGGTTTGACATTTTTTCTATTCAGGGTTGGATAACGTTGGATTTTGTGCCTGAATTTATGCATCAGGTATAACCAAAGACCAAGCCAACCAAACTGCATATTGACAATGCAGTGGGTGAGCCTAGTTATTATGGCTTGTAAACCATGGTGCTTCACATAATGCACTATGTGATCCCAGCCTGTGGGTATCATGCAAGCTGACTGGGGTAACACCTGATGAGGCCAATGGAATCAGCCATAGTTTTCCTCTCCGCTTATTTCCTTCTATCTATGGCTTTCCCCATACTCTGCGGCTCCCTTTCTAATTTTTCCAGTGGCTTCCTTGCATCCTTAGCCCTAGCAACTATATCCAAATGTCTGCCCCATTTTCTTTTTTTTTCTTCCTGGTTTTCTGTCCATAACCTCTGTAAAAGACTTCCTCTCTGAGTAGACTGCACACCAAGTTCTTTGCTGACCTATAGCTTCTCTTGTCTAGCCTGCCTGGAAAATGTGCAGCAGCATCAGGTATTACATCAGGCACTTCTAACTTTCAAGTACATGAGTGGGGCTGTGGGATGGTGTGTGTCTGTGGGATGACTGACAAGCTCCAGTGGTTCTCCGCATTAATACTGATCAAGAGCAATAATATGTCAGGAAAAGTATTTACGGTTCCTAACCACAGAAGAGGTAAACTAAGAATTTAATATGTTTAACAAGTTCTCATAGTCTGTAACAGAGTTGAAATGTGTATTCCTCCTTACCGTAAGAAATATTTTGCATCTAGAAAACATCCCAGAATAATTAAGAGTATAGACTACATTGTGATTATAAATAAAAGCAAAGCGCAGCTCTTCCATTTATTTCCCAACTCCTGAGATATTCCTTCCTTTCAATAAATAGAAATAATATATTTTTCTATTTCTAGAGACGTTTAGAATTTTAGCATTATTATATTAATAAGAAATATTAAACATATTAAAAATACAGAAGAACAAGCAGTATTGGAGAATAATAACCATAACAGGTCTTGCCCCAGTCTATCTTAAAAAATTCAGTAAGTATACATATAGGTTTTATTCAACAGATGTTTAGGTATATGGAATTCAACATTTCTTTCAGCAGGAACCAAGTTAGCTTCTTAGAGAATGGCTTCAAATGTACATTATTTAAGTGTAGATTAAAAAAACCACCAAAAACAAAAACAACCTGTGACTACAAAAAATTTTGCAGATACTATGTCAGCTGACTCACTTGAAATTTTACCAGTTTTGTCTCAGGTTCATTTTCCATCCTGTACTTGAGATTATGGTGATTTTATAGCTCTTTAAGGTTTACTGAGAAAAATTAATACAGTATACTTATTTAATAAATACACTATCCTTCCAAAGTAACTGGGTGGAACAAAACAGAATGAAAACAATTATACGATCATTGCTAAAATAACTGGAACATAATGCAGGATCTTTCCGGAACTGGGGATAACATTTTTTAAGCCTTGCTATCATGAGTGTTTGTGGAAGGGAGGCAACGTGTTATGTCATCATACAGACACCATGACTTATTTGCATCAGACAGAAGGCAAGCATTTAAGAATGGCATTTGCGTAATGTCGCTTTGTGTGTGTTGTTAGTTTGCTGTGGATGCTGCTACTTGCTATTTTTTTCATAGTTGCTAGAACTAATTAGTATTAATGTTACAGACTAAATTTTAGTTTTGCTATAATCTCTTGATGGTGCTACATTTAACTATACACATAAATCAGCACTATTTTAAAAGGCAAAGTCTCTCCGCAGCTCAGTTCAGTTCCTGATGGCTTTTTTCCCCGCAACTCCCAGGTTTCAGAAGCAAACTTCACTGGGGTCCCATTTTGGTCCCAATCCCCATGGAACTTACCAACTGATGCTTAAGATAAATTTCAGAGCTCGATCAATGCGTCGGATCTTGCTTTCCTCTTAAGTAGTCCAATGTTTTTCTCTTGGCCCTGCCAAGAGTGGAAGCAGCGAGGCCAGCAGGGTGGAGGATAGCAGTGCCCCCTCGAGCTCCCCCTGGTTAATCAAAAAGGACAATGACATGGCAGCAGGTACCACCCGATGAGGCTATACGGTTGCGCGCGCACGCGCTCTGGCTGCTCCCTTTCACTCCCCTCTCTCCGATAATCGCCGGCGTTTCCTCTTTCAGCCATTTTTCCCAGCGCTTTGAAGGAGGAAGCAGCAAGAAGGTTCCTGACCCGCGCTGCAGCATTTTGGTCCTTTTGCCATTCCTTATTGGCCAAGCGGAGACATCTGTTTAAGCGGAGTCAAATCCAGATCCTCTGAGTTATGTTTTAGCCTTCCTCTAATCTGACCTCCTTCAATCTATCGCAACATTTTTTGAGTTGGGACATTCTTTCTTTCCTCGAATCTTTTGCATCGTTCTGGTTTCTTCCAAATCCGCTCCTTTTTAAGATTGCAAGCTGATTACCCGTTAGTGCGCTCATCATCGTTCACCGTCCCTTCCCTCAGCAAAACCACCCTCTCTAGTTTTGGTGCGCGAGACGGGTGAGCCCGGAGGAGGAGCCGCTGTCGCCGCTGCCGTCGCCTGTGGTTTCAGGACCTTGGAGAGCTGCTGGACGGATCGGTCGGGGAACTGCGGCACCACTAACGGCCACGCGACCGGAGGATTGCGCAGTCCTCCCTCAATTTGTGGGCGATCTAGATGCTTGCCCGTAATTCATGAAGCTGTGATCGGATACCCTCTTTCGCGTCTGCCAGTTGGGACCAGCTTGTTGGGACGCAATTTATTCCCAGGAGCAATTCGTGTTCCTGCACTTTTCATTGGTTTGGATGTTGTGGGTCGGCCCCATAGCTGATTTCATCAAGGTCTAGTTGGCGACCCTACTTTTTTCAGGCCCCTTTGCAGCGAGGGCAATCAGCCTTGTATCCACAAATTACTTGGTAACAAAAGGATCACCAAGTCTCTTGCTCAGAGACCTAGAGAGATCTTTCCAAAAGGCACTGATTTGGTTTTGATTTAATTAGAATATGAGTGGGTACATCACCATTAATAAACTGTGGTTTTTTTCTGGAGCTGGACAGTATAGCAACACTGCAATCAGAGTGGGAGGCTAACATTGTGAGGGAGCGGTATAGTTGTGAAGCAGAGGAAAATACTTCAGATTGCAAAAGAATGTCATTTATTCACAAAGGTGGAAGTTAGTTGGATACTGAAGAATAGTTGATTACTCACTCAGAACATGGACAATCTAGAATAGAAGTGAGGATTTTAAAAAGCAAACAGACAGTAGGAAACAATTCTTCCTAACAAGAATCATATCCACGGTTGTAATAAAATAATCTAGTATAGAAGGTGGCCTGCAGGACTGCAATTTCAGTTACTTAAATATAAAAATATTTTTCCAACAGGAAGGCATGATCTGACCTGAATTCAGATTACTAATTTTATAAATCTTAATTCTTTAAGAAGGAGCCATAATTAATCACTTTTGAATTCCTAGCCTTCAGATTGTTACTTCCCTAATGTCATTTTAGGGTATCCCTTCTTAACATGCCTTCTTTATAAAAAAAAAAAAATTAAAATGGAGTCTTTATATATTTCACTCAAGTTAATAGAAAAGGTCATATTGCTGTATCATTGGAAAATCTGAGAGATTTTTTGTGGGAGAAAGTATTCTTTGCTAAATGTGAAACTATCAAACCCAAGGAGTTCTCCTAAGTGAAATTAATTTTGAGACTTTTTCTTCAAAATGAAGAAATTTAGTTTTCACAAAGTTTTGGATGGTTTAACTTCATCCCCTAGCGGGAACTGCAGTAGTAGTAGCAGTGGCAGCGGGTCTGGAAAGAACTCTGGGAACTCCGGAGAGGCTGCAGGGATACCCAGGGATGAAATTCAGGAGACACTGACTGCGGACGACTTTCAGATAGGCAAGGTAAGAGCTGAATGCTTTCTGTAAACATCAACATTCAGAAAGGTGGAAAGCATACCAATTTAAATTCTCTTAAATATTGGCTGCATTTTATTTTTCCCACTCCCCCCCCCAATAACTGCTTTATCATGTGTATAATGAAATCAGAACAAAAACTCAGCACCTGCAGCAATATCTGGGACCCATGTCTGAGTTGCTCATATGCAATCTAAATTTTGTGGGGAAATTTACTTGAAAATGAAAAGCAAATCTAATTTTTCTTATGTTAAACATTCAAAGATTTTAAGTACAGGAAAATACAATGTTCTCTCTCATTTTTGGCTTTGCTTATCATGGTTTCACTACTTTCTGTTTCATAGCTACCTTTGAATATATTATAACAAACTTATAGCCTGCATTACAAAAAGATCATGCTCAATATCCAGAACTCACAACACCATGGAAAGAAAGAAGTTTGTTTTTCTTCATTCATTTTGCAAGCCTTTGCATTAAGCCTTATTTAAAAGATGATTAATAAAAATTTGATCCTTTTGGATAAATCAGCATTCTTCTCTTATATGTTGCAGATTCTATCAGTTTACTTTTAATTGTACTATGATAAAATTGGCTAAGGAGTAGGCAGTCCTGATAGACCAGGGAGCTGTGTTCATCTCCCTTAAATGCTTCAGTGGGATCAAAAGTCTGCTGAGCAGGCTAGAATACATACACTCACACTTATGGTTAGGGTTTATGCTCAGAGATTCTTTCTCTTTGTGTCTTTCTCCTGTACAGTACACATCTAGTATAGCCGGGTCAGCCCCACAGGGAGGTCTCCTCTGCCAGAACCCCACTTTTTAGCACCAGGCAAAGGCACTCCTTTTAATATTAACTCTTTTATGCTGCAGTTCATAATGAACAGCATTCAGTTTATTTCAATTTTTTTCAACTTCCATTAATTGCTGGTTTAATTATCATTATTATTAAGTCTGCTTTGAAGGCATTGATTTTAAGCAGCTGATTTTAGATGGAATTTTAGATACTTAATTTTAAAATGGAAAAGTATCTGTTTTGGTGGAACACAATTATTTCCCTTACTGATATTTTTGTGAAAGACGGTGTGTGGTATCTTAGTCTTAGATTAGTCAACAGATTGGGGATTCTCTCGGTAATGCCTGCACCATTGCCTAGCAGAATCTATAGGCAGAGCTGGTTTCATAGCTGCTGTTGGAATCCCCCAGGTTTCTGGTCCTGGATTATTTCCATCTTCATTTTGATGCTTGTGTGTTTAGAATGGCTGAGGAGTTTAATTAAGCAGTCAGGAGCCATTATGGGTTTATTCTAGTTGGTAACAGGCCTGATACATGATACATGAAATGTGCTCAGTTTGATATTTGATGAGGGAGGTGTTCCACAGGTGGGGATGCCTCTGGTCCCTCAGTTTCCTGATGGGCCTTCATGTGATTAATTGGATTTCTGGCTATATCCCATTTCTAGGGAAATGGATCCTTTAGGATGGACGCCAAAAGGATATTGGATCCAGTTGGATTTCAGGAGGCATTGGAAGGGTTTTTGTTGTCTAAGTGGGATCCACAAACTCATGGCCTGTTGCATTGTTTTGAGTTGTGAGGAAGCTGATTCATACAGAACCCTCACAGGCCATGAGTTTGTGAATGCTGCTTCCCATTGTTGAGAAACTGCCACACCCTCAGTCCCTTTGGTGACTGGAAGTTAGAGAATAGTCTATCATTGCCAGTCTCTGAGGGATCCAGTGTAGGGTTCTTTAGAAGTGATGTAGCGATTTCTTCTAGTAAACCAATATTTGTCTTGGAAGGAAAGAATACCTGTTAATTTTGCACAGCTGTAATTTCAGGAGCAGATAAGAGTCTAGAGCAGCTAGAGAGCTGTATGAGAACCAGAAGGGAAAAGGCATTCTTACCTTGGGATGAACAAGTGAAGGCCATACAATTTAACATCATAGGATCATGCTCAATAGGAACCACAGTCTTATGCAAGATGTTGGAAGCAGAATTAGCAGTTTCCAATGTCCAGTTTAGTAACACTGAATAAAGCTTGCGAGAATCTATAAATAAACAGTTGTAACTGGGAACAGAAGATAAATGAAATATTTTATACATCAGTTGAAAACAATAGTCCAAACCAAAAAATGGAAGAGGTAGAAACAACTATTGTGTTCATGCCACAATGGCTCCTGTAGGTTTTATCTCCCACTGAGATGCTTAAAAGAAAATTTCCCCATTTTCCATCACTCAGAATGTGCTCCCTTTCCTTCCCATCATACACAGACAGAAGTAACCAACATTGTTCATCCTGAAAACTGCACTTTCTCTTTTTGTTACAGTAGATTGGCTATTTTTCCTCTTCGGGGGCATTAAAGGGCAAACTTATAAAGACTTACAGCTGCCATTTTGTTCCTTTAAACCAAGAATGGCAGGGATATGTGTGAAATCATTGAAATTATTTATGGAGGGTTGAGGTTTTTAATGGGCATGTTTTGGGTAAAAGGCTAAAAATCCCCCAAACTCCATATCATTAGAAAAAATTGAAATCCAGTTTGATTTGAAGGATCTTTGAAGACACTACATACAGCCTGTCATCAATTACAATATCAAATGCCCTTGTCTGGGACTGTCAGCCCTTGAGTTCTGGATAGAGGATGGAAGAGAAAAGGCAACGTATTATCTTTATTTACTCTCCTGAGAATCTTAGGGGAAAAGAACCATAAGGAACCTTTTCCAGAAAGCACTCCATCCTTTCCCTCTAACATCTGAGTCAACAATAGAATCCATATCTGGTTATAAAGCATAAGGAAGATGTCCTTGGCAGAGATATGTAGGAACCATTACCTAAGCAAAAAGGGCCAAAAATTATTTAAGTCCACAACGAGTTAACATTGGGAAGCGGCTTAGGCAGACACCTCCATAATTCACTGAACTTTAAGAAGGACAGGATACAGCACAATCAGACTTGCAAGATTCTGGAATTATAGCCAATCTCAGTAAAAGTAGTTTTAGCCCGCCTGTGGAATTACTGTAATTTCCTGACATTGGCACTTTAAAATATCTTATTCCATTGCTATTGCCTCCTATGTCACATATTTTTTTCCTGTGCTTGTTAAGGAATGATGTGTGTTTTTTAAAAACAAAATATATTGAGGTGTTCTTTACTTATTGCAAACTAATTTTACATTTTCTGATACAGGAAGGTGCTGTGAAGAACTTCATATTATAATTTCTTGCTTTATTATGGTGTCTACAGAAAAAGCAAATGTTTACACATAAACAGTATTTTGAAAATCTCAAAAATGTGACGTTACAGAATATGGCAATTGAGTCGAGAGGGGCGGGGAAAGAGTTTTAAAGAAATTAAGTGATTGATTTGTTAGTCTTTTGCAGCAAATACCACAAAGAATCTTCTTGTTCCATGATAAATTTGTTTGTCGTCAGAGGCCACCTGTCAATAGAACGCAGAAGACTGGGTGGTTGCAGGGCCTCAAGTTTGCACATGCAAGGCTTAAAAATATGTTGGAGGAAAGGCAATGCACCCCAGCCATGACCCCTGTGCACTCACAGTCCACATCTCCGTAAATGGGAAATGGCTCTTTGCCATATACATGTTCTCAGAGTCAGATTATCACTCTGGTGGTTTCTTTGTTACAAGAGAAAGGCAGGGACAGAGACAGAAGTATGTGGAGAAGGGCTGGGGAAGGAAGGGCGTGCCTATCATCCACATCCACAATAGTGTCTGATTAATGGTGGGAATAGTTAGATAAACCCAAGAAATTACAGACTTCTCTTTCTGTAGAAATAGTAAACACCTGTAGCCAGGAATTTGCACTAGGATTCTGATTCTGTATGTGCTAAGTATGATTTCCTTTATGTCTCCGTACAAGTTATGATATTGGGGGTTTAATTTCAGCCTCCATTCATATATCTGTCTACCATATATTCATGAAGTAATAATTTTGTTGTTAGAATCTTATTGCTACCTGTAATATTTTGAACTCTCTCCAATCTCTGTTGGACATTTGAAGCAGATCTTCAAATGGAATGTCTGGAATATTGGATTGATTGATTGATTGATTGATGTATCTATCACATTTATATAGCTGCCCATATAACAGTGAAGTGACTCTAGGCAGCTTATAATAAAAATAATTATAAAATCAAAATGTTAAAACAACTAAAATTAAAAGACATCAACAATATTATTAATAACAAGACAGTGGAGAAAATTGGTGTTAAAAACAATGCAGCCATTTCATCAAATCACAATTTCCTTGAGATCCCCAGGCCTGCTGACACAGCCATGTCTTAAAGGATTTCCAAAAGGATGTCAAGAATGGAGCCAATCTCACCTCGGGAGGGAGGATATTCCATAGGGCAGGTGCCATGGCAGAAAAGGCCGGTCTCCTGGATCCCACCAGATGAAACTCTCACAGATGGGATCTGCAGCATACCTCTTCTGCCGGATCTAATGGGACAGGCAGATGTAATTGGGTGGAGGTGGTCCCTCAGATAACCTGGCCCCTTGCCATGTAGGGCTTTAAAGGTCAATACCAGCACCTTGAATTGGACCTGGAAGCAAACTGTCAACCAGTGCAGCTCATGGAGCAGAGCTGAAACATGCCATTCTAGGGACACACATAACTGCCCTCACTGCTACATTTTGTACCAGTTGAAGCTTCCGGATACTCTTTAAGAGCAGCTCCATGTTGAGTGCATTACAGTAGTGCACTTGGGGGGTGACCAGGACATGAGTGACTGTGAGCAGAGCCTTTTCTTTTGGATTTTTTTCTTAACTAATTTGTGAGCAAGTGTAATACAGTGAACCTCAGAAGTTCTATAATTATCTCCTTCCACACTCAATGTCAGCTTAAAGCTGGAAAGTTGTTAAAATTTTTCTCTTATAATGTATATTTTACCCCACTGATCTGAGCTGGATTTCTGCAGTCAATAGGCTGTGTTAGACTGCCTGCTGCTACCCAATATTTTGCATGAAAATTTTCCATACTTCAGGATAATCTGTACATTTAAATTGAGGCCTATGTTGAAGTTAGCAATATGTATGTGTTGCATATAATTTAACTGGTCAATACAATAGAAGCTAGACTTACAATTAGTTAATTGATTTTTTTTATCACCCAGCAGCCACTTAATTATTTTGGTTATCCAGCTTTTTATTTGCTTTAGAAAATAAAAATTAAGGAAGCATAGAAAACATATCTGTCAGTTACAACTATTCCTCCTCACTCAGATTTATATTTCCTATTGCAGACAGTTCGTCATGGATTTCCATATCTGCCCACCGTCTTAGCTTTTGACCCAGTTCAAAAGATTCTGGCTATTGGGACAAGAACGGGTGCAATACGCATGTATCCTTTGCCATTGTGCAGTAGGATAGCTTCAACTACACTTTACAGTTTTATCAGTTTGCTTTGTTTCACCTTTATTCAGGTAAAATACAGATGAATTTTTAAACTATGCTGTTTTTCTCTGTGGCAACATAAACCAAAATTTCTTTCTAGTACTCTGTGTTTTGGCCAAGGTTGATTCTGGGGCCTCGACTAGTTTCATAATTATGGACTTGGCTAGATAGTTTGATGTTCTTTTGGAACTAGTTTTGCGCCCAGCCACTATGGAGCCACTGAAGGATGACCATTGCATTCATGACCAAGATTAAGCCCTTAAGGATGGTAACGTAAGGTTATCTGGAAGAGATCATAATTACATTTTAAACAATTGGGAAGAAACGATCACTTTGAATGATTAGTGGGATATTATTTTATCATGTTTTATAGTATCAAATAATCTGCATAAACCACTGCATCCTTTCTAGTACTTGCCAGACTTTCCTGCTTTGGAACACAATATTATCAATATACAGACATTTGCTTTGATTATTTCATTTATATAGAGGGTACCTGCATCCATCATTCTTCCCAAAGGCTAAGTATTCTTACTCAAGTTAGAAAGTGCCAACTGAAATTGGACCTCAGTCTGGGTTCCAGTCCTTTTGGCTAACTACTGAATTAGTTGTCAGCATCTGAGATGTACAAAACACTTAAAAATACCAATGCTGGGCGGTCATGTACCCCACAAAAGTCATTCCAATAAGAACCAAGGTTGCTCAGTGGCTCTAAGAACTATAGGATATTGCTTGTCCGTTGGAATACTATTACTAATATTGGGGTAGGATGAATAAATTGCCCTGCTTGAATCCCTTATGACTTGTAATTTGGGATGAAGATAGACTTGTGAAGTCTCTAACCCTTTTCTCCGGCTGCTTTTAATTATCTTCTCTGATAAGTAAAAACAAAGGTTAATTCTGCTTTGATTTTGTATTTCTCTTATTTCAGCAATCAGCCTAAGTAAACTGATCCTTGACTATGCTGCTTAACAGATTGGGCAGACCAGGTGTTGATTGTTATTGTCAGCATGAAAGTGGTGCTGCTGTTTTGCAGCTTCAATTTTTAATTAATGAGGTAAGGCTTCCTTAATAAGAATTATGCTACAGCCACACTGGACCATTTTGGTCACTGTGTCTCAGAAAATAAGTTTTAGAAGTAAGAAAAACATTAACGAAAATGAAATCTTGGTCTAGATTGCCTATCACTCGCACACTTCTGTTTACTGTTTATTAAATAATTAGTGATGCCATCAAAATTCAGAATATAAATTTGAATAGCTCATAGTGGTCAATACACTGTAGATCTTTTATTTCCATGTAAATTCTACAATTTAATTGTAAATCAATTTTAAATGAGATAAATACTTAAATTCATAATAAATGCCAATAGGTATATCCTAACTGTGTGTTAGTACACCAGATATGCCTCCTAGTTGGTGGGCTACAGATAATAGTAAGTTGGCTTGCAATGCAGTGACTAGGTTAGAGATGCTAGCTTGCATAGAATTGTGGAAGTATGCTTGGAGTAATACTGGGCTTTGGATGAGCTTGTGGTATTCTGCTTAAAATGGACTAAAACTGACAGTGTTATCCTTGATTTTTAGCAGGGAATGCTGCATGTACATGAGTATGATGAGGGCTGGTATATTAGTCTATTCCTTCTCTGTCTTACTAAAATCATTATGTAAAGCCTTGATTGACCAAAGCTGTGGTGGGCAGCAGAGATCAGTATATATGAGCCCATCTGTGACCATCATGGCTTACAGGAGATGCAACTTAGAATATAAGAGGAGAAAATCACAAAGAGCATGAATTAATTAACAGGAAATAGGGGAAATAAATATGATGGCTGCCTGTGAAAGAGGAAGGGTCTATTGAAGGTGGTCTGATGTTGTGGAATAAAATTAAGTAGAGCTGAATATGCAAGAAGTGGAGGATAGATATAATTATGAATTAAGGGGCTAAAACATATATATGAGAAAGTATGAATCAGTGTTGTCTAAAATATTCTGGTTGTGTACAAAAGGAGGAATGCTGCTGATAATTACATGCTATACAGGGAATTATGATGATTAAAAAACTAGATACTGGTTTTGGAGAAAATTGTGAAAAAAATGTGATCGAGAGGAAATACTCTTGTTAGGTGAATGGATGGTGAAAACTAAATACGGATAAAGCGGGCCATTTGGAGACCCCAAAATGAATGAATGTAGAGATTCTTTGGTGAGCATTTGCTTAAAAAGGTTGGTCTGTTGGTTTCAGTTGGGGGCTTAAGAGTAAGTCTGTTCAAGCATGCAAATGTAAAAGGACTGAATATACTGCTCTATAAAAAGAAAAGCCAATATTCATGCAAGGGCCTCAGAAAATCAAGGTGGCACTCCATCAGTGCATTCCCCACGTAGAGCAGGTGGAAAAGACTCTCAGCCTGTCAGGGAGCACCAAGCCCAAAGGAACATACAAGTTATTTGGGAGGAAGCTCTGCAGCTATACAGGTGCAGTAATGGAGCAGCAGAATGGAAGGCATGGTGGGGGCAAGTTTCAAAGATTCCAACACGGTAACAGCCTCTGCAAGGTCAAACTGTTAATGAGTTTTTTTAATCAATTACTCAGAGTTTTGCATGAGCAACCATTTTGAGAAAAAACATGTGTCCCAGGAACTGGTACAGCAAAAGGATGTGTTACTTTCTCTGCATTCCAAAGGTAATTTTCTTGATTTTGCCCTTGCAAATTGGGTAACAGCAGCATCGTGTAAATTAGGAAGCAAATCAAGACATTGATTAATGGCTCAACTGGCATGAGAGTATGCAGTCATGAATAGCTTTGTAACTTCTATGTACTGTATATGGTGGGTAAATATTCATTCTGCACAGTCTACAATACGTGTACATTCTTCACAATTTACTGGTTCACAACATTACAAGCAGTACCTACTTATTTTGCTTCCCGTTTCTATCTCAGAGCAACAGCCACCAGTAACAGGCTAAGTAGCTCTGCTTCTGCCCAGTCCAGGGAGCTCGCTCAGTTAAGATTTGGAAGCCAGGCAAATCCCCGAGCAGCTGCCTTTCATAAGATCAGCCCTGCATGCAGGATCAGTGGGAGGAAAAGTACACAGAACTGAACGATGGAAAAGCCAAAGAGTATTCCTTTTTTCTTTCTTTTAAAAAGTTGGGCAATTTTATTTTATGTTGGCCTACCAGTAGCCCTGAGAATAAGGGTAATGAGGAAATTGAAAGTGGCGCTGCTGCTGCAGTGGGGGGTGAAAAGAACTAGGCATCACGTTCTCCTGAATCAGGTCAGCTTGCCCAGCGAGATGCAGATGTGAAACAGCAACACGTGGTCCAAAAAATTGCCATTTTCCCAGGAAATTCTGTATAATAGTATGCTCCTTTCTTGTTAGGGTGCTTTGGTTAGCGCAAGTTCAGACGACATGCTCCATCTGTGGAATCTAAGACAGAAACGGCCAGCAATTCTTCATTCTCTGAAATTTAACCGAGAACGGTAAGGCTTCAAAAGTGTTCGTACCTACTTATCAGACTTGACTCTTGTGTTTTTGATGATACTGAAACCTTATTCATTATATTTATGCAGGCAAGTTTAAGCAGCTCCTGGAGTAGTCCCAGATTAACCAGGGGATAAAGGAGCTACCCCTGGCTCATGTGTCCAGGGACCCTCACCTCTGCCCTGATTCACAACTTTTCATTTCAAGAGTCTTTGAACAGTGTAGGCATTCCTGTATTCTGCCCAAGCATTTTGCATGGAATGAGCCAGTTCCCAGTTTTCAGACTGTTTACCCAAAGCTGTCCTTGACAGTTTTTAGCAGGATCAATAGCATTATAGAAATAACATCGGGAAGTGCAGTCTGCAGAAGGACATCCTGATTCATTCTGAATCCAATTGTTGCTCTATCCTGCTGAGTTAGTAATTTTGATGTAGCTGGAAGGTTAGTGCAGCTTTGAACGTTAGTATAGTTGTGATTTGGCTGTAGAAGATGCAGCCCACAAGAGCAACCGTTTTCATTTCAGCTCAAGTTCAGTGACATATAAAGCAACATTTTTGAAACTTAGTTCCTAAACATTAATCTAATTATTTAATTATTTATTTGATAATTCCATTTCCCTGATGCAGGCCTGCCGATACTGGTTGTCTGATAAGGCAGTAAGGCAATGTCTGCAGGGGTGGGCGGACTTTTTACATGAACTCAGGAGAGTATCTGGTGACTGTTTTTATGTGTCTCAATATGGTTTTTAGTAACAGCTTTAGTATGGTTTTATATGTTTGTTGTTTTTAGTTGGCCTTATCATTCCTGATGTTGTTTTTCATTGTTGTGAGCTACTCAGAATCCCTTATCTGAGATGGGAAGCTATATAAATTGAACGAAGCAATAAATAAATAAATAAAAATAGCATACACACATGCACGCACACACACCCCAGAAGGGGTGAAGCCACATTTTTTCAGCTCCCCCTTTTTTTACAGAGTGGGGATGGGAGCACAAGATCTGTTGCAGACAACTACTCCCATTCCAGCCTTAATGCCCTTTCAAAATGTCCTCAAATTGCTTTTTTTCAGGCCAGTTTGGGGTATTTTTCAGAGATGGAGCTTTAAGGATGGGTATGGGAATGGCTTCAATCCCAGTAGTTTCCTGCTTCCGTTCTTATCCTTAAAACCCTAAAAAAAATCACATATACCACAGACACACAAGCCCAAATCAGTCTTCTAACCTTTTACAGGTTGGAGTTAAAAATGGAAATGGAAGCAGGGGGCCACCCAAGGCATTCTTCTTCCATTCTGATTTGAATGAAAAAGGGCAAAATTTCCAATTGTTACTTCTAAATTTCAAAGGTGCAATCTTGGGGTGCTGGAGGCCCAAGGTAGTCAGTGGGTCACCCACCCCCATATTAAGAGGTGAAGGGATCCGGCACCCTAGGCACAAAGGACTAAAATATTATGGCAAAGTACCCACTGGGGTTGGGCCCATACTGTGGCATTTGCAGTGTATTACTTTGCCTTGTTATCAGTCTGCTGATGGGTTGGGTGTTTTTGTTTGTTGTTTTGCTTTTTTAGAAGAATCTAGGAGTTTACTTGGCAGTGAAGTAGGGGTATGCATGAAATGGCAAAGAGTTTCTTTGTGAGCTGGGAACAAAACAGCCCATCTTAGAATATTTTGAGTGTCCCATGTTTTGATGAACAAAATTAGAAATGGCTCAAATAATCCATGATTTGACAGAACAATAACTTGAAATATTTCAAGTGCAATGCCGTAGGAACTGCTTTGTCTTTATTTTTTATCTAAAGTTGGCAAAATTAGGTTAAGTCATAATTGTGTTAAGTACTATGTACAGTAGTTGGATAAGGGGATTGTTTTTATTTAATTGTTTTAGAAATTAATTATATACATATTCTAAAAGGTTAAAGTTAGAATTAAGGTTGGGAAATGGGCGTGAAACTCTTCTACTTTAAATGACCAGGAAAATGATGAAACAGCGTTCAGTAGACATATAAAGAAAGAAAGAAAAGTCCTGCAAGAGATAGGTAACTCAAGGAAAGAAAGAAAAATAGCAATTAAAAAATACATTTTTTCTGGATTTCAGACTAGAGGCAAGCTGCATGTCAAACAACTGTTATAGCCACTATACCACTACAAAACATTTTGACAGAAGCTGTAGCAGACGTTCTTGAGGAAAAGTTCAGAAAAAATGCAAGAAATGGAATTTAATTTTAAAGTTGGCTATTGTGCATTTTGACACTTTTACTTTGCATATATAACTTTAATCTAAGTTTGCATACACATACACACAGAGAAGAAAGCCATTGGCAATTGCTTTCCTGGAGGAGAAAGTTGGGAGGGCACAGGGGGATTGTCTAATGGAGGGTCGGAGTAGCCTGTAGTTTGGACTAAATCCCTTGTCAGCATTGTCTTGGGCTGGAGAGGGTTTTCTTGCACTGCCTTAGAGCTGGCATCAGCACAGGAGAGGAGCACCTTAAGGATACAGTGTGGATATACCCTTCAAGAATGCGAACCTGGATTGTGCCAACCCTGCAAAGGGCCAGTGCTGATTTGGCTAATAGGATGAGGGAATTAAATGAATGCATGACAACCCTACAGCAGGATCAAGTGGTATCTTCCAGTTTTCTGAAATGTTGCATCTTCTCTTGGAAATCCAGGAGAGCAGCTGTAGATTGTAGGAAGGGGTTGTGAAGAGCATTTGATTACAATGATTGATCAGGAGCCATATGCAGATGTGCATATGGTATTAAGACAGCCAGCAAGTTTATCTTTTCCCTTGGACACTGGGTGAGGCTCCCTCCTTCTTTGGGAATGTGCCTTGGCACAGAAGCAGGGTGCTATGAACTCCCTCAAGTCAATGTTCTCTCTTGTACTGTGGTGAGAGGATCCCTGCTGTACAGGAAACTGGATCCCTGCCATTAGGCAATAGATACTGTATTTCATGAAAGCAGCAGGTGAACTGAGAGGAAGAGAGACTTGTGACATTTTCTGCCAGGTGCAAATCTACCTAGACTGGGTACTCTATAGCTCATCAGCCCAATACCTAGGTCCAGCTCTGGTCTTTCATGTCTTGCAAAGTCTAGGAAAGGACTGGTCAAATACACTCACCTCCTCCATGTTAATCACATCCAGGGGCCCAAACATTGCCAGATGAAGGGAGCTAAAGAAAAAATGTAGCTGTGGATGAAAAGTCACTGTCAAAATGCCAAATCTTCCCAATAAGGAAAAAAAATAAAAACAAAGAAGGACTGAGTATCTGTTGAAGTTCTAGAGAAGCATAATCCTGAGAAACGTAGTTTTCATTTACACACACACACACACACACAGACTTTTCTAGATGTGAGGTAAAATGTGTTGTCACGGCTACACTTATTTATTCTGAAAGAGAGGCTTTCCCAAGTTTTTGCTCAATTTTACCAATGAACAAATAGCAATAACTGATATATGTGCTGTTTAGAGACTATTTTGAGCTCTTGCCAATATGTGTGGATTATGTACAAACAACATGCAGAACAGTTATGTTTTTTTAAAGTAATAGTATTCTTATTCTGTATTGGGGTCTTTTATGGAAAAAAGCAGTGATGAAGAGAAAGCTGATGCATGAATAATCATGGACAGTTTGCTGATAAATGCAGAACCTTCATGAATAATTTAGACTGATATTTGTTCCTTCCTTAGGGGTAGACTTTAATTCAAAATTAAGATCTGTTTTTCCCATACAAAGCAGTAGTTTAACAACTGCTATTTCATATGATCTGTGTATGAGAAATGTGATATGTTGTTGTTTACTACATTTATATAATGTGATGGTATTTTTCCCTGATACAGGATTACCTTCTGTCATTTACCTTTCCAAAGCAAATGGCTCTATGTTGGAACAGAGAGGGGAAATACACACATCGTAAATATTGAATCCTTCATACTTTCTGGATATGTTATCATGTGGAACAAGGCAATAGAACTGTGAGTTTTGAATTTTTTTATATTGTTATTATTCTTTAAAATGAAAACCAGTTGCTCTAATTGATGCCATAAGCTGCTTTGGGGTTATTTTTAATAATTCTCATCCTGTTCCAGCTCTAGTTGCATTTTGAAAAGTATTTTTATTACACTATTTGAGTTTTTGCATTGTAACAATGTATTCCATTGAAAGCAAAGTAGTTCAATGCAGTCCTAATCCACAGAGCTGCTCCCGTAGAATGACAAGACAGTGGTTGTCTACCAAATGCTTTTAGTCCTACTAAGTGTCTTTCTTGCCTTAGAGTTTTGCAAGTTATACCCCTGGTTCTTGGTATCACAAAAGCCTACTTATTCACGTGGACTCCTCGAGCTGCCTAAAGATGCCCATCTTAGTCTAAAGGACGTATTTAGGAAAAAGGTTTTAGGAGATCTTAAAACGTCTGGAGATTTGGTATGTGAGAGATGGGTTCATACCATTCACTGCTGCTTCAGAGAGCAAGATTAGATGCCAGATGCAATGACCAGTGGTGAGGTAATTTTCTCTGATGAACAGAAGACCATTTCCAGTGCCAAGCATGGAACTCTGCTATCTCCAGTCCGTCAAGCTGTGGAGAGGGCACCAGGAATGGTAGCTGTCTGGCACAAGATGTGGCTCTCAGGTCGAAAATACTGTTTACCCGCGATATAAAAAGTTTGGCTTCCAAACTGGATATGACCTAGTAGGTGGTCAGGTGCAGCCCACAATGCTTCCTTGTCCTCTCCCCCCACCGAGTCTTCCAACCTTGTCTTCCTTAGTGACCATTCTACCACTGCATCTCCTGCCTGCTCTCCACTGCGTTTCTTTCGGTTGCTTCTCTCTCTCTCTCTTTGCTTTTCCACTTTGCTTTTCCACTGCTAGTCCCCCCACTAGCTTTTTTCTCCCTGTCTGTCTCTGTTTCTTTATCTACTATCCAGATTCTCCATTTGTGTCCCCACCTCCTCTGCGTCCCTTCATCTATCTCCTGCTCTCTGTTTTTCTTGATTTCTATGGAGAGTTTTTTGCATCCTAATCCTTGATCTCTAACCAGTCCTTCCTACAAAACAGCTCTCCATCTTCTTTGCAGTACAGTAGCCCTTCAGGTATTGAAAGAGTGTTCACATATTGTTTTCCTTAGACAATGGTTCTCAAGGCTACATAAATCCAGTTCTTTCAATTATATATATAGGATTTAATTTGCAACCCCTTGACCACCCTTGTTGCCTTTTCCCATTTAGTCCATCTGAACCTTTCTTAAAATGTGGTGCAGAACTAAACATAGTACTTGAGGTGGGATCTGACCAATGCAGGATACAATGGAATTATTACTTCCTGTGATTTAGAAAGTTTACTTCTATTGAATTAGCCTACAATTGCATTCGCCTATTTAGTAAACACATCACACTGCTGACTCATATTCATCGTGTGATTCATTACGACTGGAATAATTTCCACTTGTTTTATTGATTTCTTCTTCTTGCACGAAGAACTTTACATTCGCCTCTGTTCAATTTCATCTTACTATTTTCAGTCCACTTCTCTAACCTATCAAGATTATTCTGAATGGCATTCCAGTCTCCTAGAACAGAGGCACAAAAGTGCTGCTTGGGGGCTGCATGTGATCTGCCACGTTCCCTTTTGTTGTTCCCAGATCCCCCAGAGTGTGTTGGGCCAAAAGCCCGGACCCCTTTTTTGTACTTGGGAGGGGGGATTTTAAGAAGCCCCAAGAGGTCCTTAAGCCTTTCAGTTGTTAAGACTCCAGTTTCATCCCATAATGTCCCCGGAAACCCTTTGGCCCATGGCTCCGCCCACTTTGAGAATGCAGCCCCGGCATACAGCACAAGGCCTAGTGTGACTTTTATGCTGGTGGATATTGTGAGAAAAAAATTATGCTGTGAGCTCCCCTTTCCAATTTCGTATCTCCTCCAGATTTGATGACAGTTCTGTTCACCTCTCCAGCTCATTAAGAAATGTTGGAAGGGTGCTGTACTCAAAAAAAGACTGTGTTTCTATTACACCTGAGCCCTTGTTATGACCTCCGCGAGCACAAATAGCCTCGTTTCTCTTAGCAGGATCAGTTACAGCATATACAAAAAAGGTGGGATAAAAAAGAATAGTATCCCAATGTTAAACGAAGTACACATTTATAATTCTACATAATGTAAATTGCAGTTCACATATATTGTATGTGACTTGATGTAATACAACACATTACGTTATATATGGGCACGAGACAACCCATTAAAGAAGACCTGAAGTCACACATGGCTTTTGGCACTGAGTTGCCCACCCTTGTGGTAATGATGCTTAGAGCACAATCCTTTTGGGCTCCGTGCAAGTGCCATGAGGTGAAATGGGAAAAGAAGTGACAAGGTTAAACAGAAAAAAGCAGCAGAGAGAACTGCAGCCGTCTGCCCTTGCACCAAATTCGTCAAGCAGAAGCTCTCCAGCTAGCCAGGAGCTTCCAGCTGTATGTCAGTTAGGAGCATGAGCAACAGTCAGACTTGAGGTGAAAGATTTTGGTTTCTCACTACAGGATAACCACTTTATTGGACTCCCTCTCTTTCTAGGTCTACTTTTGCTTGGAGCAGCCTTCTACAATTCGGCATCCTTTGGTTGTTTTAGACTCTAACTCTCTTGATCCACAGCCACAGTCACCTTTGGCCTAATTGGTTAAGAATAATGGGTTGCTTAGGAATATACTGTGCATTCATCTGAATCAGTCCTATTCCTCCCTTGTTAAAAAAAGTCTTTCCTCCTAACTTTTAAAAAAATCTTTCATTAACTTTATAGAACCTTTACTGTAGTTACAGCACTCTTTTGGGTGCCATATAATTTTTTAAAAAGCATTTATGCAATTGAAATACTCATAGTATGGCTGTTTCAACAGCACAATCCTATGCAGACCCCAACGAACAGATGAGAATTTAGTTCCACTTAATTCCTATCTTGGTTCAGTCTTCTCCATCAGGGCAGTTGTGAAGAACAGAATTAAGAGACAAGACTGAAGCTTAAGATGGATAGAGATGTAATTGGAGAATATTTATTTTGGATGAGTTTAATCTGGGCCAGATTAATTTCCTTCTAAAGGACTAAAGGACGCAATGCTGATGGTGTGACTGAACTTCCAAGTTTGCTGAATCTTCCTTTCCCCCCTTTTTGAAGACAGGTACCACATTTGCTCTATCCAGGATTTCCAAGAAACCAGACCAGCTTCTTTAATATCAGTACCTAGTACAATCCCAGAGCAGATCGTGAAAATGTGGATCTGTGAGCAAAAATATGGTAACTCTATCCGTTTTTCATTGGATAGTTCCCTTAATAGACTATGGGAATTCTGTAGATCTTGTCTTTAGCAAAGTATTTAACGAAGTACTACATACCATTCCGTTTAGCAAGCTAATTAAATGTGAAAATTAAATGGGTATAGAACTTACTAAAAAATCATGTTAGAGGAGTGTTCATCAGTAGTTCCTCATCAACTAGACTGAAATAGATACTCCAAGACCTCTCCTCTCTTCCTGGATCCCATTTTTATAGCTGTGTTATCTTGACTATCTTCCCACTCTCTAATAATTTTAATGAACCTATTTCCTACTTTTTCACTGAAAGAAGGATCATATTCAGTTTCATTATGTAATAGTCACCATGACTTCTTAGTTGACTTCCTCTACAATTATCTACTTGGCTTCCAAAATAGAAATAAATTGTATTTGGTTTTTATAGTCTCGATTTTGATTTGCAGGTCAACAAAGACTCACCCCGGGCCCGTTGTGCATCTAAGCGATAGCCCAAGAGATGAAGGGAAAGTGAGTAAGGGGAACTCAAGTATTTCTCAGTATTTTTCTTTTAGCGGTTTTGCCCTTTTGCTACAACTAATTGGGCAACTTAAACAAACAAACAAAAAAAACATATAAAAATTGTGAAATGCCATGGGCAGTACAATATTATGCAGAAAAAAGAATGTACAATCCTCTTGGGTAAGGTTAAACAAAATTTTAGTTAACAGAAGTTTTTACTGAGCTGAAATATACGAACTCCAAAAATACTTCTGAACTGTGCAGTGTATATATTAATACTTTGTAAGTAGGCTGTTGATTCAGCATATATTAAAAATATGTATCTTCAATCAGTTTATTTTCTTTTGCTTAATGCAATGCTGTTTAATTTACCAATAAAAATATTATAACAAGTTCCAATACAGATATTGATTTAAATTTTTATTCCCCCTGCCCTTAAAAGCAAAATGCCAGTCAGATCAGAGGTGTCACCCCCTCCAAGGGCAGAAAGACAGTCTCCTGTGGGCTTCCAGAGGAGGAAGGGCAAGTAAACTGGCCTCTTTAATAGAACACCAGTCCTATTAAAGAAGAAAAACCAGAACTCTGCATCTCTGTCTTCCTTGGTAGATAAATCTTCAGCTCCATAACTAGTAAAAATAACTTGTTTCAGCTCCATAACTACTGAAAAACAAAGGCAAATCTGGCAGGAAACTTAAGTAGATGGCTGTTTGGTGAATCCCTGAATTCTATACCAGTAGAAGCTGAAGAGAAAAATACCATGAAAAAAGTCAAGATCAAAGATCTTTCAAACAAAACAGGCTTCTTTTTTGCCTGTCTTCCCACGGGGTGGATGCCCAAGCTCAATAAGCCAAGACAGCACCAGGAGTCCAAGGCCACACTAGAGGCTGCTCCATAACCACCTACCAAAATAAGATGGCATCTATTCATCGAAGCCACGCTTAGAAATTCCATTGAATCATGAAAGATACTTTGAATTCCCCATGCAAAGCATCCATAAAGGCACTTGAAAACTTTGGCAGTCATTAAGCATCTCTTTATATTTGGATGACTATTCCAGTTCCTACTCTTGAGAAAAAGTAGGTATCTCCTAGATTTCCAAATGGAAATTTTGACTAATCAAAATCCTGTATTCACAATCCTTTCTAAAGCTCAGCATTTGCTGAAATGGTGGACCAGAATACTCCCTATGAAAGACTTGCTAAACCAAGAACCAGACTATGTCATCTTCATGATGGATGCCAATCTGAAGGAATGGGAAGCCCTGCAAGTTCTGAAGCATCCTTGCCCTTTTTAGATCTGAATACTGCATACTCCTAAAAAGTGATATGCTGTTATGGGATTTATCTGCCATCCCAATCACAGATTCTGGGAAGCTTTGCCATTGCTTTCTAGGATTCGTTTTGAAAATCCTTCTCCTAGATAAGTTGACTTTTACTCTCCTCATGCAGGTGACTAGTTAGATTGATTCCTGAGAGTAATAGTTCTTAAGTAAACATTAGTCAGGCCTCTTTTATGGTATTCTTCAAACACAGGTCAGTGGACAGAGACTGCTGCATAGATAATTCCTTCAGTCATCAAATTGCATTCACCAGATGACCAGCTTGATTGAAAATATAATATGTTATGAGGAAGGTTCCTTTAATTGTGGACCCATGTCTGATTTTCGTGGGCTTTTTAAAAGATTTAATAGACGTGAAGAAAGAGAAGCCTGGCAAACTTTGTTTCGGAAGGACTGAAAGCTACAATGTTTATGGAGTGTCATTTCTTATATGACTGAAATATTGTTTGTAAAAATACATCTGTGGATCTCATGATTTTTCTGTCTATAGATTTTTATCTTTCAAATGATAACTTTGAAATTACATAATATAAGAGATTCTTTACAGGTAGATAATAAAGGTGGGCTTTGACAAGAGAAAGTAATATTTGGAGACCAGCCTTTGTATTGTACCAACATTGTAAGAGGTGTTTCCTGATGGTTTCCATTAATATCCCCAATATTGAATTTTTTAAGTATGAATACTTGCTGACACTAAATACAAATTCCTCATCCCTTACTCCATTACCAGCTATCATGCACCTATTTGAAGAATCCTTTTCAGAGAAGAGCTGCAATTCCATGAATTGGAAGTGTTGGAATTTCTTTGTTTTTGCCCGGACAAGCCATTAGTTACCATGGTAATTGAGTACTTCCTTAAGTATCGGCAGGGTGAAGAGGTCGAATTTAATTGTCCTCAGTTTGGGTGTTAATAGCTGCATTGCCTGGGGGAGGGCAGCTTGCTTGTTACTTGGTTAGTTTCACTTTTGCAGCTGAGTAAGCAGCCCAGTGCTCTCTGAGCATGTGTGAATGCACAAGCCTGTAAATATGTTTTTGAGCTTTCTGTAAATAAATTTATTTTTATAGAAATGCCTGGTGTGTGATTTTTCTGATCTCTCTGGGCCAAATGCTTTCCAGCACTGTGCAACAGGAAGCAGGTTGTTCCTGGATACCCTGAGTTTCATCTCAGGAGACATTCCTGGATTGGCTCCATTGACAGACAAGAAATTCATCCAGATCACTTCCTGATCCAGTAAGACTGATTACCTCCCAAGACCTCTGCGAGATCATATTAAGATGATCTGCTTCAAGTGGCTGATGGCTCCTGAGATGTTTTGGAGGATACAGTTTCCTAAAGATCTGACCAGCAGTTCTCTCAGTTGCCTCTTCAGTCTTTGGCATCAGGGGCTTTTGACGAGATTGATCCCAAGATGCCTCTTGCTGTTCACCTGTCCGAAGACGTGGGAAGGAGGAAATGATGCCTGGAACAACAGGAGAGAAAGACCAGAAATGAACCTGACTGAATATGGGTATCAGCTCGTGTTAAGACCTATGCTGTGCTGATGAGGGAGACGAGCTGCCTGCACTTAGAGTAAATTCTCTGTGAGAAACCCAAAGCTGAACACCTTGTGATCAGTCGACCACTTTGAATGTTTCACTGTTCAGTGACTCCTTCAGCTGGACTGAGAGAACTTGGCATAGAACTCTGTGTTTTGCAAAGCTAGTTAGGGGAGGAAAGACTGTTCTCTGGCTTCTTCCTTTTAAATTTAGCTTTACAATTAGAATAATCTTAAGAGTAATCTGATGGTGTTGTGCTATGTTTAGGAATGCTGTGCTGAGAGCTGTAGGAACATACATAGTCCCATCTCACAGCTGCTGCTTTTGTTTCTCTGGCAGGGGTGGGCAATGCTCAGCTGCCAGAGCACCTGCAGTTCCTTTTGCTGCAGGAATCCTCTCCCCCAATTTCTGCTGCCTCTAAGGCTTGCTGGGGCATGGGAAATGCTACAATCCAAAAGGCTGGGACCACTTTTATCTTGTCAATTACTTTAATGAGAGCCAGTCTGGTCTAGTGGTTAAGGTGCTGGGCTAGAAACCAGGAGTCTGAGAGTTCTAGTCCTGCCTTAGGCATGAAAGCCGGCTGGGTGACCTTGGGCTCTCTCTCAGCCCAACTTGGTGCAATGTAGACTAGCCTCCTCGTGGTGCACGCCGGGCAACGTGACTTGTCATGGCTAAATAGTCTACACATCCAGCTGCTGGACCTCACAAGGATTTCCCAGCAAGAAAAAGCAGCATGAACACTGAACTGCTATGCCATACGATTAAAAAAAATTACTTTAATATTATATTGCTTTATTTTTTTACTCATTTTAATATGTTTTTGTATATTATTTTTAGGAGTTATGACAGCATTATAAAAAGCATTGGGGGGGGTTTGCTCATTAGCACACCACTGAGACTGTTTCGTAGTCTTCTCTACCAATGAGAAACGTTGCTTCTTCCATCTGTTCCAGAAGTGAGGGAAATGCAGAGTTTGTTTTACTTGGCAGAGGAGGCTTTGCTAAAGAAAAAGAATTCCTCCTCCTCCTCCTCCTCCTCCTCCGAAGTTGCAGTGTCTCAGCAGAAGCGGGAGAGGGAATTTAGTACAGGGAAGCTGGAGAATAGTGGGTGAGCTGTTTGGGAAAGCTTGGGTGGGAGTTGCAGGAGGCTGGAAAGGCAGAATGTGCTGGGAAGGGTCAGGTGGAGGAGGGAGAAACACAGTACTGGGGTGATACAAAAGCAGAACAGCCAAGCAGAAATGCAGAGATGTCCAGTGAAGGAGATGTCCAGTGATGTCCATTTGGGAAATGGAAAGAAGTGAAAGAAGAACTAGACAGGGAGAGAGGGGCAGAATTTGGGGCTGCAAAAAAAGTAGAAAAACCAAGCAGAAAAGCAGAAATAGGTCGAGGAGGAATGGAAGGAAATGTGGAGAACAGGCAGGCAATAAAGCCGGTGGGAAAGGGAGTGGCAGGTGGGTACAGCATAGGGAAAAGGTTGGGGAATGTGAGGGGCAACCTGGGGTAGGTAACTGAGACCTGGTTGGGTATGGAGGGGGTGACCCTTTCAGAAATGTGCCCACCTGGGCTCTGAGTATGGCACCAGCTGCAACCCCCCAGGGCAGGGCTGAGGAGTGGCGATAGTTACCTGAGTGGTGGCTCTCAGGGGCAAAAGATATACATTCGGGTGGACTAGCAATTTTTCCCACTTACATTCAGATTTTCAAGATTACTCATTTTCATCAGCATTTGTATTGAGTTACAGCATCAGAGAAGCTTATAAAGCCTACATAAAACCTTTAAGGATTTTGAGCTTGGCTCATTTTGGATTATTAGAGACTTAACTTCCTCCTAATCCAGAACTAAACTGTCAGTCAATAAAATGTTCAGTCTAGCTGGTACATTCTGTCACTTACTGTATATTCAGGAAGTTGAAGCATTGTTTTCCAATTACATATATCAGAGTGGGGAATCTGGCCATCCAGATATTGACTGAACACTAATTCCCATTTTCTCCAGACAATGTAGCCAGTGGTTGAGCTTGAAATTGATCTCCCTAGCACATGATTAGCTGAATACAGGTTTGCAACCAGTACACTGCTATGGGTGCATCAGGACCATGGGTATTTGATACAATGCCTTGCAAAGTGCTTTGTCCATTGATGCAAATCCAGTCTTCAATTTGCCTTATCTTGATGTTCCACACTGAACTTTCCATCCATGGGGTAGTGGTCTCTAGAGTAGCTTTTTTGGGTAATGAACCGAATCCATTCTGCATATATGCCCAAACCATTTCAGTTGCTGTTTTTGGATTTCATTGGCTATTATTGGCTGGTTGCAGCACTGCTGATGAATGGTTTCATTTCTTATGTGGTTCGTCAGTGTGATGCCCAGAATCCAAGGGAAACAGCACATTTGGGAGATTTCCAGTTTTCTAATCTCTGGTTATAGAAGTGTCCATGATTCAGCCTCATGTAGTAGCAGTGGTACTTTCAGTGAGTGAAATATTTGCAGTTTGGTGGTTCTGGTAATGTTAGCCTTCCGCCATAAGCACCAGATGAACCAAAAGCTGTGGTAGGTGCACCACTTTGGTTTTCACTTCAAGTGGTTGAAGCAACCTTCTATTACTGTACTGTGGAGCCAAGGTATTTGAATTCTTGTTCTAATTGTACTCCATTTAACCGTATGACTACTGGTAAGCCATCAGTGGTCAGTACTTTTGTCTTTTCCACACTGATAACTACTCCAAATGGCTGTACTGCATCCCCAATATTATGGAAGATACTGATGGCTTCCATTTCATAATCAGCAAAAATTGCAATGTTATCCTCATACATGAGATCGGTGATGAGCTAATCCTGGCCAAATTCAATTCCCTGCCTATTTGTGAAAATAAGCATATCATGATGGCATCTATTGCAGTATTGAACAGCAATGGAGGATGCATCCCTGGTAGACCTTGATGGCTGGGAAGCCCTCCGATCTTTAATGTGAACCCTGATGATAGAGCTATCATAAGTCTGCTGTAGGGTCTGTATGATCTTATGTGGCATTCCCTCGGTGGTATGTGCTTTCCAAAGAGTAGCTCAGTGCACACTGTCAAAGGTAACTGCAAAGTCAACGAACACTATGATGAGTGGTTTGCCACACTGGATGCATGCTTTCATTATTTGTTGTAGTGTAAATATGTTGTCACAGCAACCCCTGTTTGAATAGAAACCAATCTGTTCTTGGATACTTGTTCCCTCTTTTTTAAAAAAATTCTGAGTAGGGTTATCTGCAGGAATATTTTACTGACCGTGGAAAGCAGATGGATCCCAGTAGTTTTTGCACGTATGGTTCTTTCCTTTTTAAAAGATGGGGACTACGATGGCTTGTTTCCATGTGCTTGGCACTTATTCTGATGTCCCGATCAACTGAATTAGCCAGTGAGCTGTTATTGCAAAGAGTCACCACCTGACTTGGGTGCTTCTGCGGTGACCTTGTCACACCCTGTTGCTTTGCATTACTTTGATTGTTTTATGGCCTCTTTGACCTTTCCAGTGCTTGGCACTTTCCTTGGTACTGATTCATCAGGAGGACCTTAGTATGAGGTTATCCTACATGTGGTATATCAGGTGCTTGTTGGTTATCTAGTTGGGGGAACTATTATTTCCATCAGTTCAAATGTTCAGTCCTGGACTGTACAAAGGTATAACTATTGCAAATTGGTATTATACATACAACTCCAAGATGGCACAACATGGTGCATAGTGCTGGTATTCTTGTTGGTTTGCAACTTCTTGCATTTATGCAGCAATATTGTCTATCCATATCTTCATTCCAGTCTGAGATGTCAGTGAATGACATGGTGGATTTGTTGATATTGGGATGCATCAATTAATTTGCATCTCTTGCTTCAATCTGGAGTCAATCATGCCCAAACATTCACATTATCTAGACCTGAGTGCATTTAGGCAGGACAGAGCAAATAGGGATGATGGTATCTGCTTTTGGAGTGGACACTTCCCAATCCTTGGTGAATGTAGTAATTTCTTGGTCGTTTTGTTCTCTTGTCAAAGTAGTTTTTTACAAGTCTCTGAAATTCTAGAAAAAGATATGAAAACAGAGCATGTTTTCCTACATTTTACATCATTTTTTTTAAAGAAGTACAAATAGCAGCAGTTGAATGGGGATGATAATTATGGGTTCCCAGTAGGTGTCAAGGGACATTCTTCTCCTGCTTTGATCCTAAGGAAAACCCTCTGAAGTTGATATTGTTAGGAAATCCCCATTATGGTCAATGGAGGATTTCATCTCAACATACATACATGTACTCTAGAATATTTGTATGCCAAATAAAAGAAATGACATAGGTTTGTCCCTTCCTTAAAAAATGTGGCGCAATCATGACCGGATTGTGTTTGTATTCCATGTCTGTTATATTATTGTGCATATGTTACATTTAGCTTCTCCAGCTTTAAAATAAATATTCTTAAAAAATGTTAGTTGGAGAATTTGATTATGTTTTCTTCCCACTCTTTCTCCCCCAGCTATTGATAGGTTATGAAAATGGGACCATAGTATTTTGGGATTTGAGATCAAAAAGAGCAGATTTAAGAGCGTATTATGATGAGGTAAGCTATTTCTGTTTTCTTTAAAAGCACAAAGTATATACAATCTTCTGGTTCCTAAAATATATACAGTAATTGATTAATTTCTTCCATTTGCCTCGCCATGCTACTCTTAGGAGATCCAATTCCTACAGCCTTGGTTAAATCATGCTGGTATCCATGAACAAGACATTGTCTTCCAACCTAGTCATAGCTGATTTTTCAAGAATTAAATTGGATAATCGCATGTGCTAAGCTCTGTGCTCTTGGAGGAAGAATGAGATATTGAATAAACATTTATTCAATATTATCTCAGGTTTTAAATAGGCAGAAGGCACACTCCAGAGCTAATGCTCAATAATGTGACAGACCTGGGCCACAGCAACATGACTTATTCTCATTTGCTCCAGAGGGTAAACATAGAACTAATGGGATTAAACTTTGAGGATGTAGATACAGATTAGATATTAGGAAGAATTTATTGACAGTAAGAGTTGTCCATAAGTGGAACAGATTACCACATGGAGTGGTTTCTTCACTGGAGGTTTTCAAACAGAGACTGGATAGTCATCTAGCAGGGATGGTGTAGTGAATCCTGCAGTGTGCAGAGGGTTGGACGATGACTTCTTGGATCCCTTCCAACTCTGTGATTCTATGATTTGGCTGTTGTGTGGCCATTTACCAAGGGATTTAAAAGATTTTTAAGCTTTAACCTTAATCACAGTTAAACACCAAATCTGCTGCCCTGCACTCTACACTTGCACTAGCAATCTAAATATTTTATGAACAATTACGCAAAGAACTGGACTCTAAAAAGGTTTCTCTTTATACAGTATATTTAAACAAGTGCAGCTGAGCTCAGTAGGATCTAGTTCTAAGAGAAAAGGTTAGAATTCAGCTGTTAATTTGAGTAATAGGAACGGAAGGGGCCTGTAGACCTGCTCAGTGCAAGAATCTAATTTAAGGCATCACTGATGGCTATCGAGCCTGTGCTGGAACACACACGGTGAAGGGGAAATTGGTTCCCCTATCAAATTGGTCTTACTGTTAGAATTTTTTTCCGACATTTAGTGCCTTCCTGTTACAGCCATTGTTCCCTGGTTTTCCCACTTGGAAGCAGGGTGGGCATCACATTAGGAGAAGGGGGAAAAAAAGGGGGGGTGTATTCACATCTATTTAGAAATCCAAATGAATGAAGAAAATCTCTGATAGGCCTGTCTTGTTCTTTCCTGTCCATACATCTCACCATGTATTCTTGCTCTTCAAGATGGCTCTGCTTAATAAGTTAACTGGACATTGCTCAGAACCAGAGTATATATGATGTACCAATTGAAGCAAATATTTGTAGCTCAGGGTTGAACTGTGGAGTCCTTGGTGCTCTCTGAGCCTTGTTGTTTTCTTGCAGGCATTTCATTGCCGGACTAGGCAACATCTTCAGTGCGAAGAGGGAGTGGGCCTTGCTCTCAGTTTATATACTGTGGCTTGCCCTGCTTGTGTTGGTGGGGGTGTTGTTCTCTCCTTGGGAGTTCTTTGATTGGGCTGTTGTTTGCTGCTTGGCCAATTGCCTGAGTTGATAGTTCCTTGATTAGGGTGTGTTGTGCTGTTTGATGGTTCATCTGGTGTTAATCCTAGTGTTGATTTTTGCATATCTGGGTGTTGATTGCTGGCAAGGGAGTGTACTGGTCTTTTGGCTTTTCTATTGTCTCTTTTGAATGGTATGTAAATGTTGAATGGTATGCAAATGTAATGCAGTGTCTAGAAAGGATAGCACTCCCACACATATAACCTGAAGTATGGATCTGTTATGTAGATGACACTTTTGTCATAATACAAAAGAAACAACTAGAAGAAACCCACAAGACCATCAATAACATCTTTAATGGAATAAAATTCACAAGGGAGGAAGAAAACAACAACACACTACCATTCCTGGACTTCCTCATCAGTAGAGGAAATGATGGTGAGTTAGAAACACAAGTCTACAGGAAAGCTACCCACACCAACCAAGTGCTCCATTACCAAAGTAACAATCCAACCTCCCACAAGAGAAGCTGTGTAAGAACATTATTCAGACGAGCACTTACACACTGCAGCAACCCAGAACACCAGAAACAAGAAAAAGATCATCTGTACAGCATCTTCCAACAAAATAGATACCCGCTCAACTTTATCAAAAAGTGCCTTACCACCCAACCCACTACAACCCAACCAATAGAAACTATGAAAAGGACAACACTGCCATACATCAGAAACATCTCAGAAACCACCAAAAGACTGTTACAACCACATAGCATCACCGTAGCACATAAACCAACTAAAACTCTTCAAAACATATTAAGCAACCCAAAAGACCCAATAGCCCAAGAAGAAAAAACAGGAGTTATTCACAACATCTTCAGCAAAGGATCGTTACCTTGTCGTGGTGCTGGAGCTTGAGCACCTCAATGATGCCATTAGCTAAACCGTGAAGGGCCACCCAAGACGGGAAGGTCATGACAGAGAGGTCAGACTAAATGTGATCCCTGGGGAAGGTAATGGCAACCCACCTCAGTATTCTTGCCGTGAAAACTAAATGGATCAGTACAACCAGAGATATGTCGGTATACCATCGGAAGAGGAGACCCCCAGGTCGGAAGATGGTCAAAATGCTACTGGGGAGGAACAGAGGATGAGCTCAACTAGCCCCAGACGTGATGACGCAGCTAGCTCAAAGCCGAAAGGACGGCTAGCGGCCAACGGTGCTGGTGGTGAACGGCGAATCCGATGTTCTAAGGATCAACACACCATTGGAACCTGGAATGTAAGATCTATGAGCCAGGGCAAATTGGATGTGGTTATTGGTGAGATGTCAAGATTAAAGATAGACATTCTGGGCATCAGTGAACTGAAATGGACTGGAATGGGCCACTTCACATCAAATGACCACCAGATCTACTACTGTGGACAAGAGGACCACAGAAGAAATGGAGTAGCCTTCATAATTAATAGTAAAGTGGCTAAAGCAGTGCTTGGATACAACCCAAAAAACGACAGAATGATCTCAATTCGAATTCAGGGCAAGCCATCTAACATCACAGTGATCCAAATATACGCCCCAACCACAGATGCTGAAGAAGCTGAAGTAGAGCAGTTCTATGAGGATCTGCAGCACCTACTGGACAACACGCCTAAAAGAGATGTTATTTTCATCACAGGAGACTGGAATGCTAAGGTGGGCAGTCAAATGACACCTCGAATTACAGGTAAGTATGGCCTGGGAGAACAAAACAAAGCAGGACATAGGCTGATAGAATTTTGCCAAGACAATTCACTCTGCATAACAAACACTCTCTTCCAACAACCTAAGAGACGGCTTTATACATGGACTTCACCAGATGGACAACACCGAAATCAGATTGATTACATCCTTTGCAGCCAAAGGTGGCGGACATCTGTACAGTCAGTAAAAACAAGGCCTGGAGCTGACTGTAGTTCAGATCACGAACTTCTTCTTGCACAATTTAGGATCAGACTCAAGAGATTAGGGAAGACCCACAGATCAGCTAGATATGAGCTCACTAATATTCCTAAGGAATATGCAGTGGAGGTGAAGAATAGATTTAAGGGACTGGACTTAGTAGATAGGGTCCCGGAAGAACTCTGGACAGAAGTTGGTAGCATTGTTCAGGAGGCGGCAACAAAATACATCCCAAAGAAAGAGAAAACCAAGAAGGCAAAATGGCTGTCTGCTGAGACACTAGAAGTAGCCCAAGAAAGAAGGAAAGCAAAAGGCAACAGTGATAGGGGGAGATATGCCCAATTAAATGCAAAATTCCAGAGGTTAGCCAGAAGAGATAAGGAATTATTTTTAAACAAGCAATACGCGGAAGTGGAAGAAGACAATAGAATAGGAAGGACAAGAGACCTCTTCCAGAAAATTAGAAACATTGGAGGTAAATTTCAGGCAAAAATGGGTATGATCAAAAACAAAGATGGCAAGGACCTAACAGAAGAAGAAGAGATCAAGAAAAGGTGGCAAGAATATACAGAAGACCTGTATAGGAAGGATAACAATATCGGGGATAGCTTTGACAGTGTGGTCGGTGAGCTAGAGCCAGACATCCTGAAGAGTGAGGTTGAGTGGGCCTTAAGAAGCATTGCTAATAACAAGGCAGCAGGAGACGACGGCATCCCAGCTGAACTGTTCAAAATCTTGCAAGATGATGCTGTCAAGGTAATGCATGCTATATGCCAGCAAATTTGGAAAACACAAGAATGGCCATCAGACTGGAAAAAATCAACTTATATACCCATACCAAAAAAGGGAAACACTAAAGAATGTTCAAACTATCGAACAGTGGCACTCATTTCACATGCCAGTAAGGTAATGCTCAAGATCCTGCAAGGTAGACTTCAGCAATTCATGGAGCGAGAATTGCCAGATGTACAAGCTGGGTTTAGAAAAGGCAAAGGAACTAGAGACCAAATTGCCAATATCCGCTGGATAATGGAAAAAGCCAGGGAGTTTCAGAAAAACATCTATTTCTGTTTTATTGACTATTCTAAAGCCTTTGACTGTGTGGACCATAACAAATTGTGGCAAGTTCTTAGTGGTATGGGGATACCAAGTCATCTTGTCTGCCTCCTGAAGAATCTGTATAACGACCAAGTAGCAACATAAGAACAGACCACGGAACAACAGACTGGTTTAAGATTGGGAAAGGAGTACGGCAGGGCTGTATACTCTCACCCTACCTATTCAACTTTTATGCAGAACACATCATGCGACAAGCTGGGCTTGAGGAATCCAAGGCTGGAGTTAAAATCTCTGGAAGAAACATTAACAATCTCAGATATGCAGATGATACCACTTTGATGGCTGAAAGCGAAGAGGAACTGAGGAGCCTTATGATGAAGGTGAAAGAAGAAAGTGCAAAAGCTGGCTTGCAGCTAAACCTCAAAAAAACCAAGATTATGGCAACCAGCTTGATTGATAACTGGCAAATAGAGGGAGAAAATGTAGAAGCAGTGAAAGACTTTGTATTCCTAGGTGCAAAGATTACTGCAGATGCTAACTGCAGTCAGGAAATCAGAAGACGCTTAATCCTTGGAAGAAGAGCAATGACAAATCTCGATAAAATAGTTAAGAGCAGAGACATCACACTGACAACAAAGGCCCGCATAGTTAAAGCAATGGTGTTCCCTGTAGTAACATATGGCTGCGAGAGCTGGACCATAAGGAAGGCTGAGCGAAGGAAGATCGATGCTTTGGAACTGTGGTGTTGGAGGAAAATTCTGATAGTGCCTTGGACTGCAAGAAGATCAAACCAGTCCATCCTCCAGGAAATAAAGCCAGACTGCTCACTTGAGGGAATGATATTAAAGGCAAAACTGAAATACTTTGGCCACATAATGAGAAGACAGGACAGGAGAGTGGAGGGCAAAAGGAAGAGGGGCCGACCAAGGGCAAGATGGATGGATGATATTCTCGAGGTGACGGACTCGTCCCTGGGGGAGCTGGGGGTGTTGACGACCGACAGGAAGCTCTGGCGTGGGCTGGTCCATGAAGTCACGAAGAGTCGGAAGCAACTAAACGAATAAACAACAACAACAATTCACAACATACAATGCAAAGACTGTAACAGCCACTATGTAGGACAGACAGGCAGAAGACTAGCAGAGCGCATCCACGAACACCAACTAGCAGTCAGAAGACATGATGAGAACTCCTTAATCTCACAACACATGGACAGACTCAACCATAGTTTCAACTGGGAAACTGTGAGCATCCTAAACCAAGCCAAATCCAAAAATGCCAGAGAATTCCTGGAAGCTTGGCACTCAGATAAAGCAGCCATCAACAGACACATAGAGGTAAACAACATCTACATACCATTCAAAAGAGACAATAGAAAAGCCAAAAGACCAGTACACTCCCTTGCCAGCAATCAACACCCAGATATGCAAAAATCTACACTAGGATTAACACCAGATGAACCATCAAACAGCACAATACACCCTAATCAAGGAACTATCAACTCAGGCAATCAACCAAGCAGCAAACAACAGCCCAATCAAAGAACTCCCTAGGAGAGAACAACATCCCTACCAACACAAGCAGGGCAAGCCGCGGTATATAAACTGAGAGCAAGGCCCACTCCCTCTTCGCACTGAAGATGTTGCCTGTGTATGATGTTTCATGCTCCTGGTGTTAAACCTTGGTGGATTCATTCTGCATAAATGTGGCTTCTCTTGATATGGTCCCTATCTATCATCCATCCATCCATCCATCCATCCATCCATCCATCCATCCATCCATCCATCCATCTGTGGCATGGCCATTATATGTCTTCCCAACAATAAAATAGGATACCATTATTTATTTGCTGGAGCCTGAAGTTCTCTTTGTGACTTATTGTTTCATTTAGGCTATTCACTCTATTGGATGGCATCATGAAGGGAAGCAATTTATGTGCAGTCATTCTGATGGCAGTTTAACTCTATGGAATCTAAAAAGTCCCAGCCGGCCTTTCCAGATAATCATTCCGCATGGTAAGACATACCCATTATTGCTGTATGCACAAGAATCAATTAAAGCATACAAAGTTCTGACCTTAAGCAACACACTTTTTCATCTGCATTGCAGCTCATGCCTTGACCCTGTCCAGAATAGGCCCTGACTGAGCAAACGAGTAATTTCAAGATAGCACCACAGCATTTGAATTGGGGCTCTTGTTATCACAGTTCCCATGATTTTTAATCGGAGCTGCTTCCCATAATTGAGACTGCTGTTGTGAATAAAGCGGCAGGGGACTCACTACTCTCTTTCTCGCCAGAAGTGAAAATCTAATAGAGGACAAGGAATACCATCCATTCTAGGGGCAGTTCCCAGCAAAGGGCAATGCATCTTAGTATTAGCTTAACACTTGGGACTAAATGGACTGCGCTCTTCCTGCAGAGAGTCGAGTCCTTGGCCCACGCCTCTTACTCAGACAGGGGGAGAGGTTGGGCTTTCTGCTTCCACCTCTCTGGCTTCACTCCAGGATCAAACTCTGGAGGAGCCACCTGGCTTGCCTTCCTGAAGAACGCAACCTCCCTCCCAACAGTCGCTCACTATCTGCAATTAATCTGAAATTAAATATAATTTCACTGAATTGCTGCCATATGACGACAACGGGTGCTGATGTAATTAAAATTACTGTCTGTGTAAACAGGGTGAATATGTCCAAGAAAAGAAAAAAAATGGTCTGGGGCTGAAAATCCTAAGGGTATAGCTCAAAAGCTTGAAGAAAAAAAGGAACAAGCGGGTGCCTTTTTGATATTCCTCACCAAACCAGAAGATGAGCCAAACCACAGGGGGCACCAGAAGATGACTTTGCCTCGGGCGCCAGAATGTCTAGAGCCAGCCCTGCATGAAATACCATGAATATTATGAGAGTAAAGAGGAGGAATTCTCCAGGAAGGAGGGGTTGTCTAGAAAAATGAATTCTCACCACTGCCTAAGAGGTGCTTTTAGGGAGTTTGAAAGAAGGCTGGACCTGTGACTAGCTGACTGTGCAACCAGCCATAACACTTTATTGATTAGCCACCTCAGAACCACTAAGCGTTTCAGCTCTTTTTGTCTCCAATAGCCCCAGGTGAGCTCATGCAGTGCACTGGGATGTAGCTCTTTGTCGTATTCCCTGAGGTCCTCTCCTGTCCATGGATGCCCCAAGGAGTACGATAGCTTTTCTCTCATAACTGTTTTGCTCAGAACAGCCATAGCAACTCTCTCTATTGGCATTACGGGAAAATAAATGGGTCTTTTCTAAACAATTCTTTTACAGGTAAGATTCAGCGAGATGGGAAAAAAGTTGAATCTTGTAAACCCATTCTTAAAGCAGAATACAAAACCTGTAAAAACAGGTAGGTACTCTTCTTGATAACACCAAGGAGGCAGCTACGATCCTGAGACAGGGCCTTGTTCCTGCTGAAGTGAGGGCACTTAGGTGGTCAGGATTACTTTTTTCTGCCTTTCTCAGTTGTGAACATGTACAGCACTGTTAATCAATGCAGCAGTTTCTGCTTATACAGGATCTGTAAGAAAAAACAGAGCAGGAAAAGCTTTTGGTTCCTTTTAAAGGTTTCAGAGAAGCATATAGACTGACTTCACACACTGCAATCAACTATAATTTATTTAACCTTTGTTTATTGAATGAGCCATAACTTACTGACATCAGTGTGTATGTATGTGTGTATGTACACACACACACACACACGCACATACAGAGAGGGAGAGAAAGGGAAAGAGAATGTACTATCTAAAGGAACTTTCTTGCCTCCAGCAAGTGAGCGATGCATTTGTCATGCAGAGACTCCTGTAGGAGTTCACTGACTGATCATCTGTGTAAGAACAGAACCCGCCTCCTTCAGCATTCACCGTTCCTCCTGGATTGGACAAACCACTGTGTTGGTTGGCAGAAGCTAAGGAAATAGTGAAAGCTGCACATGCTGGCCAAGCCTGTTAGGTTATGAACAATATGGCTTCTTACCCAAAATCTTAGTTACACAACCGTTAGTCTTTTACATAAGCACAAAACCTATTATGTTTAGCTGCACAAATGACTACTTTAAACATCACAGTTATAAGAAAGAAATCTGACAATCTCACGAGCCTTGGAAAAATCACTGATTGTTATTTTTAATTACAATTTGGATATAGTTTCTCCATCTCAACCTGCAAAAATTGCAATTTTAAAGTCAATGAAAAAGTGTGAACTATAATTATTTTATTTTTTAATACAGTGACCCGTTTATCATTTTTTCTGGTGGACTTTCTTATGATAAACCTTGGCGAAGGCCAAGTCTGACAATCATGCATGGAAAAGCAATTACAGTGCTTGAAATGGATCACCCCGTGGTTGACTTTTTAACACTTTGTGAAACTCCATATCCAAATGGTAAGTTTGTGTAACAAGTTCAAACAATAAATAAAACAATAAACGAAGAATAGTAATTGCATTGAATGACATTGTCTATGGAAAAAATCCATAATCCATCTTTTATTAGGCCAGCTGAAATTTTATAACAGTTTCAAGCTTCCATTTTTTAAAAAGCCTTCATGAGGTATGATGTTTAAAAGCCAGGAAAGGAAAAAATGGAGAAGGGAGGGGCTGATTAAGGGTTCTAAAAAATGGAAAAGCTGGCAATAGCGATAAAAATTCAGTTGAGCTAATTAAGGTATTGCCCCTGGGTTTTTTTCATATAATTTTTATTAAGAATTTTGAAACAGAGATAAAAACTAACAAGAATTTATATAAAGGAAAGGAAAGAAAGAAGGAAAAAAGAAAAAGAAAAAGCCAAAAGTGCAAAAAAACAGAAAAGAAATAGAAGTAGCTTCTGATTTTCTTTACAGCAATTATAAGTAAAAATACAAAATTACCTTACTTTTTGGTTACAACCCCCCCCCTCTTTTTTCTATTATCTATTTTTTCTAATAATCAAAACCATAAATGGTAAGTTCATTTTTTTCTGTTTTTCATGCAAAAGGTCTATAAGGGGTTCCAGCCAGTATTAAATATAGATATTGACTTTTCTCTAATCAAGGAAGTCAATTCAGCCATCCCTGCATCATCTTCACCAACCATTCCTCCATTGTGGGTAGTGCTGAATCTTTCCACTTTTGTGCATATAAGAATCTTGCTGCAGTTATCGTGTATAAAAACAAAGTTCTGTGACTTTTTTCCAACTGTTTCTCCATCAATCCCAAAAGAAAAGCCCCCGCCTCTGTGGATTTTGGATTTACTGCAATTTTAAGAGCTACTCTGAAAGCAACCTGTGCAGTTATGGTCATAATAGAACAGAGAAACCAAAGTAGCATGATAAATCTATCATTTAATGTTTTTCAGTCTTTTTAGCATTTTGCAGACTCTATTCTGTAAGTATAAGTGGATTATCATGCCTTTTCATAAGAATATGCAGAGGATTTACATATAACATTCATAAAAAAAATCTAAAATATATTGAAAAGTTACGCATTACTCAGTATACTTGTGTATATTGGGACTGATACACACACACAAACACACACATACAAACACACACAGAAATATACTTGGCAGCATGCCTGCCATAAAAATGAATCAACTGGACTCATCATGACTAAGGGAACATTGTACAGCTAGTCCTAGACTTATGATCATTTGTTCAGCAACCATTTGAAGTTATGGCAGCGCTGAAAAAAGGGACTTACAACTGGTCCCTGAAGTTACAGCCATTGCAGTGCCCCCACAGTCATGTGATCAAAATTTGGACACTTGGCAGCCCGCCCACACTTACACCTGCAGGGGCACTTCAACTTCCCCCACCCACCTATCTTCTCCCCCATCTATGCCCTTTTGGCCCCCTGCACTCCGTGGCCCCTGCTGCCCTAGCTGACCTTCACCATCTTCTTGCTTCTGCTGCTGATGAGGCATGCCCGGTCTGGCCCTTTGTGAGGCAGCTGCTAGCCACACAAGGCTTTCTTCCCCAGGTTGCGCATGGTAGTTCCTTGGAGAAGATGGCCTCACGTAGCCAGCAGCTGCCTTACAAAGGGCCAGGCTGGGCACGCCTCATCAGCAGCGGGAGCAAGAGGATGGCGAAGGTCAGCTGGGGTGTCATAGCGCAGGGTGGCTGATGCCTCAGAGTGTAGGGTGGTGAGGGTGGCTGCAGCTTTGTGCCACACTGCTGGGCCAGGCTGGGGCTAGGTTTCATGCTGCAGAGGGCTTTGCACTGCATTGTGGTGAGGGGCTTCTTGCAGCCCCAGAGCTGGGACCCGCCAAGAAGCCCCTGAGCCACAGAATGGCAAGCAGCCCTAGAGCCACCTGGTTCTGGGGCTGCTTGTTGTCCCACAAGCCAGGGTGCAGGCAGCCAAAAGGGCAGAAATGGGGGGGAGATAGGTGGGGGGGGAGTTGAAGTGGAGGCAGTCCCTTATCTTGGAAGAACCGAGGCTCACGGTTGAGAGGGACCAAGCCCAGAATGGCTTGGATTGGGGTGGGTCCTTGGCTAACAACCAGTGGAATTTTGTTAATGATGGCTACATGGAGTGCCAGGATTGCTGTTGCTAAGCAATGTGGTCATCTGATGTTGCACTTTATGGCCACATTGGTTAGCAATGGAAATTCCAGTCCCAATTATAGTCGTAAGTCAAGGATTACCTGTCATAGTCTGTCCATAAGGGTTTGCTAGGTTACGTGGGAAAATTTATGTAGAAGCATTATCCTATTTAATGTCACGTAGGTACTGCATATTTATTGGAACAATATTTATTTATTTATTATTTATCAAATTTTTATCACCGCCCATCTACCCCCCGAGATTAATCTCACATGAGGAGACACTAAATTTATTATCAAAATAATGTGAATATCTCTGTCAGTGCTTCAGGGAAATGTAACATCACAATCTTTATCAGAACTGAAACTTCTGGGTTTGGAAAATTCTTGATCAGGATAATTTTTGAATTCTGTACTTGTTCAGAACAATAGCTGTATGATTCTTACTTAATAATCTAATTCACTAATATTTGTTTTTATTTGGATGTAGAAATTCAAGAACCCTCTGCTGTTGTTGTACTCTTGGAAAAAGATCTAATCGTTGTTGATCTGACTCAAAGCCAGTAAGTATAATTCCATGTGATGCTAACACTAATTCCTGAGAGATAAGAGTAGACTTGTTGGTTGAGTTTAGAAATATAAAATAATATGACCATACCAAAGCCAAAACGTCTTCAAACCAAACAACTTCACTATTCACTGGTAGCATGATTAATATTTAAGATATCTTTAGCTGTCTTTTTCCTTGTTTGACATATCCTTCCAAAACTATGGAATCTAATAAAGAATATCTAATAAAGATTAGATAAGATTAAAAGATTAATATGGTGATTCATCTGTTAATGGTTGCAGCTTCTGTGTGCCTCTCCTTTCCCCATTTTTCTGTGTTTGCTGGTTTTAATCACCATGCCTTATTTTTTAAAAAGCTATTTCAGAATCAGCCGCTTCATAATTTCACTAATGCAATCAGTGATCAATTTGCCTAAAGCAGGTGGTTTGCAAAGCAAAACAATAAACAATGTCCTCCATATTTTATGTATGCCCTTAGTGTGATTGTAGGCTAATGTAAGATCAGAGAAGCAAGAAGAGAAAATTATCAACAGTGTGCTGTATCCAAACCCAATCAAAGATCAATTATTTTTATTCCTTTTCTTCTGTGATGAATTGTGACAAGGTTAACAGTCTCATATTGGGGGGGGGCAGTTAAGTGCATCAAGCAAGCATAAATACTCTAGAGAAAGCCTTTATAGCAATGCCTTGTTCATAAAATGTGATGGGAGGGAGGGTTATTGGTAGCTCTCCCACATCTTCCTATTGTTGCTTATACAGTTTTTCTTAGTATAAAGGAAAGAAAATGGAATCAGCGCGCAGTACCATTTGATTAGCCTTACCATGTGAACTGCTATCCATTAAGGCAGCCTGTCTTTTTCCAGACTTCCATGTGAGCCTGTAAAACAATTATGTCTGTTTTAAGGAGCAGCTCCTAAAGCAGCCGCACCTGGAAGCCTGAAACAAGCCAGGCTACCTGACTTTATAGCAGAGAGGAGGTGCCCGCATGTGAGGTTCAAAGCACACCTGCCAGATCACATTTTTGAAGTGTACACAGCCCTACACTTTAGGGCATGGCATGTCTGCACTGTTTGCCACCTGTCAGGCAGTTTAACTTCCATCACCCCCAACAAATTGCAGTTATACAGTACTGTTTATTTATGTTATACTTTTTACCATTTGATCTGAAGCAAATCCTTCAAGTGATTGACAAGATTAAGTACAACATCCTGTCACTAAAACCCCTTCAAACTAATAAAACAGCATAGCCAAGGGCCTAATTCTTATCAAAGTGGTAAAGGTGTGTCTGGGTTATAGTCTTTAGACCAGCCTTTCCCAACCTTTTCACCCTGGAGGAACCCTTGAAATATTTTTCAGGCCTCGGGGAACCCCTGCACATTCAGGCTCAAATATAGGCCAGGCATTACAAAGTTGTTATATTCGTTTCATGTGTAGGCCTGTAGATATAAAATAAAGAATGAAACTTACCTCTTTGATGGGAAGCTGCCCAAATTTGAAATAACTTTTTAAGGCTTTTTAGGCTTTCACGGAACTTTGGTTGAGAAACCCTGCCTTAGATTCTGGGTGGAATCTTGCTTGCTAATAAAACATCTTATTGGAAAAACAAGCGGTGGCCTATTTCCTGACACTTGCATCTCCCAGGTGCCTGAAATCCTTGAATCAATTCATATTCCAACTCCAGCAATATTTAAGCAGGCTGGTTATCTTTCATTGAGTGATACTGCAGCAAGAGATGAACTGACATATTTCTAATTTTCATACTCCATGAGTCTATAGAAACCCACATCTGCAATCTAAAATGCCATATTTACTTCCTCAGCGAGACAGCTGAGGCAACCAAATAACTAAAGTACCCATGATTCTCTAAGACACAAACAGAAAGGACCCGAGCCCGATTTGATTTGATTTATTTTTTTATTTGATTTTATATTTTATATTTTAATCTTTTATTTATATTTATATTTAATGTATTATTTATGGTCTTACTGTATTTTAAATCTTACTTTTATTGTAAACCACCCAGAGTCCCTCCTCTGGGGGGAGATGGGCGGTGGAAAAATTTGACAAACAAAACAAACAAATTGATTTTCCTTGCTGAGTTGGGGGAGCTATAAAAACCCAGGAGGAGATCTGGTAGAAGTTGGGAGACCACCCTGGACCGTGTTTGGATGTTTATTGTTCCTTGGTGGCTGTATTCTTCTTTGTAATTTTTCTGTTATTGCTTTTGGCTATTATTGGTGTGCTCTTTTGTTAAATTGTGTTCCTGTTTTAATCTTCTTAGTATTCGAAGGGAATGTAAACTGCTCAGAATCTCTCTGGATTGGAATAGTATATAAGTCCCAATAAAGAAAATTTAAATGATTAGTATGTATTCATTCTTAATCTAGCTGGCATACAAATAATCTTAATTTTTATCTCACTATCTACAGTTGATATCATAATTTGGTTTCAAGACTTGTTAAAAAAATAGTAAACATATATATTATTGGTAATATGCTCCTTTTCAAATAATTAATGTATTAAATAATTTTGGCTTTAAAGGGCACGCTAATGTATGTTTTTCTCATTTAGTTTTCCCATTTTTGAAAATCCTTATCCCATGGATATTCACGATTCACCTGTTACCTGCACAGAATACTTTGCTGACTGTCCTCCAGATCTGATTCCTGTGCTATATTCTGTAGGCGCAAAACGTAAGAAACAAGGATATAGCAATAAGGTAAAGAATAAAAGGGGAACAGTGTTACTGAAGCACTAATTAAAACAGGTTACTCTTTGTTCTAGTGTTCATGGTAGTGTTTCATTTCCCTGTAGTATGGAATTTATGATATTCTGGTGGGAGTGCTGTTTCTCAACAGACCTGTAGATTCACTGGGGGCATTTTCTGGGAGATGCTTTCCCCGAGGCACTTGGACTCTCCATTGTTTTTCAGAAGGGGGAGTCGCTAGCTCTTCCCTAAGAGTGCTGGGCCAGGCTTTAAGCAGCTGCTAAGAGAACAACTCAGCAGCTGCCAGGCTTAAGGCAGTGTTTCTCAGCACCTGACGTTTAGAGTTCTTTCAAGGTCTTCTTGCCAAAGTTAGCCATGCTCGGTGATTGCCAGGAGAGGTGGCTCAGCCTCAATTTCTGCAGGGGAACCTAAGCCTGTATGGAGGTTCCCCCTGTCTCCTTTCATAAGGTATGGACATCAGAGTGAGCTCATTTTTAAATGGAAGCTAATGTCAAAGCTAGGTGTGGCTCCCAGGTGAATCCAAAATGAATAAAAGAAATTCAACCAGTATTGGGATTCTTTTGCCAAAGATGGACTCAGATCTATGGGATCTAGAAATAGTTTCATGCAGGTATGCCCTCAGTTTTTCTTATTATTTCACAATTCTTGTGGATCACCCAAATCGCTATCATGTCTCCTGTAGTCATCTTTTCTTCAGGGTAAAAATACCCATCACCTCCAACCATTCTTTGTAAGTTTTTCCTTTCAGGAGCTCAAGGCAATGTACATAATACAGGTAGTCCTCAGTTAACGACAACTCATTCAGCAACCATTCAAATTTATGGTGAACGGTACTTATGACCACTTTGAAGTTTTGACCATCCCAGCACCCCCACAGTCATGTGATCACAATCCAAGTGCTTGGCAACCAGCCTGCACTTACACTAGTTGTGACCTTTCCTGCCAGCTTCCCACAAGCAAAGTCAGTGGGGAAGCCATCAGGGAAGGTCGCAAGTCATTTGCACTCCCACTGTCCTAACAGCCAGGAAACACGTTGAGACAAGGAACTGGTCTCTAATGTTTTATTGCTAGTACATAACAGGAATCCTAACAAACTAAAGAAGCGTGGGAAAAATCCAGACATATAAACTCCAAAGGTTAAGGCGGTCCCGATCTGTGTCTCTTTGAATGGCTGACCAATTCCTCAGTGCTACGCATGCGCTTAACAGTCTGGATGGGAGCCCCCTGCTCGCCATCCTTACTCATGACACCCACAGCTTTTTCCTCCAAGGATCCCTGGCTACAGAGTACAAGATCCTGCAGCACCCGGCAGCCGCCACCCCTGGCCCTGCCATGCTTGCACTGCATGCTTCCTGCCGGCTTTCCCATTGACTTTGCTTCCTGGAAGCCAGCAGGACATTGGAAGGAGGTCCTCGCTTTACAGCCTGCAATCCTTGCTTAACGATGGCAATGGGGAGTCCCGGAACTGCCGCTGCCAAGTGATGTGGTCCCATGACCTTGCTTTTATGACCGCATTGCTTAGCGATGGAAATTCTGGTCCCAATTAGTTGTACCTGAGGACTACCTTTATTTTTTCCCACAAGAACAAACCTGTGAGGTACTCTGGGTTGAGAGAAAGTGACTAGCCCAAAGTCAACCTGTGAGCTTCCAAAGCTTGTGCTTGGGCTCCTTGGTTCTGCTGCAGCATCACACCCCACTGTTGGATTTAAGGGAGGGACCATCGGCCTGATTCGACAAGGCTCTTCCAAAGTTCTTATAGATTTTCCTTAGGATGCAAACTTTGTCCTGCCAAAATGTCCCTAGGGAGATGGAACCCCCACTCCACCTCTCCCCAAGGACCCTTGGCAGGAACGGATTCCAACGCAAGGGTCCTTGGCAGAAATTGATTGTACTCTCTCATCAGCTGATTCTTGGCAGAAGAAGGCTCTCCATGGTCCAATTCACATGAATGGAGCAATTTCCTCCAATCACTTGACTAAGAAGGGTGCAAAAATCTATATACTCTTCTGTTCCCACCCATTTACCTGCCTCTTTGGTATGTATGTGCGGGTCTGTCTGTTTGTCTCTTGTTCCCCTCTGTGTGACTTCTCACTCGGTGGGCTGGTTCCTCTGTCTGTCTTCTCTGGGTGTCTGCTACCCACTCCCCATCTGTCCCTGCTCCTCCTTCCATTCCTCTGTTGTCTCTCTCAGGTTGGACCCGTCCTGTCCCGTCCCCATGTGCGGGTTCCTGCCCCCCTCCCTCTCCCTCTCCCTCTTGTTGTCCCGTCCCTTCTCTCCGAGAAGCCCTTGCTCCTTCTCTAAGAGACAAGAACAGAAATAGAGACAGTGAGCAGAGATGCCACTTCCAACTTCTTGTTACTCTTGTTACAAGAGAATCAGCCTGTAATTAGTCAAACTAATTTTTGAATCCACAGCACTTCCAAAATTCCAAATGTACCCAAGTCCCCCAAATTTGCCTACCTTTGTCGTACATTATATAGGAACAAATTATAGCTGGTGGTTGATATTCAGCTACCATAAAGAGGAGGCAAGGATTTCTAATTCAGGGTTTGAATTTGAATCAGATGGGGAGACAAGCAGCTGTGAATCATAAAAAGATGAATCAGGCTATTTTCTAAGTCACTGATTCAGGGTCCAAACTGAATCTGCTGGTTGGAATATATTTCTGCATTTAAGGTAGATAAGGCTGCCTGAGTTTTGAATTCCATCTGAAAAACGTATACGATCACACAAGGCGGAATTCCAGGCTTCTTAAGATTGGATCAGATTCTGTGAGCTTGCAGAGTCTATAATAGTGAGGGCTACACATTTATTTTTGTTTTAAATGCAGTTGATTTTCTTAGGTAAATTTTATTTTATTTTATTTTATTTTGCTCATAGACCAAAAGGGGAAAACACCCAACCATGGTAAAACATAACATAACGATTAGCTATTAAGTTGTTTTTCTTAAGCTTCTGTGTCAGCATGGAAATAGAAAAGGTAATGGTTTTGTGTATGCAGTGTTGTCATTGGATCTGTAATGAAGTCAGTGGCAAAAACATGTTAATGCAATACTTTTTCTAAGATATATAAAATTTGGGTTTGTTTTTAGGAGTGGCCCATCAGTGGTGGAGTATGGAACCTAGGATCACAAACATATCCTGAAATTATTATTACAGGGTAAGGAAAGCATTATTACAAGATAGATACTGTCTGTTGCAAGTAGTTGTGGGTTTGTTATTTATTGCTTAAAATTTTACTCCATCTTACTTCACTAAGGGCCCTTAAAGTGAGTAACATCCAAATATAAAATATAAAGTTTAAAAAGTAAAAAATAAGTCATAACATTTTTATTCCAAATCAAAAGGCTTGGCTGAAAAGTCCTGTCCTGGGAGTTAATAAAACACTGCACAAGAAACCTTTAGAAACCTTCATTCCAATATAGTACATCTTTCCCCTTTCTCTTAGTTTCGTAAACCCAATCTCTCTCTTTTTAAAATTTTAATTCACCTTTTATTCCTCTTACATTCCAAATTGTGTCTTCCATATGCCACGGTCATTACTAGATGAGCTGATAGATATTGACTTCCCTCCTTATTGTGACTTTGATCAATTGAGGCTTTCACGTAACACTTTTTAGTAACATAGTTAAGGTGTATATTAGGTTACCAGCCTTAGTCACAGTCATGTCACATGCAACTTTCCCTGCTAACACTAAAGGCTATGTGCTATCTGCACAACTAAACCCCAGTTTTACTCCAAGTATTTTCATTCTATTCTATGCAAGCTAGGATCTCTAATCTGGAGACTGCTTTACAAGCCAACATACTGTTGCTCACATCCCATCATTTTGGAGGTACATGCAATGTACTGATGTATAAACAGTATATTAAATATATTTAGCTCCAGTTCTTTGTCTCTGAACCTGTCAGCCCTTCCAGGTAAACCAGACAGGGGACATGACTAGATGAACTAATTCTACTTTATTGTAAGGCTACATTAACAGAATCTTGCAAGCCTGAAAGTACAAATCTCCCGCCCTCCATATTTATCACTTGAGTGTTCGGGGCGGGTCTTTCCTAAGTTTCTTCTTTAGACCATTACCCTCTCTAGGACGCCCCTTCCTTTTATCTGATCATTCCCTAGGCAGCATCTCTTCCCTCTGTTCCCCAAAGTCACCCTCACATTCCATCACAGAACCTGAATGTAAATAACAGGAATTTAATCCAGAGAATGTAAGGCTGCTTGTAGTGGACTGTTCAAAGACAGGAGACTTATTTATTTTGAACCAGGTCTGAAGACGAGGAGTGCAGCATGGGAATGCTCCTTGATGTAGTCCTCTTTCTGCAGTGGTTAGGAGTGCTTTTGTTAATAGAGGGGGAAAATCCGCTCATGGATATAGTCATCTCTATTGGCTTGTAAAGCAGTCTCCAGATTAGAGATCCTAGCTTGCATAGAATAGAATGAAAATACTTGGAGTAAAACTGGGGTTTAGTTGTGCAGATAGCCTTTAGTGTTAGCAGGGAAAGTTGCATGTGACATGACTGTGACTAAGGCTGGTAACCTAATATACACCTTAACTATGTTACTAAAAAGTGTTACGTGAAAGCCTCAATTGATCAAATTACAATAAAAATCAGTGGGCAAAGAAATGCAACCAATGTTTGAAAAAGTCACTTGAGGACAGAATCCATTTAATTAGTTGGAGCTTTCTTTATCCACCCACCACCCGGCTGCTCTTTATCCTACTTCTGTTTAATTTCAGTTAGTGTAAGAAATCTCTCTTCTACAGTATACTGCAGATGAGTTATGCAGCCACTTCTAGTATCTACCATCCTTCTTATGAGAAAAGACAGAGAAGAGAGGTAAACAACACCCACATCAATGAAGTCCTGGTATCTTTCATTCCATAACAAAACCAGGGCTCCCTTCATGGTTCTGACAGGCAAGGGAAGAAGAAAACCGCTGCTTAGAAGATCAAGTGTTCCCAGTTACTACAGATGGCTGTTGAAGTTTGCCACCTGTGCTCTTACATCACAGGGACTTGGTAGAAATGTATAATGAAGATGATGATAATAATGTTATTGCACCTTGTTTTTAACTCTCCTTTTCTATATTCTTCTAAGTCATGCAGATGGATCAGTAAAATTTTGGGATGCTTCTGCCAGTAAGTTTTTAAACTTATTTCTGAATAATAAGTGCATGTCACAGATCTGAAGAGTTGAATTAATTGCAGTTATTGAATCTGTTACTCAAAATATACATGAAACAGTGTAATGAATTCATGACATGCTGTAGAATATTATTTTAAAGGGAAAAATCATAGCAGAGTATGAATAAATAGGAATGAATGTGAGTTAAAGATATATGCCTGCAAAGACACTGGAAATGTAACACTTGTTATTATGGCTTTGCCTTCACGTGATCTTTTTTCTGAAACTGATCATTAAAAGGCTTCCGCTTCTGTTTAATTGCATATTCAAATGATTAATGAGCAATTGAAATGATTGAAAGAAGACCGGAGTACAGTACCTAGAAAATAGGCTGTTTTTCTCATTTAAAGGGGTGTGTGGTGCTGCACAAAGTGAAGCCCCTTGGGTCATAAGGAATCTCTTCCCCTTTTCCTGCTACCCAATTCATCTGCTATGCATCGAAAATTAATTGCTGATTTTATGCTATTATTTAATGTCTGTGTAGTGCAAGGGTAGGTTCAGTATTATTTTGACAGTACAGGAGGCCCAGTGCTGAAAGTCTGTCCTTTTTTACCTTTTTCTTTTTAGTAAGCACTAAATACCAGGGCTTTAGACTTTTTACAGTATTCCTGTGCTTTCGATCAGTGGTCCCAAAATAGAGAAAATAGAAAATACCAGATTGTAGCAGTATAATTTCTTTCCACTTTCATATCAAAGAAATATGATAGATGATTTCAATCTTTTCTAGTCACGCTGCAAATGCTATACAAGTTAAAAACCTCAAAGGTATTTGAAAAACGGAAGTTGGAAGGCCAGCCAAGAGCAGATATGATAGAAGAGGATCCTTGTGCTGTCCAATTAATGTCCTGGTGTCCTGAAAGTAGAATATTTTGCATAGCAGGTGTCTCCTCATATGTTATTGTTTATAGATTCAGCAAACATGAAGTTAATACTGAAATATCGGTAAGTTCGTATGAGTGTTGCTTATAAAGTGATTTGCTTATGTGGATATATTGAACATTTCCCTTTACTCAATTATAGTTATAAATACACATGGCTATGTTTACCATGCAGGGGTTTGTTTATTTATTTATTTATTATTCAAATTTAATTACAGTTACAATTGAAAGTAGCAAGCTTGGATATGCAGCTGGGTATTATGACTTTCCTATATATTTTAAACATCCAAAGGAAGGAAGCTATAATAAGCATTTTTTAAAAAGTGACTTGCATATGCTCTTGCATGGGAAGAATGTCAAAACAGACTCTTTTGAGACAGCAGGTTATTTCAATGCTTCAAAAATAATACTCACTTTCCATCCTACAAACTTTGAATCTGTTGAAGCAAAACATTTTACTGGATGTTCCCATTTCGGTCAGTCAACTTTTGTTCTTCTGGATCTTTCTCTCAGAAGAACTTCTAAGCTTCCTTCCTCCTCATAATCCATGCTTTTAAATCAAGAGAATTTGCAGTCTTCCAAGACTGGTGTTTATGGATTTGCTTTCTCTCAAGGACTTCTCAGCAGTCCTGTGGAGTTCCTCACAAACAGCTCAAAGTTGGAGGGTTGGCAGCCCATACCTTCCTCCATAGGGAGACACAACAGTCCTTTAATCAGTCCAGTTCCTAGCCCTCCTCCTTGATCCCAACAAGTCCTTTAGAGACAAATAATTTTTAGAGCCCAGGGCCTTTGCCAGGGGAAAGATGCCTTGATATCATAACCCACCATTTTAGTGATCTACTGAGACCTATTTCTGTCTGGGGAAAATTGCAAATCTACCTTCCAGGTCTTCAGTCCACATCTTTTCTGGGCATCATAAGACAGACTGAGAAACAGATTCTGGAAAAGGGATTTGCTCTTCCTTAGTGCTTGGATTCCTATTGCTCATACAAATCTCTAAGGAACTGGAATCACCTCCACGTTCAGATGAGAACAGAAATGTATATTCTCCATCTCTATTTCAAGGAATCTAGACCACAAGACTCATATAGTACAGTAGGAAGGCACATCTAGGATGCCTTCTTCCTCTGATCAGTTTTTCAATTCTGCCTTACAGTTGCCAGTCGTTATAATTTTGATAGATTCCTCCAAACTTATAGTCTGTTTTGGGAGATTTGCAGTTTCCCTGGCATGTAGCTGACATTGGAATACTGTGAAGGCAGATTGGTTTCACAATATTTAATCTCTTAACTATATTTCTGAATCTACAATAAGAACCCCATGAAATGTATTTCTTTTATTCAGAATATACACTGATGTTATAAAGTAATCCAAGTTTTAATTTTTTAGTCTTTAGAGGTGCAACTTCAGAGTGAGATAGAAGATACCATTAGTCCTGAAGCAGAAATTATGACTCCATTTGCCAATGTGTCTTCCCATTTTTCATCTTTAAAAGATCTCTCAGGCAATAGCAATACTTCATCATCAGAGCGAACAATGGATTGTAGTCCATTTCTCAGGTAAAGAATGTAGGCTGATTTAAATGGTTTTTTGTTCTCTGCTTTTTTTCAACATTTATAACAAAATTTCTTCAACATTTCTATCTTTTCTTTTCTGCTAAGATGGTGAATATCATGCATACTGATAGCTCTGTATAAATAGTATGAATTATGTTCTGTATTTGTGCTAAGAAGTTGTTACATAATGTTCAAATAAGTCTCGTTGCTCACCATTGCTGATATTAAACAGAAATAAATTTTAAACATCTATTAGGAACTCCATGTGAGAGTAGGATACCAATATAATAATATTAAAAATAGATACATAGGATGCACTGAGGCTTGATGCAACAATGGCCAAGAATTTGCTACCCATTTAAGAAGTGCATCTTTAGAACTGCATCTCAGAAAAGCTTTCAGGAGAAAGAATATTAAGAAATGTATTGATCTCCAAAGCAGAGAAAAACAGCCCAAGATAAATTGTATGTGCCTATAAATGCACAGAAAGTAGTATTAGTCAGGCTGGGGACATCTGCAGGGCTCAGTGCGTCAAAACAGTGTGCATGTACAAAAGAGGGTGGCTCCAGTCAAGATGCTGTGCCCATCCTCTTTCAGGCTTTAATCACCCCTCTCCCACCCACTGCAGACACCTTGAATCAGCTGCAGCGTCTTTGGGTCACCAAGGAGATGATGGGCTGCAGTGCAGGATGCTGATTTAAGTGTACAGGTCCAGTTCATCAATGTCTATGTCCTGCAGCTATTGAAATTCTAGGGGGAAGGTGCTCTTCCCCCATCTCTTGTCCCTCTTTCCATGAAAAATCCACTATCCACCCGGTTTTCGTTAGGGTGCTTGAGTTCATTCCTGTGATCTGACTGCACCAAAGTGATGGTTTCCAGAGTCTTGTGCTTCAGCTGAGCAAGCTGCAAAGTGAAAGGAGTCCTCAGTTCTCTTCAGTTCAAGACCATGAAGTGTGCCAGGTGATGATAAAAAATAGAAAGCTTGAAGAACTTTAATCTTGCTCTGTTCCACAATGGGATGGTGAAGTAGGTTTATTCCAGTGGCTCTTTAGCATTTCTAATCAGGGACTTACGTAGATGGAATTCTTGTTTTGGGTGAAAAAGTGCCATCTATTTTTAATTATCCTTGCTTCAAGTATCAAATGAGATATATAGGATCAAGATATAACAATGAAGCTACTGTTTCACAGAGAAGTTACTGTGGAGACAGCTGGGATCAGGCAAGCAGTTGAGTGGAAGAAATCTTTAATTAATCCCACTTACACACCTTTAGACACACTCACTGTTTCTCACCTGCTCTTCTCCTTAGAAATTATAGAATAGTACTTTGACGCTGTATTTTCCCCCAGCTGATTTTCTTATCAGTGCAAATTATTTCCTATTGGGTAATCAGATCATTTTGATAATTGTTTCTCCTCTTCTTCTCAGTGTGAAGACCCGTGCTGTAAGAATGCCTCCTGGCTATCAAGCAGATCTTGTTATTCAACTGATGTGGGTGGATGGTGAGCCTCCTCAACAAATAACAAGCCTAGCAATGAATTCAGCCTATGGATTGTAAGTTATCCCAGTATATTTTCACTTGGGTTTGGTCAGTTTGGCTGGCTGGGAAGTGGGAAATCTGAGCCATCTTTAGAATGGAGATCTGCCTGGAAAAGGTACTAGAACCTACTGTATTACAGGGAAAGAAGTGCATACTCCAAGTAGTTTGTCTTGTCGTGAGTAGTCTGGGCACAAAAATGGCAGAAAACATGGGCCCAAGATACAGATCCCTACTGCTCCTCACAGTTTTATGTGAGATCCAAATGAAAGGCAGTAGCAAACCACTTCGGAAAAACCTTGCCAAGAAAACTTCAGGGACTTGTCCAGGTAGTCTCCAAAATCAGACATGATTGAATGGATTAAAAAAAATGTAGATGAGCAGAGAGAGGAGAATCTCAGAAATATTTTTCCTAGGAAAAAAGAACTGCATTTTTATTTCCAGATCTCCCAAGCCTCATAATAATGTACATCCACAAAGACAGAAAAACAACAAAGTGACATTACATCTATTTCACTTTGAGACCCAAGAGATTTATTTCCAAATTTGTTTATTTTTCTCTATATTTACATTCCACCTTTCCACAGGAAATTCCAGGTGGCATACCTAGATAGGCCTGAGAGAGAGATTTTGGCCTTGATTGTTTATGGGATTGCAATTTATGTAATAAAAGTATGTATTTACTGCTTTGTTACACTGTGATGCAGTGCAAAGCAAAGAAGGAAAACTCGATGTATTAGATCATCTTATACCTTCCCCTTTTTGAATAGTAATTTTGAAATCCATTTGTTAGTGACAGTTAACTTTTTTCACTAACAGAAGGAATCTGTATTCATGCTGATTATTACACTGTGAATTTCTCATCCAATGTATTGATTACTGCATTGATTATCAGAGATAGAACATCATTAAGGAAACAAAGCTAAATATCCTGCTGAGTTCATTAGTTTTCCATTCTGATTCTAGACAATTTGCTTATTTAAAAATGCCTTGCCTCCTTTTTACATCCATTCAAGTATCTCCTAAATACATGTGATCATGGTGATACTGTAGTTCTCAAAATGTTACTTGAATGTTTGCATCGTAATGACACCCAAAACAAAACTCAAGCATAATAATTCTGAATAATTTGTCTTATGTCAGCAAGGCTAATTACACATTGCATTTATGCAGTAATATGTGTATATGTTAGTTCCTTAATTAAGTAAGTAACTTTCTAGTTAATTACAATTATTTACAGTATATAGCCTTCAGTGTGGCTATCCATGTTAAGCAAGACTGTTGTGGTCCTTTAAAGATTATATTATGGCATTAGCTTTTAGGAGCTAGAATTCAGTTCATCAGGAACGTGAAGCATTATGATGAGTTATAATTCTGCTTTTCTATTTTGCTCTCTGTCTTACGCTCTGTCTCAGTGTATATACAGACAAGCACGCAATGTAGGCTCAAGCTGTCTACAAGGTTATTTACTCCAGGATAGTGCGATACACACTTAGGCCATTTGTAGTGCATCTTTTACAAGTCTTGCCAGGAAGATGCATGACATTAATGACCAATTCTGCTTTCTCCATGGCAAGGCCCTTTTATGGAATGAATTGTCCCTGGAGTTAAAGCAAGCCCACTACCAATTATATGTATTTTTAGATTTTTTATCCCCTTTTATTTTTATAAATAACTCAAGGTGGTGAACATACCTAATACTCCTTCCTCCTCTTGTTTCCCCCACAACAACAACCCTGTGAGGTGAGTTGGGCTGAGAGAGAGCAACTGGCCCAAGGTCACCCAGCCGGCTTTCGTGCCTGAGGCGGGACTGGAACTCACCATCTCCTGGTTTCTAGCCCATTGCCTTAACCACTAGACCAAACATGTCACTATCCCAGGCTTTTTAAAGCCACTCCTTTGGCTTTTTTATTTTATATCTATAGGTGTTTATTGTACTTAATAAGCCACCAGAGACATTAAGGAAATTGGTGAAATATCTGATACAAAGATAGGATATCTGATAGTCTCTCTTTTGGGGAGATGGGCGGTGATGAAATCTGATAAACAAACAAACAAACAAACATGGATACATTGCCTCTCAACATGATATCTGTTTGGTATCATTGAAAAATGCTGCTGGTTGTTATGATTATCCTTCTTTAACAGGTCAAATTCTTTTAATAATCCTCCTTTGCTTAAGACCATAACTGTACTGTTGCAATAGATAGTTTGTGTGAGCCAGAATCCATCCATCCATCCATCCATCCATCCATCCATCCATCCATCCATCCTGCCTGCCTGCCTCCCTCCCTCCCTCCCTTCCTCCCTCCCTCCCTTCCTTTTTTAAGCCTGCCTGCCTTGATTCTGCTGTCCATTAGTGTAATTGGATGCCTTCAAATTAGAATACTGTGTTTGAGGAAGAAAAATAATACTGCACATTTAAATTCCAGAAAGGCAATTTCTGATTGAATGTTGGGGAATGTACCAATTATGTACTAATTATAATGTACTAAAGTTTGGGAATGTACTAATTACATCTAAATTATAATGTACTAATTATAAGAGGACCTAGAAAGATGTCGTCAAAGAGAGGCTGTTCAAGTACCTGTCATGGATGCTTTAATTTGTATTTAATGCCCCTGCTGTGCTGGGGATATATTGGGGAACTGGGATGCTCTCATCAAGGGCACAACATTGTGGTAGGTGGTGCTGTGGAGCTGACACACTGCTGGGTTTTCCTCCCTGAAACTCCCTCTGAATTGCTACTATCAGATGTCATGGTTGCATTTCCGCATTGGGCCCTGTTGATTTCATCTTCTCTTAGCTACAGTTGCCCTTATGGTAGGGGATAAACTGGCTCTCCTACAAGTGTTGGGGGAGCCAGGAAGATTCATTGTTCTGTTAAGGATTCTCCCTGAAAAACAGAAATCCTCCCTCCTGGCTTCATGCCAAATGTTGCCCACCAATCCAAGGAGTCATTTTGAGACTGACTCATATAAACTCATGTGGCTGAAGCATCCAATTTTTAATCTTGTTTCAAATCATCCTGCTTTCACCATCTGGTTACAACAAAATACCTTATCTTTTCTGTGGCATTTTGATTGCTCCTGATATATTCTTAAAGTGGACAATGTATTTTCCTTCACGAACTAGCAACTGTCATTATTTCTTCCCCGGCTGTGCAGAGAGCAGTCCTGAGGGGAAGCCCATAAAACTTACGTGTACCTCCTGTCAAGAGGAGGTTAGTAATTGCCTGACTAACCTGCCTGGGGCGACATGCTTATATTATTTAAGCTGAGAAGGGCAACGTTTTAAGGATCAGGTGCTGCAATTTAGCCTCCCAACTTCTGAAGAGCTGCAGGAGTTCCTCAGTGATGATATGATACAATCCGAAGAAACACGGTCGTCTTTGGTTTGCTTTTGGAACTTTAAGACTGGAGATGGGAGAGGGAAGCCTCTCAGAGCCGAATTGTTCTCGTGCCCCTCCTTACAAGCATACTAAAAAAAAAGTGACCATATGTGCTTATGCCCAAATTTGGCCATTTTGCTGCAGAATGTCAGTGGCCTCAGGGCACTACAGATGGGGTTCTGGGAACTAAATGTGGCCAGTGGGCTCTGAGTTGCCCACCCACCCATGGCTTAAGCCAGCTCTTCTTCTTGACAAGCAGACTCCAGAGAAGCCTCTTCAAATGCTGCCTCCCTTTTCAGTCTCTGCCAGGAAAACCAAAGATGGATGCCGCACCATGTGATCTGGTTCTTAGAATATGCTAAATTAAATGCATCCGATTTTGATGCCGCCTGACTCCAGATGACTTTGGAGGCTCACAGTATAAGAACAGTAAAATACAATATGGATATTAAAAAAAAATAAAGAACCAGAAAAAAAAAACCAAGAAAAATAAAAACCAAGAGCAAGAGTGAGATGGCGGCCCAGCCAACAACGAGGAAAAAACATCCCCCCTCAGGGCCACCAAGGATCCAATAGCCAGGCATTGAGGGTACAAGCCAAAGGCCAGACAACAGGACCGTTTTCAAACAGCAGACCCGACCCCGAGTGTGGCCCACCCCTGGGTTCCTGCCATATCTTTCTCTGCCTGGCACCATCCTGCTGTTCCTCCTGCTCTCTCAGCTCCTCTCATTCTGCTCCCTGCTTCCCAGGACAAGGCACACATACCTAATCTCATACACACACATCCCACACACCCAAACCAATGCCCTGACAACCCACCTGCCCCACAGCGAACTCAACCACCGCCCTTGCCACACAGGACCAATCACTAGGTGGCCTCAAGGAGGAACAGAGCACCTGCAGAGGAAGAATCCCTAGGCCTTACCGTCTGCCCGTCCCCCTAAAGTGAGGGAAATTATGTACCAAAGGGCCAATCCTAAACCCTTACCTTTCCTGCCTTTCACTATGGAACCTCTCGTATGCATGTGCCTTTGAGTCAGTGTTTATTCCTGGTGACTGCAATATTTTTGGAGTTAGTTTGACATTGCCTTCTTTCTAGGCTGAGGGAATGCCTAGGGTGAAGGCACTCTAGTTCTAGTTCATGCCTAAGGCAGGACTTTTTGTTGTTGTTTATTTGTTTAGTCACTTCTGACTCTTCGTGACTTCATGGACCAGCCCACACCAGAGCTTCCTGTCGGTTGTCAAAACCCCCAGCTCCCCCAGGGACAAGTCCGTCACCTCGAGAATATCATCCATCCACCTTGCCCTTGGTCGGCCCCTCTTCCTTTTGCCTTCCACTCTCCCTAGCATCAGCATCTTCTCCAGGGTGTCCTGTCTTCTCATTATGTGGCCAAAGTATTTCAGTTTTGCCTTTAATATCATTCCCTCAAGTGAGCAGGGAATGATATTATTCCTGGAGTATGGACTGGTTTGATCTTCTTGCAGTCCAAGGCACTTGGAATTTTCCTCCAACACCACAGTTCCAAAGCATCGATCTTCCTTCTCTCAGCCTTCCTTATGGCCCAGCTCTCAGAGCCATATGTTACTACTGGGAAAACCATTGCTTTAACTATGCGGACCTTTGTTGTCAGTGTGATGTCTCTGCTCTTGACTATTTTATCAAGATTGGTCATTGCTCTTCTCCCAAGGCTTAAGCGTCTTCTGATTTCCTGACTGCAGTCAGCATCTGCAGTAATCTTCGCACCTAGAAATACAAAGTCTTTCACTGGTTCTACATTTTCTCCCTCTATTTGCCAGTTATCAATCAAACTGGTTGCCATAATCTTGGTTTTTTTGAGGTTTCGCTGCAAGCCAGCTTTTGCACTTCCTTCTTTCACCTTCATCATAAGGCTCCTCAGTTCCTCTTCGCTTTCAGCCATCAAAGTGGTATCATCTGCATATCTGAGATTGTTAATGTTTCTTCCAGAGATTTTAACTCCAGCCTTGGATTCCTCAAGCCCAGCTTGTCGCATGATGTGTTCTGCATACAAGTTGAATAGGTAGGGTGAGAGTATACAGCCCTGCCATACTCCTTTCCCAATCTTAAACCAGTCTGTTGTTCCGTGGTCTGTTCTTACTGTTGCTACATGGTCGTTATACAGATTCTTCAGGAGGCAGACAAGATGACTTGGTATCCCCATACCGCTAAGAACTTGCCACAATTTGTTATGGTCCACACAGTCAAAGGCTTTAGAATAGTCAATAAAACAGAAATAGATGTTTTTCTGAAACTCCCTGGCTTTTTCCATTATCCAGCGGATATTGGCAATTTGGTCCCTAGTTCCTCTGCCTTTTCTAAACCCAGCTTGTACATCTGGCAATTCTCGCTCCATGAATTGCTGAAGTCTACCTTGCAGGATCTTGAGCATTACCTTACTGGCATGTGAAATGAGTGCCACTGTTCGATATTTTGAACATTCTTTAGTGTTTCCCTTTTTTGGTATGGGAATATAAGTTGTTTTTTTCCAATCTGATGGCCATTCTTGTGTTTTCCAAGTTTGCTGGCATATAGCATGCATTACCTTGACAGCATCATCTTGCAAGATTTTGAACAGTTCAGCTGGGATGCCGTCGTCTCCTGCTGCCTTGTTATTAGCAATGCTTCTTAAGGCCCGTTCAACCTCACTCTTCAGGATGTCTGGCTCTAGCTCACTGACCACACTGTCAAAGCTATCCCCGATATTGTTATCCTTCCTATACAGGTCTTCTGTATATTCTTGCCACCTTTTCTTGATCTCTTCTTCTTCTGTTAGGTCCTTGCCATCTTTGTTCTTGATCATACCCATTTTTGCCTGGAATTTACCTCCGATGTTTCTAATTTTCTGGAAGAGGTCTCTTGTCCTTCCTATTCTATTGTCTTCTTCCACTTTCACGCATTGCCTGTTGAAAAATAATTCCTTATCTCTTCTGGCTAACCTCTGGAATTTTGCATTTAATTGGGCATATCTCCCCCTATCACTGTTGCCTTTTGCTTTCCTTCTTTCTTGGGCTACTTCTAGTGTCTCAGCAGACAGCCATTTTGCCTTCTTGGTTTTCTCTTTCTTTGGGATGTATTTTGTTGCCGCCTCCTGAACAATGTTGCGAACTTCTGTCCATAGTTCTTCCGGGACCCTATGTCCTAACAACCAGGAAACACACTGAGACAAGGAACTGGTCTCTAATATTTATTATTAGTACTTAACAGGAATCCTAACAAACTGAAGAAGCGTGGGAAAAACCCAGACATATAACCCCCAAGGGTTAAGGCAGTCCCGATCTGTGCCTCTTTGAATGGCTGACCAATTCCTCAGTGCTACGCATGCGCTTGACAGTCTGGATGGGAGCCCCCTGCTCGCCATCCTTACTCATGACATCACCCTCCCCTCCAGATTCACATTCCATTTCAGCCCCCTCCCCTCCAGAGTCTTGATAAGATGTGCTGTCTGCTTGTAAAGTTCCATGGGAACTGGGCAAGGAAGGCAAGTCTTCAAAGAAGAACTCCTCCACGGACGAAGCGGTGCTGCCCTCGCAATCCGATAACGCCTCCGGGCCAGGTGGCTGCTGCTGGAAAACATCTAGAGAGTTAGCAGGGTCAGCCCCCCTCCCCCCTGGGAAATGCAAGCCCGAGGTTGAGGGCTGTGGTTCCCCCACCTCCTCTGTAACTGGAGTCGAGGCTTCAGGCGGGGGCGGGGGGAAATACACACTCACAAACTCCTCAGCTTGGGCCTCTTCGGCCTGCTCAGGCGAAAGAGGAATCTCGGGTAAAATGCGAGGCTTGGGTTTGTGAGGGAAAAGCTGATGGAATCGATGAACCAGTGCTGGAGCATGTACATCTCTGGCATTCTCCCACGTGCGCTCCTCCTCAGGGTATCCTTTCCAGTGTATGAAATATTGGATGCCCCTTCCCCTCCTCCTAGAGTCCAGAATTTCCTCCACTTTGTACTCTTCCTCTCCCTCCACAATTACTGGAGGTGGGGGGGGGTAGTTGCGATCGCAAGTTACTTGGGGGAGGGTCTTTGGCTAGCAAGGCTCTGTGAAACACTGGATGGATCTCCATGGATGGTGGGAGCTGTAAACAATAAGCTACTGGATTTATCTGCTGCACCACAGTGAAAGGGCCGACAAACTTAGAGTCCAATTTCTTGGAGGGTCTGGTAGAGATCAAAAACTTGGTAGAGAGCCACACTTTGTCTCCTACTGCAATCGCTGGCCCCTCCTGCCTGTGAGCATCTGCCGCTCTCTTATAAGCACTCTTTGCCCTGTTCAGCTGCTCCTTTAACAACTCCTGTGCGGCTTGTTGCTCTTTAAGAAAATCAGCTGTGGCTGGAACAGTTCCCTGCTGGGAGGAGGTGGGCAACACCTGAGGGTTAACCCCGTAGAGCGCTTGGAACAGAGACATCTGGGTAGATGACTGCACAGAGTTGTTATAAGTAAATTCTGCCATGGGCAGCAGGGCTGGCCAATTGTCTTGCCGATAAGTGGTGTAACACCTGAGATACTGCTATAACCACTGGTTAATTTTTTCGGCTTGCCCATTATTGGCAGGATGATGTGCTGATGACAGGTGGATCTGGACCCCTAATGACTGGAAAAGGGCCCTCCAGAACCTGGAAGTGAACTGTGGGCCTCTGTCACTCACCAAGTGATTCACCATGCCTCTATACCTAAAAACGTGGTCTATGAACAACTGCGCTGTGGCTGGTGCAGATGGGAGGCCCTTGCAAGGAATAAAATGTGCCATCTTTGTGAAAAGGTCCACCACCACCAGTATGGAAGTCAGGCCCTGGACCGGGGGTAAATCAGTGATGAAATCCTTGGAGATCGTATCCCAAGGCCTACTGGGGGTGGGTAGGGGTTGCAAGAGTCCTGTGGGCTTCCCTGGGAGAGGCTTGGCTCGTCAAGAAGCAACGTACCCCTTAATGTCTGCAACCATCTTAGGCCACCAGTAGTCTCTCAGAGCTCTATGGAGAGTTTTGAAAACGCCTCCGTGGCCTGCCGTTTGATGGTCATGACACAGTCTCAGTACTTCTTCCCTCAATGAAGGGGGAATATACAATCGCCCACTATGCCAGAGGATTCCTGCCTCCACATTGAATGGGGAGGCAGTGTCTTGCGGGGCCCTCTGGAGGTCATCCATCCTGGTCCTGGCATACGGGTCCTGTTGCTGCTGAGCTCTGGCTCTTGAAAATAGGTCCTCTGCTTGTCTGCCTGCTGCTAAAATCTCTGTTTGGCTCCCCCTCATCGGCTGATCAAAGTTGTGAGGTTGTAATATAGCAGCCTGTACTTCCTGGTGAGTGGGGGGTTTTGCCTGAAAGGATCGAGACAGGGCGTCTGCCAAGCAGTTTTGCGCCCCGGGCACATAAGAAATAACAAAATTGAAACGGGAGAAAAACTGGCTCCATCTGATCTGGCGTGGGGTGAGGGATCTGGTGTTCTGTAGAAGCTGTAAATTCTTGTGATCGGTGCAAACTTTCACAGGAAAGGTCGCCCATTCTAGCCAGTGCCTCCACTCTTGGAATGCTGCTTTAATTGCCGGCAACTCTCTGCTAAAAACATCATAGTTTCTCTCTGCTGGTGAGAGTAGGCGTGAAAAAAAGGCACAAGGAAGCAATGTATTCTCTGCTTTGTTTGTATATTGCAATAACACTGCCCCAATGGCAACATCTGAAGCATCTGAATACATTATGAATGGCTTCGTGAGGTCAGGGTGCCTTAAGAGCGGTTGGGAAGCAAAAAGCTGCTTCAATTCCTGGAACGCTGCTTGCTCCCTCTCCCCCCATATGAATTTTGAGCCTTTCTTCAAGAGCTGTGTAAATGGTCTGGTACGGTCACTGTAATTTCTTATGAAACGGCGATAAAAATTACAGAATCCTAACCATTTTTGTATATCTTTAACATTTCGGGGAGGTGGCCAAGAGAGAATTGCCTGGACCTTAGCAGAATCCATGGATATGCCTTCTGTGGATACTATATAGCCCAGGAAATGTACTTCAGTTAAATCAAAGGCACACTTCTCTAGCTTGGCGAACAGCCTGTTCTCTCTTAGTCTTTGCAAAACATTACGTACATGGGTTACGTGAGTTGTGGCATCCTCAGAGAAAATTAATATGTCATCTAGATAAACGACCATGTACTTGTCTAGTAAATCAGCAAAAACGTGATTCATAAATCTGGAAAATATGGCTCCTGCATTAGACAAGCCAAAGGGCATAACAAGGTACTCAAATTTTCCAAACCTGGTGTCGAATGCAGTCAGGTATTCGTGCCCCTCTTTCACCCAGATCAGATTGTACGCACTCCTGAGATCCAACCTGGTAAAAATGCATGCCTTCTGTAAGCGATCTAGCAGATCCGAGATTAAGGGCAGAGGATAGGATTCTCTGTTTGTTTGTTTATTTAAAAAACTGAAGTCGTGGACCACTCTCATGGGTGTCTCCTGGGTAGCAGGTGCCAACGGGTCAGGCTTCTTTGGTACGAAGAAGGTAGGAGCAGACGCTGGGGACGTAGATGGTCGGATGAACCCCTTTTGGAGATTGGAGTCCAAGTAATCCTTTAAGGTGGCTAACTCCTTGGGGGACATGGGATATTGTTTCCTTGCTGGAATCTTGGCTCCTGGTATCAACTCAATGGTGCAGTCACAGTCCCTATGGGGGGGTAGTGCTGTGGCCTCTTGTTCGCTGAAAACGTCTGCAAAATCTGCATACTTGGCTGGCAAGTGGACTCCCCCTGCTACTGTGACTGCGTTGGTTGCTGGAGAGCGTGGAGCGGCTTGAATCTTGTGGTGCTGGCATTCCTTAGCTGGGAAGGAGATAGCTCCTGTAGTCCAGTTCATCAACGGGTTGTGGATCCTCAGCCAAGGCGTGCCTAGGATTACTGGCACATTTAGCGATGCAGTAACATAAAGCTGGATCCACTCAATGTGGTCTCCCACTGTCAGTTGCACCGGTTCTGTGAGCCTTCTAATCGGCCCTGCTTTGAGTGGCTGGCCGTCAATGGTCTCCACTTCTATGGGGCATGGTAATTCTCTGGTCGGGATGTTGCAGTCTTGTACGGTCTGCGCATCAATAAAATTAGTTGAAGCTCCAGAATCCACGAGGGCCTCTAGCTTGACCCGGTGCTCTGGGTTGTCATGGATTATTACTGGTGAGTAGTAAAAGGCTTGCCTGGAATCTTCGGAATGAGCCCTCCTTAATTGATTTATGGTCTCCCTGCTGAGCTCTGTGGAGGGAGACCGCTGGAGTTTCCCTGGTTGGAAAACAGAGGCCGGGATGGTTCTTGTTTCAGCTGCCTGCCCTGGGGGTCTTACTAAGGCTGCTTGGTCTCTCGCTGGGCAAGCTCTCACCATGTGCCCCTGGGCTCCGCAGTAGAAACACAGGGCTCTCTCTCTCCTTCTCTGCCTCTCAGTCTCGGAAATCAGTCTCCTGCTTGCCCCAATCTGCATTGGCTCCTCTTGTGCTGAGTGAGAGGCTGCTACAGAGAGAGCTGGAAATCCTGAAAACGCTCTGAGGGTCTTGCTTCTCCCCAGCTGCATCTGCCTAAGCTCCTCTAGCCTGGCATCTATGACCACCGATAACTGATATAGGGCTTCTAAAGTAGCTGGTGTTCCCTGGCGCACCAATTCATTCTTAATTTCCTCATCCAGCCCCTGTTTGAATTGGTCTTTTAATGCACTCTCATTCCAGTCCAGATCTCCTGCTAACAACTTGAAATCAGCAATGTAGAGTCCCACTCTCTTGTTACCTTGCTTGAGCCTCCGAATCTCCCGGCTGGCCGTGGCCTCTCTGATGGGGTCGTCAAAGTGTGCTCGGAACCCTGCCAAAAAGTTCTGGTAGTCGTTGAGAATTGGGTCGTTGTTCTCCACCATGGGAATAGCCCATTTGGCAGCTGGTCCCTTCAGCAGGCCTAGGATGAAAGTGACTCTGGTTCTGTCTGTGGGAAACTGCGGGTCTGCTGTCGAAGAACATAGTACACTGTGTGAGAAAAATTCTCAGCTGTCCTGCTTCTCCTCCAAATTTCTCTGGTAGACTGCCCTGGGATCTCAACATTACTGGTGGAGCTGCTGCTGCTGCTGCTGCTGCTGCTGCTGCTGGTGCCGGTTGTGGGTTAATCGGAGCTGGTTGTTGTAACTGCTGTAGCATGGCAGCTTGTAATGTGTTGATCTGGAGATCTACTTGTTGCTGGTGTTGTTGTAGGGCTGCTGCCAATTGCTGGATGGCGAGCCGCATTTCTTGGTTTTCTGAAGACATTTCTAAACGTATCTCCTTAATTGCTTGTTCCTCCCTCTTTCGATGGGAGTAAGAGTTTGTTAGGATTGATGTCCTAACAACCAGGAAACACACTGAGACAAGGAACTGGTCTCTAATATTTATTATTAGTACTTAACAGGAATCCTAACAAACTGAAGAAGCGTGGGAAAAACCCAGACATATAACCCCCAAGGGTTAAGGCGGTCCCGATCTGTGCCTCTTTGAATGGCTGAACAATTCCTCAGTGCTACGCATGCGCTTGACAGTCTGGATGGGAGCCCCCTGCTCACCATCCTTACTCATGACACCCTATCTACTAAGTCCAGTCCCTTAAATCGATTCTTCACCTCCACTGCATATTCCTTAGGAATATTAGTGAGCTCATATCTAGCTGATCTGTGGGTCTTCCCTAATCTCTTTAGCCTGATCCTAAATTGTGCAAGAAGAAGTTCGTGATCTGAACTACAGTCAGCTCCAGGTCTTGTTCTTACTGACTGTATAGATGTCCTCCACCTTTGGCTGCAAAGGATGTAGTCAATCTGATTTCGGTGTTGTCCATCTGGTGAAGTCCATGTATAAAGCCGTCTCTTAGGTTGTTGGAAGAGAGTGTTTGTTATGCAGAGTGAGTTGTCTTGGCAAAATTCTATCAGCCTATGTCCTGCTTCATTTTGTTCTCCCAGGCCATGCTTACCTGTAATTCCAGGTGTCATTTGACTGCCCACCTTAGCATTCCAGTCTCCCGTGATGAAAATAACATCTCTTTTAGGCGTGTTGTCCAGTAGGTGCTGCAGATCCTCATAGAACTGCTCTACTTCAGCTTCTTCAGCATCTGTGGTTGGGGCGTATATTTGGATCACTGTGATGTTAGATGGCTTGCCCTGAATTCGAACTGAGATCATTCTATCGTTTTTTGGATTGTATCCAAGCACTGCTTTAGCCACTTTACTATTAATTACGAAGGCTACTCCGTTTCTTCTGTGGTCCTCTTGTCCACAGTAGTAGATCTGGTGGTCATTTGATGTGAAGTGGCCCATTCCAGTCCATTTCAGTTCACTGACGCCCAAAATGTCTATCTTTAATCTTGACATCTCACCAATAACCACATCCAATTTGCCCTGGCTCATAGATCTTACATTCCAGGTTCCAATGGTGTGTTGATCCTTAGAACATCGGATTCACCGTTTACCACCAGCACCGTTGGCCACTAGCCGTCCTTTCGGCTTTGAGCTAGCTGCGTCATCACGTCTCGGGCTAGTTGAACTAGTTGCCTTTAACCACTACACCAAACTGTCTCTCACTGAACCTTTTACTTCACAGTTATTTTGAACTCTTAATTGAGCCAGGGGTGGAGAAATTGTTTAAAGATGTCGCTCAAAACCTAAGACCCAGGGAAAATGGGATGCTCAACTCCTGATGAATGAGAACATTTTCTGATAAAAGGAACTATTACATTTCACCATGGTCTTCCCTCTGGGATGTCTGCCTGTCTCTGTCTATCCACCTATACACATACATACACAAATACACAAATACACACAAACATTTATTCATTCATTCATTTTTTAATCTATCCTTCAACATTGATTTCAAAGAACTAAAATCAAGTATTTGTTATTCAAGTTGAGGCATTTGTACCTAGGCCTCCCTTGGTCCACTAGATTTCATCAGAGCAAATTCCCCACTAGATCTATCTCCTTTTTATATTGTACCAGCCTTGCTACAGATCCAAGTAACATTATTTTGATCATTTTGACCAACCAAAGTGTTCTTTCTCCTTACAGAGGCAAGGTAGGTAAATAGCACAGCATCCCATAATGTCCAGTTCATTCCCAGGAAAGAGTACAACAATGGTAGCCTTTCCTCACTGCATAAAACAAGCTGTGGGCTTCCAGTATTGATTATTTTTTCTGCATGGCTAAATGTTGTTAAAAATACTTTTTTTTTCCAGTTGCAGCAGAAGTGCTGCAGAAATAGCTTGGAGAAGTTGGTCATATATAATCCTGGACTGAAGCAGAAGAAAAGATAATTGGCTGCATTCATGCAACACAGCCAATTATCTTTAATCATGCTTAATCAACCAGTCTATTAATTTAGACAATACTACAAACAAACCACATGGAATCATAGGGTTGAAGACCAAAAAGTCCAGCTATCTGCTCACTGCAGAATCAGAAAGTTCCACTGTCACACTCTTTTTCATTTCCCTAAAGAACTTCAAGAAAGTTTTATAACTTCATTCCAGAAAATCATTTGATAAAATATTGTGGCATGTGTATGTGCAAGATACAGTATGTCCTCAAACAGTACTCACCTAGATTCTTCATCAGCTGGTGTAGTAGCCTGATTGCAGACTCACATTTAACAGAGATAAATGCAAAGTTTTCCCTTAAGAAAAACAAATAAAAAATCAAATACACATATATAGTAATGGGGGATACCTAAGGTGGTAATAATATATATGAAACGGCGCTTGGAATGTTAGTTAATCACAACATGTGAAAACAATGTGATAAGGCTGCAGAAAGGGCCAACATAGGTTTGAGGTTGCATTTCTAACTGATGGGAAATAATAGTTGCATTCTATTCTGCACTTTGTCCAATTCTTGTATTTTGTGTGGTTCTGGGTGCCACAATATAAGAATTAGGAAAAAACATTGTATATGAACGCATAATCAAAATAGTCAAAATATGAAGAAGAGTAACAAGACAAATTATTGGAAAGTGGATTTACTGAAACATTAGATCCAGGAAATGGTATTCATATTATTTTAAGGAAGATCATATGATTTAGTCTGTCATTTAAATTGGTAAATAATTCCACTGTTCAACTGCTCTTATTATAAGTTTTTTTTTAATTCCTCCAGAATTTGCCCTTCTATAACCTAAGACCATTATTCTATGTTCTGCACTTTTGGAGACAACATCATAACTGCCTTCTGAGCAATGCCACTAATGACATCATTTTGCAAACAGTGCATTTAATTCACTCAGTCCCTCCTCATAGGATTTAATTTACAGTCTACAGATCTCCCTGGTTCTCTACAATCTATGAATGTACATATCAGTGTCCAAGTGCAGATCAATTAACAGTTATATTGCAGTGTGATTCCATATGATTATTTCCCTCTGTTCAGAGGCATGTGGCTGGGAATTAGCATAAATGAGAGGAATATAAGCATATGAAGAGAAAGTAGGACATGCTTTCCTACTTTCTCTTCATATGAGCAACCACAACTCAGTCATTAAGTGAGGTGATTGCTAAGTAAAACCACAACTGTGGTTATCATTTTACTTCAGCTTTCCTTTGCTTTACAGACCTGCAAAGGTTGTAAATGCAAGGATTGGTTGCAATGCTGTTTTTTTCATCACCGTTGTAACTGCAGTCACTAAACGAGGCAGTTGGCTAATGAGGGCTATCAGTATATGAATGCCTCTTTCCTTGAAATATATTCCAGTTTTATTACTTGAAATAAATACTTAAACACTTACTCCAAAATACTTAAACAATATTTCTTTTCACAGAGTCGCATTTGGAAACTGCAATGGTTTGGCTGTTGTAGATTTTATGCAGAAGACTAAACTGCTGAGCATGGGAAGCTTCGACCTCTATGGATCAAGTGATCCCTGTCATCGCCACCCTCATTCTCCTCACAGAAGCAAGCAGTTTAGTGCAGGTAGCAGACAAATGCTGTAAAAATTAATTTCTATAACATTTCATTTTATGGTGTGCAATTTTGGGAATGTCTGTATGCTAGTTAGGAAAATGTATGTTGGCTAGTTAGGAAAATATATAGCGCTTATAGCTGTATAAAAGACTAGCAGATGATTAGCCAAATACTAATAAGAGTAAGATTGCAAGATTGTAACAGTTTGGTTTGGCTTGGCTTAAAACTTTACTTCTTATCCTCTAATAAGAATAAAAACGGCTCATGCTAGATTAAATGAAGACTTACTTTACATTCTGATTCCACAATAGCAAATTAAATCTATAGTTTTCCATCCTGATCCCACCACAATTCAGCAACCTGGTATATTACCATGTTGAAGAGGAACCACATAAAAACATAAATCCCAAGGTAAGCCTAATATTGTTTCATAAACCCCCACAAGACTTCTCAAAATTTAAGGAAAGAATTAAAACTTTAATCTCACCCACATTGCATCATCACTGTTTGCCCCTCCAAAACACATTAAGTGTGGCTGCTAGGCTCTGAACAGTTGTCCAACCTTGTCCTAAACGAGAAAAGATTGTAATGTCACCAGACTAAAGGAAGCCATTCTTTTCTCTGTGGCAGGGAGCAGTCTGAGAAGTTTTTGCAAATCACTCTCTTGGCCTGGGCTCAAATTTTGTTTATCTGGTCATTGCCTTGGTGGTAGGCGTTCCTCTGTCCATCAAGGTGTAAGGATTGCCTACCCTAAAAGACTCAGACTCACAAGCAGGAACTTAATGATATCTGATTTATTAAAGAATAGTATGCAAATACAGAGAAATCTGAGAATGAGCAAAAGCGCGCCAAATACAAACTAAAAACCCTCGGCTCAAACGTAATCCCTCCCCTCGCCCTGCCGTTGCAAACTCCCCCCCCCCCCCCCAGGTGCTGGTAACCGTTTCTGCTGATGTCCTGGGAAAGGAACCTTGAACACACGAGATAACCCAAACACATTCCAATCCAGCTGCTAACATATAACAATCCCACGAGATGGAATCCTCCTCCCCTCCCAGACGAAACACACATCAGCCAATTGACATGCGAAACGTTACGATGTAACAGTAACATTGGAATGGTGAACATGACATACCGCCCCCCCAAAAACACTAAGGAGCAGATTTCAGAGGATAAGCTAGATGAAAGCATCTAACTAAAAGCGGAGACTGAACATCATGGGCAGACACCCACTCAGGGTGGGGAAAGTGTTTCCACCGAATGAGGTACTGCAGGGTGCCACGAAGTCAGTGAGAATCAGTGACCTCCTTCACCTCAAAATGTTGCTGTCCATCAATCATGATCGGAGCAGGAGGTGGGGGTTGTGGATGCCAATGATCGGAGTGGTTGACAGGCTTGAGCAAGCTGCAATGAAAAACAGGATGTAAACGTCTGAGATTGTGTGGCAAATCCAGTTTAAAAGTGACAGGGTTCACAACTCCCACAATGGGAAAAGGACCAACAAACTTAGGAGCCAACTTCTTCGAGGGCTGAGGGGACTTAATGAACTTGGTGGAAAGGTAGACCTTATCACCAACTTTAAAAGCATGTTGAAGGGCTTGTCGCTTATCAGCGTGCAGTTTATAGGCAGATTGGGCATCAGCCAACGCCTGCTGAATCACTGGCCACGAATCTGCCAGTTGAGCAGCCCAATCAGAAGCAGAGCAGGGCTGCGTGGGGGGTTGAGGCAACTCAGGAATGGGAACAAAATCCCGTCCAAAAACAATATGGAAAGGGGTGTGCCCTGTGCTCTGATGGACGGCGTTGTTATAAGCCACCTCAGCAAAAGGTAGCAGATCAATCCAATTATCCTGCTGATAGTTGACAAATGCCCTCAAAAATTGCTCCAGGGTCAAATTAAGAACCTCCGTAGATCCGTCAGTCTCCGGATGCGACGCAGTGGACAACGCCTGCTTGGTGCCCACCAGCTTCAAAAACGCCTTCCAAAATTGGGAAGTGAACTGTGTCCCACGGTCCGTGACCAAGCGGGAGGGGCTACCGTGAATCCGGTAGATGTGGATTAGAAAAAGGCGGGCCAATTGCTGAGCAGACGGAATAGAAGCACATGGAATGAAATGGGCTTGCTTGGAAAAGTAGTCCTTTACCACCCAAATCACAGTCTTTCTCTGACTAGGAGGCAAATCCACAATGAAGTCCATAGAAACCTCCTCCCAAGGACGGGAGGGGCTGGCCACCAGCTGCAGCGGCCCGTGCGGCTTACCCCCCTTTGTTTTGACATGGCACAGACAGGACAAGAAGCAACATAACTTTTTACATAATGTCTCAATGTGGGCCACCAAAATTGGCGGCGTACCAGATGCAAGGTTTTGACAAACCCAAAATGACCAGCCACTTTATCATCATGAGACCTAATCAAAATTTCCCTTTGCAAACTGTCAGGGACATAGAGGCGGTTTTGCTTCCAAGCTAAGCCTCTGTCAAATGTAACATTGTCTCTATTCGCTTGCAACCAAGTGTCAGATTTCACCTCTAGCAGAAACTGTTGTTGCAATTGCGAGGGAATTGGTGTCCTTCCCCCAGCCGGTGAAACTGAAGCTGGGGGCAGCTGCGCACGAGTTTGACTGCGTGTGACAGCTTGCAAACCCAATTGGGGTTCTGTCCACAGTGTACCCACAACGTCAGGTGCCTGAACCGAATCCTGGGGCAGGCGGGAAAGCGCATCAGCCAGGAAGTTTTTCTTGCCCGGAATGAATTTCAACTTAAAGTCAAAGCGACTGAAAAATTGAGCCCAGCGGATCTGCCTAGGACTGAGCTTATGGGGCATGCTGAGCGCTTCCAAATTTTTATGGTCAGTCCAAACCTCAAAAGGACATTTAGCCCCCTCTAATAGGTGGTGCCATGCCTCCAAAGCAGCCTTGACTGCAAAAGGTTCTTTCTCCCAAACATGCCACCGCCTTTCCATCTCAGAAAATTTCCGGGACAGATACGCACATGGCTTCAGGTGGTTGTCAGCATCTGCTTGCAGCAAGAGCGCTCCAATTGAGAAATCAGAAGCATCCACTTGAACTACAAAGGGTTTAGTGGGATCAGGGTGTTGAAGAATGGGTTCAGCAGTGAACAGGCTTTTGAGTTTGTCGAAAGCCAACTGGCAGTCAGGTGTCCAATTGAGCAATGCCCCCGGGTTCTTTACCTTGCGTGTGTCCCCCAACCCCTTCGAACGTAACAAGTCAGTGAGAGGCAACGCAATTTCGGCGAACCCCTGGATGAATTGGCGGTAATAGTTGGAAAACCCAAGAAAACTTTGGAGCTGCCTGCGGGTGTGCGGGCACTCCCACCCCAAAATAGCTTGAATCTTCGCAGGATTCATCTCAATGCCCTTGTCAGAGATCCTGTACCCCAGGTAGTCAAGCTGAGTCTGTTGAAATTCACACTTAGAAAGCTTAGCATAGAGCTCAGCCTTTCTCAGTTTGCTAAGCACCTTTTTCACCAAGTGCTCATGTTCCTCTTCCATTTCAGTATAAATCAAAACATCATCCAGATAGACCAGTACACCCTTGAACAAATGTTCATGTAACACTTCATTGATCAATTGCATGAACACCCCTGGTGCCCCCGCCAACCCAAAAGGAAAAACTTTATACTGAAAAGAACCCAGTGGACAATTGAAAGCAGTCTTCCATTCGTCCCCCTCCCATATGCGGATGCGGAAATAGGCTTCCCGCAAATCCAGCTTAGAGATTTTCCCCTTAGCCAGATGTGCTAACATGTCTTTTATTAATGGCAGAGGATATTTGTTTAATATCGAGACCGCATTTAATCCGCGGTAATCTGTACAAAGTCTCAATGTCCCACCCTTCTTCGCTCGAAACAAGATGGGGGAGCCCACTGGCGAATTTGCTGGTTCAATAAAACCCCTGGCCAAGTTTTTGTCCACAAACTCCCTCAATGCCGCCAGTTCCTTTTGAGTCATGGCATAAATTTTTTGATGGGGTGGGAGTTGGTCCGCTTCTTTCTCACCAAACGCATCCGCAAAGCCTTGGTATTGCTCCGGCAAGCCCTCCAGTGGTGTGACAGCGAAATGCGGGGTTGCTGCCACCGCCCTCCCCACTGCAGCCTCCGGAGCATCGTCCTCCCCAGGGGCTTGATAGAAACCATCCCCAAAAGTCAAAGTCTTGTGCACCCAATTTATATAGGGGTTTTGTTGGACCAACCAAGGAATCCCCAGAATGACTAAGGGATGCCCCACAGGCGCCACCACAAATGGCAGCCCCTCACGGTGGCTGCCCATTTGCAATGCCACCATGCCCATGAAATGGGTGACCGGTTTCCCCCCCGCTGTAGACCCATCCAGCTGGGTGAAAATCGTGGGACGTTGCAGTGGAAAGCTGGGTAACTCCAAAGCAGCCACCACGTCAGGGTGCATCAAGCAACGCGAACACCCGAATCAATCAATGCCCAAACTTCAACGGTTCTTGTGCGGGAGCCTAACTTCACTTTCACGTTCAGTGTGGGATAGTTGGCACTCACCAAAACATGTTCGCGCCCGTCCTTCACCACCTGCCCACAGGCACTCCTTAGAGCAGGTGGCTGGCGTTTCCTGCTGGCTGGTGTAGATCGGGCTCCCCCTCGCCCCCGAAGTAAGGAACCTCCTCCACTTCAGTTTCAGCCATGGCTGCCTTCATTTTCCTGGGTAGGGAGGGAGATTTCCTGGTCGGCTTCCCCGAATGATCATCGGTCTTGCCCTTCGGGCACGCCGCCACTTGGTGACCTTCCTTTCCACATCAGAGGCACTGCCCTTTCGCATAGCGGCGCTCCCTCTCCTCCTCCCAAGCACGTTGACCGGACTTTCCAGTGGGCGCAGCAGGGCGGGAACCCTTGCTGACCCTGGAATATCTCATCACCTTCCTGTGAGCGAAGGTTTCATGGGCATGCTCAGCCTTCCCTGCCAACTGTATCCATTCATACAGGGTATCTGGGTCGTTCCTACTGAGCGACCACCTCAGGACCTCCATGTTCAGACCGTCCTTAAAAAGTTCTATTAAGGTAGATTGGGACCAATCCTCAACCTTCCCAGCCAGAGCCTTAAATTCCAGAGCATAGTCTGCTACTGATCGTGGCCCCTGGCTAAGCTCCCTCAGCGCCCGTTTTGCCCTTTCTTTAGCTAATGGGTCTTCAAAGTGTAGCTTCAACGCCTACAGGAATTCCTCGAACTCCTCCAGCTCAGGGGCATCCGATTGACATAACTGCACATACCAATCGGCAGCCTGCCCCTTGAGCTTAGTGGCAATGGCATTAATCTTGGCTCTTTCTGAATGAAAATACAGTTCCCATTCATCCATATAACTCCTTGCATTGGTAAGGGAGAACGATAGCTTAGTTGGATCTCCATCAAATTTAACTGTAAAGTCCTTAACCCCCACTCCGGGCAGTCCCTTCGCCACAGCTGGGTGGTCGGACTTTCTTTTAGCTCCCAGGGATCTCCACTCTGGAGGAGGGGACCTTGAAATTCTCACCCTCGGCGCCCTTGCCTCCTCTCTGCGCTGGGTCCTACTCCTTTCCTCCGAAGAAGGTGGGGGCGAAGAAGGGGACAAATGCCTATTACTAGACTCCTCTCTCCTCCTCTCCCGGGGACCCCAGTCCATTGATATTTTCTGAAGCATAAATTCTATTGACTCCAATTTGGCCTCCACCTTATATGGTTAGGGGTTTGGGAATCCTCCTCTCCCTCCTTTCCTGCCTCACCACAGTTGGGGAACTCGGGTCCCGCTGTTTCCAAGATGTTTTGGACGTCCCTGGTAGGGGTCCCTGTGTTTCATCCCAGGTGACCAGTTCGCCTGGCGACTCACTGGTTGGTTCAGGGGCTCCAACCTCCTCTTCTCCCAGGCTGGAGCTCGACACCTCCCGAATTTCTGAGAGCTCCCGAGTAGGGACCCTCTCTGTTCTTATCACCGTGGAGTCGGGTTTCCCCTCGCTCGATTCTTCACTTTCCGTGGTTTGGGGATTTGGTTTGCTCATCGCTAGCACTTCTCCCTCACAAAATAAATCTGGAAAGGGGCTAACGGTAAATTTTTTGGATTCTCAGCTTTATGTAAGGATTGCCTACCCTAAAAGACTCAGACTCACAAGCAGGAACTTAATGATATCTGATTTATTAAAGAATAGTATGCAAATACAGAGAAACCTGAGAATGAGCAAAAGCGCGCCAAATACAAACTAAAAACCCTCGGCTCAAACGTAATCCCTCCCCTCGCCCTGCCGTTGCAAACTCCCCCCCCCCCCCAGGTGCTGGTAACCGTTTCTGCTGATGTCCTGGGAAAGGAACCTTGAACACACGAGATAACCCAAACACATTCCAATCCAGCTGCTAACATATAACAATCCCACGAGATGGAATCCTCCTCCCCTCCCAGATGAAACACGCATCAGCCAAATGACATGCGAAACATTACGATGTAACGGTAACATTGGAATGGTGAACATGACACAAGGCCATCTTCTTTATTCACTACAGAATGGAAAGGAAAAGAGAACAAAAGGAAGCTCTGTTGAGTGGCAGTCTGTTTGTGTAATGCTGATTGCAACTCATTATTAACATGTTCTAATTTAACATTTTAATAGGTATCACTGAGCTATCAGATGGTCCATTTCCAATGGAGCTGGAGCGGTGCAGGTCCCCCACAGCTTCAGGTAATTGTTATTTGGGGGCCAGTTGCCTTTGGATCTAGCATCTCAGAATTTAAATTTGAATTTAATCTCACTACCTTAGAATCTTGAAATCACATCAGAACATGGCTGAGTTGCACTTCCTTACAAATAGTTTTAATACTGGACTCATGAAGAAAATTTGCAGATTTGTTTACCATATGCCTCTCAAAATGTTTTAGAACCCCCCCCCCCCCATAGAACTAACCCCAGACCGCTCGCTCATGACTGACCTAATGGGGATTTGAGTAGATTGGTGCCTGGGACAGGTAATGTGTATGAGTCCTCATCAATACTGGCTTCATAAGGCAAATCATTCATAAGGGAAAGACTTGTGAAGCCAGTCTCCCACATACCATCAGATGTGAAGGACAAGGCATAGCATTTTTGAACAAAAGTTTGGTTTGCTTTCAAGATATAGGTTATTACAAAAATGTAATAGGAAAGAGAAATATTAATGTAAATTCAAATAAAGTTATCCTTTTTCTGTAAGGAACATTTATATAATATAATATGTTTTGTAGAATTCTATGTAATGCCTAACTTTTCTAGTCTTGGCAGAACATAGAAAATAAATCACAGTAAATAGACAAATATTCCTTTTCTCAAGTGACAGTACAGGATTTTTAAAGAATGTATATGAAGCTTAAGAAGAGTTCTTAAATAATTGCAGACTTTGTCACAACCTCTTTTTGTTCTTAATGAAAATTCTAATGTAATCTTATGACAGATTCTGTAAATGGACAATGTACAAATCCAACTTCCCTAACTTGCAGTTCTGGAAAACGGCTGTCCAGTGCAGATATTTCCAAAATCAACCGCCGAGTTCCTGGAAAGCCTCCATTTAGGAAAGCACAGTCTGCTGCTTGCATGGAGATCTCTTTGCCAGTCACAGGGGAAGGTGAGTATCAGAGGACTTCTCCATTTAGATATTTCTGTTTTCACCTTTCAAAAAGATTTAATTACAATCTATGCATGAATTAACCATGGCCTTGAAGTAGGGTTCTAAACTGTTGTTCTAAAGCAGTAATCATGCAAGGAATTAAACATGAATTAAGTCTGTGAGAGGTCCTGCCTTAATGAGTCAGATACAGCTATTCTAACAAACAGAATCACAGACTGACTTGTCAGTAGCTGCTGAATATTCTTTTCCCCCTTTCTAAAGGTAAGGACTTTTGCTCTCTTCCAGTCATCTGGCCCTTCACCAGTTCTCCAGGATTCCACCAGAATAATAAATAAGGGTTGGGGTTTCTGTCTTCTTGAGTTTCAGTGATACCCCTTCATTTTGCTCTTCACAGATACCTTTTGTTGGAGAAGACTGAGCCAAAATCAGAACTGAACAGCTCTCCCTTTCCTAGTAATTTACTGTCTTCATTAAGTATCTGCTATACTATTTTTCTTTTTATTTAAAAGCCTTTTCGTTATTCTTACCTTTCTCTAACCTCAGCTCATTCTGAACTTTAGCTTTAATTGTACCATCTTTGTAGTTCCAGGCCTCCTGTATATGTTCCTTGGTGACTTGTATTTCTATGTGTGTTCTTTCTGATTTCCTGATTTGATTTCTTTGCAGTTGCTTTTATAAAATTCAATACTTTAATAGTATTATATTAAACTCACTCCTCTAAACTGTCAAGCCCCAAGCTTTGGACAAGATGGATGATCTGGAAATTATGCAACAGGTTTTTAAGATATATCTAGGCTTGCTAAACTTTTCTGCAGTGAACACAGTGGGCCTACTGTGACCTTGGAGAAGAAATGCTGTATTAGCAAAGCATGATGGTAGGAGAGGAAGGAACATTAGAAAGAAACTTGAACTGACTTTGTCTTAGCTCTTTTTGGTATAGGAGGGAAGAAGAGAGGGAGGGAAAACACTGTCAGGCTTTCCAGATTCTGTTACTACAGCCTATATCAATAAAATAGAGTTCCAGTACTATTTGTGGAACCTGTTTCCTGACCTGGCCTGCCTTGAAGGGCTGACATCTGCAGTGGGCCTAGAGTTGACTCTAAAGTCTTTCCAATTAAAAGTCAAATTTTTCACTGAAAAACTTCAAGAATGGATGTTTTGGCAGGATGCCAACTATGACATGGACTTTGTTCAGTAGTATAGCCTTTTAAAATTAAAAAAAAAAAAGAATTAATTCCAAGCGGTCACAGAGCTGAAGTTCCAAACCATAACTACGGTATTCCTAGATTTGATGAATGAAGAATACAGCTGGCAGAGGATTTTTTTTCAGTCTTAAAATTCAGTTCTTCAAGATTAAGAACCTGTGGCATTTATGGACAGTTATCTACATTTCCAGTAGAGGTTATCTGAAGATATCTCTGGAATTAGTATATTCTCTACAGTTGATAACTTACTAATATAGTCCCTACCTTTTTTCCTTCAATAATCTGTGAGAGTTTGAAAATCTATAACCATGTTGGAAAAGAGGAAAAGTTGTTCAGAGAAAAGACATCTCCAGTTAAAAGAATCTTTTAACTGGACAACAGCAAGACCATAGCTTGTCTTGGTAAATCGCAAATTCATATGTTAATCTGTTTTATTTTCCTTCAACAGAAAACAGAGAGAACTCATTCAGCCATTCTCGAAGTTCTAGTGTCTGTAGTATTGACAAAGAGCCTAAGGAAGCGATTACAGCTTTGTATTTCATGGAGTCATTTTCACGGAAAAATGACACAGCGTTGTCTCCTTGCCTCTGGGTTGGAACAGGGCTGGGGATAGTCTTTACTCTTTCCCTTCACCTTCCCACTGTCGATGAATTAAGGCAGACAGAGCCAGTAACACTTTCTCTAAGTGGTAAGAATTTCAGATTTCGATAGTTGCTGAAATATGCCAATTAACATGAAAGCTAGTTAGAATATGTCTTTCCATGTACTTGCCTTGGGGCTGTTATTACTGCACAAAAGTTCATTTGCTCTCATGCAAGCACCTTCCTAATGGTTTCTATGATGTTAGCTCTTTCATTCATAATTAAACCCAATTCATGAATGCTATTCCACAAGATCAGACCTCTTTCAGTCTGATCTATTATATCCTCCCCCCCTTTGCACAACCTCCACTACTTTGATCAATCAAGGCATTTTAGGAGCACAGTGAAATTTCCAGCCTTAGTCATACTCATGCCACAAGTAGCATTCTCTGCTAATGGTAAGGACAGTATGCCAAAAGCTCAGGCAAAGCCCAGCATTCTTGCTATTTTATGCAACCTAGAGGCAAGCCAAGCCTAGATAATATTGCCTGCACCTCACCAACCTGAAGGTACATGCAGCATCCTGACAAACCCTCAGGTTGCCTCTAAGTTTCAAAGTAACAAACATGTAAATCTCAGAGGCTTATTTTCCTGGGCCCACGTGGAAACAGGCACAGCTTCTTACAGGAGCTGATGAGAGTACGACAAATGTTCCCACACCAGATCCAAAGAAACTCTCCCATTTCAAATGCTCTCCTGTGTGAAACAGACTTGATATCAGTATGTTAGTTAGAATACAAATCTTCCATATACATCCCCTTTGCGATATAGGGGATATATTTATTTTATTATTTTCTATCCCGCCTTTATTATTATTTTTATAAATAACTCAAGGTGGGGAACATACCTATTACTCCTTCCTCCTCCTCTTTTCCCCACAACCACCACCCTGTGAGGTGGGTTGGGTTGAGAGAGAGCGACTGGCCTGAGGTCACCCAGCCGGCTTTCAGGCCTAAGGCGGGACTAGAATTCACAGCCTCCTGGTTTCTAGGCCTGCACCTTAACGACTACACCAAACTGGCTCTTTCAATCTTTCTGCAAGGTATCATCCAAAATATGCTGTTCTACTTCTAAAATCAGTTTCTCATATACTGGTTGCAGCAGAAAATCCACAATAACTTAAGTCTGAATAAATACCCTTTTTCCTAGGAAGAAGCAAAAAAGGGCCAAGAATTCCAATACTTTAGCTGACATATTTTTATATGAGCCTAGTGTCATTCGTTGTTTTCTATAACACTAGGTATTGGATATTTTTTTTAAAAAAATCCATAGCAACATGAAGATACCGTAACAAAAAGAAAAAAAATGCTTCACTGTCATTACAAATTCATTATTTTTAACTTGAGTTTTAATTAAAGTTAGGTTTTTTTTAATGAAAAAGAATTTTGCACAACTCTAAAACAAAATTCTTGAATGCAGTGCATTGATATGTCAAAGATTAAAGTGACTTCTTTCAGAACATAACATTCTATTTAATGATGAAAACACAGCAGAACTCTGCCTTGAAATGTCAGGAAGCTGCTAGAAATGAATTCCTACTTAATTCAATCCAGAAAACTTAACATGAATTCAAGGTTTTTTTTCCCATCTGTAAGAATTATGAGGGGAATATGCTGAGAAGATGCAGGGTGGAGAGGAGTTCCTTAACCTGGCTGAGTAGAGTATCTCTAGATTTGGAGGTCTGACTCCAAATCTCTAGATTTGGAGGTCATTATGTCAATGATATAAGCTGGAAAAATATGTGTGTGTTTGTGTTTGTGTGAGTATGTGTGCATATGATTGTATAACACAGCTGATATGCACTGGCACCAGTACAAGTGGTTTAGCTATTAATACCTCATTTGAATTATGTTTTATAGGTACAGTTCTATCTCTAAAGGGAGCAGTTTTGACCTTTGCTTGCTTGGACTGCATGGGAACATTAATACACCCTCCCTATGAAGCATGGAGAGATCCAAACGCCACTGAGGATAGCGAGAAAAGGAAAAAAAGGAAACTTGTCCTTCATTCTTCAAGCTCCCAGAACACAGGAGATCACCAGTTTGCCATTATCTGCTCAGAGAAACAAGCCAAAGTATTTTCATTGCCTTCCCAGATATGCCTCTATGTTCACAACATCACAGACACATCATTATTTTTGCGAGCAGATGCGGTGACCCTCTGTAACAGTGTTTGCTTGGCATGCTTTTGTGCCAATGGGCATATCATGATGCTGAGGTACTTGATACCATTTCATGAATGTAAGCCATGACCCTTTCTTGCCACACACAAGCCTTGAAGTGAAGAGGGAAGTGGCACGCTTGGCTAATTGCGGAACAACAAAGTCTGTGAGGTGGTGGTAAAGATGGATACCTCTGAAGGAGGTTCTGAGGAGATTCTGGTCAAGATAATGTTTTAAGAAAACACATATACACACACATCCAGAACCCCAAATACCATGCAATTCATTTACTCACATTTGCAAGTCGCCTTATAACATAGCTAGACCCATCAAAGTGATTTCTAGGCCTCTTTGGGGAAATTTCCTCTGTGCTGGTCCTGCCAATCTCAACTTCTAATTGCTTACTTTTTAACCTTGGAAATTACCTTCACAACTCATCTAGTGCTCTTCTCCCAAAAAATAGAATACATAACTAAGCAAAGCTTAAATCGTCCATCTAATCACTTAACCTCCCTCCAATACCCAGACAAACACATAGCCAAGGATTCTAGCCCCAGCTACCTACCTTAAGAAGGCATAAACACCATGTGCATCTCTCAGGGTGAAGAAGATGGCCCATCTATGTCCTTATGGCTACAAAAGTACTCTTTACAGTGTTTAGATCATTCTCTGTAGTTAGCAGGGCCTGGCTGAGGCTGAATATGATTTCCATCCATAGAAATGACTCTTTATGCAAGTTTAATTCACAAGTGTCAGAGAATTCAGCTTTGCTTTGTACAGCACTTGGGTAATATAATCCAGGAATTTGAACAGAACATGAACCCTTACCTGCAATTGCTACAGCATGCCATATAGCTATAGCATAACATGAATTTTCTAATCTAAATTTGAGATTTATAACAATGTTGATAATCCTGTTGCATTTAATATGACATACTCCCAAATTCATAGCTCTTCAGCCTTAGTCATTTTGATTATATTTAAATGCCATAGTTTTATGTTTGTTTGCTTGGGTCATACCTGTGAAAATAGGGCAGATAATATGTACTGCATACAATATTGTGTTTAAAAACCTCTTTCTATAGAATCTATTTATTTTCAGTTTACCCAGCCTCCGCTCCCTGCTAGATGTGAATTACTTACCTGAAACAGATACGAGAATTGCCCGGACCTTTTGTTTTACCAATGAAGGACAAGCTTTGTATCTTGGTTCTCCAACAGAAGTCCAACGACTGAACTATAGCCAGAAAATGTTTGACAATCTGCAGGTGGGTCTTGAAATATAATGATCGGCATAGCTTCTATGCTGTAAAGAAGAGGCTGAGCGATGACCTGCCTGCCTGGAGCAAAGGCTGTGGATATCACACCAAGTCTTAAAAAAGTGATGAATAGTGCCTGGGATAAGGCAGTCCACGTTGGTACCAATGGCATTGTAAAATGTAGTCAGCCAGACCTGGAAGCGAAACATAGTGTGCTAATTGGCAGACTGAAATCCAGAACAGGTGGCATATTCCCCTAAATGCTACCTGTTCTGCCAGCTAGACAGGTGGAGTTTGGGAGTCCCAATCCATGAATGAAATGGTGGTGCCAGGAGGAAGGATTTAGATATGTTAGGCATTGAGGAGTCTTTGGGGACAAACCAAGCCTGTACAGGGCAAAATGAAATGGAGCAACACTTCTGTCATACACCATCGCAAAGAGCAAAAGCTTGATATGGATTTGTACCAGCGGGCTTATCATGATGCTGAGGTACTTGATACCAGTTCATGAACGTAAGCCAGCTCACACCAGCTCATGAGAGCCAGTTGTTAAATTTTCTGGAACTGTGTAAGCTGGTGGACAGCAGAGGTGAGCCTTGACACCTAGCACACCAATCAGCTGTTCTGCAGCTAGTGGCTGCAATGGAGCGGGCAGAGCCATTTTTTAAAATTTTAGCAACACATCACTGGCAATATCTGACTATAAAAGTATAGGGTCATGCTGTTGCATAAATTCTAGATGTTCCCCTCAATGTTAATCATGATCTGTCATGAGATGTTAAGTATTGTTCCCATACATGCCAGTGGGGTTCCACATAGGCACATTGGCTATAAAAGGCAAAACAAAAAAATGAGGGGACTGTGAAAAAGACTGAAAAGAAAAGTCAGAGATGGGGGATCTCCTTATATTGCCTGAAAGTTCAACTCGATTGTATCCCACAGCATAAAGAAACATCTACCAACTCTAGGAAGAGGCTCTCTGACTAAGGCAGGCGTTGGTGTGATCCACCAGAGCTGCTCTTATGGTTGGGGGAGGGGGAATCATTCAGAAGTGAATTTTTCATCTGGCTTCTGGCAAATACCACCAAACATTTAAAACTGATCTGTTGGTATACCCTGAGTACAGTCAAAGTAAACATTCAGTGCTCACAGGGGCTTCTCTTGGGGTGTTTGGCTGAAAAGACTTGACATGGATTGGTTTTTTGTGATGTTTGAACAGGATATGCTTGGTGATTTGTTCATTCCCATGGACACCCCAGAGGCTCAATACAGAGGTTTTCTGAAGGGGCTGTTTGGTGGAACGGGTGGAACACTCGACCGAGAAGAACTGTGTAAGTGTTTTTCACATACAATGTATCGCAAAAAAAGCAAGGAGGAAAGTAAAATATAGAAAGGGGAAATAAATAGAATTGCAATAGCATGAGACTGGCCTTTCTGAAATGGTTGTTCAAAACAAATACTTGAACAATGTTGGAAGCCTTGTTCAGATGGATAATTTCAGTTATACCATTTAACATCAAAATTTAAAATAAACTTTCTAAAAAGTTGCTATGTATTTGTGCGCTGAAGGCTATGATGGAGGTACTGAATAATGCCTGCTAGGTATCCAGAGATAAAAAACACGTTGTATGAATATCTCGCCCCAATGATCCCTACAAAAAAGGAAAAACAGACTGACCCAGATATATGCAACTAGTATCTTATTGTGCTAATGTAAGGTTAATCTGAGGAGTCAACAGTTACTTGCATGAACTTAATAAAGTCTCATTGTCTGACATCAATAATGCCTACAACTTTCTATTGCATTCAGTATATTCCATTCATCTTAAGACTGACTTCAGACCTCATGGCTGAAACATCTGGCCTAATTTTTGGACTTTCTTGCTTCTCCATTCCCTGCTTTTTGTTACATGTTGCCTGATGAAGAGTTCTTGAGAACTTGAAAGTTTGCACACTCTTCTGTGCCATTTTGGGACAAAATAAAGGTATTACTAGACTCTGGGATTTATTTCATGGACAATATGGGTATGTTTGCTTTTTATTCTACTGAAGTTGTGGGGGGATTGTTGTCTGTTGTAACCTTAACTTACTGCAATATAGTATTAATTGCATATACTTGGGTTTCTTGTGTGGACTTTCAGATCATTGGTTGCAAAATGATCTGATACGTGCACACACACACAAACACACGTGTGTGTTTTTCTCCATCTATTATCCCTCTTTTCATCATGAATAATTTCCCCTAAAACTGAAATTGGGGAGCAGAAAGATTACTGTGTGATGGCGGTCTTCCACCATCTGGAAACATCCAGTGATTCAAGAATTATACTGTTAAAATTCTCAAATAACCTGAATATCTAGAGGGCTCTGTACTGGGGAAGATTGTTCTGTGGACATAAAACTCTGCCTAATAGAGTTGTCCCATTCAGAATATTATCTTTTCTGAGGATGGAACTGTTTTCCCATGGTAGCCAGGATTTTAGAGCTGACATAAAGCAGTCCATTTGCAGATATTCCTGAAGTATTTCAATAAGAAATACTTATTTTGTACAGTTTATTTTTTATATTGGAGCACAAAACTGGTGCGGGTTCTTAAAAAAAGAAGTGATTGAAAACATAGTTGCAAACTATTCCAATGAGGAAATATAAATGGAAGTCATCAGAAGAAGCCAATGTATTATACATAAAATCATTTCTTGACTGGATAGCATTAGATTTGATATATTTGATAACATAGATATTATATATCTTGATTGCAGCAGAGGATTTGACAAAGCAGCCTATGACATGCTGACTAGCTAAACGTGGTCTGGATGGCATGCCAAGTGGATCAAAAAGCTAAATCAAAAATCATACTCATCAAGGTTTTCTCATCAGATAGGAATGGGATAAAGAGTGAATCCCATAGGATTCAGTCCTGGCACTTTCCCCTTCAAAAAATTTATGAATGACTTTGATAAAAAGTGGAGGGACTGCTTATTAAACGTGCCGTTAATGGAGAATTTGGTGGGATACCTTAGAAGATAAAATTCAAAATTAGAGAAATCGGCTGAAAACAACAGAATTACATTTAACAGTAACAAATGCAGAGCTCCTCACAGAGGAAACAGAAATCAAACTCACAGATACAGAATTGGGAAAATGCGTGGCTTAGCACTAGGATCTGAGGAAGAGATCTTGGAACAGTAGATGATTGCAATCTGAATATGACTCAGCAGTGTGTGGCATTGCTACCAAAAGACAAATGCCGTTTTAGTCTGCATCAAGAGAAGTATAGCGTCCAAGTCATGGGGAGCCATGGCGTCATGTTATTCTGCTTGGTCTCACCTCGTACAGTGGCCAGTCATGGACATCACGCTTTAAGAAGTATTCATATAAACTGGAACAGGTTCAAAGATGAACAACAGAAATGAACAGGGGACTAAACACCACCCACCCACCCCCACCCCCAGGAAGGAATTGAGAACATTTAGCCTTCAGAACAGAGGTGGGATGTCAACTCTCAATTATCTGAAGAGATGCCACATGGAGGAAAGTAGAGACCTGTTCTCTATGTCCTGGAAAGGCAGGTTCTAAATTCATGTTAGGGGAAAAACATCCTAATCTCAATCCGATTTGATAATTGGAACTAATTATCAAAGGAGGTGATGAACTCCATTTGATGGCATACATTCAAATGGAATTCAGACAGCCATCTGTTGAGGATGGTTTATTTTGGATTCATTCATGGAATAAGGGGTTTGACTTGATGGCTAAAGTACCAACTCTATGATTCTATAATTCTTTGATTCTGTGATCTGAATGAGAATTCGTTCTAGAACCTACTTCATCTTGGTTGGCATAAACATAGGCATGCGGTTTCAGGGAACACAAGAAAATACTTTTAATTCTGTTCCCGTTCCAGTTGGTGAAGCAACGGCAGGAAAAGCATCTCGTACTCTTGCTCAGCATATTCCTGGGTCAGTGGAAGGTATGAGAGGAGCTGCAGGAAGTGCTATCGGAGATCTGGCTCGAGCACGCCTTGCTCTTGATGAGAGGGGACAAAAACTTGGAGAACTAGATGAAAAGACAGCAAGGATGATGGCAAGTGCAGAGGCATTTTCCAAACATGCACATGAGGTGGGTGTTTGTTTATTTTTCAAATTTTTATCACCGCCCATCTCCCCCAAAAGGGTTGATCCTGGAGTATTTCTTGCCTTTGCTGTGCTTTGAGATGATGGATACCCTTGAACTGACTGTTCTTTCTACTCACTTCATTAGGCATTAGGCAGATGCCACATAAATTCGATTTGTTTGAGAGAGCTTCTTACCTATTTTAGGCCATATTTAGTGCATTTATTCTTTTCCTTATTATTCTAGCAGTGTGGTGAAGAAAGAGTTAAGGAAGAGACATTGTAATAAAATGCATGACTGACAAGCTGGGATAGAAATTGCTTCAACTTCACTGTTTATACTTTTCAAAATAGTTTTTGTACACGATTGAGCACAGATCTTTCAGTTGGCTAGCCTGCCTGCTACTACAGTTGTAATCAAAATTATTCAACCCCCATTTGCAAATCAGATTGATTGTCAAAATGTACAGACTTTCAGCTGTTTGCAATGAACAAATCAAACAATTCCTGGACATCTTCATCAGTAGAGGAAATGATGATGAGTTAGAAACACAAGTCTACAGGAAAGCTACCCACACCAACCAAGTGCTCCATTACCAAAGTAACAATCCAACCTCCCACAAGAGAAGCTGTGTAAGAACATTATTCAGACGAGCACTTACACACTGCAGCAACCCAGAACACCACAAACAAGAAAAAGATCATCTGTACAGCATCTTCCAACAAAATGGATACCCGCTCAACTTTATTAAAAAGTGCCTTACCACCCAACCCACTACAACCCAACCAATAGAAACTATGAAAAGGATAACACTGCCATACATCAGAAACATCTCAGAAACCACCAAGAGAGTGTTACAACCACATGGCATCACCGTAGCACATAAACCAACTAAAACTCTTCAAAACATATTAAGCAACCCAAAAGACCCAATAGCCCAAGAAGAAAAAACAGGAGTTATTCACAACATACAATGCAAAGACTGTAACAGCCACTATGTAGGACAGACAGGCAGAAGACTAGCAGAGCGCATCCACGAACACCAACTAGCAGTCAGAAGGCATGATGAGAACTCCTTAATCTCACAACACATGGACAGACTCAACCATAGTTTCAACTGGGAAACTGAGCATCCTAAACCAAGCCAAATCCAAAAAAGCCAGAGAATTCCTGGAAGCCTGGCACTCAGACAAAGCAGCCATCAACAGACACATAGAGGTAAACAACATCTACATACCATTCAAAAGAGACAATAGAAAAGCCAAAAGACCAGTACACTCCCTTGCCAGCAATCAACACCCAGATATGCAAAAATCTACACTAGGATTAACACCAGGTGAACCATCAAACAGCACAATACACCCTAATCAAGGAATTATTAACTCAGTCAATCAACCAAGCAGCAAACAACAGCCCAATCAAAGAACTCCCAAGGAGAAAACAACACCCCTACCAACACAAGCAGGGCAAGCCACGGTATATAAACTGAGAGCAAGGCCCACTCCCTCTTCGCACTGAAGATGTTTCCTAGTCCGGCAATGAAACGTCTGCAAGAAAACAACAAGGCTCAGAGAGCACCAAGGACTCCACAGTTCAACCCTGAGCTACAAATATTTGCTTCGATTGAAATCAAACAAAGCAA